>NC_091950.1:288313012-289033012 GCF_031021105.1 Erythrolamprus reginae | reverse complement strand
GAGGTGATGAGGGCATGAGTGACTGTGAGCAATGAGTCCCGGTCCAGATAGGGCCGCAACTGGTGCACCAGGCGAACCTGGGCAACGCCCCCCTCGCCACAGCTGAGAGATGTTGTTCTAATGTGAGCTGTGGATCGAGGAGGACGCCCAAGTTGCGGACCCTCTCTGAGGGGGTCAATAATTCCCCCCCCCAGGGTAATGGACGGACAGATGGAGTTGCCCTTGGGAGGCAAAACCCACAGCCACTCCGTCTTATCCGGCTAATGTTTTTAGCTGGAATTTTAAAATTAAGGGAGACTAGGATGGTCCCATTTCGGCCTTGTTCTGGCCTCATCAGCTACCCACACGCTTTCCTTTACTGGGATTCGATCTGGTGAACTCTGCCTTGTAAAGCAGAGAACTAGCAGTTAGAGCTATCAGATCTGAACCCTTCCAGCTCTGTACCAGGGAGGGGGTATATGTTTTTTTATGTCGGATCACCCTGATATATTTTAAGGAACGTCACAGCTCCTTTTTTGCCTCTAGGCCCAACCCAGGACCACTACAAGGCAGTTAATATATTTTATAGCCGACAACTATATTCTGTATGTGTTAAATGTTTTTAGCTGGAATTTTAAAATTAAGGGAGACTAGGATGATCCCATTTCGGCCTTGTTCTGGCCTCATCAGCTAGCCTCATCAGCTAGCCTCATCAGCTAGCCTCATCAGCTAGCCTCATCAGCTAAAAAAACAACAACATATACCCCCTCCCTCGTACAGAGCTGGAAGGGCCGAAATGGGACCATCCTAGTCTCCCTTAATTTTAAAATTCCAGCTAAAAACATTTAACACATACAGAATATAGTTGTCGGCTATAAAATATATTAACTGCCTTGTAGTGGTCCTGGGTTGGGCCTAGAGGCAAAAAAGGAGCTGTGATGTTCCTTAAAATATACCAGGGTGATCCGACATAAAACACACACACACACAAACACACACACACACACACACACACACATATATACACACACACACACACACACACACACACACACACACACACACACACATATATATATATATATATATATATATATATATATATATATATATACTTACAAGGCAGAGGCTGCAGGGTCAAACCCCAGTAAGGGTATCGCTAGCTGATGAGGCCACAACAAGGTCAAAATAGATCTATACTAGTCTCCCTTCATTTTCAAATTTAGCAAAAATATGTTACACACAAAGAGACACACAGACACACAGACACACACACACACACACACACGGGATCTCTCTGGTGAAGGGCTACCACAATTTTTACTACCATACTGTGGGTGTGACTAATGCATTTTTTTGGACATCTTTCAGTGCAAATTGGGTGCTTTGGGGTGAAGCTCCATTTTTGTTACCCCACTGTATTTCCTCATCCAGGCAGTAGCCCATCCCTGGATCTCTCTCTCTCTCTCTCTCCCCTGTCCTAAAAAAGTTATTTCCTTGGATGAAGAAGGAAAAGGAAAATCTTCAAATTGTTCAATAAAGAAGTAAAATAATAAAGAAGGAAGAAAGTCACACGTATCTGAAATGACGAATAGGTTATTTATTAGCCTGGGGAATTTATTCTTCCTATGCTGAACTATAGGGGGAAAAAAAGCAAAACTCATTGGAAATCTCAGCCAGAGACTATTGATAGTGAAAGAGCCGTAACTTATTTTAAAACTCCAATCCTGTTAATGATGAAAGTAAATCTTATTGATTGCATCGACTATCCTCCTGATAATGAAACAGAACAGCACTCATTATGACTGGGAAACATACAGAACAAACATGAATGAATTTGGGGTTTCACTCTTCATCCCTGCCAATTTCTTTTCTTTTTCTTTTCGTAAAGTTAAAAGGTAATATATAACAAACCAATTTCAGCAATAAGATTAGCAAGAATCAAGGAAGATGTGTACAGATTTCTTATATTTGGGAACAACAGAGAAAGACCTCATTAGTTAACCCAGACAGACAGACAAACAGACTTTTCCTTCATTGATAAGCCTAATTCTTTTTCAAAACTGGACATTTTGACTTCAAGAGAGCCAATATCACTAGCAGTGATATTTACCAGTGCCATTTTAAGCAGGTCATATGTTCAGGCTTCTAGTGACCCATCTTTCTCTCATGGGCGAGTCTCAACTCATTAGTTCCTGATTTAATCAGACTATAGTCCAGTGTTGATATAGTTCAAGCCATAGTTCAGACTATAGTTCTGCTGCCCTTTAAATATAAATGGGATTAAAGTTCCTAGAACTGCCACCAGCTTTGCTAGCATGAAATCTGCAGTCACAGCCCAGAGCTTCTTAAAGTCACTGGGATGGAGATGGCAGCCTTTGAACTTCCATGTCATTACTTGACTGGATCTCAGAATCAAAAGTCTGAGTCATGTGATGCTTCACTTTATTTTATTCAGAAATGCTCAATGTTATGTATTAAACTGTATACATGGTTTATTCAGGTCCAACATTTGAGAAGGAGAATGCTCAAATGCTATTGGTTGATGCATTTGACAGCTCTCTATAAAGAAATTTCCCAGTAAAGATGTGTTCCTGTGAAGTTTGTCTCCTGTCGTTAGTCCCACAACTCAACATTGGCAATGAGGACTTGGGAGCTGGAAAACAAAGACAATTGGACCTTTAAACATTGCAACCATCCAGGTGGTTTTGGAAAGAGGATACTGACAACTCACCAAGCATGTCTGTCTTCCAGCTGCCAGCACCATTCAACCAGCAAAGGGGAAATGGGAGATGTACATGATGAGGTTTCATTGCTTCCCAGAAGCTAATGATCTGTTGGGTCTGACAGATAACAGAAAAAGAGCACTTTTCTTAAGTCACCACTGCCATGATGTGTTCAACAAAGCAAAGGCCCTGTCAGACCCAACGCTGTACAATTCGTACCATGACAGGTCCTGCAAGTAACCTTGTAAACCCATTAACCCACTCCATCGATAGTTGTCCAGCAGTATGAATTCTGACAGCAGGAGGGTGACACGATAAACAAATACATTGCTGCCTTCCATAAAACCGTAGGTCACTGTGAATTTAGGGACCTAAATGACATTTTGCTAAACTAACTTGTATGTGGCGTCCAGCACTGGCTGATTGTGAGAACCAATCTAACCCTGGCCATTGCTCTGGATGAAGCCAGGGCAGCAGAATAATTGAAGAAAGTCACTGAATAAAATAGAGGCAGCATGAACTGTCAGAACAAGGAGGCTGCCTCCTAGGGGGCGACTGTGTGGCCATTCAACCCAGCCTGCATGCTGGCATACTTAGTATATTGTATGAGGGCCATCCAGGGATTGTCCGGATAAAAGCCCTTGCCAGACATTATGTCTGGTGGCCAAATATGGATTTTGAAATCCAAAATTGGGTAGAATGGTGTCAGCCTTGCCAAGAGTCCAGGGCAGCTCCCCCAAGAGCCCCAGTACATGAGTGGGACAAACCAAAAGCACCTTGGTCACATTTGCATATCAACTTCACTAGTCCCTCATGATTTTGGTTGATGCAAAATTCCAAGTGGGTCAAAATCTTTTTAATGGGCTCAACCTCTGCTGAGTCTGTAATTATAGTCATCCGGCATCTATTTGTTACCTACCAGATATCCTGATGTCTGATAACAGGCCCCAGGTCACCACAACTCAATTTGAGGGGTTCCTAGAAGACTTGGGGATCAGCCATTCTCTTTCCATGCCATTTCACCCAGCATCAAATGGCCTTGTAGAAAGATTAGTGAGATCTGCCAAGGAGGCTTTAGGAAGGTTAGACCCCGGGGACTGACAGGTCAAGGTGGACAAATTTCTATTGTCCCAGAATATTACCCCTTATACAACTACAAGCCACAGCCTGAATGAACTATTCCTGGGTTGCAAGCTTTGCTCAGTCTTAGACCATTTGCACCTTACCTACACACTACAAATAAATAATGAATCAAACCCAACAACTTTTCCTTTATCATAGGAGAGCTAGTATTTGCATGAAATTATGCCAAGGGGTCCCTATGGTTACTTGGGATGGTTCAGAAAATTCTTGGTCCAGTATCTTGCTTAATTAGGCTGAGGGATGGCCAACAACGGAAATGGCACATTGACCAAATTAGAAGGCATGTACAGGGTGATTTACAAGAAACACAAACTGAAAATAATTATATTCCTTCCCTAGCTAAATAAAGCCTGAGGGAGCCAGAATACCTACTTGAGGCACCAGGAATCCACAACACGATCACACAACGAACCAGTTCCAATATCTAAAGAGGCCATGCCCAAAAACTTCCAAGAGCCTTCAGGCTCAGACCTCAGAGCAGCAGGAGATCTATCCACTCAGGCTGCTGCCTTGCCAGTGAGTGAGCTGCTCAGTCAGGGAGGGTTCCCAAATGCCCCGGATACTTACATGACTATATATGCCACACAGATTGCTCCATGGAGGAGTGGAGGGGTATTATCTATTAAGCCGCCCCGAGTCTACGGAGAGGGGCGGCATACAAATCTAATAGATAGATAGATAGATAGATAGATAGATAGATAGATAGATAGATAGATAGATAAACAAACTGTATACGTGGTTTCACCCAGGTCCAGTGTTTTATTTATTTATTTATTTAATTAATTGGATCTGTATGCCGCCCCTCTCCGAGGACTCGGGGCGGCTCACAGCATATACAAAAACAGAAAAATAATATAAATCCAATTAATACTACATTAAAAACAACCATTAAATTCAATTAAAAGAACGTAAAGCCTATCAAACCAATCATTCAACATTCATACTTAAAACATTCATTGATCAGGGGAGTATCTAAAAGTCCCAAGCCTGGTGGTAAAGATGAGTTTTTAAGCTCTTTCGGAAGGCAATGAGGGTGGGGGCAGTGCAAATCTCTGGTGGGAGCTGATTCCAGAGGGTCGGGACTCCCACAGAGAAGGCTCTTCCCCTAGATCCTGCTAGCTGACATTGTTTGGGCAACAGGATCCTAAGGAGGCCAACTCTGTGGGACCTCACCGGTCACTGGGATTCATGCGGCAGAAGGCGGTCTGGGAGATAATCTGGTCCTATGCCATGAAGGGCTTTATAGGTCATAACCAACACTTTGAGTGGTGCTCGGAAACAGATTGGTAGCCAATGCAGTCTGTGGAGTGATGGCAAGATGTGGGCATTTCTTGGAAGGCCCAAGACTGCTCACGTGGCTGCATTTTGGACAAGTTGAAATTTCTGAACACTCTTCAAAGGTAGACCCATGTAGAGAGCATTGCAGTAGTCGAACGTCAAGGTGATAAGGGCATGAGTGACCATGAGCAAAGACTCCCTGTCCAAATAGGGCCGCAACTGGTGCACCAGACGGGCCTGGGCAAACGCCCCCCTCGCCTTGTGAGTGGGAGAATGTTCAAATGATATTAGTTGATGCATCTGAAAACTCCCTATAAAATGGCTACCTGTCAGACTGCAAGTTGATGGTTGTACAGAGAAGTTGCCTAGTAAAGAAGTGTTTCTGTGAAGTCTGTCTCCTGTCATTATTCCCACAACTCAACGCTCAGCTACAATTTCATTGCCTGACTCCAATTCTACCATCAAAAGGCTTTGAGAAATAACACGACTCCCAGTACACTTTTACCAAATCAGGCCTAATTTATGGAGTTTTGTCCCCACGTTGATTTTTTTAAAAAAAGCAAAATAGTTCCTAATGATGCATCCTTCTTTCAGAAAGCCACAAACAAAATTCTTGAGGGCAAAAGCACAGAAATAGAATTCGTACTCTGCAATGAAGGTGCATTTCTCTATTTCTCAGGGGGGAAAGTTTGAATTCAAGAAACTTCAAAACTTGCACAGGAATATTTCATTTTACCTTTCAAGGACAAGATGAAGGAAGCTGTGATTCAGATACCTTTTCTTATCTTTACAAAGATAAGTGTAAGAAAGCTACCACTTTAATTTCCTTTGAAATACCCAGAGATCATCATGAAACCATTCACATTGTTTTGATTTCATTAAGACAATTCAGAATAATTGAATGCCTCTTTGTTTAACTTCTTATCCAGATTCTTTTTCAAATGATGCCTTACATCTTTGAAATCTGAAGAAGATTTTGTAACTTAAAAGAGCCTTCAAAAGCATCTAGGTCGTGTTCCTTAATTCAGTGTTTTCCAACCAGTGTTCCGGGGCACACTAGTGTGGCGTGAGACATGGTCAGGTGTGCCATGGGGAAATTAAACATGGGTCCCCAAACTACGGCTTGCATGTCGGATATGGTCCGCAGAAGCCATTTATCCGGCCTGCCGCCAGCCGCCTCCATCCGAACATAAACATTCCCCTCACAATCCCTCCAGCTCTCAGCGACAGGAAGAGTGGAGGCACAGAGAACGTTAACTGACCAATCACCTTCTAGGATTCATCCCGACCACTATCAATGAACCAATAGCAGGCCGCCTCTCATCCACACCCAGGAAGGTCCCCACTGGGCCTGCCATGCACTTGTCATTGTGTGGCTGTGGTGAGTGGTTGAAGCTGCTTCTGCTCCCCATGGTCCCGATTTATAATCCTGGTCAGGACTGGAGGTAAATGTTGCCACCACTAGATGAAGCCTCAGCCTCAGCTGGTTATATTTATCCTGATGGTGTATATTATTAACTATATGTATAATATGTACTGTGTTAGAGTGTCATTTTGTTTCATTTTGGCTGGTGGTGTGCCCCAGGATTTTGTAAATGTAAAAATTGTGCCGCGGCTTTAAAAATGTTGAAAATCAGTGAAATATGTACTTTTTTCACCCAAAGTGATTCCTATTTACTACTTTGAAAAGCAATTCAGTGTATAGATCAAATGAATAGTCTAGTAATCCACTGTGGAAAGAGGAGCAGGTGACAAGGAGAGGCTGGAGCACATGAGAAGGAAATATGAAGACATTCATGGGTACAAATATTGGAGAAAACAAATAAAAGGCATAGGAACTAGTTCAGAAGAACAATCCCAAAAAAGAAAAGAAAAGAACAAGAAAAGCAGAGCTGATTAAACTAGTCCAAATTGCAACTACCTAGGCAAGCTAGCCTTTTCTGAAGAAACAGAAAAGGAAAGAAATAGGAAAATGATGAATTAGCAATAGCACCTAGACTTCTGTACCATTTCACTGTGCTTTTATAGCACTAAATGGTTTACAGAGTCAACCTATTGCTGCCAACAATCTGGTCCCTCATTTTACCAAACATGGAAGGATGGAAGGCTGATTAAACCTTGAGGCGGGTGAGATTCAAACTGCCAAATTGCAAGCTGCCAGCAGGCAGCATTCTAACCACTGCACCACCACGGCTCTTGGGTCTCTTAATAGTCATAATCTGGATTGAAAACCCTAAAACCAACCTAGTGGCCCTATTTGGACAGGGAGTCTCTGCTCACAGTCACTCATGCCGTCATCACCTCGAGGTTTGACTACCGCAATGCTCTCTACATGGGGCTACTTCTGAAGAGTGTTCAGAAACTTCAGATCATGCAGAATACGGTTGCAAGCGCAATCATGGGCCTTTCTAGATACGCCCAAGTCTCATCATCACTTCATGGCCTACACTGATTGCCAATTAGTTTTCAGACACAATTCAATGTGTTGGTAATGACCTATAAAGCCCTACATGGCATCAGACCAGAATACCTATGGGACCGCCTTCTGCCACACAAATCCCAGCATCCGATTAGGTCCCACAGAGTTGGCCTTCTCCGGATTCCATTGACTAAACAATGTCATCTGGTGGGACCCAGGGGAAGAGCCTTCTCTGTGGCGGCCCCAGCCTTCTGGAATTAACTCCCTCTGGAGATTTGAACTGTCCCCACCTGCTCGCCTTCTGCAAGACTCTGAAGACCTACCTATATTGCCAGGCATGGGATAATTGATGTAGTCCCTTATTGACTAGTAAGATTTATGTGTGGTATGATTGGTTAGTATTGACTGTTTTTAAAGATAATGGGCTTTTAGCTTTAGTTTTTAATTATTGGATTTGTATTACATTGTTCATTATTGTTGCAAGCCGCCCGAAGTCTTCAGAGAGGGGCGGCATACAAATCTAATAAATTATTATTATTATTATTGTTGTTGTTGTTGTTATTATTATTATTATTATTATTATTATTATTATTATTATTATTATTATCATCTGGACAGGTTGCACAGAATTTCACCAAGTAGGGAGACTTTGTGAATCATTGCTGAGAATCAAACCAAAGCCAAATAACTTTTATGTTTTCAGAATGGTAGGAAAGATAAAGGAAAGACATTAATTTTGTTATCTCTGAATGTCAAGTGAAATTGTTTTTAATATATTAAGAAAGAGTATTAACTAGATGCAAAAGTTAAAACAGAAATGATTTTTAACCTTTTTATTCTGCCCAGTTTTTAAGTTCTTCCCCTCCCTCCCTCTCTCACCATTCCTTTGCTCTCCCCTCCTCGTCTTTCCTTTCCATAGTTGCCTCTCTTCTTCCAAATTATTTTGAGTAGCTGTATGGGAGATATAATCTTTCTTATAGGAGCTTGTTGCCTACATTATTTTATTTGATCCTTTCTGAGTTTTGTTGAAAGATTAGACTTATTTTTTTTTCTTCCCAAGAGTCTCTTCAGGTAATATTTTTACAGTGGGCAAGATCTGACACTGATATATTTGATTTGATTTTCATAGCGCTATAACAGCCAGAATATAAGATTAATATACAGGAATGGATCTAAATATAACATTTATCAATGAAATCAGCCAGGCTTAATTTAATCATCCTTCCAGAAAAAAACATTTATGAACAGAAATTGAACAAAATTGTACAGAAGACGGGAAAGCAGTTAGATGCTACAGTACTGTTCAGTAATATAGAACTGATGAATTAGATACATCAATGTACTATACACTCACCAGGTGTGTATCTCATGAGCAGGTGAGACCCCTCACAGGGTCCAATAAAAGTCAAGATTGTAGTCATGACTGAGTCCTAAAAGCCCTACTGCTTCTATACCTGTGATGACACCCCTCACATATATAAAAGGATAGGATTTCAATTGTGTGGTTGAATGGACATTTCTTTTGACTCCTCCCCTCCAGAGAAATTATGAAGGCATTGTATTTTTAAAAAATAGTTGAAAATATGTATTTGCTTATTTCATTACAAGATGATATGAGCTTGGTTTGATTTGACATAGTAAGCACCATGAAGGAAAGGAAACATTAAGTAGATAGGGATTGGAGTAATTTTCTCATGGTTCTTAATAATAGGCACTAGGAAGGCTATATATTGTATGTATGTATTATTTATTTTACTTTTTCCTTATTATTTTATCTTTACTTTTAAAGATCACTGAAAATCATCAGTTGTCATGTTCCATTTCCCCCTTTTAAATAAAACAACAAACTGCTGAGATAGAACACACAAAACACAGCAGGGCTGGCCCTTGTTGCAGGAAATAATGTCATAAATGGTATATTGCAAATATTAAGTGTCAGCAAGAATGCATTCTTTATCAAATTACCTTTTATTTTATGGAAGATACAGCCTTCCTCACAAGTCTGCATAAAACATTTACAATGCCTTTGCTGTTTCTCGCTGTACTGTTGCATTTGGGAAAGATGCAAGTGACAAGTGAATTGAGACTTATAAATAAAAGATTATGGACATTACGGTAACTTTAGGAGCCTGACTGGCTTTTGTGTGCTGGTAAAGGCACTTGACCACTGGCAACTCTTGCAGGCATTTGGCTTCTCAGACAGACATGCCTTTGGGATGCCGTGTCTACAGGAATCATCTCGAAAAATATCACTGATGCTTTCCGAAGCTGAAAATTCAGTAATGCATTGTCTCTGAAGCCATTGCCAATGTCTTATGAGAAAATTCCTTTCAAAATGACAAAAATGGAAATCAATAAGTTGCTTGCTAAACTGAAATCTATTTTCATGTAGTAGAAAAATATTCCCAATGAATCTTTAAGGGAAAAAAAAAAGAATCTTACTTGCTGGGACTGTGGGGTTTGAAGGAATTCTCAAGAAAGCAAGGACTAATCCCATACTTAGCTTCTTTTTTCTGCTGGCAATTTATCTTCCTTTTTACACAAGAGATACCTATCTGAACTGAAGATGAATGCAAATAGAAAGATGCATGTAGCCTGTTCTGCCACATTGATGGGGACCGATTGATCCTAGTTATGGTCTGATTCAGGGCTGTCAAACTGACATCTCATGCAGGCCACACCTACCCTAGCTCCGTGAATAGGAAAAACATCACAAAACATAATGTGGGATGATTGAACAATGTTAATACAGATGCAGTGGTACCTCTACTTACGAATGTAATTCATTCCGTGACCAGGTTCTTAAGTAGAAAGGTTTGTAAGAAGAAGCAATTTTTCCCATAGGAATCAATGAAAATGCAAATAATGTGTGCGATTGGGAGGGTGGAGGCTCTGTTTCCTCCCAGGAGATTCTTAGAGAGGCCCCATGGAGGCTTCTCCCTGCCTTTTCTGGCCCTGTTTCCTCCCAGGAGATTCCTAGAGAGGCCCCACAGAGGCATCTTCCCGCCTTCTCTGGTTACAGTTTTTATTTATTTATTTATTTATCTATCTATCTATCTATCTATCTATCTATCTATCTATCTATTTATCTATCTATCTATCTATCTATCTATCTAGTTAGTTAGTTAGTTAGTTAGTCCAATACATAATACACATTGAAGAGAATAGATATGTAGTAATATAAATAAAGAAAAGGATAGAAGAAAAGATATAAAAGTATAGGAGAACATATATGAACAGAAGAAAAGATAAATGAGATAAGGAGAGACAATTGGACAGGGGATGGAAGGCACACTGGCGCACTTATGCACGCCCCTTACTGACCTCTTAGGAACCGGGAGAGGTCAATCGTGGATAGTCTAAGGGAAAAATGTTGGGGGTTAGGGATTGACACTAATGAGTCAGGTAATGAGTTCCACACTTCGACAATTCGGTTCCTGAAGTCATATTTTTTACAGTCAAGTTTGGAGCAGTTAATATTAAGTTTGAATCTGTTGCGTGCTCTTGTGTTGTTGCAATTGAAGCTGAAGTAGTCATTGACAGGTGGAACATTGCAGCGTATGATCTTGTGGGCAATACTTAGATTGTGTTTTAGGCGCCGTAGTTCTAAGCTTTCTAGACCTAGGATTGATAGTCTGCTTTCGTAGGGTATTCTGTTTCGAGTGGAGGAGTGAAGGGCTCTTCTGGTATCTTTGGACATTTTCAAGGGTGTTGATGTCCGAGATGTGGTATGGGTTCCAGACAGATGAGCTGTATTCAAAGATGGCTCTGGCAAAAATTTTGTAGGTTCTTGTGAGTAGTGTGAATTTGCCGGAGCAGAAGCTGCGTAGAATCAGGTTAACAACTCTAGAAGCCTTTTTGGCGTTAACAACCAATCAAGACCAAGTCAAGGTCTTTTTGGAGAGTGGATGTGTTGTCCGTGGTGTTGAAAGGTTTTACATCGTCGGCGAAAAAACACCGTTGCTTGTGATATGATCGCAGAGGTCATTGATGTAGAGAATGAATAGAGTAGGTCCTAGTACGCTGCCTTGGGGAACGCCACTTTTAACTGGTACAGGGGTGGAAATGGCACTTCCAATTTTGACAACTTGTTGCCTGTTTGTCAGGAATGCAGTTTGTAAGTGGAAAATGGTTCTTGAAAAGAGGCAAAAAAAATCTTGAACACCTGGTTCTTATCTAGAAAAGTTCATAAGTAGAGGTGTTCTTAGTTAAGTAGAGGTACCACTGTACTGTATATTTGTCCACATAAAGAATTCCTGTAGACTGACACTAAAGTCATACAGTGTGTGAGGCAGTATACCCATGAAAATATAACATGACAAGGGCCTTCTTTACTTTGTAACTTGGAAATAATTCTATATCCAAAATCTGAGGATAACCATAGCTTTCCTTCATCAAATTGGACACTGACTAATGCAATAGCCCACATTTATACTACGTGACAGTTATAATTTACTTTTTAAAAAGCATGGATCTGTAATGATGACCCAGATTGTTGGGGGCAATATATGCTGACTCTGTAAACCACTTAGAGAGGGCTGTAAAACACTGTGAAGTGGTATATATGTAAGTCTAAATGCTATTGCTATTGCTATTCTGGGATATCCTTGGGAGCTGGAAAGTTCAATTTTGTAGTCATCATTTCTGGGTTTTTTTTCTTTTCTGACCCATTCCTGCAGATTCCCCCTGCCTTGGTTAATTCAATGAGAAAATGCAAATTCCATATCAGGAAACACTGTTATGTTTAATGGATTTTCCACCACATATTTCTACTTAATGAAACTTTATGGGAGACACACCTCATTTAAAAATGTGTTCTTTTTTTAAAGTGAGATTTTGACCTTCTGAAATATTGGACAGAACTGACTGAAATAATTATGTTAATAGCCTTTCAAAGTATTTTTTTTCTCAAAAGTTCTCTATTTATCCATTATGCTGTACTAACCTTGCCCCACAATTATAATGTACTAGTGTATCGGGCTTCATCCTCATAAGTAGTGTGGTTACTGGGAACATGAAGGAAAGAAAAGGACAAGAGATCTCAATGTAGAAACTTGAATATTTTATATCTCCGTAATATGTTAGATAATATCCAAACTACAGGTACAGTTGGTATCCATCCATCTCATTCCATCCCAAGGGAGATACAATACAATATGTCAAATCAACAAATGGAAATTGGTTCCATGCAATAGCAGTTCATTGCAACATACTGTTCTCTCACTTACAGTATCTAATTTGTCAAAGAAAGAACACACTGTGAAAACTTTACATGACTATTTTATGTATTCATGCATACGTACATTTGTACTTTTTCATTTTTTAGTGTTCTTAGCTAGGAGTGATTTTTGTTGTTGTTGGAAAAGAAGTGTTGCAGAAAATTAAAATGAAATGCAAATATATTCTGTGTACCATTAATCCATTCATTACCATGGTACTGTCATAATCAGGTTATTGCATAGAAATAGATGTTATATCATGAGATACATACTCTCACCTGAAATTTCTGAGTTTTTTAAAAAAAATTACACTACAAAGAACCTATGAGAAAAATAGGTGTGTGTTTCAGAGGTGAAGAGCTTACCCTATTTTTTAGAGTATAAGACACAACTTTTCCCCTCTGAAAAGAAAGTGAAAATTTGTGTGCATTTTATACACTGTAGCCCCACCCAGACTCTCAAACAGAGGTTTCAGAAACTAAAAACCTCCATTTCAAAGGCTTTTTTTTTCAGCCACAGAAATCTTCATTTGAGAGGCTAGGCAGGGCTACAACGAAGGTTTTACAGACTGGAAATGCCTCTGAAATGGAGATTTCACGAGCTAGAAAAATGCCTCCAAAATGGAGGTTTCACAGGTTGGAAAAGCAAGGCACAGAACTCACAACCAATGAACCTGTTGCTAAAGTTCACCTCTGGAAACAGCTGCTTGAGATTATTCAAGAAGGACAGAAATCAGCTTTTTCCTTATTTTACTCCCCAAAAACTAAGGTGTGTCTTATACTCTGGTGCCTCTTATAGTCTGAAAAATACGGTAGTTATTGATCAAGGATGAATGGGACAGCTTCAGTTTCTGCCTGTTTCCCAAGTGCTTTCCTTCCAAAGGGATATTGGGACCTGTAGCCTCCCAGGAGTTTTGAATATAAGTAAGGAAGTATGTGTGTTTCCACTCTTCATGGAGTGCATCACTCTGGCGATTACAAAATGATGTGATGTAGTCATTCTGCTGATTAGAAGAAGGGTGCTACTTCGTTCATCACTTGAAATCGTTGCTCAGCTTGGATCTCTGACAAAGAGCACTGCCTTACAAGGATAGGTCAAAAGGTTGAAAGCTTGAGATGTTATGATCAGTAAGGATTATATTGCCTACCTTACCAAGAAGCTATTTTGTAGTGCCAATAGCTAAAAGGCTGAGTTTGAACATACTGTATAATTTGATAGGGTGGTAGTGGTACATTTCTCACACTCTCCTTGATTCAGTTAACAAAGCTAACCTCTAAAACTCCAACTTGATAGTGATTTTATTATGCATGCCAAGGGTATATTGATATATTAGGTATGACTCAGGATTTCATGGTCAACTGTAAACTTGCTTCCAATGATTTTGTTGTGAGCAAGATGTCATAACCTTTGCTATTACTTTAGATTGATACTCATCATTCACTCCACAGTAGGGTTTTCACAAGGATCATGGATCATGATTGTCAGCTAAACAGAGTTTAAGTGAACTCTTGTCATTCCACCTAACAATTCTGCTAAATCTCTAGTGAGGAACAAGAGCTCAAACATGTAGCACAACAGCTTTTAGTAACTTTCTATTGCTTTACCATTGTTTTATTGTTTTTAAACAAAGAGATCTTAGAAATACAGTAATAGCTAAAGTCAAATGAAGCATGCATAAAGAAACATGTACTTTAACCTTCACTACCATTTCACCCACCATCATCCCACTGTACTTGGGGCAGGGGAGCTTTTCCAGATGAAAAAGAAAACCCATAGGTAGTCCTCAATGTCAGGCCGGGAAACTATTTTTGGGGCCTTGGATCTTCAGGCCTGCCACATTTAGTGCTGTGGGAAACTTGAGTGGGCGAGGATTTCATGGGGAGATATATAGTCAAAATAACATTTCTTTCCTGAGAGTCAAGATCACTCTGCCCTGCATCTGGAGGGGCGTGACGGGGAGCAACTCTGATTGGGATGGTGCATTGATTAGACCGTGCAATGGACATTTCGGTGCAGGAGAAGCAGACTTGGACTTTCTTTCGGGTGGGGAAAACCCAGAAGCTTTCAGATTCAGTTTTCCCACAGGGGCCAATATGACATCTCTAATAAAATGGAACTTTGAGGAATGCCTAGTTTAGTGATGGGTCCTAAATCCCATCTCTACCATTTTGCACGCATGCTCATGTGCATGTATGATGCTTCTGTGCATGCGCAGAAACATCTGGGGTGGGTGGGCAGAGCCTTCTGCCATCACCACTACCAGTTCATAGAAATGAACCGTACCAGTAACAACCCACCACTGGCCTAGTGTTAGAATCATATTTCGTTGGTGGGTGTTACTTGAAACCCTGACACTTGACTTATGATCACAATTGAGCCCAAAGTTTCTGTTGCTAAGTGAGACAGTTGTTAAATGAATTTTTCTTCATTTTATGACTTTCCTTGCCATGGTTGTTAAGTGAATCTGGCTTACCATTGTTTTTGCTGGTCAGAAGCTCATCAAAGGAGATCATATGATCCAGGACACTGCAACCATCATAAATATGAGTCAGCTGCCAAGTGTCTAAATTTTGATCATGTGACCATGGGGATGCTACAAGGGTTGTGAGTGTGAAAAAAATGGTCCCGTCACTTTTTCAGTGCCTTGTAGCTTTGAACGGTCACTAAACGAATTATTGTAAGTTGAAGATTACTTGCATACCATATTGGTAGGTTTTCTAAAAATGGATATACACAGAAGCTTTAAAAACAACTTCCTTGCTAATAATTTTATAAGCTGCTGGTCTACAAACATATTATTTTTTTAAAAAAGAAAGTCAAACTGAAAGGATGTCCTAAGCATCCTTATTACAATGGCCATTCAGGCTTTTGACAATCTAATTTATATTACAGATAGTCCTCAAGTGACTACCACAACTGACCCCAAAATTTATATTACTAATGAGAAATTTGTCAAGCAGGTTTTACCCCAATTTACGACTTTTCTTGCCATCTTTGTTAACTGAATCCCTGCAGTGGTTAAATTAGTGACACAGTTGTTAAGTGAATCTGGTTTCTCCATTGACTTTGCTTGTCAGGAGGTCGCAAAAGAGAATCACGCGACCCTGGGTGAATGCAACCATCATGCATGGGAGTCAGTTGTCAAGTATTTGAATTTTGATTATTTATTGATTTGATTTGATTTGTATGCAGCCCGTCTCCAAAGACTTGAGGCAGCTTACAGCAAATAATATAAAACAATGAAATACAGTACAAGACAAATCTAATTAATTAAAACTACATATCCTAAAATCCCAATATATTAAAAATCAATCGTACAGATTCAGATCTCAACCATATATGACATTCATTGGCCAGGGGGCCAAGACCTAATTACCCCAAGCCTGGAGACCTAATTACCCCAAGCTTGGAGACTTAAGACTCTTGTGAAAGGCGAGGAGAGTAGGGGCAGTGTGAATCTCTGGAGCGGTCTGATTCCAGAAGGCTGGGGCCCGCACAGAGAAGGCTCCCGCCAAGTGACATTGTCTGGTTGACGGGACCTGGAGAAGGCCAACTCTGTGGAACCTAACCGGTCACTGAGATTCATTATGGGACCACAGAGATGTTGCAACAGTTGTAAATATGAAAAACAGTCGTAAGTCCACTTTTCAATGCTGTTGTAATCTTGAATGGTCACTAAGCAAACTATTGTAAGTTGATGAATACCTGTATCCATTCCTTTATAGTTCTGACACTATTTTTCCTCTATTTTTAATGGAAACATTGGTATTAATAGGATTCAAGGGATCTACTAGTACAAAAATTTAGATGAGGTGTTTTTAGCTAAATACTCTCCTTTTGCTTAATTAATCATCTATTTACATGCAAACCTCAATAATAATATAGCAGATATTAACTGTGATGCGTATTTTTGATATTATACAAGCGAACAGAACACCAAATACTGTGGGAAATAGACTTGAACAGGAATGTAACCAAACGTAACGGAGATATTCCTTCTTGTCTTAGAACATTTGCATAATCTTCAGAAGGAAAAACAGGAAAGATCATCTATAAAGCATGCCAATCAAGTTTGTACATTGCTATTAATCTTTGAAAAAATAATTCAAAGGAAAGCAAAACATGATTCAGAGGTTGTTAGTAAATAAGTATTTCATTCCTTTGCTATCTAACTCAGAGTGGCAGAGTCATTCAGTGGTTAAAATAAGCTGAGTTTATCGGCTGGAAAGCTTATAGCTCACGTTCGAGACCCGAGCACCCCAGCATAGAGTTCAAAAGCATGTAAATGTGACTAGATATGTATTATTATTATTTATTTATTATTATTTATTGGATTTGTATGCTGCCCCTCTCCATAGACACGGGGCGGCTAACAACAATGATAAAAACAGCATGTAACAATCCAATACTAAAACAACTAAAAACCCTTATTATAAAACCAAACATACACACAAACATACCATGCATAACTTGTAATGGCCTAGGGGGAAGGGATATCTCAACTCCCCGATGCTTGGCGGTATAAGTGAGTCTTGAGTAGTTTACGAAAGACAGGGAGGGTGGGGGCAGTTCTAATCTCTGGGGGAGTTGGTTCCAGAAGGCTGGGGCCGCCACAGAGAAGGCTCTTCCCCTGGGGCCCGCCAAACGACATTGTTTAGTCGACGGGACCCAGAGAAGGCCAACTCTGTGGGACCTTATCGGTCGCTAGGATTTGTGGGGTAGCAGGTGGTTCTAGAGGTAATCTGGTCCAGTGCCATGTAGGACTTTAAAGGTCATGACCAATACTTTGAATTGTGATTGGGCAAATCTTGGAAGCCCCACAATGGCTCTCGCGGCTCCGTTCTGCACGATGTGAAGTTTCCGAACACTTTTCAAAGGTAGGTATCACTTCGGTGGGGAATATCTTTGGATAGTGCTCAGTGGCCTTGAAACAAAGATGAGGAACACCCAGAAGCTTTTTGAATTCTTTTCAGGGTTTATTTTTCTGCACATGTGCAGAAGCTGACTGTTTCCGGCACTGCACATATGTCACTATCTTGTTTTCAGCTTTATTTTTTTGGATTTTTTTAAAAAATGGCTCTGTATATGCATTTATGTGGTGTGGCCATGCAGCATAGGAGGAAGCGAACCAGCAACGAGGTAAGTTAGAACCCAACCCTGGGACCACCCCTTATAGCCAGCAAAGATGGTAACATTTGCAGGGACTCCTTTACCTTTACTATCTAATTTATACCAGTGTGATTTAAAATACACGAAGGTAGGAAGGAATGTGGGTAAGAGATTATAGGAGCTGAAGGTGATACATTTGGAAATACAGTAATAGCAACATCTTGGAAATCCAAGTGAGCAATAGTTGCTGAGTTCCATAAATATTGCTAGTGACTCTTACGATGAGTGAGTAAAACTCCAGCTGACTTTAGCGGAAAGGAAGTGGAAAAATGAAACCCATATTTGTACAAATGGAGAGATCACCTGCTAGTTGAATGAAGAAACTACTACAAGTGAGAAAACAATATGCATCACGTCTATAGCCAAAATGAAAAGCTATTTTTGGCAGTCAATACCTAGAAAGGCCTGTCAAAGAATATAATTTGATGATTGATGAAAACTTTCACAACCTCCGTCAATCCAGTAGCGATGAGCTTCCAGGCTATTAGGCCATGTTTTAATTACTGAGTATCCAGATCAGGGATGGGTTCCTACCTACCTTGCTGCCGGTTTTCTTCCTCCCATATTGCATGCATGCTTGGGCATGCTCAGTAGATAATTTTTTTTAGAAAACTCCCCAAGATGATAACCACATGCACAGTGCTGGAAACACAGCCTCTGCTCATGTTCAGAAGAAAAAATAAAGTAATTTTTAAAAAAATTAAAAAAAGATGGTGGTGCCCATGGACCAGCACCAACTGAAACAAGTCAGTGACATTATCATGATGCCACTAGTAGCTCGTTACCAGTTTGCCCAAGCCGGTCCAAACTTGGAGGAACCCACCCCTTTCCAGATGTTTCATTAGCAACTATGACTGGTATTTTCAGGGGTGAAAGTGTCTTTTCTGTACCATGCTTCTTGGCAGCTTACAGGAAACAAGGAACAACTATTTTTGCAACATAACCAATCCCCAATTGAATTGTGTCATCAGAGTATCGGATAGCTGTGGCGAGGGGGGCGTTTGCCCAGGTTCGCCTGGTGCACCAGTTGCGGCCCTATCTGGACCGGGACTCATTGCTCACAGTCACTCATGCCCTCATCACCTCGAGGTTCGACTACTGTAATGCTCTCTACATGGGGCTACCTTTGAAAAGTGTTCGGAAACTTCAGATCGTGCAGAATGCAGCTGCGAGAGCAGTCATGGGCTTACCTAGGTACGCCCATGTTTCACCATCACTCCGCAGTCTGCATTGGCTGCCGATCAATTTCCGGTCACAATTCAAAGTGTTGTTTATGACCTTTAAAGCCCTTCATGGCATCGGACCAGAATATCTCCGAGACCGCCTCCTGCCGCACGAATCCCAGCGACCGATTAGGTCCCACAGAGTGGGCCTTCTCCGGGTCCCGTCAACTAAACAATGCCGGTTGGCGGGTCCCAGGGGAAGAGCCTTCTCTGTGGCGGCGCCGGCTCTCTGGAACCAACTCCCCCCGGAGATTAGAACTGCCCCTACTCTTCCTGCCTTCCGAAAACTCCTTAAGACTCACCTTTGCCGTCAGGCATGGGGAAACTAAACATCTCCCCTGGGCATGTTAATTTATACATGGTATGCTTGTGTGTGTGTTTGCTACTACATGGGGTTTTTCTTAAATCGTTAAATATTTTAATTAATTGGATTGTTGTGACTGTTTTTACTTGTTGTGAGCCGCCCCGAGTCTTTGGAGAGGGGCGGCATACAAGTCCAACTAATAGATAGATAGATAGATAGATAGATAGATAGATAGATAGATAGATAGATAGATAGATAGCCCGATTCTGACTGGTTCTTCATCCAGTTGAATTTGTCATTGGCCTGAAAAAATTCCAAACAAACTAATTTCTGATTGGACTTTGTTTGAAACATCCTGCTGGGGATTTTTTTCTTTCAAACAACACTGCTGATTATTCTAGTGGTGTTTGTTATTTATTATATAATATCAGAAAGACATAGGTAGCTAAATGCTAGCCAGCATTTAGGAACAATCAATTGGTTTGTATGACTGTCAACAAAACCGAAAACAATAGTTTTTTTCTTCAATAAAAGAGCAAAAAAGAGATCAAACTAATTAAAATTTAGTATTTGTTTGTCCATGAGACACATATCTTGGCCCAATCTAACATTTGTTTTTATTTTTTTATTCTAGCTTTTTAAACATTTTGTAAAATATGGATGTTATATTTTAGTTAGTCATGTTTATATCCTGTATGCTATTGTTATTTTTCTTTTTAATAGTTTGATACAATAAAATTACTTGAAAGGGTGGAGTAGGTAAGGAGAAGGCATCTTCTGCAGACTGTAAAGTCTAAATCAGTTTATATTGAGGCAGGCAGTGTCACCTGTAATCAAAACCCAGGGCATGTAAGCTGTAAAAGTCAAAATTGACATGTTAAACTGCCCTGAAAAAATTGCCCAACAATGCAGAGATTAGACAGATCATCAATAAAAATGTCATCTGCCCAGGAGTGGAACCAGGAAACTGGGTTCATTCCCCTTCTTCCTCTTCCTTTGGACAACTGATTTTGTTAAGCTGATTGAAGATTTGACATTACAATATTTCCTAGAGTAATAACCAGATTGGAGTCCAGCTTTCTTAACTGAGTTGCTTTTGAAAAGAGTCATATCTTGTATCCTGCATAATATATGACAATATGAAAAATGTCTGATTTAATAAAACACAAAAGAACATAGAACAGCTGTGGTAACTAAGACCTGAACAAGAAATGGAAAACCTGATTAGAAATAGCCATACTTTCTCAGATTCAACCATACAAAATTCTCTGAATATCCCCTTACTTTTTTCCTGATTTGAATGGGCCATTTCACTGCCAATTTGCTTCATGTCCATGTGTTTTTCCTTTTGTGGCCAGGAACATTTCTGGAGTTGGATTCTTTGGACATCAACTGCTCATAAGAAGAAAATATTTATTGCCTGAGATAATTTCTTTTTGTCCTTGAATGATATAAATCATCCTGATAAGCCACACATAACAACGCTGATACTTCCAGTATTTTATCTTTCAAGTTATGAGAAATATCCCGGCAATTTATATCATATTTCTGTCTGTGGGTATGCCTTTGAAAACTAAAAGGAAAGGAATGAAAACGATACTTGCCACAGCCCTCTAAGGTTTTCAAATAGTTGGTTTCCAGCTGAGAGGTGCTTAAACTGGCTGGTGGGAGGTTCTCTCTTTGACTCAGTTGCTAAAGGATTTTTTTTCTTTCCTCCAATACTCCCCATGGGTTCTAGTTCAGTGACTGCCTGAGCACATAAACACCAAGGTCGATTACCAGATTTAATCTGTCAGGTGCAAACAGCTGTTAGATCCATCTGTGGGGCAGTTTGAAAGGATACAGATATTTTTTTTAAAAAAATCAAGCCTAACATTTCCTCAGTGAAACTCTTGTGTTCCCCCTAAACATGGAAACCATACAGTTAAAGATGCAAACTGCCTGCTGTGTGGAAAATATTTTGCATTCAGATAAATAATGAGATTTCAATCTAAACAGATGCATGTCATAAAGTCAGACATTTGGATGTCACTATTAATTATGAGCCCTGGCTTCTATGACTTGCCACTGTTTTTTTAATCAGCTGTCATGTTTCCAAAACAATGCAATAATATCTCCTACAATATGAGGTCTGTTAGAAAAGTATCCAACCTTTGACTGGGGAAAAAAACTGGCATACCTGGAGCATTGGAAACCTAACCATTCTCAAAGTAGTCTCCTTGACACTCCACGCACTTCTCCCAGCAGTGCCGCCATTGTTGGAAGTATTCTGAGAAAGCCTCTTTCGAAATGGAGTTTAGCTTGGCTGTCGTTGCAGCCATAATGTCCTCTTTTGTCTGAAATCACGGTCCTTTCAATGGCCTCTTGAATTTGGGGAATAGCCAGAAGTTGCAGGGGATCATATCAGGAGAGTAAGGAGTCTGTTGAACCACAGTAGTCTGTTTTTTCACCCAAAAAAATCTGAACTAAGTGGGAGGAATGTGCAGGAGCATTGTTGTGATGGAGGTGCCAATTTCCTATTGATCACAACTCTAGTCTCTTGCACCGCGCAACATCACATAGGCGACGGAGGACATCCCTGTAGTACTCTTTGGTGATTGTTTGACCCTGTGGTGTGTACTCGTGGTGTACCACACCGTGAGAGTCAAAGAAAGCAGTCAGCATCACTTTGACATTGTTGCACTCTTGGTAGGCCTTCTTTGGACTTGGTGATGTGGAATGCTTCCACTGTGATGACTGGGATTTGGTTTCTGTGTCGTACTCATACACCCAGGATTCGTCACCATTGATTATGGTGCTTATGAAGTCAGGATAACTCTTTGTGGAGTCCAACGTGTCCTGTAAGACTTCAACAAAACACTGCTTTTGCTCTGCCATCAGTAGCTTCAGCACAAATATTGCTGCCACTCTCTTCATGGCCAAATCTTCAGTCGTAATGGAATGTGCCAAAAAAGTGCTGATGCCCAAACCTTCCGCAATTTCTTGGGTAGTCCCATATCACCACAGTGTTCACTTTGGCAATGATCTGTTCATTTCAGCATGTTTTTTTCAATGAATTGTATCCTGTATCCTGCTGCAGCAAAAACGCATCCAAACATGTAGCTGCATGTTGCATGTGTGTTGGATGTGTTTTAAATCTGATTGATGCAGCGTTTTGGGATGCAATTTATAGACAGCAGTGTTATATATGTTCTGTTCGGGAATGCTGCGAAATGAAACGTCTCCTACGTCTTACTTGCGGGGGATGCCTTATATTAGGAAATTCTACAAAATCTCTCCTATGTCTTACTTTCAGGGGCAACTTATTTTTGGGGAAACAGGGTACTTGTTCTATACATATTGCAGAAATACTCATTGGTCATCTGTGCCATTATTACAGTGCAACAGAATATTTGATGGTCCTCTTCCTGTTTCTTTTCTTCTTCTTGTTGTGCTATATACATCATTGGATGCTGGTTATCATGTTGCCGATCCTATTTTTATCAAAAGACACACGAAAAAGTGCTGTTGAGTTTTGTCCAAATCAGTTCCTTAGATTTTTAAGCCATGATGTTCTTTTTCTGCCTGGATCTCCCTTGCCTTCAGTCTTTCCCTGGAGGATTAAGTGAAGTATGCTGTATTTTTCCAGGTGTCCAAACTATTTTAACATTCTCTTTTTTATGGTTTTGATGATTTCCCTTGGTTTTCCTAGGCAGCTGGTTCTTTTACTGAGTGAATATTCCATCTTTTAAGTTTTACCATTGATTTGAATGGCTATCTTAGCATTGATTTAGAACCTGAATTCAATGAATGCATATGTATTGGGTCTCTTCCATTTCTGGTAGCCAAAAATAATGAAGGTTAACATTTTGTATTATGATATCAAAGGCTGAAATATATGCAAAACCTATAACAGCTATAGGAGAAAGGCTAATTGTTGAAATAAGCACATTATGTTGCATAAGAGCAGAGCAAATTCCTTTTACTTCAATATCAGCAACAATTCCACTGATATAATCTGAGTTTGTAATGGCATATTCCCCACAATTAAAGTAATGGGAAACTCCTAGCTTGTTCAGCTTTATTACAGTATATTACACTTTCTGATTGCATGTTGAAATATAAGACTTCACTTTACAGCCTATTTATTCAAATATATTGTTCTCTTGGGGGTACTTAGCTTTGGGACTTCCACTATATAGCATCCTTTACAGTAGCAAGTAATGTCATTGTAGGAAAGCTACCTGGGTGTTTTCAAGGCATATAATACAATCCCACTGTGCTCCCAAACAGGTGGGAAGACTGGTTTTAGTCTCAGCAGGTCCAAGGAAAATTTTTGCAAAGATGGCAGCCTGCCCATATCCCACTAGGAGCAAACTGCCAACTGTGCTTCCTCTTTTAAAATGTAATTATCATTTTAAATATACAGCAGATAAACACTTGTTAAAATCTTTCTCCTACTACCTGCAGAAAAATGAGACTGGAATGACCCCTTGAGACCCTTGCAAATGAGCAGAATGACTTGATGAAGAAAGGAATTTTTGAAAACAGAGTGTCAAGTGTTACATTTCGTATGGAGGTACAAATAGCTGGACGGTCTTAGATTTAATCAGATTGCTGCTATTCCTATTACTGAAGCCAGTCTTCCCTGAAAAATAAACTCACAGCAAATTTTCTCCTTAGAACAGACTTCCTAATCTCTGCCTCAGCTAAACCTTGCATCATAGTACAGCAAAGACCTCTTTTCTTTTTAGCCATTTTGATTACTGCTGTAGTTCAGCTTGAGTCTATTTCCTGGTTTCTTGGTTGATATTATAGCTGATGGGAACAGAGTCGAAAATGTAGTTGAAAATGAGGTTAAAATATTGTGGGATTTCATAATGGAAGCTGATTACCTCTTGGACCATAACACACCAATTTAACAGTGGTTAAAAAGAAGAAAATGGGGATAATTGATATGGCAAAACCAGTGGGTAGTAGAATAGAAGACACAGAACTGGGGAAGTTTACAAAGTATCGAGATCTAAAAATCTAAGTTGAAAAATTGTGGCATAGACCTGCTGTGGTGGCTGAAATGGTTATTGGCACACACTCTGCCCAATACTAAAAAGTTTTGTCCAAAAGGTGCTTTTTTTAAGAGGCAACTGGAATTTCTGGATTTTCTTAAAGATATTTCAGTTCTCATCCAAGAAGCGTCTTCAGTACCTACTTGTACCACTCAGGGGACCCTGATGATGCAGATAAACCTTCAGGTGACTTGCTTAATAAAATGCAAATGACAGCTGTCTCCAAGGAGTACAAATTCTTCTATTCCCCACTATCTGGTCAGAATTGAAGAAACTTCTTAGATGAGAAGCAAAGCATTTTCACAGAAAAACAAGAAAGTCTAGTTGCCTCTTGAAAAGGCACCTTTGGGACAACCATGACCTGTTTGACTGAGAATCTTCATAGACACTAAACAGCCTTGGATAGCACCTAAAAATCTGTACATTGACAAATTTCCATCTGTAAATTATAAAAATAATAGTGCTTAAATCACATTGCTTAAATCCACATATATACCCCACCAATACATTAGGAAATCCTAGGTGGGAAAAACTTAATGCATATAAAGGCCACCACCAACTAAAGAATTGGTGGCTGTGATTTTACATTGTGTATATGTTGTGATTCAGCCTGAGGCTCCTCAGGGACCGGCTGGAGCTCTGCCGGATCCATGCCCAGAGGAGGAGGACAGTGACCAGGAGGGAGAGGACCAGGCAGACGGGGGAGAGGAACGTCAGGAAGAGGAGGAGGGAGAGCAGCCTGAGACCCCTGGGGGGGGGCTTCTCCCCAGCTAGTAGCCTGGATTCATTGTCTATTATAGCACAGGCTATAATAGACATGAGGCAGAGACGTGCAGCTCAAAGAAGGGGCCAATTAGAAAGGTATTTCCGTCCCTGAATTGGCAACAGCTGGGTTTGGGTGTGGTTCTCCTCAGCAGGGTTGAAAAGGCAGGCCCGCCCTTACAGTCTTGTGGAGAGTTATCAACTGGGAGTCCTGTGACCTTGCTTCGATTCTTGGCGTCTCTGATCTTGGCTTGTGGCCTAGAAGGCTGAAAGACTTGGGGGAGGTGTGGGTTTTATTATCTCCAGTGTTGTTTTTGCCAGCAAGAATCCTGTTTTATTGCCTGGCCTTCATGAAACCTCTGTGAAGCTTCATCGTGTTCCTGTCTGTAAGAACAGTTTTTGTTACCTGTGTTTGCTTTCCAGTATATAAACTGCCTTTGCTTTTTACCAGTGTGTCTGGATACTCTTTTTGGTTGGTGTTGGCGTCTGGGGGGACCCAGACAGAACAGTATATAACAATATCAAATATAGGAAGATTCAGTATGAGCTGTTTTGTGGATATACATTATATAAATAAGTCACAACGAGACAAGCATTTCAAATACTTAATGTAAAACAGAATTTTGCATTGGAAGTATTGGGAAAATGTTTTTTAAAGAAACTAAAATATGAAAGAAAAATAATTATCTGTCAGTAGGTCTGAAGATATTACAGACGATATTATAATATCTTAAAATGATCATACATTATTTAAAAAGTAACTAACAGAAACAGAATAACAGAGCTGGCAGGGACTTGAAGGTTTCTATTCTGACCCTTGCCCAAGCAGGAGACTATTTGATTGTGGACAAATGGCTGCCCAATGTCTTCTTGAAAACTTCCAGTGAGGGAGCATTCATAACTTTTAAAGACAAAGCCCCTTTCTCCTACTTCTAGGTTGATTAACCCCTGGATTAGTTTCCACCCATTGTTTCTTGTCCTGCCTTCTGATGCTTTGAAGAATTGGTTGACACCCCCCCTTTTTTCTTTGCAACAACACTTCAAATATTGGAATTCTGCCACCATTTCACCCTTAGTCCTTCTTTTCACTAGACTAGACTAACCCAATTCCTGCAATTGCTTCTCATATGTTTTAGCATCCAATCCTCTATGGTAGGTCTGTTGGAACTTCAAACAATCTCTAAGTGACTGGTCGTAACCTGACACCACCTGTACACTTTTTTTCCACTTGGTTTGATGGTTTCTGAATCTTATTCATCCTCATCCCACAACAGAATTGGTCCTGAATAAGATAATTTTGTTGAAAGTAAAATATGATGACTGTTATTTTAGAAAGACATGTACTATCAGATGAACTTCTGATTTTATTTTGTTAAACAGCCCATTAACTAAACATTAAGTCATCCATACATTCAACTTTTGTTTACAGAAAGATTACAGCTCTGAAAGATCAAAAACATTCTCTGTCGTTGCTGTTCGTTATTGTTGGCTTGCTTTCCACAAGTTTTCCCTCTGTTCTCTCATCTGTCTTCAAGCAACACAAATAAAAAGAGGACCCAATGTTTATATTCTTCAATCCCTTACCCCTTCATCCCGAGGGGAGGAAGGCTGCTTAGCCCTACGCAGACAATGTAGAGAGTGGAGCAGATGTCCCAAACAGCTGACAGGACTTGAATATTTTTAAACAGTAACAATGGAAGGACAAGGGGAGCAGAATTTATCCCGGCAACAAGTCTGCTCAAGAAGCGAGTTCAAGGAGTTAACAGCAAAACTGCTGCATATATTTAAACCTTGTGCTCAGGGTCATGTAAACATTCATTTCCCAGATATTCTGCTGTGAATGTAGAAACTCGATCACCCTGCTGGGTCTTCCTCTGTATGGTTTACCATTATCCTGCAACAATGCTGCACATTGTATTTGGCAGAAAGAACGTAAAGAAAAAGGAGGCAACCTCTTCTAATTTATGAAAAGTTAGCAGATCCAGTCAGTGGAAGCTGAAGCCTAAGAGTTGAGCGACCAATCCTCGGTTTTGAAGCATCTTTCTTTTTTTGCTTTCCATTCTATAAGATGGGGTTTGTTTTTAAAGAAAGGAAAACACAAAAGCAAGGATCACATGTTCTCTTTGGAAGACTCAAAATGCCACTGCCTGCCTCTCTTTCTTTTCTTCTCCTTCTAGAGAATGTGGACCTTAAAGAGATCAAATGTCACCGAGCAGAGAGAGCAGTCACATCTCACATGAGATTTGGGGGAAAGGACCTTCTTAAAAGGAATGGTCATGAAGGGTTGTGTGTAATTGCTTGCACATTCAAGCATCATCTTTTCATCTGATGGAAGAGGAGGAGGAAACAAAAAAGCAATGGGAAAGCGGGGCTTAAAATTCTAGCTCTTTCATTCTTGTCCCAAATAGAGATATTATTATCAGACCTTCTATCCAGCAAGTTGCATTCTTGCCATAGGGAACAATGGGCCTCTGGAAGATGATGAAGTAAGTTTTTGTGTGTGTGTGTGTGTGAGTGTGTTGTACTACTCCCTCCCATAGTCAGGCTGAAACAGCAGGTGCAAAGTCATCACAACTCTATTAGCTCACCCCTGGGAATAAAGATGTGCTGTTGTCATCAAATTGTATGTCAACTCATTACTGAGGAAGAAACTTGTCTGAGGTTTTGCCCTTTTCATGAAGCAGGCCGCATGCTCCTACGGGGTTTACTTTAGAAAGGACCTGGATAAAAAAAAAACACAAAGAAAGAAAGGAGGGGGGGGAGAAATGAAGACATCAAACACTCAGCTGGATTCCAACCACATTCCACTCTTCTGTCCTCACAGGCTGGACCTGAAAAGCTTGCCTCCTCTTATTTCAGCTTTGACAAAAGCTGAACAATGGTGTGGCTGTTGGGAAGACCCCCTTTCTTCCCTTTTAAGAGCTGTATGCATTATCTCAGGAATCTCCATTCATATTAAGATAATACACAGTCACTCTTCCCTTGTTTAGATTACAGCTCAGCCTATCCCGGACCACCTCTCATTTTCTTTTCTTCCTGGATAATCCAGGGCTTTACTTACTGGGCTACCCCAGAAGTAAAGCATCTAAAGAGTAAGATAATTGCGGTAAAACCAATGTCACAAAGCTCCAGGCACAGATGTTTTCCTCTTAGCCCCAGAACCTATAATGCATATTTGATTGACTTTCCCTGAATGCTGTCTGTGATTAGCACCATCTTAGATCCAGAGGGAGAAGAAGTCTTTATCAAAAGTACCATTCATTTTAACCTAAAGGAAGGCAGGCATTTACTTTTTCATTGTCTTCTTTGCTTTCTTACTTGCTAGCTAACTGAGTAACCAAAGAATTAACTAGCCATAGTTATTTTATTTTATTTATTCATTTATCCAATACACAATACATATGGAAGAGAATAGACATGAAGTAATATATATAAAGATAATATGTAAAAATAGAGGAGAAGATATATGAAAGGAAGAAAATATATATGATATATGAGATAAAGGAAAGACAATTGGACAGGGGACGAATGGCACACTAGTGCACTTATGTAGGCCCCTTACTGGCCTCTTGGGAACCTGGAGAGGTCAATCGTGGATAGTCTAAGGGAGAAATGTTGGGGGTTAGGGGTTGACACTATTGAGTCCGGTACTTTTTCATTGACTTCTTAGCTTTCTAACTAACTAACTAAATTAGTCAGCTAGTTAGAAAGTAAGAAGACAAACCTATAATTATTGTGTGTTTAAACACACACATGCACACACACCCTTTCTCCTGTTGCAAAATATCCTCCTCTATCCCAGTGTTTTTCAACCAGTGTGCCGTGGCACACTAGTGTGCCGCGAGACATGGTCAGGTGTGCCGCGAAGCTCAGAGAGAGAAAGAAAACAAGAGAAAGAAAGAGAAAGAGAGAAAGAAAGAGCAAGAGAGAAAGAAAACAAGAGAGAAAGCAAGCAAGAGAGAGAAAGAAAGCAAGAGAGAAAGAGAACAAGAGAGAAAGAAAACAAGAGAAAGAAAGAAAGAGCAAGAGAGAAAGAAAACAAGAGAGAAAGCAAGAGAGAGAAAGAAAGCAAGAGAAAGAGAACAAGAGAAAGAAAGAGCAAGAGAGAAAGAAAACAAGAGAGAAAGCAAGCAAGAGAGAGAAAGAAAACAAGAGAAAGAAAGAGCAAGAGAGAAAGAAAACAAGAGAGAAAGAAAGCAAGAGAAAGAAAGCAAGAGAGAAAGAAAACAAGAGAAAGAAAGAGCAAGAGAGAAAGAAAACAAGAGAGAAAGCAAGCAAGACAGAGAAAGAAAGCAAGAGAGAAAGAAAACAAGAGAAAGAAAGAGCAAGAGAGAAAGAAAACAAGAGAGAAAGAAAGCAAGAGAGAAAGCAAGAGAGAAAGAAAACAAGAGAAAGAAAGAGCAAGAGAGAAAGAAAGAGCAAGAGAGAAAGAGAACAAGAGAGAAAGATAGCAAGAGAGAGAGCAAGAAAGAAAGCAAGCAAGAGAGAGAGAGGGAGGGAAGGTGAGAGAGAGAAAGACATAGAGGGAGGGAGGGAGAGAGAAAGAGAGCAAAAAAGAGGAAACAAGGAAGAGAGAAAAAAAGAGGAAGGGAGAGAAAGAGGGAGAGAGAAATAGAGCGAAAGGGAGGAAGAGAATTTTTTTGTCCAAGCTTTCTTTAGCCCCCCCCCCTCAATGTGCCCCATGGTTTTGTAAATGTAAAAAAATGTGCCGCGGCTCAAAAAAGGTTGAAAATCACTGCTCTATCCTATATTATTTGATGAAGTCCAATGTACAATCCTCTTATGATTCTATTTGGATTTCAGCTATTCATCAGCCAAAAAATTATAACCTAGTGGTGTGATTTTAGTTCAGTTTATTTGTGAACTTCTAAGTTCTGGATAAGAGAACATTTGTAACATTAGTTCCACTATCCAAAGTGCTTGCTTGTTAACTAGGTACACATTCTGCTTTTCAGCCAAGTTGATTTACAACTTCAATTACAATTTTTTCATCAGGTGAATATAATACATTTAAAAAGCAGGAAACAGAAAAGAAAGATAAACAGAAAAACAAACTAAGTAATAAGACATCCCCAAGTTTCTTTTTGTATGGGTTAAAACCCCCAAACTTTTGGTTATTCTGGCAATGCACAGATATTCATCTCCCTGCCCTAATCGCTTTCAAATGGCTTTACAAATGTATGGTGTGATGGAGTTGTTGAGTCTTTTTCAATGTAACCCTGAAACAAAAGGAGATTCATCAAAATCAATGTTACTGCTTGCTTCAAATGCAAATCTCAGATTTCTGTAAGCTGAATGTTGTTGAAGAGAAAAAAGGGTAGATGATTAAACAAAAGCAATTGCCATTTTAAGTGTACTCACATTTAAAGATAAACAAGAAAAAAGAACTTTTAAATTTAGAAGATCATGTTCCTTATTTTAATTACTTTATGGAATGTGGTATTTGTGTTGTAAAATCAACACAAAAATGTTAACAGAATCAATATCATACAAGTTACAGGAGCATATTCAACATTCATTTTGCAAAGAGCAGTCACTGAACATTGCCTGCCTAGATTGCAGCTTTAAGATTTTGTGCAGAAGGAAATTAATTTAAGGGATTTTGATTTTAGTGGAATTTACTAATGTTCACATGCTAAGCGCAGCAGGTAGAGTGCTGTATTGCAGGCCACTGAAGCTGACTGTAGATCATCTGTAGGTCAGCAGTTCAAATCTCATCACCGGCTCAAGGTTGACTCAGCCTTCCATCCTTGCGAGGTGGGTAAAATGAGAACCCGAATTGTGGGGACAATAGGCTGGCTCTGTTAAAAAGTGCTATTGCTATCATGAATGAATGAATGAATGAATGAATGAATGAATGAATGAATGAATGAATGAATGAATGGTATAGTATGGATATGGGATGCCAAATTCAGCATTTGGCAGCCCAGCATTTAAACAGAGGTCTTAATTGACTAGCCGATATTTATTTAATTACACAATATGTGATAGAGTTAAGGACTTCTGTTTCTATTTCTCTGGAAGTTCAACCAGTTAAAAAAGCAGATAGATAAAAGTCATTTCCTGTGGCACTTATATGTTATATGCAAAAATGCTAATAAGCAGGTGAAGTTATTAGTGATCCTATTTATATTCTCATTTCACATCTTAAGCATTGACCCATGTAATGTGCAAGATAAAATAGATACAGTCCTGCGTGGGTCAATGAGATAAAAAAACAATATTTATATTAGCCTTGGTCTGATGTTATCTCCACCATTCTCTACACAGTTTGAAGAAAGAGAATTTGCTTTGGTTCCCCTTTCTCAAAATCCAAGATAAATAATCATGGAATACTAGATATGGGTGGCATCTGTTGTTTGAAAGTGGCCAGGGAACATGAGTGAATATAATTTCAAAGTATAATCAGTTAACTAGCTATGTGAAGCCTCCCTGGATCCCACCCTTCATTACATTCCTCTGAGGAAAACGTCATGAGGAAAATCAAAAGCCTTGTATGTTTTAGATTGGGAAATGGAGGCATCTGTTGATTTCAATATGTATGTGTGTCTGTCTGTCTGTCTGTCTGTCTGTCTCTCTCTCTCTCTCTCTCTCTCTATGTCTGACATAGAGGACAAGGGGGGATTAGAACAGTGTAGACCTTGGACGAGGACATGGGTAAAAAAATTGCAAGAGCAGACATGTACCATTATAAAAAGTAACAACGACAATGGGGGGAAGAAAGGAATACCAAACACCTCCGAAGCATTGCCTCACAACTCCACCCCCTCCCTTGGGGAGGGAAAAAGGCAACAGACACGAGTAAAAGCGGCAGGTCTCCCTACAGCCAGCAGGATTAAGCCTCACAATTCCACCCCCTCCCTTGGGGAGGAAAAAAGGCAACAAACACGAGCAAAAGAGGTAGATCTCCCTTTAGCCAGCATGATTAAACCCACAATTAGGCTTACCGCAGGGGGGAGGGAAGGGTGTGGCCCCGTGACACGGGCAATGAGCAGACTGAGTAATGCTTTATAAAGATGTTTGTCTCCCACGGCATTTTAAAACTCTGACGAAGTTAGCAGCACGCTAACGAAAGCTAAGTGGTTTTATTAAAGCTTCTATGTTCCGGTGATCGAGATGGCTGCTGCCTCATCATTCACGTATGTACCTGGAACTCGCATTTTTAGGACTATTCTTTATATATATATATATATATATATATATATATATATATATATATATATATATATATATATATATATATATATATACATTAAAACATAAATAATTTAAAATGAAACAATTAAAATCTAAGGACATGTGGTGAGGGCAGAGTGGAGTGGGGAGAGGTGGGATCTGTTGTTACCTGATCAGACAACTGTCATGTATTTAGACGCTTATGAAAGAAAAGGAGGATTGAGGGCAAACTCATATGAATGAATGGCAGTTCTCCCCCCCACCCCCATGATTATTTCAGACCTTCATTTGGTTATTAAAGTAACAAGTTAAGGCGTGGGTTGTCAGATGATCCAGAGTTCTCCGGGGGGAAAAAAGCTTTTTGGAGTTAAACATTGGTTTAGTATTTACAATTACATTGCAATCCTTGAAGATAATACTTTGACATAAATTTAATTGTGTTCAGTAATGTTTACCCTCTAGTAAGGGAATGCAGGATTGTAAAGCAACATCTGCTTTGGAAGTGAACATGCCGTGTTGAAATTGCAGCATAATTTTATTTTAAGGGAAATTTGAGTCAAGATTTTCTCATCTGGATCTCATCATCCTTTGCCATGACAGGGAAGGAACAAAAAGGGTCATCTATAGGATTTTGTACACACAGGGAGATAGTTGACAACAGTCAAATATGACCAGGGGCAGACACATGTTATTTAGCTCCCAACGTTAACATGAACTTAGAAAATATACAGCATGCTCTGGTGAGGAATGCATTGATAAAGGAAAATAAAATGATGGATGCAATATTTCTATACAACTATTGTAGCAATCTAAGAGGGAAAAATGCTTTTTAATTTGTCATATTGCAGCATTTTTTTCTCCTGGCTTCTGTGTTTTATATCAACCGGCTGAAAAATAACAAAGCCAATATGTGTGCTGGTTTTATTGACCAACAGTGTAAGTAGTCATTCAGAGATTGTTCAATGATGACAAAACACCACTTGATCTCTAACTTGGCCTCTTTTTCTCTGATAGTATATTTATGTCATATTTTAGTTATCTGTATGGTAACAGCCTCCTCCTCCTCCTCCTCCTCCTGCTGTCCTGCACCAGAAATTTAGGATTTGATGAAAAAGGAACAGATGTCTTGACATAAAATTGAGACAGAAACAGAATAAACTCCTAACCCTGGTAGAGGGTTAACTGCAGCCAAGTAGAAGAGGTGTTTTATTTTTATAGCTAGAAGAAAGTTATCTGAAATATCAGTGGAACTGAAAAAGGAAATGTGGACACTAAATTATTTCACATTTTAACTGGCTATGATTCTCCATTGACCATGCATAGTTATACCTTTGGCTATTTGTAAAATAAAACCATGGAATGCTGAATTACTGAGTCCGGAATTACTGTTTCAGCAGCTGCTACTGAAAGCAACATTATATCTGCTTCTTTGCTATATAGGCAACATACATGCAGGGACACCATCCTACTTCAAAGTTTCATGCCCTTGGTATGTGTGTGTGTGTGTGTGATTGAGCAAATACAGTGATACCTCGTCTTACAAACGCCTCATCATACAAACTTTTCAAGATACAAACCCAGGGTTTAAGATTTTTTTGCCTCTTCTTACAAACTATTTTCACCTTACAAACCCACCGCTGCCACTGGGATGCCCCGCCTCCGGACTTCCATTGCCAGCGAAGTGCTGGTTTTTGGGCTGCTGGGATTCCCCTTAGGCTCCCCTCCATGGGAAACCCCACCTCCGGACTTCCCTGTTTTTTTGATGCTGCAGGGGAATCCCAGCAGCACAAAATGGGCGCTTTGCTGGCAACAGAAGTCTGAAGGTGGGGTTTCCCAGCGAGGGGAGCCTCAGTGAAATCGCAGCATCACGGGTTTCAAGGACTTTGATGTTTTTGCGATGCTGCGATTTCACTGCTGGGATTCTCCTGCTGGGATTTCCCTGCAGCATCGCAAAAACACAGAAGTCCGGAGGTGGAGTTTCCCATGGAGGGGAGCCTCAAGGGAATCCCAGCAGTGCAAAAACGGGCACTTCGGCTGGCAAAAGGGGTGAAATTTGGGCTTGCACGCATTAATCGCTTTTCCATTGACTCCTATGGGAAACATTGTTTCGTCTTACAAACGTTTCACCTTAAGAACCTCATCGCGGAACCAATTAAGTTTGTAAGACAAGGTATCATTGTATCTATGATTTTTTTAAAAAACTAAAATTTATGTGAAAGAACAGGAAGATGTACTGTGCTGATCGAAATATCCTTTCCTCCATTTCCAGATGAGTGGGCTATAGGATGTCAAAGCCTGAAAATCTGGAGGGTGCCACGTTTGGCAAAAGCTAAAATAAAATGTTAGGATGGAACTAGGAGAAACCAGCCTTGAGTCTCTATCCAAGCACACAGTTCATTTGGTCCATCATCACCTCTTTTTTTAAAATAAATTTTTATATACAAATAAAAGGTATATAAAAGAAAAAAAAAACAGTGCATCACAAATACACATTAAAATATAGGCAAGTACAGGATCAGTCTATAAATTCTTCCGAAACTATGTAAATTTTCTTTAGCCAGTTACAGTTAATATCAAAATTCAATTTGTCTTTTTAAAATAACATATAAAAGAAAATAGAAGCAGAATATATAAGTAACATAGAAATCAGATGTTCATCTAGAAGTTCATACCTTTATCTTATTTGCTCTGTTTGCTTTCATCAGGTATAATTTTTTTTTTAATTACATGTTCGTAGTGTACTTAGCAAGAATATTTTCTATTTTCTAACCAGTGGTAGAGTACATTCCAGCATTCATAGAATTGTGAGTCATCTTTGCCTTTAATTTTGAGGCTCAATTTAGACATTTCTGTGCATTGGGTTATTTTTTCTAGTATTAACTCATCTTGTGGGGTTTCTACATTTTTCCATGTTTGGGCAAAAGCAAGCCTTGATGCAGTAGTAATATGGATAATCAGATAGATATAATTTTCCATCATCACCTCTTCACCCAGTTCACCTGGCTGGGTTGTTATACAGATGAAATTATGGGGAAAAAAACAGAAACTATGTTCCCTAGGTCAGGGCTTCCCAGGTTGGCAGCCAATTTTGAACTAGGCCATGGAAGTGGTGGGTAAGTGCATGCAACAGCATCCCCTCCTCCCACCGTCACCACTGTCTCCACTGGTCCACAGACCCAGAAAGGTTGTCTGGGAGTCTGTAGAAAGAGGTACAAGGGAAACAAGGAGACATTGATTTCTTATTTGGGGCACAAGAGAGGTTGCAAAATTTGAAACTGGAGGGTTTAAAAAAGGGTTTGAATTTCCACAGAGTGGCTGCAATCAGTGCAAATAAATCTCTTGCATCAGTCCTGATTTCCTGCTGCTTTCATATTCCTTGACCTGACGGCAAGTGTGTAGGAAAAAAAGCCACCCTTCCCCTTGAAGAGTTTTGACTTCAATACAAATCAGGGGAAAAGCCAAAGCTGGAACTTTCAGGAGTTAAATGTCTCCATGCTCATTTATCTTCCAGTGCAACCTATTCAGTGGAATTTCTGGATTCAGATCAGGATTTCTTTAATGTAGTGTTGTTTAATTAGTTTGATTTATTTTGTTGTTTGCCTGCTCTGAAAACAATGCAGCCACTTTCCTCTGAAAGATCATTTCGCCCTATACTGGTGAAATTCAGTACCAGGGATATAAAATACACCCTGTGATTTTGGCCGAGTTATGTATCCCGTGCCTAATAAATTGTGCCGTGCGTAAGAAGCATATTTAAGACATTAAAATAGCTTATTTCTAAAAGAACTTCAGTAAAAAGACCATTCTGAAATACAGTGAACACATTATAGCTGTTCTTACAATTTTTGAACCTTTAAATGGTAGAAAATGTATAGCGTCTGACGTGGATGAAGAAGTTGATCATTCAAAGTTGTACATTCCTGTGGAAATTGGGAATGTGTGGTGTTTTCAGTTGCTAACAGCAAAAGTTTTAACTGCATGGAACAGGAGAGGTACCTTTAATGTCTATGTAAAAAAATTCTTGACTTTCACTGACATGTTTCTAGAACTTAGAATCCAAATACAGTCCAGTAGATAATTTGGTTGACCATAGGGAGAAGTTGGATTAGATTAGATTAGATTAGATTTATTGGATTTATATGCCGCCCCTCTCCGCAAAAGGCAGAAGGCGGTCCTGAAGGTATTCTGGTCTGGTGCCATGAAGGGCTTTATAGGTCATAACCAACACTTTGAATTGTGACCAGAAACTGATCGGCAACAAATGCAGACTGCGGAGTGTTGGAGTAATATGGGCATATTTAGAGAAGCCCATAATTGCTCTCGCAGCTGCATTCTGCACGATCTGAAGTTTCCGAACACTTTTCAAAGGTAGCTCCATGTAGAGAGCGTTACAGTAGTCGATCCTCGAGGTGATGAGGACATGAGTGACTGTGAGCAATGACTCCCGGTCCAAATAGGGCTGCAACTGGTGCACCAGGCGAACCTGGGCAAATGCCCCCCTCGCCACAGCTGAAAGATGTTTCTCTAATGTGAGCTGTGGATCGAGGAGGACGCACAAGTTGCACGTATTGGGGACACACAGCTGTGTGCACATCCCAAAAATTGTTACTGGAGCATAGCACCTGACTGTTCCAAAAGCAGTCCATCTCTAACCTCAGCATATAGTCATGCTGGCCACATGACCATGGATGTGTCTTTCGGCAATGCTGGCTCCTTTGGATAAGAAAAAGGGATGAGCACTATCTCCTAGAGTTGGATTCAACTGAATATGGGAGATCTTTACCTTTTACCTTTTTTAATATGCTCAGCATATTAAACAATATTAAATATTAAACATTAATTAATTAAATATTAAAGTAATTAAACATTAAACAATTGCATGAGTGAGGGAGAATAGTGCTTAGCCAATGTACCAGCACAGATTGAGCTAGTTCTTTCTATCAACTCAAAGCCTGAAGAAATGCATGTTAGCAAAATCAGGAAGAAAAAAAATATTTACATTCATTGCTGACTGGAAATCACTTATGAACTTTTTGCATCAAATAGAAAAAAGAACTGATTTGCGATTTTGAAGACTACAGAGAGCTGTGTTGTAACTTGTAAAGTCTTGTAAAAGTGTGAGGTAAAATTGTAACTACTTAACTTCTGTAAAGAACATTGGAAACTATTTATTTGTATCTTTTTTCCCCTCTTTTTCATTTACTTGGTGTTCCTTTTTTTGCACTTTTAGCTTTCTCTTTGATTTCTTTTGATTGGTTTTCTTCTTTCTTTATATTAGTTTCTATTAGTTTTACTTAAAACTAATCCTTCTAATAAAAATAAAATTTAAAAAATAATATGATCATGAAGAAGACCCTTTGGATTTATTTTTATCTGTATAGTATTGTTGGTAGTGCTTTTTCTTATCCATCTTGAAAAAGCAGACATTTAGAATAACAGATAAAAATACTAAATTCACTGAAGTTGCGCCAAAGAGAACAGATATAGTGATACCTCTACCTAAGAACACCTGTACTTAATACCTTTTCTAGATAAGAACCTCTTCTCAAGAACCATTTTATACTTAAGAACCTGAGCCCAGAAAAATTTCCCAGGAAATTTGAGAGTGGCACGAAGGTCCAGCCAGTTTCCTGCCATTCCCCCTTTAATCCTGGCCATCTCGGGCTTTTCTGGGCTGCCAGAGAAGCCTTTTGGTGGTGCTTAAGGAGGTTTTGGCAGTCCAGAGAGAACGCAGCATTTTCCTTTCTCTGGGCACTTGGAGAGGGAATAAACCACATCCAGCACAAGGTTGCCTCCCAGAGCGTCAGGGTGTGAAAAGGCAAAAGGGGGCACTTTGCCCCAGTTGGATCAACTCGGCGCCGACTACAAAGCAAGCAGGCAGAGGAGAGGGGAGCCCTTCAGCATGGGAAGGAAGAGGAAGCAGGTAGAAGCAGCAGCAGCAACAACTGCCTTTTGGTCAAAGGAGTGGGAGGTTCACCTCCATTTCCTGCCTAGGTTTCTCTCTCTGGCACAGTGTATGGGAGGCAGCCTCACGCCGGGTGTATGGGAGGCTCGTGCTCCTCCTCGCCGCCTCAGAGTCCCTCTTTTTTTGTTTAAGCCTTAAAGTTTTTGATTTTTTAAAATTCCCCTCACCTTCTTCATTTGGCACCGACTTTCCTCCTCCTCCTCTTCCTCCTCCCACACAAATTCCGATCTTTTATTTCTTTCCCAATGGGTTTGCATGCATGATTGGCTTTTATATTGATTCCTATGGGAAAAATAGCTTCTACTTACAAACCTTTCTACTTAAGAACCTTGTCATGGAGCAAATTAAGTTCTTAAGTAGAGGTACCACTATACTTTACGATGGACCATACTGGAAATCAACAGCCAGTGGAAACCAAGTGCCCATCACTGTGATTCATACACAATTCTGAAAAAAATGTATAGATTCCGAGGTTTAGCTATCTTTCAAATCTTACTTGGGCTTTTCTCTCCATCTTGTTCATGCATGTCCACAGAAGCAAAGAGTTACAAATATTAATAAATCATATGCATTTCCAGCAAATTCCACTTTAATTATACAATATATGGGATAGTATTTTTAAAAATATTGGCCCTTAATCTTTCTGCTAATGAATTATCTTGAGTTCTAATGCTGCATTTGAGGAAAAAGTTTTCCTCTTTTTATGCATTTATGAAATTCATGACTTTTACATATCTGTATCAAATCTCCTCTCACTTCCCGTCATTCCAGATCAGGAAACGTTGCTTTTGCAAATGTAAAACAGCCAAAGTGAATTTTTGTTGTTGGAATTAACAATTGAAATAAGGGAGCCAAAAGCTCATAGACATTTAATGAAATCGATCTTTCTTGGCTGCTGGGATAAAGTAGGTCTTCAAACTTGAAAACTTTAAGACTTGTGGACTTCAACTCCCAGAATTCTCCAGCCAGCATAACATAGCTGGCTGGAGAATTCTGGGAGTTGAATTACACAAGTCTTAAAGTTGCCAAGTTTGAGGACCCCTGAAGTAGAGAGAAAACCCAGCTGTAAGAAGATGACTTTAAAGTCAACATAGCTCATTTAGAGAGAAAAAAGAGAGGCATATTTATGCATGCTAATTTGTAAGCCATAAGTGGTAAGGCAAAGTTAATGAACAGGGATATGTAGCAAAATAATGGATTACAAGAATCCTCCTTGAGAAATAATTAGATTATTTTCATGCTTTGTATTGGCACTCTTCCTTGGCCTTGCCGTCCTATCACTCTGAGCCTTCCCATGGCAAAATTCATTATGCTGATCTACTTCCCAGCAAGTCCACTCCAATTGCTATGCATGATAACGCAGCTTGCTCATGTGATAACAATTGGTGCAATTTCCCTAGTTTGATCTGCATGCTTTCTGCAAATGACATTAGACATTGGGGAGCTTGTTAGAGAAAACAATTGCCAGAATGTAATTAGTAATGGTAAAACTTTCTGCAGTGCTTAATTGATAGAGAGTAAGGGCCACAAATAGTACTGCCAACTCTGCCTCCAATTAAACAGCTTTAACAAATGCTTGATTAAGTGTTTTGTGGATCACGCTGGAGAGTGGTAAAGAGACAATTGTGCCAAGCAGAATGAAGGAAAAATATCATCTTTAAGTTTTGGAAATAAGGGTCAGTTCCTTTAATTAATTTAAATAGATAAATGATCAATTAAGCCAACGCAGTGGTGATCAAGGCTTCGGATCCAACTTTTTTTGTTTTCTTTGTGCTAAATGTAATTCTTCAATTGAAAAAAGATCTAGTGTTTCACAGCTGCCAACCTTATATAGTTATTTTGTATTTTTAAAAACCATAATGAGAAAAGGCTTAAGCACAGTGATAGAAGCTGTACTCAGAGAAGAAAGATGGATGAACTAGTTTGTACCAGATTTATGCTAGTTTCAAGCATAGCCAATCATTTATTCTTCCGGTTACGTATATGTTAAAATTCACAAGTAGGAAGAATCATGATATTCTCTATTGCTAGGAACAATTGAGCTTGAGGAAATGACTGCCTGAAACAGTGGTGGATTACCCATCACTGGAATTTTTTTGAATGGAGGCTGGTTGATACATTGTCAGAAATAGTAGACTTCTGGAGGGAATAGAGTTGGAGTACTTGGCTTCTAAGATACTTTCCAACTCATACATTTGACAGTTGTTGGAATTTTTTTTGTACAAATGTTCTCTGTAGGCATACAAGAAGAAATCATTGCAAGCCAAACTTTATATTAGATAAAATGCATACAAACTATGTTTACAGAGAAAATTTTGTGCAAAATTCAGAGCAACAGATGAGTTCTACTGGTGCTTTTAATAATAATTGGACAATGCATTTAGATTTATTGAAAGGCCCGTTTAATAAATTATGTGGCTTTAAAAAGCCCTGGATTATCATTGTGCACATTGACTGCATAGATGGAGAAGTAGAGGTGAATTATTGTCCATGAAAACTTTTGCCCATGATGTATTTAAGTCTTCCTCAACTTAAAACCCTAAACTTTCCTACAGTCCCCAATATCTTCTAGCTACCCCAACATTTAGCCTTGTTAGTTGGGATGGTTCAAACACTTCTGGACACAGATATAGATTTTGTTGCCTTTTTCTCTCTTGCTGAAGAACACAGGTGTCAAATTTGCCACAACATGTTGCTGTCATACGATGTTTCTCAATGTTTTCCCATTAGCGGAGCTGTGGTAGCCTTGACCCACCCATGACACATCAGTTTGACACCTCTGCTATAGAATAAGTTCCATTCATAGTAATGGCATTTACACTTTAAATGCATTTAGAATGTAATAAATTGGAAGAGGCATTCTGGATCTCAGCCAAGCCAGAACCTCTTTGCTATTCATGAAAACAGTAACATTTTCCCCACGTAAACACACACTTTGTTTTGCCTGAAAAAGGATGCTGCTCTTTTGAGCTGACACTTTAAAATAGCAGTATCTTTTGTCAAAGTCATGCAAAAGCCTCCAAAAAGATATGGCTATCTTAATCAGTAGCAGAGAGGTTCTTCCAAATCTTTATAAGGATGCACTGTCCTAATAGGTTTGGTTTGTTTCCTTATAGAAAACAAAATCCCATTTTAAAAAAGTATATTACACACACACACACACACACACACACACACACACTGGATGGAGGGAGGGAGGGAAAGAAGGAGAGAAAAAGAATCCTTTTGCGATAAATTTCACTAATGAAATCACTCTACAGCATAAAATACTTAAGTTGAAAAACGCAGCTTTGTTGAAGGATATTCACGTATCTAACACATTTGTGACTTGTACAGAAACTTTCTCGCTCTTTGTTTCCCATCATCATTTAGGGACAGCATTTTTCAGCTTACATTAGCATCCCCCCAATGAGCATTTTGCAAAATGAAGCTCCTCTCTTTCAATGTGGCAATCAGAATAGAATAGAATAAGAGCGTTGGAAGGAACCTTGGAGGTTTTCTATTCCGACCCCCTGCTCTACACCACTTCAGACAAATGGTTATACAATTTTTTTTTAAAAAAAACTTCCAATGTTATTTACAACTTCTGGAGGCAAGCTGTTCCACTGATTAATTGTTCTAACTATCAGGAAATTTCTCCTTAGTTCTAAGTTTGTCTTCTTTTTTACTTTTATTATTATTTTTCATTAATTAGACTTCAATGCCACCCTTCTCGAAGCGACTCAGGGCGGTGTACAACATTGTAAATAATAATAATAATAATAATAATAATAATAATAACAACAACAACAACAACAACAACAACAATAATAATGATAAATTTTACTAATTTATTAGATTTGTATGCCGCCCCTCTTCGAAGACTCCACAGACAATGTATGTGAGAAATCTAATTATTTAAAAAAGATATATACAAAATTAATAAATAGCAACCCTTTAGAAAACCCTTTATGCAGTTGTCCACATTCATCAAATTCAATCATTCATATTGGCCGGAGATAATCTTGTGGCTCACGGTCCCCATGACTGCCGGCAGAGATAGGTCTTCAGAGCTTTACAAAAGACCAGGAGGGGGGGATTGGTACACATCTCCAGAAGGTGTTCATTCCAGAGGTCTGGGGCCGCCACAGAGAAGGTTCTTCCCCTAGGTGCCCCAGATGACAATGTTTGGCTGACTGAGGCAGACTGATGCCTTGGACCTCTACCCCTCCAGCTGGCGCAGAAGGATACCATGGTTGATGGAATCAAAAGCCACTGAGACCCATATCTCTGGCCCGCCAGAGATAATCTTTCAGTGCAACCAAAGCAGTTTCAGTGCTGTAGCCATGACTGAATCCTGACTGTTGAGGCCCTAGATAATCAGCTTCATTCAAGGACCATTGGAGCTGGAGCGACACCACCTTCTCAACAACCTTCCCTATAAAGGGAAGGTGGGAGACAGGACGATAGTTGTTCAAAACAGGTGAGTCCAGGGAAGGCTTCTTGAGGAGGGGGTGCAAAAGTGCCTCCTTGCAAGGAGCCGGAAAGGACCCCTCACTCAGAGAAGTGTTGGAAATCTCCTGGACCCAGCTTTGTGTCACCTTCCTGCTGGCCGAAGCCACAAAGTTTGTCTCCCAGCTGGTGTCTGGGTAGTTACATTTCCCCATTCCCCCATTACTATTATGATGTGCTTCCTACATAGCTTAGTTATCTGACTAGCAAAAAGTTCATCTACTTCCTCTGTTTGGTTGGGCGGCCTATAGTATAAACCTAGGGCAATGTCATTCCCCTCCCCTTTAATATTGACCCAATGCATTCAAGAAAATTTTCATTATTATTGTGCTCTATTTCTTATATACAGTGCATTTGTTTATTTCTTATATATAGTGCAACTCCACCTCCTCTTTTATTGGTCTATTTCTTTTAAATAATTTAAATCCCTCTAACTGTATATTCCATTTATCGGTTTTATCCCACCAAGTTTATGTAATGGAAACAATATTATATCTTCCCTCAGTTACTTGAATTTCTAATTCACCCTGTTTATTCCTCTTACTCTGTGCATTGATATATAGACATTTGAGTCTATTTTGATTGACCCTGTATTTATTGTCTACATAATATGTGTTGTGCCTGACTGCCTGTTTTGCTTTGTCACCACCTGTTTGATTAGTGCACATGGTATGGCACTCACTATTAAATACTTTGGATTTGCTTGACAGTAGGGCTGATAATCTTACCTGCACACACATCTATGTTGCATACATTGATAACCCTATTAATTTTAGATTGCTGGGGACAAAAATGTTCTGTATCAATTATTTTTTTTTGTCCCTGCTGTTCAGTTTAATTGTTTATCCAGGAAATCTGTGAATTTAATACCAACTATCTCGGTCCCTTTCTTTGATGGATGCAAACCATCTGTTTTGTACAGTTTTTCATTGGACCAGATGCAGACACCAAAGCCTTTCCTTTTACACCATTCTTTTAGTCACACATAAACTCGGTCCCTTTTTGTGCCTTATAAACTGATAAAATCTCTGAAAAGATCAGCCTACAACCTATACTATTAAGTTCATACTCCAAGTTCTGGAACTCATTCTGCACAGAAAGTACATCTTTTGAGGACAGTTCATTTGTGCCAAGATGTATCATAGTATCAACATCACAGTCTTTACTGGCATTCTTGACTATCTTAAGAATACACCTCTTGTCTCTGCTGGCAGTAGCACCTGGCAGACACCCAACCTCTTTCAAAACCTCCATATCCTTTCCTAAATTAAGACCCTTACAATTGAGTCACCAAGGAGAACGTGGCTTCTCTTTTTGGATACCTTGCTGCTCCTGTGTGAGTGTTATGCAATACCTGATTCATACTTTCCCTTTTCCAATGTAGGTTCTTCATCTCAGACCATAATGCCTTGCTAATTTTAGTTATCATTATCACAACTACCTTGACCTCTCACTTTAGTGTCACTTTTAAGGTCAGCAAGGGCACTATATCTGTTTTGCTGGGACATAGCAAAAAGTTTATATTTATGGTTAATAGTTCTCACCCTGCCAGATCCCATGGTTATCCATACTGCTCTTCTCCTCTAGGATCTTTGTGGTAGAGGGAGCTGATAGTGTGGCAGCTTAACAGAGTGGAATGGCTGAATTGGGCACCTAATTTCCACTTAGAGAGCACAGATGAGAGATTCTAGTTTGGTAATCTGTCCATGTAGACTTGTCATTTGTTTACAAAGGGGAACAGTATCCAAATTTGAAAAGTGCTTTGAAACAAAACAAGTATTACACTGAACTAAGCCAGTCATTTTGAAATAAAATAAAATCACAATCTCAAGAGCACTAACCCTGAATATATTATTGATTTATTCGGTTTGTAGTTATTTTATTTATTTATTGGATTTCTATGCCACCCCTCCCCGAGGACTCGGAGCAGCTTACAACAGTTATATGAATAGCTTGCTGTTAGATGTGTGGGCCACTAATTTACCCTCTGTACTCTCTCAGTTTCTTCCACTCAGTGGCAGCAGCCCCTTCCACTAAGAAGTTAAAATGTGAAGTCTCTGAGAAATTAAAATGTGATGGGGGCAGTTTGAATCTATCATTCTTTCTCAGTCTCCTCTACTCACAGGTAATAGCTCCTCCCACCAGCCCCTGAACATCTCTGCCAAAATGTAATTTTTTTGTGATTTCTGTGCAGTTATGCTTTCCATGTAAATGGCAGCTGATGAAACTGACAAAATGGTTCAATATTTCTGACCCATTTTTAAAAAAATGCCGTTTGGTGCAGTGCAGCATAGATAATTTAGACCCGAGTTGTTCTAACAGCACACAATTAGATTTGATTTATACAGTAAGTCCAATGAAACATTTGCACTTTAATTCAAACCTGAACATCCTCTGGTGTTAAGCCAGACATAATGCGGATGTGTTGTAAATTTTTCTGATATGAGAAAATATAATAACAGCAGCAACAACAGCAATTATAATAATTGGATATTTCAATCCCTGAATAATTGCCTGAATGCCACATTTTCCTGCTTTACTTATTTCAGAATTGCCTTTATATTTAGGTTCTTCTTTTATCCTATAATCATTCAGTTGTGTCCTCAGGATCCTTGTCGCAACTTAACTGGATTAAGGCCTTGATTCCCAATGAGATAAAGATTCAGGAGCTTGAGGGTATAAAGATAACTGAGTAGCATTCTCTCTCTCTCTCTCTCTCTCTCTCTCTCTCTCTCCCTCCTTCCATTCCTCTCTCCCTGAAATGTTGAAAGCTTTGATCAGGTGGACAAATGAGACCAATATAGCTTGGCAGCTATGCAAAACTTATAAAGGGCTGGTAGAATCCACTAGTGGAAATATCATTTTTAAAGGTATAAGAGAAGATGTTTTAAAGAAATACTTTTCACTGTTTTAGGATGAAACATCTCTCTATGGACTGAAACAAGCTGCATGCTATTGCAAGTCTCAAATTCCTTCACAAAAGCAATAGGGTGGCTATTATGTGTTGTATATCTTATACACATAACCTCACATACCCCTATCCTATTATAAATGTCTTTTAAAGTCTGTTGCCTGTATTTGGTAGTGATAAATGAATACTGTCTCAAAAACAACCAAAAAGAAGTAAGTTCATCATGTTTAGCTGTATATTCTCTTACACGTTATGTTTTATGCAGCACTTTTAAGTGAAATAAATACTTTGAGCATTGACCCATTTTGCACTACAAAACAAAACTTAAGCAACCCTTGCAAACGATGTGCCCACAAGGTTAACTTGGAATCCTGCTCTCAAAATCTACAGGTGATGGGACCATAGTGCTCAGGAATTCTGAGATCTGTAGTGTCGATTTATTTGGAACATTGTGCTACATTGGAGAATGTCAGCTTGAGTTTTCATCGGGGAGTGAATGCTGATAATAAGAGCAAAGAAGGAGAAGTAGCTGGCAAACTCAAGGAGTAGCTGGCAAACTCAAGATGCAAGAATATATTATAAAGTTTTCTTGGATTTTTTAAAAATGAAAATGATTTTAAATGATTTTATTTTAAAAAAAGACTAGGGATGACAGCAATGTTCTGATATCTTACAGGTTGCTGCAAAGAAGAGGGAGTCAAGCTATTCTCCAAAGCACCTGAGGGCAGGACAAGAAGCAATGGATGGAAGACAAGAAGCACTATGGTCCCATCAATGGATGAAAAAAAAGCAATGGGTGGAAATTAATCAAGAAGAGAAGTAACCTAAAACTAAGAGAGAACCTAGAAATTTCCTGATAGAACAATTAATCAGTGTAACACTTTGCTTTCAGAAGTTGTGAATGCTCCAACATTGGAAGTTTTTAAGAAGATATTGGACAACCATTTGTCTGAAATGGTATAGAGTTTCCTCCATGACTAGGGAATTTAACTAGAAGACTTCCAAGGTCCCTTCCAACTGTTATTCTGTTTGTTTAATACTATTCATCCATCCTCACTTACTGAAGCAGTTATGATTTTTTTTTATTTTCTTCCTTCTAGGCAGTTGATGAAAACATTATGTAGGAACACTGAATGGAGGTCTAAGCCCAACTAAGAATTACCTTCGCCTCATGATTTGAACAAGCATGAAACACACAAACTTGAAAGTAATTATAGCAAGTCAATCAAGATAGAGTCCTTTTGAAATGTTCCTTTCTCAACCTCTTGGTTTTTCTTACACTGACAAAATTCCATCTGCCCCACCTGTTTCTCACAATTTCTTACAGAGGGACAAAAATAGATATATGGAGTCTTCTTTTAGTTTACCATCCTACAAAGAATACAAGAAGCTCTAAGGATCATTGTTATAGAACAGGGGTGTCAAATCCAAGTCCATGGGGTCAGATCTGGGGCACAGAGTTTTTAGGTCTGGCCCACAGGGTTACCCTGGAAACAAAGAAACGGTATCTCTGCCAGTGAAAACAGAGCTTGTGAGGTTTGCAGGAAGCCGTTGCAGGCGAAAACAGACCTTGGGAACCCATTTTTCCTGGCAGAGTGCTTGAGACACCACAAGTGTCCCTGACATGAGTGATGTTGAGGCAACACTATAAAGCCCTTCATGGCATCGGACCAGAATAGTCTTCGGAGAGGGGTGGCATACAAATCTAATAAATTGAAAATTGAATTGAATATCTCTGGGACCGCCTTCTGCCGCACAAATCCCAGCGACCGGTTAGGTCCCACAGAGTTGGCCTTCTCCAGGTCCTGTCGACTAAACAATGTTGTTTAGTGGGACCCAGGGGAAGCCCCGACTCGCTGGAACCAGCTCCCCCCGGAGATTAGAACTGCCCCCACCCTCCTTGCCTTTCGTAAAGTTCTTAAGACCCATCTCTGCCGTCAGGCATGGGGGAACTGAGACATATCCCCCGGGCCTATACAGTTTATACATGGTATGTTTGTGTGTATGTTTGCTTTTAATAATGGGTTTTTTAGTGTTTTTTAAATTATTAGATTTGTTCTTACATTGTCTTTGCTAATGTTGTGAGCTGCCCCGAGTCTACGGAGAGATGCGGCATACAAATCTAATTAATAATAATAATAATAATAATAATAATAATAATAATAATAATAATAAATAATAATAACAACAACAACAACAACAACACCCACCCCAGCCCATTGAGGTCAAACACAACCCTGAGGTGTCCCTCAATTAAATTGAGTCTGACACCCCTGTTATAGAAGGTTTATTTATTCAATCAAAATTTGGGCACTATTATCCAGGGTTCTTGTGCTTAGATGATCATTTATACTACACCAGGAGAAAAATCATATGTTTATACTGGTAGCTTCTCCTGATCATACAAGATGATCAGGATAATTATTGTTATGCAGCAATGATGGCCAATAACCAGTATGTCTAGTTAAGTCAGTTTATCCCTGTATAAGAGATGTATAGCGCTAACTTCATGTCATTTTCCACCTACATATATTAATTGACATAATTTTACTATTATAACACTAGTTACATTTACCTGAAAGTATGGCCCAATGATTCTAACAGGATTTACTATCCTGTAGTTGGATACAGTGCTATGGGCACAAAAAGATAATATGTGGAGATTACAAGATGAGAATTATTCCTTTGGCATCAGGTTACTGTACCAGGAACATATAGCATAAACCACTAAATAGAGTTTTATCCGTGTCAGTATTAATACATCAAAGTAAATACTCAGCCTAAAGAAAGTCTATATTGCAAGTACACAAATCAAACTGTGATTAGCAATCATCATTTACTATAATTCTTTGTCTCTCTGAAAGTTTGTATCTATATTTAAATATGTATATAAAAATGTACAAAGTAACACATATGGCTACGTTGAAACAACCTGATCTACTTCAAGAGTCAGATCTATCACACAACATAAAACAGTGCATAGTGAATTGTGCCCACCACCCAGACACACACACATTCCCCACCACCAAATTGGGGGTGTTTCTTGTATAGTCCACTTGACCCAAGAGCAATATATCTGTTTACATATTATAGAGTGATTCCAATTTATTTCTTGTAGCTTGGTCTCGGATTCTGCTCGCCATATATTTTCTTACCTTGTCCCACCGTCCCATCAGTTGTCCCAACTCAGTTTCATTATCAGAATTTATCCTTTTATCCATAATTTAAAATTGAATATGGTCCACCATGTACCTATACCAATTTTGCATTGTCCATTTTGTCGCATACTTCCAACCCAAAACTATTACTGCCTGAGCACTTTCTATTGCTGCTTTTTTTATTTCTCTAAATTCTCCCATCACATTGCTTTTTACTAGTACTGCCATTTGCTTAGTGATTGTCCATTGTATATTTAGCATTCTATTGATATCCTCTTTCACTTTTTGCCAAAATTCCTGCACTATCGGGCATTCCCAAAACATATGCATAAACACTCCTTTGTCTTGACACCCATGCCAACAATTCCCCCTGACATTCTGCTAAAAGTGTGCGAATTGAACGGGAGTAAAATACCACTTATGTAATATTTTCCTTCTCATTTCCCTGATTCTTGTATTTTTAATTTTCCTTATATTTTCTACTATATTTTCCATCTCTTGTACCTACTTGTATCTCATTTTGCCACCATTTAGTCAATCCATCAATCGTATCCCCTTCTGACTGCACTAGCAATTTATATATATTGGTTCACTTTTTTCTCTCATTATTTTCTCTAACCCTGTCTCCTCCATCCATAGTACTTCTTTATTCTCCCTTTAAGATATTTACATATTGCATTTATTTGTAGCAACCTTCCCTTACCTAACCACCATTCTATACGATTTCTACTTGGCCTTCCATCCTTCTAATATAACTGTTCTATCTTAGTTATCCCTCTTCCCTTCAACTCTCCCATAACCCTATTTAAGTTCGTTTCATTATCTCTATTTATTACATAAAGCGATGACAGTTTAGATTTATATAATTTTGTTAAAAATTAATAATATTTTTTTTAAAAAAGAGTCAGATCTAAAACTTCAGCAATACCCTATTGTTATTGGGATTACTCAGAGAATATGCATTGGAAGAATTCCACTGAACATTATGTGGGTTCCTTCCCCCCCCCCCCCTTCCCCCCTTTCCACCCTTCTAACCATCAAAGCTCGCTTACTGAAACAGCTGAGATTTTTTATTACCTTCCTTCTAGGCAGCTGATTGAAAACACTTATGGAGGTCTAAACCCAACTAACAATTATGTTCACCTCATGATTTCACAAGCTCTAGTCCCAGTATCTAGAAATAAGAGAACCAGGCTGGTTGTTTCCATGAAAGAGCAGTATAGGTTTATCACTTTCTGTCCAAAGTTCTACCTTGAAGTTCTATTTTATGTTAATAGTAACTTGGAAACTTTTAAGCCAGACAACAAGCCTTTATGTGAGTCCTATATATACATCTCATATTATCCAGAATAATAATGACATAAGCATCCCTGTGGACCTGCCAAATCCAGGTTGTTCAGTGGGATGCTGAAATCCAGGGGTAACATTATAACTTATTCTGAAATGCTATTCACTTCATGCACAGAATCAATTAGACAGGGATACCCAAAAGGTCACAGCGTGTGTTGCGATGACAGTAGCAGGAAGAGTATTGTGATTTGTGAGCAAAGGAATTTTAAAAAAAAGAAATAAATAAAACAAAGCTGAACAAAAAGAATGTCTTCACTTGAGTCAGGAGTGTACCAGAACAAATTTTCAAACAATGAGGTCTTGATAAAAATAAATTGAAATGGAGACTCAAGTTTCCAAAACTCAAGAATCAAGTTTTTCCAGAGTACTTGGAAGCTATTCAAAACTGAAATAAGAGATGCTCATTTAGAACATATAGCTCTGAACTTGAAAGAAGCCATGCACTTCAAGAAGATACTTAAAATGGATGATGAGAGAAGCACTTAAAGATATGGAAGTTTTCTTCCAAAAATTTACATTTCGCCCAAAGAGAACCAAAGGTTACATGAACTTTGGTAAAAGAAGTCCATGTTACAGTCAGAAATAATAATAATAATAATAATAATAATAATAATAATAATAATAATAATAATAATTATTATTATTATTTATTACATTTGTATACTAAGGACTTGGAGCAGATAAAAGTATATGGCAAACTATATTAAGATAAAAATAAAAGTATTATTTAACTGCATTCAAGTCAGGAAAGGAGATATAAGAAATTACTATGAATGTGTTGCTTTATTCTCACTGTTGTGGATGTCAAATATGTGTCCATGCCTAAGTAAGCTTTTGCAGAATCAGATGATCTGAGATAAAAACATAAAACAAAGATGGAGCTATAAACATAATGGATAAATTAAAAAAAAGTCAAAGTTTTTCATCTGAGATTTCTTTAAAAAGCAAGATACGGAAAATATGCAACTTCTTTTTAAAATCAGTGTCTGTGCTTTGGAACTGGAAAACAGCCAGCCCCATTAAAAACAAAAATCTAGAGTGATGTAGAAATTACAGTGCAATTAGCTTAATGTGTATTTGAAATAGAAAGCACGATTAATGAAAAACTAATCAAATATGTAGAATTACCCTTGCTGAGGAATCAATATGGATTCTGAAATGTTAAATCTCATCTCAATTACCTTCTAGATTATTCTGAAGGTGTCAACAAGGCAGTAGAGAGTGGTGATCCAGTGAAAATTGTGAACCTGACATTTCTTTTCCAAAGTCCTTGCCAATGGCTCTTAAACAAGCTCAGCAGCTGTGGAATATAAGGTCAGATGTTCTTCTAGACTGTAAACTTGGCTAAAGAACATGAAACAGAAAAGGTATAAGTGGACAATTTTCAAACTGGAGATGTATTCAAAATGATGTCCCACAGAAATCATTCAACTTCTTTATAAATGATGGAGTTAGAGATGCCTGGTGTGTTGGCCAAGTTTCCTGCTGCTAAATATTAAACTGCTCAGATTTGTAAATTAAACAAAAGATTATGAAGATTTCCAAAAAGTTCTGTCCAGATTGGGTAAACATGTGTGAATGCATTCCAAGCAAGAGGATTCAGAATCATGCTAAATGAATCAAATAAGAGAATCAAGAAAAGAAATCCAAAAATACATTAATGGAATCTCAGCTGTAATGTCTGACCAGGTAAAGGACTAAAAGCATGCTGGGTAGTCCAAATAAAATGTGAACTCAGATAGGTTCTTAATAACAGTAACTGTCTAGTCCCTAAAACACATTACATGTACAGAACAAATATTAGCTATTAAATCAATTAAGCTTCTCAAAAATCACACGCTAAATTATCAACTCAGTATATGATGTTGTAAAAAACAACCTCACATGGGAACATTAGAATGCTAAAACATTCAACAATAATACTAAACAGCACTGTTTGATTAGGGTGTTGTGGGCTCTTCTATGGCAATTGTAGATGCAGTGTTGCCAATGCCAGCCATGTAAATCAAGCCTGATTTGATTTGCGTTGGGAACTTAAATTCATACAGGACCTAATTTGATTCAGTTTTATGATCTGAAGGCAAAGTGATTTAAGTAAGATGAGAAAAATATGCCACTTTTCTTTGAAATGGTTTGTCCATTGGCTGCAACTGGCTACAACATCAAAGTGCCTTCTAACCCCTTTTGGGGGAAAAAAATTGGATGAAAATTGTGCAATATAGGGATGGTGTAATTTTGTTGCTTTTGACCAATGTCTTGTAAGGATGCCAAGAAGGTTGGCAAAGCTGGTTGGCCAGCTTGGTTGCTCCCGGGAAGGATCCCCTCATCACTGCCAAGTCTTTGTTGTGTCAGAGTTGTGTCTTTGTGCATGGGCCAAGAGAAGCAAGCTGGCACAGTGAGATTTAATGCAGTAAAGATAGGAACACCACAGAGAAAGAAGCTGGCACAGAATAAGTGGCACTTGTAGACTTGCTGATCCCCATTTTTAAAAACAGTAAATATTAGAGCCAATGTCTATCTTAACTTGGCACTCCTTGTCAAGAAACTTGAATCTGACTCACTCTTGCAGACTTAAAAAAAACTTGATTAAGGAATATTAAGTGGACAGATCAATCTTCTGCCTAGAAATGTATCATTCCATTAGCATCACATCATCTATGGTCTATAACATCTCAGATCCAAACAAGAATTTATCTAGGCCACACCTTCCAATGCTGCAAACCACTTCACACCTACCTGACTTTGCACATCAAAGCAGGTCCCTCCCTTAATTTGTGAATCTGATTCAAAGAGATGATTCAGTTCAAACTCCACTGATCCCCCCCCCCCCAAGATTTGAACAATTCTGCTCACCAATCTATCATGCATTCATTGCAAAAGGAAATGTGTAATAAACTATCACATTCTGAAGCCAAACTCATTCTATCTTGGTTTGCATTTGTTTGTGTCAGCTCATTTTCATCCTTGCTAATATTATCTCAATTTCTAGCAAACTGTTGCTATCAGCATCCTTCTTTAGTTATCTGTGATACCATTGTGAGAAATAGACTTTTTTATTCTTTTGCTGTAGCTCAGGTTCCTTAAAATGAAATGAAAAGAAAAGAATTGAAGGTCATACTAACTGCAGATGTTAGTTAAAAAGTCATTGTCAAGATTAGCCTATAGGGATCTTCTACCTTGAACATTTTTAAATGACTAATTGTTCATTATAAAATATTATTTTGCACCCATTAAAAATAGAATATAATTGAATGTCTTGTTCTACTGGCACAAGACCAGTGAACCATAAATCCGCAAGAACATTTTGGGATAGAGCAGCTCAGCATTAAAAGTATACATTGTGATTAGATGCTGTGCAAAAAAGAAGAAAAAAAATCTCCCTTTCATCATGCAAAAGAGACAGAAAAAACCAAAATGGCACATCATTGTTTCAAACAATTATATCTGATTTGTTTGCATTGGCACATATTTTGTTTTATTTTACTCACATAATCTTCCAGGGCATAATGCACATGATTCTTTTTTTATATAGCTACAGGATTCAAGAAACAAATTGGAAACGATTTCCTTTCATTAAATATAACACCTTTAATATAAAAAGAAAGAAACAAAATTGCCATGCACTTACAGCTCAGTAACTCTATAGAAAATATGGCTTAGAATCCTTATTGCCTTTTGCAAATTCTAGATAAAGAATAAAAATGGAGTCTAACAACACATAATGGCAAGGATATTGTATTCAATTGAGTTCTGCATTCCTGAGTAATTGCAAGGACCAACCTACATGGCAGCTAGAGTCATAGACAACCATCCTGCCACATGAGTCCCAGAGACTGGTTAGGTCCCACACAGTCGGCCTTCTCCAGATACCGTCAACTAGACAATGTTGCCTGATGGGACCTAGGGGAAGAGCCTCCTCTGTGGGGGCCCCGGCCCTCTGGAATCACCTTCCCCCAGAGATTCGTACTGTCTCCACCCTCCTCGCCTTCCACAAGAGTTTGAAGACTCATCTATACCGCCAAGCTTGGAGCCATTAGACTCTAGCCCCCTGGCTGTTGAATGCAATGTATGTTTGTTGTTTGAATGGGAATGATTGATTTTTAAGTAACTGGGGTAAATAAATAAATAAATAAATAAATAAATAAATAAATAAATAAATAAATAAATAAATAAATAAATAAATAAATAAATAAATAAATAAATAAATAAATAAATAAATAAATAAATAAATAAATAAATAAATAAATAAATAAATAAATAAATAAATAAATAAATAAATAAATAAATAAATAAATAAATAAATAAATAAATAAATAAATAAATAAATAAATAAATAAATAAATAAGATAATGCAACACCATTTCCTCTCCAACCTCCCTTCCCCTTATGCTTCCCCCCAAACAGTGGGCTTCAGGAAAGGGAAGATACAGTAACTCTTACAAGTCTGAATCTATGGGGATAGAAATGAGACCAAACCCTGATTAAAATTAAATCAAGAGTCACAGAAAGCTCTGGGGTACAGGTGGTCTTGCCTTACAGGGACCATTTTGCTGTTTTTGATACTTCCTTTTTTTTTTTTTTGTATCAAGCAGCTTCTAACGGAACATGGCTGCAAAAACACAGAAGAGAGTTAGATTGGAAAGTCTGTGACGTAAACAGACGGATGTGACATGTAGGACAGATATGCATTGTGGGAGTGATGTAAGAGGGGGGGTGATCAGAGGGAAAAAAACACATTAACTCTTTAACTAAGGAAAGTCTCTGTTGGCTGGCAATTCTCAGCGTGACAATTATTAAATAGATTCACATAGCTGCCCAACTCACACACGGTGATTCTGTTGGAGTTTAATCTACTGCTGACAAAATGAATCTTTTTGCTTGTCTACAGGCTTTCCCCCTTCTTTTTTGCATAGCCCCGACACGCCATAGGTGCTGTTCAAAATGCAACTGGACTTTCTTGTTTTGTTTTTCCTCCTTGAAGATCAAGGAGCTTGTCATGCAAGAGACTTCTTCAGTTTTGGCTGAATGATGGGGAATGGAAGGATTTATATATCTTAACAGTCATCTCCGGATGAAATTCAACAGTCAGTTTCTGGGCACAATTCAAGGTTTTGGTTATTAGCTTTAAAGCCCTAAATGGCTCAGGGCCAGACTGTTTATGGGACCACCTCATACCTCATACCTTGTAGAGACCAATAAGGGCCTTTTCCAGGTCTCATCCGCCAAACAAAGTTGGCTGGCGGGGGCCGCAGAGAAGGGCCTTCTCTGTGGTGGCTCTGACCCTTTGGAATCAACTGCCTCCAGAGATCCATACTATCATTACCCTACCAGTCTTCTGGAAAGCCGTCAAGACCTGGCTTTTCTGGCAGGCCTGGGATTAGGAATGAGTGAGACTATGCATGGTTTTTAGTGTTTTCCCAACTTAGGTCTTATGGGGCCACCATTACCTCAAGTAAACTTTCAGTTTTAGAGGTCAGCATTTCACTCTAATTCTCTAGAGGGTGACTTTGTGTGTTGAAGATTTAGCTTCTATTTTAATTCCATACATAGAAAGACTATTATTTGTTGTTTTTACTATTGTCATATTTTCATATTGTTTTTAGTAGCTGTGATTATTGTTAGCTGCCCAGAGTCCTGTTGGAGTGGGCGGCATATAAATATTACCAATAAATAAAGAAAATAAATCTGGTCATTAGCACTCTGAAGCTTATTGTTAGTTCTCTGAGAGGTGTTGAGGCCACCTAGGGTTTATCTGTACTCCCGGAGTCACCTGAACCAGAATGCCAATAAATGTGGAACTTCTTGGGACTGTTGAGTGGACTGTCTTGTAGACAGGGAAGAAGTGGTGTGATATCCCTTTCCCTCTGGTGAGAGAGGGCTGCTCAGTTTTAATATTAGATAGCCTCTTTGGCCTTTGTTTAAAACCCTGCTGTTCTGTTTCGGTTCTATTTGACCCGAAGTCAAGTTTGAGTCCCTGTAAAAAATTTCCCCTGCATATCTGAAACTTGAAATTTCATGACTGTTCATCATTTCAGGGGTTCTCTCTATGAGAAATTTTTTTGGGGGGTGGGGGGCTTAGTTTTTGCTGGGCAAAAAAAGTTACAAATCTTCTGTTCCCGGGTCACCCTGACCCGGACCGAAAACCCTTCATTTGCAGTGCTTATGTTTGGTCTTTTTGAAAGCTTTTTTCACTTGGAAAGTAGTCTGAACATTTCTGCACACAATGATATGAAAATTGAAATGAAAAAAGTAATTCTTATTGGTTTATTTTGCTGATATAATGCACGCCCCCCTGTTTTTGTGAAAGTTTTTTCAATTTATGGATAGTTTTGCTTGCAAAATGCATTCTATTTTACTGAAGTTGGTATGGGATTGGTAGCTTGAACATTTCTGAATATAAGAAAAATATAAAGGAACTGAAAAAAATGATTCTTACTTGTTTTTTAACATCAGAAATAAGGCCTCCCCCCCTTCAGCTGCTTGCAACCATTTTCATTTTTTTTCAAATGCTCCAAATCCGAAATATTCTTTAAAATCTTAGGCATTCATTTACTCAATTTAACAATGCTGATCATCAAAAAATATTTTTGGGGTGGTGGCTAATTGTTTTCTGGGCAAAAAAAAAAATCATCACTTTGAGTCTGTTTCTGTTCGTATGTGACCGGACCAAAAATAATTTTTTTAGGTACTTGAATTTGATCTTTTTGAAAACTTTTTCAACTGGAAAACTAGTTTGACCATTTATGAACATAATGATATGAAAATTGAACTGGAAAAATTGAGACTTATATTTTTATTTTGATCAAGAAGCCCCTCCCCCCATCCGTTCTGAATTTCGTGTCAATTTCTATTTTTTAAGGCTACAAATCCCTAAGGAATTTCCCCCCAAAAGATTTGATATACTAAATTGAACATTTTTGAATATAAGAAAAATATAAATGAACTGGAAAAAATGGTTCTTATTGGTTTATTTTTGCCACAAAAGGGCCACCCCCCCCTCGGCCTTGCTGTGTGCCATTATTGTCACTTTTTATACATATTTGGCTAGAAATATTTGGAATATCCTTTTGAAAATCAACCACATTGTAGCCAGAGAACTAATTTTATGAAACAAATCCATTTTACTAAAAAAAAGTATGTAAGTTTGAAATTAACAGCATAATTTTTATATAAATTGAAATAATTGAACACAGGGGGAGGCATACATTTATGTGCAAAATAAACCAATATGCATCAATTTTTCCAGTTCAATTTTCATATCATTATGTTCAGAAATGTTCAAGCTACCAATCCCACACCAACTTTAGTAAAATAGAATGTATTTTGCTAGCAAAACTATCCATAAAGTGAAGACTATTTAAAAAAACGGGGGGAGGGCGTGCATTTCATCAACAAAATAAACCAATATGCATCAATTTTTCCAGTTCAATTTTCATATCATTATGTTCAGAAATGTTCAAGCTACCAATCCCACACCACCTTTAGTAAAATAGAATGCATTTTGCAGGCATAATTATCAATAAACCTAAAACAAATTCACAAAAACGGGGGGGAGGCATATTTATGTGCAAAATAAACCCATAAGGATTAATTTCTTCAGTTCAATTTTCATATCATTGTGTGCAGAAATGTTCAGACTACTTTCCAAGTGAAAAAAGTATTCAAATTGACCAAACATAAGCACTTGAAATGAAGAGTTTTCGGTCCGGGTCAGGGTGACCCGGGAACAGAAGATTTGTAACTTTTTTTAAACAGAACAGCAGGGTTAAAATCAGTGGTCCCCTAAGGTACAGAAATCCTTCCATTCCCGCAGTGTGACTTCAATTACTCTCAAAGAGTTAACAACAGATCTTTGGAGTGCTAATGATAGATGAGTGCTAAGGTATATAAATCTTTTCATTCCCCACCATTCAGCTAGAACTGAAGAAGCTTCTTAGATGACAAGCAACATGTCTTCAATGAGAAAAAACGAACTCAAGAAAGTTCAGTTGCCTTTTGAAAAGCACCTTTGGGACAACCATGACCTGGATGATTGAGAATCTCCATAGGCATATATTGCTCCTTTGGAGCATATAGGTTATGACCTATAAAGCCCTTCATGGCACCGGACCAGATTATCTCAAGGACCACCTTCTGCTGCACGAATCCCAGCGACCGGTTAGGTCCCACAGAGTGGGTCTTCTCTGGGTCCTGTCAACTAAACAATGCCGCCTGGCGGGACCCAGGGGAAGAGCCTTCTCTGTGGTGGCCCCGGCCCTCTGGAACCAACTCCCTCCAGAGATTAGAATTGCCCCCACCCTCCTTGCCTTTCGTAAGCTCCTTAAAACCCACCTCTGCCATGTGTGATATTTCTGTATGTATGTTTGGTTTTTTATATTAATGGGTTTTTTAATCATTTTTAGTATTTATTGCATTATTATTGTACATTGTTTTATTACTGTTGTTAGCCGCCCCGAGTCTCCGGAGAGGGGCAGCAATCAAATCAAATCAAATCAAATCAAATCAAATCAAATCAAATCAAATCAAATCAAATCAAATCAAATCAAATCAAATCAAATCAAATCAAATCAAATCAAATCAAATCAAATCAAATCAAATCAAATTGAGTCTTCGGAGAGGGGCGGCATACAAATCTAAGTAATAAATCAAATCAAATCAAATCAAATCAAATCAAATCAAATCAAATCAAATCAAATCAAATCAAATCAAATCAAATCAAATCGAGTCTTCGGAGAGGGGCGGCATACAAATCTAAGTAATAAATCAAATCAAATCAAATCAAATCAAATCAAATCAAATCAAATCAAATCAAATCAAATCAAATCAAATCAAATCAAATCAAATCAAATCAAATCAAATCAAATCAAATCAAATCAAATCAAATCAAATCAAATCAAATCAAATCAAATCAAATCAAATCAAATCAAATCAAATCAAATCAACAAACAAACAAACAAACAAACAAATAAATAAATAAAAATATTTTTGGGAGATTTTTAAATCCAGGGAAGAGAGAAGCAAGGAGAATGTCAGTATGGAATTGAAAATAAGCTTGCATGACAATGAATTCCATCCATAATAGAAGAAAAAGATTATGTCCTGATGTGCCAGTTTTAGTTTGCTTTCACTTTCCAGACATGATTGCCTTTCAGGCATTTCTTTTTAATTATCGAAATTTTAATTATCAGGTAACTGCTCAGTGCAATTAACAATCTTGCTTGAATTTGTGATGTAGAGATCATCTACATTAGTTTCTAAATCCTAGGAAATATTGATTAGATTCTACCTTGAACACCTTGTCTGATTTGGGGTCCCACATTTTAAGAAGCATTTAGAGAACCTGATACAAAGAATAAGAGACTGGAAACTAAAATTTAGGAAACTCACTGATTCTATGATACAACAAAATAATTTCAAAGAAGCATTGAGCTGACTCTTTATTATAGGAATTTTATTAACACCTAGGGAAAGCACCAAAGTGTGTATGTGGGTGCTTGATTCAATTCTTCTGTTAATAATAAGAATAAAGGAACATATTGTAAGGTCACATTATATATTTTCCATTCAAGTCTCCCACTGTCTTGAAATCACATTCACAGAACAAAAATGATAAGATGTACTTTTTCCGGGGGAGAAAAAAAGAAATATTGAAAAACTCCTCCTAAAACCAGTGCTGAATTTTATAGGGCTATTACTTGTCCCGTATTTCAACCTACTCTTTTCTTGTGTACATGCCAAGAAATATTACATCAGTTAATGACTAATCTACAAAAATGTACCAATACTCAGGGGTGGGTTTCACTTACCTTCTGTTCTGTCTGGGTGCCCCCAGACCTCAACACCAACTGGAAAAAACAGCCAGACATGCTGGTAAAAGCAAAAGTACTTTATAGCTTGAAAAAGAAACACAGAGAAAAACCTGTTCTTCCCCACAGGCAGATTATGAGACTTTACAGCAGAGTCCTGATGTCCAGACAATACAGCAGCCTTCTTGCTGGCACACCCACCACTGGAGAGAATAAAACCCCCCACCTTTCCCCCCCAAGGTTTCAGTATTCAAAGTCACAAACCAGAATTCCAAGACGCCAAAAAGCACAGCCAGGTCCCAGGACTCCCAAAGATAATACTCCACAAGCCAGGAAGGGTGGGTCTGCCTTTTAGCCTTTCCAGAGAGCACCACACCCAAACCCAGCTGTTGCCTCTTTAGTGCTGAAAGTACCTAGCTAATTGGTCCCTTCTTTGTGTTGCTCTTCTCTGTCGCAGATCGATTATTGCTTGTGCATTTTCCTCTAAGGAATCCAGGCTGCTTGCTGGGGAGAGCTCCCTCTCGGGGGCCTCTGGCTGTTCCCCCTCTTCCTCAGCCTGAGATTCGTCCTCCTCGTCTGCCTGCACCTCCTGTTCCTCATCCTCCCCCTCTGAGCAGGAAACTGACAGAAGATCAGCCGTTCCCTGAGGGGCCTCGGATGGAATCACAACACCTTCACTACCAGTTGGCATCATGACATTTTGCACAGGTGAGCTTGCTTGGTTTGTGTGTCCCCCTCATGAAATTTCACTTCTGTGCATGCCCAGAAAGTGGGTTCAACCTGATGAGCTGATCAGCTGTGCTTTGGATGAAGAAATAAAGGTCAATGTTAACTCGGGGGCTGGCAGGAGGACTTTTTGCCAAGCAGCAACCATCCAAACATAGGAAAATTCATTGAAAATTCAGAAAAACAGATTTATTTTATTTATTTATTACTTAGATTTGTATGCCGCCCCTCTCCGAAGACTCGGGGCGGCTCACAACACGTGGAAACAAATCATAAATAAGCTAACAAATTTAAAATTAGAAGATTTAAAAGACCCCATATACTAACAGACATACACACAAGCATACCATATATAAATTAAACATGCCCAGGGGAAGATGTTTCAGTTCCCCCATGCCTGACGGCAGATGTCACACACGGAATGGCATCAACAAAACTGGATCTGTGATGCCAATCTTACATCACCAGTGGGTTGCTAACAGTTTGGATGATCTGGTCCAGACAGGGAGGAACCCAACCCTGACAATACCTAATAATTATTTCTTCTACAGTCCCTCAAGCCATACTGAAAAATACTCAATTTTCTGTTCAAGTGAATATGTATGTATGTATGTATGTATGTATGTATGTATGTATGTGTGTGTATGTGTGCGGAGAGGGGCGGCATACAAATCTAAATAATAAATAATAAATAAATAAATAAATGTATGTATATGTGTGTGTGTGTGTGTGTGTGTGTGTGTGTGTGTATCATATTGTTCTTATGGAAAAACATTTAAGCAATTCCATAGCAGCTTCCAAAATAGATCAGATTGTTTTGGGAGCTGCTAAACACGATGAGCTTTGAAGAAGATTTGCAGCACAATCTTATGCAGCATCCATAATTCAGTTTGGTTTACTTTCAGGTAAATGGTTATAGAACTGTAGCCGTAAGCCACTAACAACATACTTGTAATTCGTCTTGAGTTAGAACTAAATCCCATTGAGATAAACAATGATGCCCCACCCCCATCTAAGCAGCATAGAAATGTGGCTAAAAAGCTTTAAGGCTATGATTCTTTAATTATTTCATTTTTGCATATAGATCTGCTTCCACATTCTCAGGAGACGCCCCATGTGTATAGCACATACAGCTGTAGCATTATAAAGCATTGGAATAAATTATATTTCAGAATCATTAAACAGAAACAAAACTTGTCAATGGCTTGGTAACATATGGTTGTATAATACAACTGCCTTTAATTAATTACCATATGCCACTTACATGTTTGCCTTATATAATCCAAATTATTACCCAATATGATGATATTGTCCAGCTCTTAAATCATGTTTTCTAGCCAAAAAATTGTATATTTGAAAGTACTTCTGCCTTTGTCTCTTATCCTTCTTGACATTTGAAATGAAGAGGTTGCTTATAAATCCAAGTTAAAATCCATGATAAAACAGTGGCCATATTAGGTTGAATGAATGAATGAATGAATGAATGAATGAACGAACGAACGAACGAACGAACGAACGAACGAACGAACGAACGAATGAATGGTTTCTATATGGAAAAAAGTAGCATCTTTTCAAATCAGAAAATGTTAGAGATGTCAGTATTTTGCTTGAAAGTTTCAGGTACAAAATGTCAACCATTCTTTTGGTGATAGAAAATATAGGTTAGATGAATGGGGGTTTTTTAAATCAAAATTTTGTTTTGTTAGGAGAAAGAAATAACCGTTTCATTTAAGATTTACTCCTTACCCAAATTCATTTCTTCCTAACCCATTTACTACATTTTTGAAAGCCATCTAATCACAGTTTTAGTTGTGCTGCGCTAAGATGAACACTCAATTTGCTACCTGCATAATTCTGATTGTTAGACTTTTAGTGAAATACACTTTGGTATGATCTCTTGTCACTGTTATTCTAACTGTATAGTTTCTATAGGACAAATTTTCTTAACCTTCCTAACCTGATATTCTTTATATATGCTAGGACAGAATCTCTCAGTCCTATCCAACATAACATAGTTATTACCTTATCTGTTTCAAAAAGCTTTTGTGAAGACAAAATTGGGGATGGATCACTTGACTGAAATGTGGGTGAATCAGATACAATGAACCACCACTCTGCTCTTCTAAACTCTAAACCTATGAATTTAGGAGATGAAAAGCATTGTACCCACTTGCTCATTATATCCAACTTTTGTTGCAACCAGTATTTTTAAACAAATAAAGTTGCACATAAATACAGTGGGGAAAAAAGTATTTAGTCAGACACCAATTGTGCAAGTTCTTCCACTTAAAAAGGTGAGAGAGGCATGTGATTGACATCATAGGTAGACCTCAACCATGAGAGACAACATGAGAAAACACATCCAGAAAATCACATTGTCTGATTTTTAACGAATTTATTTCCAAATTATGGTGGAAAATAAGTATTTGGTCAATAACAAAAGTTCATCTCAATACTTTGTTATATATCCTTTGTTGGCAATGACAGAGGTCAAACATTTTCTGTAAGGTTGGCACACACTGTTGCTGGTATGTTGGCCCAGTTCTCCATGCAGATCTCCTCAAGAGCAGGGATATTTTGAGGCTGTCGCTGGGCAATACGGACTTTCAACTCCCTCCCAAACGTTTTTTATAAGGTTGAGATTTGGAGACTGCCTAGGCCACTCCAGGATCTTAACATGCTTCTTACGAAGCCACTCCTTCATTGCCCTGGTGGTGTATTTGAGATCATTGTTGTGCTGAAAGATCCAGCCATGTTTCATCTTCAGTGCCCTGGCTGATAGAAGGTGGTTTGCACTCAAAATCTCACAATACATGGCCCCCTTTATTCTTTCATGTACACGGATCAGTCGTCGATGAATTGTGTTTCTACCTAACAGTTCTACTTTGGTTTCTGACCATATGACATTCTCCCAATACTCTTCTGGATCATCCAAATGCTCTCTAGCAAACTTCAGACGGCCCTGGACATGTACTGGCTTAAGCACTGCCGAATCTTGAGTCCCTGGCTGCGTAGTTTGTTACTGATGGTAGCCTTTGTTACGTTGATCCCAGCTCTCTGCAGGTCATTCACTACGTTCCCCCGTGTCGGTCTGGGATTTTTGCTCACCGTTCTTGTGATCATTTTGACCCCACAGGATGAGATCTTGCGTGTAGTCCAAGATCAAGGGAGATTATCAGTGGTCTTATATGTCTTCCGTTTTCTAATTATTGCTCCCAGAGTTGATTTCTTCACACCACTGCCTATTACAGATTCCCAGCCTGGTGCAGGGCTACAATTTTGTTTCTGGTGTCCTTCGACAGCTCTTTGGTCTTCACCATAGTGGAGTTTGGAGTGTGATGGTTTGAGGTTCTAGACAGGTGTCTTTTATACTGATAACAAATTCAAAGAGGTGCCATTACTACAGGTAATGTGTGGAGGACAGAGGAACCTCTTAAAGAAGAAGTTACAGGTCTGTGAGAGCCAGAAATCTTACTTGTTCGTAGGTGACCAAATACTTATTTTTCACCATAATTTGCAAAGAAATTCATTAAAAATCAGACAGTGTGATTTTTTGGATTTTTTTTCTTATGTTGTCTCTCATGGTTGAACTTTACCTATGATGTCAATTACAGGCCTCTCCCATCTTTTTAAGTGGGAGAACTTGCACAATTGGTGTCTGACTAAATACTCCCCCCCCCCCACTATATATATAAGAAATAAAAAGAAAGACTAAAGGAACCTCCACTATTGGTCAATCTCCCGCAGTGATGGAATTTCCAACACTTCATAGTTACTGGTTTAATCTCTATCATACCTCCATCTCTTATATCATATTACCATAAAATATTGACATTCAATTTTTTTCTGATTGTTTTTTTCTCTGCTTTAAATTAATTTTCTGACCAGTATGAATAATCTGCCATTTAATAAACATGTTATATTATTTTAATCTATCATTATTTTCAGTTTCCTTTTGGGAAGCTGGGTGGGACCTACCCTCCTTCCTTCCTTCCTTCCTTCCTTCCTTCCTTCCTTCCTTCCTTCCTATCAAATTTTGACTTCCTGCAGCTTTCCCATTGACTTAAATGAGGATCATAAAACCAGCATGAAAGTGAACGTCCAAAACCAGCAAGTCGCTACTGCTGGGTGGAAAGAAGATTGAAAGTTTTTGTGAGTATTTAGCATGAAACAAGTGTAAAAGAGCTTAGAGATAATGTGCGGGTAGAGGAGACCTCAATAACTTGTGACTTTCCTTGTCAGCTTCCCCACTGACTTTCTTCCTGCAAGCTTCCCAAAAGCAAACCCTTTGCTATTGGAAAGATTTTAAGGAGTGTTGGCAATCACAACACATTTTACAGTTCCTGCTGGCTTCCCCATTGACTTCTGGGAAACTGTCAAAGAGCATTTGAAATGAGGATCATGTGATTGCAGCAGACTATGATAGTGCCGCAATGTGGCGCTGAAGTAGCCAGGACTTTTGTTCTGACCTAGGATTCCACAAACCATGAAACAGACTCCTTGTCCTAACAAAAAAAATCCTTTTTTATTAAGTTACTGTCAATTCTTCTCATTCACATCCAAGAATATCTTTCACTATCTCCCTCCTGTTTCTATAGGTCTGTTAGTGAGGTCTCCCACTTGGATTATTATATCTGGGCCACAAAAGTCTGGATGAGTACATGATGGCAGCTAACAGTGTCTACTTTGCTGCCATCTAGGGCCATCCAAGCCCTACCTCATATGATGTGGTTTGTTAAAGACGTGAAACAAGAAGTGGATGGCTAGGGGTAGCTTGCCCAAGACACCCGCTTTGTTTGTTTGTTTGTTTGTTTACTTACCTACTTACTTACTTACTTACTTACTTACTTACTTACTTACTTACTTACTTACTTATTTAATTATTTTAATTCAACTTAGATGCCATCAGACTCCAATTGACTCTGGTCAGCTCACAAAATAAAAATAAATTTGCAAGCATGCAGTCAAAATAGAATATAAAACATCTGCCTTCCTTCCTTTTATGCCATAATTTTCACAGTTGCTCCATAACAAGACATCTGTCACTACATTAAAGTCTATATTATGCAATGCTCTCTCTCCCTCCCTCCTTCCATCCTCCCTCCCTCTTTTTCCTTCCTTCCTTCCTTCCTTCTTTTTTCTTTCTTTCTTTCTTTCTTTCTTTCTTTCTTTCTTTCTTTCTTTCTTTCTTTCTTACTTCTCTACCTTTTCTCCCCCCCCCCCTTTCCCCTGTTCCAACTAGACTGGAGTATAATATCTCAGCTGCTGCTATAGCATAACTGGCATATTTAGGGCAGGCAACAAAAACATATTTTTACAATAGAATATATAAATACTACCGCTATCCACTGACTGATAAAATATAATTAAGGACAAGTCCCTAAAACACATTCTGCAATATGACAGAAGATTTGACAGCCACCTGGGCTGTTGTAAAATTGCAGCTGGATGTATTTGTGTTAATAGTGTATTGGCAACGACTAGAAATAGAAAAGGTCTTTTTTCTTTAAAAAAAGAGTGATCTGAAGGTGGGATGAAAGGAGCATCATTACTCATAGTAACTACATTCTTTTTTGGTCTCATCGGTATATAATCCAATCTTGGGGAAACCTCCTAAAATGTTAATTCATGCACAGCTATGATAGAATAGTCTTTGTGGAATACTTCTGTGAGAAGAAGAAAACACACACCCATTAGCAAGGGCAGAGAGTACTGTTTACTTTCTGACAATATAACTGTTTACAATAGTGTATGTTTCCAACTCTGCAAAGTACAATTTCCTATATTGTAAGTTTTCAGAGGAAATTAGAGCAACACTCAGAACGAACATGGCTCATTCTCTGAAGAATCATGGAACATTCACAGAATGAGTCCAGCTGTTTGGAACTTCTGTTGCACTCCTAAGCAGACACTGAAGATTAAATTGGAATTGTATTTCTGGAGAACAGATAGCAATTAGGGCTAACACAATCAAACACAATACAGCTCTGAGGATGTATTTGATCATTAATTATAGAGCAAATGTTTTCTGTTTTTTAAAAAAATGCAGGTTATCATAGAAGGAAGAAGCATATGAAAGAATAGATGAGAAACTGCTATGAACTAGAAAGAGAATAATTTATTTATCTCTGTACTGAATTAGAGCTCACCTTGAGAAGGTGGTAAACATCAATTTTCCAAATGAAGTATTTTTATAAAGGGCAGCATCTGGGTAACCATGAGATTTGCTTTCTATTTCCATTTATTGTGTGATATTTAATAACTTAGACCAGTGGTTCCCAAAGTGTGCGGTACTGCTCACTGGGGGGCAGTAATATGCCTTAGGGGTGTGCTAAGAGGCAAGGAGGGCAGCAGGGGGACAGTTAGAGGGGCCAGTGGGTGGCAGGTGATTCGCTGGTCCTGTCCCTGTGCTGCCACCTATGCCCACCCAATTGCCCGTTCACCAATTTTCCCACCATTCTTTTCCTGGCAGGGGCTGAGCAAGATTCAAGATGGGCATCTTACTGGAGTTTAACAGCTCCATCTGTCATCTGGTCTCTTTAGAGGGAAAAAAAGCTTGCAAAACACACAGCCTTTTAAAAGATTGCTAAGATGCCCATCTGGCGGTGGGGCACTGTTTGGGAGTGATTGGTCAGGTGCAGCGGAGCAGAGCAGAGTGGGGATTGGGTAGGTCACAAGATAGGCATCTCACCTAACAGTTGAGGCATCTCACCTAACAGTTAACATTCCTCGGTGTTGTGTCCAGAGAAGCCATTTTAAAAGAAACTATCTCATGCGTTCAAAGTTCTCAAAGTTCTCAAGACATTTTCTTTTATAATGGGCTGCCCTGGACACAACACCAAGTATAATAACTGAGGCCTTTTACCAGAACATGTGAGTTTAATCAGAACGTGCCAACAGGGCAGGTACAGGCTTAAGAAAACAAACAAGAGTACACAGACTTATATACAGGACGCCTTCTGAGGCAACTACCAATCACATACAAAGGAAGGTTCCCGCTTTAACAGTAACTATGCTTATGCGGCCAATCAGCACCCTGGAGAGGGATACGCGAGCTCGAATCTGACAGCCGGCTATTGCTATGCAGACACAGCACTCCTGCCCCTTCGGCTGACACAGACATAATCTTTTAAATACACCGGTCTGCGACAGATTCTCTCGGAGCGCCGGGGCTCTGTGGAATGTTCTGAACTCTCGATCTCGGCCGGATGGATCGGTTTGGGAGCCTGGCCCACCTCCTCTTCCCTGCTATACGTTGAGGAAGGATTTCCTGAAGTTCCAGCTGCCGTGGGCGGTTCCTGAAGACACACCCCCTGGAATTCATTGGCTTCCCGATCTCCATGCCGATCCTCCCTATTCCGTCTAATCTGATCCAGGTGCCTTTTCCAAATTCGCCCGTCCCATAGCTCTACCTCGAACGAACGAGGCCCCAGTTCCCTGCATACAGTACCTTTCTCCCAATTCCTTTGGCCCGAATAGGCACGGGCAAATACCGCGTCTCCTACAGACACCTCACGACTGGCAGCTTCTGGCCATTGTACTGTTCCCGCATACCCTGGGTGCAACCTGTCAAGTATAATCCGCAATTTGCGACCCATTAACAGCTCTGCTGGTGTCTTTCCCGTGGTTACACATGGGGTGGTATGTTGGGCCATGAGCACATCAGCCAATCTAGCCTTCCAAGAGTTCTGGGGCAACCTTTTGAGGGACTCTTTAACTGACCTAACTGCCCGTTCCGCCTGGCCATTACTGGCCGGATGCCAAGGCGAGGTTAAGGCATGTCTAATGCCAGCAGTAGCCAAAAAAGATTCAAACAAGACTGATGTGAACTGCGGGCCGTTATCCGAGACTAGCAGGTCCGGGAATCCATGTGTGGCAAATAGGGTCATCAAAGATTCTATGACGGCCTGTGACTGAGTGGACTGCAACTGGGCCACCTCTACCCACTTGGAGTATGCATCCACGGTGATTAAAAATGTTTGCCCCATGAAGGGACCGGCCAAATCTATGTGCAAGCGTGTCCAGGGGCTAGCTGGTGGTTCCCATGTTAAAGGTTCAGCCCGTGGGGGTAAAGACCTGCTCTCTTGGCAAACAGCACAGTTAGCCACACACTGCTCTACTTCCTTATCTAATGCTGGCCACCACACGTAATCCCTGGCTAGACCCTTCATTCTAACTATTCCAGGGTGCCCCTTGTGCAGCAGGGACAACACCTGGTTCCTCAGCTTGCCTGGTATAACCACTCTGCCACCCCTTAAAAGAACTCCTCTCTCTACTGAGAACTCCGTGCGACAGCGGAAAAACGGAATGAACTGGTCAGCTGGGGAAGAGAGTGGCCACCCCCTCAAAACCCATTGCCTTACCTGGGCCAGAATGCGGTCTCTCCCAGTCTCTCTAGATACCTCGGGGGCAGCCAATACTACTGGCCCATCTGTCAAAGCAAAAACGGAGCTGGCAGGTGCAGGGTCTGTTAATTCCTCATGTACTGGGCACCTGCTGAGTGCGTCGGCGTGTGCAATGTGACGACCCGGTTTGTATGTTAACGTGTAGGAGTAATTGGCCAAAAAGACAATCCAGCGTGTCATGCGCGGAGACAACACAGCCGGGCTCTGGCGGTTACCTGAGAGTAACCCTAGCAAGGGCTGGTGGTCCGTTACTAACTCGAACCTTCTGCCATACAAATACTCGTGGAAACGGCGAACTCCCGCCACTAGGGCCAATGCCTCCTTGTCTATTTGGCCATAGTTTCTTTCTGCAGCGGCCAAGGTCCGAGAAAAAAACGCCAAAGGGGCTTCCGAGCCATTTGGCAATCTGTGGCTGAGGACTGCCCCCACTCCGTACCTGGAAGCGTCACAGGTGAGAACTAATGGCAGACTAGGGGAATACTGAGCCAGGACACTGTTTGAGGTGAGTATTCCTTTGACCCTTCTGAAAGAAGCTTCCTCCCGCTTCCCCCAGTGCCAAGCAGACCGCTTGTCCAGAAGCCTATGCAACGGCTCTGCCACCGAAGCCTTGTGCGGGATGAACACCGCATAGAAGTTCAAGAGACCAAGGAAAGCCTGCAGCTCCTCCTTCGACTGGGGTCTGGGGGCATCCCAAATGGCCCTAGTCTTCTCAGGGGTGGGATGGATTCCCTTTGCATCCACCCTGAATCCCAGGAAATCAACCTCTGGAACCCCAAAGACACACTTTTTTGATTTGAGCTTCAGTCCCGCTTCCTGGAATTTAAGCAATACCTTTTTAACCCTGCGAAGAAGTTCGTCCTCGGAACTCCCCGAGACCAGGACATCGTCAAAGTAGGGCACCGTGCCTTCCAACCCATACAGCAACCGCTCCATCAATCCCTGAAACATCCCCGGTGCAATAGAGACCCCAAATTGTAGCCTGTGGCACCTGAACACCCCTCTATGTGTTATAATCGCCTGGGCTTCTGCAGTCAAGGGGTCTACGGGGAGCTGCTGGTAAGCCTGGGATAAATCGAGCTTGGCAAAGATCTTGCCATTACCCAGAGTGTGAAGTAACTGCTGCACCACTGGGAGCGGGTATGAGTGGTGAGCCAGGGCCTTATTAACAGTGCATTTATAATCCCCGCACAGTCTCAATCCTCCATCCCCTTTGAAAGCGATGACCAGTGGAGTTTCCCAGACAGCCTGGTCGACTGGCTCTAACACCCCTTGTGCAATCAGACGGTCCAATTCGGCATCAACTTTTGGCCTGAGGGGAATGGGCACCCTGCGGGGCTTCAGCCTCACTGCTGGCACTTTGGGATCAAGGCTAAACGTAATCGGGGTACCAGTGTAGCAACCCAGCTTGTCATCGAAGACGGAGGGGAATTCCTTAGTAAGCCCTTGAAATACCGATTCCCCCCTCACCGCGTTCACCCCCGCAACAGAAAAGCCCAAAGACTTAAACCAGTCTAAACCCAGGAGGCTGGAGAATGGCCCGTCCACCACCATCAGAGGCAACCTGCCCATGAACGACTTGAATATGACAGGGAATTTCCCTTCCCCCAACACCGGAATGGGCGCCCCTTGGTAGTCCCGTAAAGTCACAGTACATGGCTGCAACCGATTCTTGCTCAACCCGGGCATGCATTTCTTGATGGTGGCCCAGGAGACCAATGAATGCGCGGAGCCGGTGTCCACTTGCATGGAGCAATTCACGCCTCCCAGTCGAACCGTCACGGAGATCTTGTCAGAAGAAACTGAGGTTTTCCTCACAAAAGTAGAAGCCGGGCGCGGGCAGCTATAGATGGCATTGCAGTCATCCCTCTTAGTGGAAGAAAATCTCCGCTGCCAACGGGGATTGAAGCCTTGGAACTCCCTCTGCTCTCTAGGGGCGGCTGGGGGGGACCTCCGGGAACGGCAAACTCTCGCAATGTGGCCTCTGGCCCCGCAACGCCGGCAAGCTGCTTCTTTAAACGAGCAATTTGATCGATAATGGTTTCCCCCGCAACCCCTGCATGGGGACAGAGGGGCGCGGGGGCGACTAGCAGGAGGCTCACGACCCCTAGAAGTACCCAGCCGGCAGACTTCCTCCTCCTCAACTTCGCTGCCGCTCTCCTTTTCCGCAGCGGCTTTCGGGGTCTCTGGCACCGCAGGCACTTTGGCTGTCGCGTTCACCGAGCTATCCATGGCTGCCAGAGATAGTGTGGAAAGCTCAAAAGCACGAGCCTCAGCTAAAGCTGTCTGAAAAGTCAAATCCCGGGTGGCCAGCAAGCGGCGTTTAAGGCGGCCATCCCGGACTCCGAACACTAGCCTGTCTAGCAAGTAATCATTCAAGTCTGTAAACTCGCAATATAATGCAGCCCGGCGGAGAGCGGCCACAAACTCATTAATGGATTCACCCTCTGCCTGGTTCCTCTGATAAAAAACGTAGCGCCGGGCACAACGTGACGGGGCTGGGGCATAGTGATCTTGGAGAGTTGACAGAAAAGTCTCCCAAGGCACATCGTGGATAGAGACGGGAGCGAATAAAGCTCTGGCCGTCTCGAACATTTCGGGGCCGCAGAAACCGAGAAAATAAGATCTTTTTCGGTCCCCGGAAATCTCGGTATACCCATTCGAAATTAGAAAGCAGTCGAAGCGGGCAACGTAGGAATCCCAGGTCTCCCCTTGTGGGTTGAAAGGGGGAAAAGTAAGCTGTACAGACATTGTCACTTACTGCAGACACAGATGCGAGAAGGAAATGCAGGGCTGAAATCTCGTCGCCAGTATAATAACTGAGGCCTTTTACCAGAACATGTGAGTTTAATCAGAACGTGCCAACAGGGCAGGTACAGGCTTAAGAAAACAAACAAGAGTACACAGACTTATATACAGGACGCCTTCTGAGGCAACTACCAATCACATACAAAGGAAGGTTCCCGCTTTAACAGTAACTATGCTTATGCGGCCAATCAGCACCCTGGAGAGGGATACGCGAGCTCGAATCTGACAGCCGGCTATTGCTATGCAGACACAGCACCAAGGAACATGATGGAGCCACAAGTGTCAGGTAGGACACACATCTACTGGTGGGATGCAGCTTGGGGCTGACAGGTTGAGTGGGGCAGAGCATAGTGGGGGCTGGACAGGGGCTGGGTAGGCTGTGAGATTGGCGTCCTACCTAACACTTGTAGCTCCATCGCATTCCTTGGCATTGTGTTAAGAGAAGCCCATTATAAAAGAAAACTTCTTGCAAATTCAATCAAACCAGTCCCACAGAGTTGGTATTCTCCAGGTCCCGTCGACTAAACAATGTCATCTGGTGGGACCCAGGGGAAGAGCCTTTTTTGTGGCGGCCCCGGCCCTCTGGAACCAACCCAGAGATTAGGACTGTCCCCACCCTCCTCGCCTTTCGTAAGTTTTTAAAAACTCATCTTTGCCACCAGGCATGGGGAAATTAACACACACACCCAATTGTCAAGGTTGGTGTATGGTTTGATTGGATTGTGTGATTATTTTATTATAAAGGTTTTAAACTGTATTTTTAAAAATTGGATTTGTACTCTGTTTATGTTGTTGTGAACCGCCAACCGCCAAGAGGGGAGGCATACAAATCTAATGAATAATAATAATAATAACAACAACAACAACAACAACAACAATAATAATAATAACTGGACTCAAGCAGAGCTGGACAACCTGGACAGGTTTTTTTTGGCAATGCTATAGATGCACAGAAATCTGTATTTCCTTTTTATCTAGGACATTTTATTGTTGTTATTATGGGATTTTTTTTTGTTCACTGCTAGTTTACAACATCTAACTTTTAGAGTCCAGACAATACCATCCATTTTTTTACCATCAAATGAGACTTCTAAACTAAGAGAGAGTAGTTACCATGTTGTTGTTTTAGGATACATATTGGATGAAAATAATAAATTATGGCATTTGTTTGTGCGTGGGTGTCAGTGAAGGGCTGCAAAAAAATTTACTACCACACTGTGGGTGTGGCTTATTTTGTGGGTGTGGTTTGCTGTCCATGTGACCAGGTAGGAGTGGTTTGACGATCATATGAGTGGAGGGTGGCTTAAAAGTCATATGACTGGCTTAAATGTGGCCAACTTGATGTCACTCACATCAAGGGTTTGAGTTAGGGTTAGGATGCTTGGTCTCTCCTTGCCTCAAAGAAATACAATTTCCCTTACTATTACTGTACTGAACATCCAAAATATACTATTTAATTATATGCTTATACAGTATGCCATATTTGTACATACATATTATATATAGGCACACAAAAATACATTATCTACTATATAAAGTATATGTACACACACGCACGCATAGCTCTTCTAAAATTATATACACTCAACCTCATTTACTGCGCTAGGAAAAACATATCCAGAATCCAGAAGGGAAAAAAAGAAAAAAAAATCCAAATTTTTCTACTGGTCCTGTGTACCTGACCAAAATTTTTCCACCGGTTCTGCGTACCTGACTGTACCTGTAGAAGACCATCACTGGTGTGTATGTGTGAGTGAGAGAGAGAAAGACTTGAGGAAAGCAGCTTGGGTTTACCTTGAAAGGTCCTTAAGGTACCATGGTTTTCTTTGTCAAGATTTCTCAGCATTCATCCAGCACACGCTGAGCTGAAAGCCTTTTAAAGCACTTCCTGTAGTTAACTGGAAAACTCTTCCCATTATTGCAAGTGCCAAAAGAAACAGTTCAAACTGATAAAGCAAGGCAGCATAACTGTTTTGCCCCTAGAAGTAAAGGGCTTTTTTTATTAGAATCTCCAATCTTTCTTAAAATATCTCAACTTAATTCACTAGAGGCTTACATTCAGACCTGGATCAGTCAGTCAGTCAGTCATATATATTCACCCTCTCCTCCCTCCATTCCTCCCTCTTTTCAAGATACTTTTAGGAATATTTGTATGTATAAAAAGATAAATTCACAATTTCAAACTTTATATAGTATTTACAGATCTGAGTCCAATGTATTCTATTCCTATCTTCCAAATATAATATTCAAATTTCATATCAAATATATTACTTTTCTTCTGCATCAAAGGTTTATATTTTTCCATATAGAAATATCTCCCAATAGGTATGTGTGTGTAGCACACACAGGTATGTGTGTGCTGGGCCTAATGTTAGCATTGATCTAGTTTTATTACATCTATCTATCTATCTATCTATCTATCTATCTATCTATCTATCTATCTATCTATCTATCTATCTATCTATCTATCTATCTACCTATCTATCTTTCTAATTTATAGACTGCCCAATTCCTTCTGGACTTTGGGTGGCATACAACATCTAAAATCACTATAAAAATAGTTAAAAAGAGAATAAAAGTCATTCATATCTTTTGGGCGGAGCTAGGTGGTATCGTTTTGCTCAGAGCCAGGTTTTCATGGCTTTCCGCAAGGCCAGTAGGGTGGGGGCAGTATCAATATCCGGAGGCAGCTGGTGTCAGAGATCTGGCACCACCACAGAGAAGGCCCTCCCATGTGGCCTCACCAACTGACACCGTCTAGCTGACAGGACCCAAAGAAGGCCAACCCTGTTGGCCCTCATTGGTCACTGGGAGCTATGCGGCAGAAGGCAGTCCCATAAATAGTCTGGCCCTAAGCCATGTAGGGCTTTATAGGTGATAACATTTACAATAACTTTATAGGTGATTACATTGTCACACCTCCACCCTTCCACTTGATTTTCTAACCGAGGACTGAAAATGTGATAAGGCTCAAATTACTCCAAAACCTTAGAATCCTTTTGCCAGCTAAAGATCTCAGGAATCCAATCTCTGTTCTGGAGAAGGAAAGGCTGTAATATTGCAGTTAGTAACCATCTGCTTGCAACTCAGAGAATTGGGATTCACTACTGAATACTATGATGGCTGGCAGAAGGCAAGAGAGCAAGGAGAATCACACCAAGAAAAAGATTGGGGAGTGAAACTGAGTGGAAAAGTCTGAAGACAGACACATTCTTTCCACCTCTTCTTGAAAACCATCCCTGGCCTAACATGCATGACTAGTGAGGGCAACAGAAAAATAACAAGACAGAGATGGTCTATAATTGTACTCCAGATACCAGAGAAGAAAGCCATCCTCTGAGACTACAGTAATTGTTTGCTTATTACTTAAGGTGCAAGAATGAGTGTCATCCATTGTGACTGGAATGGAAAAACGAGAAGGCTGCTGATTTGCTGCAACTGCTGCTAAAAGGCCCGCACGATTAAAATATGTCTTCTAAACAACTCATGCATATATATATATATATATATATATATATATATATATATATATATATTCAAATTTGTAAAGAATTCTGACTTGACAGAAAGACATATATATATATTTATATATATATATATATATATTTGTTTTCGTAAATTTTCACGGGTATATGTATGTAGATTGTTCTGAGTTCGGGTTTTGCCCTGTGTAATGTTTTGCATGTCTATGCGACGTTTCGGTGAAATCACATTCACCATCTTCAGGCTGGAGTTCCAATCTTTGTGTTGTTGTAAATGGAATATATATATACATACATACATACACACACACACACATAGTGCTCAAAAAAATAAAGGGAACACTGAAAAACAGAATATAACTTCAAGTAAATATACGAGTATCCGGAGAGGGGCGGCATACAAATCAATCAAATAAATAAGTAAGTACCGGTAAGTAAGTAAGTAAGTAAGTAAGTAAGTAAGTAAGTAAGTAAGTAAGTAAGTAAGTAAGTAAGTAAGTAAGTAAGTAAGTAAGTAAGTAAGCAAACAAACAAACAAACAAACAAACAAACAAACAAACAAAAACTTCTGTGAAATCAAACTGTCCACTTAGGAAGCAACACTGATTGACAATCAATTTCACATGCTGTTGTGCAATTGAAATACCTGTGCAAATGAAATATTCAATCAGAATATTTCATTCATTCAGATCTAGGATGTGTTATTTGAGTGTTCCGTTTATTTTTTTGAGTAGTGTATGTATGTATGTATGTATGTATGTATGTATATAATTGTAATGTAATTTATATTTATATTTATATTTATATTTATATTTATATTTATATTTATATTTATATTTATATTTATATTTATATTTATATTTATATTTATATTTATATTTATATTTATATTTATATTTATATTTATATTTATATTTATATTTATATTTATATTTATATTTATATTTATATTTATATTTATATTTATAGTTATATTTATAGTTATATTTATATTTATATTTATATTTATATTTATATTTATATTTATATTTATATTTATATTTATATTTATATTTATAGTTATATTTATAGTTATAGTTATAGTTATAGTTATAGTTATAGTTATAGTTATATTTGTTATATTTATAGTTATATTTATATTTATAGTTATAGTTATATTTTTAGCTATATTTATAGTTATAGTTATATTTATAGTTATAGTTATATTTATAGTTATAGTTATATTTATAGTTATAGTTATATTTGTTTTACATGTGATTTCTGTCATAAATGCATGCATACATACATACATTTGTGTGTATGTGTGCGTGTGTGTGTGTGTGTGTACATATACATACACACACACATACACATGTACAGTATATATAACACATACACACCCACACATAAATGTTTCTAGCAACAAAGTAGTTCATAGTTTGCTACTGCTCAGTTAATTTCATCCAGATTTTAATACCCAGACTGCAGGATTCATGGACAATTACATAGCAAGGAAATCCAACTCCACAGTGCTAGATATTAACAGCTGCATTTCTTCCTAAAATGTATCAGAGTGGGATTGTGTAATTCTTGATGGGCTGGTTAGTCAAAATACTGGCGTGAACCTTATGGAAACATTTCAATAGCATTAGCAGATGTTGCCTTTTTCTTTACTAATAACTGGACATTATAGGTTATCATTATTATAATCCATCATAGAATCGTAGAATAGAGTTGGAAGGGACCTCTGAGGTCATCGGATCCAACCCCCTGCTCAATGCAGGATTCATTAAACCAAGATGACTGTCCAGTCTCTGTTTGAAGACCTCCAGTGAAGGCGAGCTCACCACCTCCTGTGGCAAACTGTTCCACCGGTTTATACCTAATCTAAATCTACTGCCTTGAAGTTTCATTCCATTGTTTCTAGTCCTTCCATGTGCTAATGATCCCTCTGCTCTGTGACAGCCCTTCAGATATTTGTAGACAGCTATCAAGTCTCCTCTCAGTCTTCTCCTATGCAGACTACAGATCCCTAGATCTTTTAACCGTTCCTCATAGGACATGGTTTCCAGACCACTCATCATCCTTGCAACTCTCCTTTGAACTTGCTCTAGTTTATCAATGTCCTTTTTAAATTGGGGCTTCCAGAACTGAACACAGTATTCCAAGTGTGGTCGTTCAAGTACTGTAGAGAGGAATAATTACTTCATGTGAGCAAGATTCTATGCTCCTCTTGATACATCCCAGGATTGTATTTGCTTTTTTTTGCAGCTGCTTCACACTGTTGAGTCATGTTTAATCTGTGATCTAGCAATACACCCGGGTCCTTCTCACCTGTGCTGTGCTGTGCATATATTAATATGTTGTTATCACTCCAGTGGCACCAACCCTGGATAGAGCAAGTATTTCTGCTGTTCTGAAGGAGGTTTGGGGTGGGGGGAGGTTACAATAAGTTTGATTACTCCTGTTTCCACCCACCTCTCCTTCCTAGTTAACTTTTTCGACTAGTGATGCAATTAAGGTCGGGATATAGGAATATTGAGGGCACTGGGCCAAATAAATCTCTCTCTCTCTCTCTCTCTCTCTCTCTCTCTCTCTCTCTCTGTCTGTCTCTCTCTCTGTGTGTACATGCATTGGTTTGCATTTTGGCAGAATTTTAAGGGGCAATTGGTGACTTAAATCTTGTAGAACTTTAACAAACACCAAAATCTTGGTCAAATTCTCGGTACAGCCCCTAGAAATTGCACACTCCTGTCCTGTGATAATCTTTCTTTTTTTTTCCTCTTGGAAGACTCTTCTAATTGAAAACAAAATTATGGAGGACCTCCACCCCTCCAAAGGTTTTTAATTACATGGATTACATTTATCAATATTTACCATTTTAAAATTTAACATTGATAGACTCTTAGCATTGATTCAATAAAATGTTTATTGAATCATTTTAAAATAACAATAGTAAGCAAATGACATCTTTTTATAGAAAAATATGTATGATTAACAAATAAAAAAATAAGAATGGCAGTTTTAAATTTTTTCAAATATGTTTAATATCTGGGAAATATTTTTGATTTTATGGACCCATGATTGAGTCTTGTGATATTGTTACCAGTCCTCAGACCACACTTTAGGAAATACTGGAGGACGGTATGGACCAGGATCCATGTATCCACAAGACCATTCATTGTAACCAGTCATACAAAATACCTACATTTCTCCAGATTTGTATGCACTGCTGTCCCCAGCCGAGAAAGGTTGTGATCAAAGGATATTTAAGAAAGAATGACCTTATACTGTTTTTGTCAGAAAGAGAAAATCAAGGAAATGACAATAGGTGGACCCCTTGAAAGCCATCAATATGCAGCAGCCTCCCAATACCTTCACTGAAGGTTAATCCGATGGGGGGTTTCTGACTACCTTATATAGACTCTAAACCACCATGAAATATATTTTCCATGGTCTTATTTCACTGGAGTTTGCCGAGGACAGGCCTATTTTATCTTGTGTGCGGAATGCCCTGTCTATTCGTGCCAAGAATGAGATCTTAATCTTACTAGTTAAGGGGTCTTTGTTTATACCAGATGGTAATGAGATCATTTCCAGGATAAAGAATATCTGTTTTCCATGGTCTTTGACTGACAATGAGAAATATCATCTCACTCTTCACAAGTGTCCCACCATAGATGGAACAAAATAAAGTACAATGGTACCTCTACTTACGAACTTAATTCATTCCTTGACCAGTTCTTAAGTAGAAAAGTTTGTAAGAAGAAGCAATTTTTCCCATAGGAATCAATGTAAAAGCAAATAATGTGTGCAATTGGGGAAATCACAGGGAGGGTGGAGGCCCTGTTTCCTCCCAGGACATTCCTAGAGGGGCCCCACAAAGGCTTCTCCCCACGCATTCCGGCCCTATTTCCTCCTAGGGGATTCCTAGAGAAGCCCCGTGGAGACTTCTCCCTGCCTTTTCCGGTTACAGTTTCGGAGGCTTGGGTTTGTAAGTGGAAAATAGTTCTTGAGAAGAGGCAAAAAAATCTTGAACACACGGTTCTTATCTAGAAAAGTTTGTAAGTAGAGGTGTTCTTAGGTAGAGGTAACATTGTATACCCAAATTTAACCTTGTAGTGACAAAAAAAAAGGTTGTTTAATTCTATATTACCCATTTCATAAAGAATGTAAAGTTCTACCTTTCTTGAACCTAACAAAAGGTGATATATACTGTACTTCTACCCTATTCCTCTTAGTCGATATTCTAATAACACTAATAGCCATAAAATTGGCTATTCACTTAACCTTTGTGTTCTACTCAAAAACACATCCTAAAGTTCTGTTCCCGGGTTTATTTGACCCGGACCACAAATTGTTCTTTTTAGATACTTATATTTGGTCTTTTTGAAAGCTTTTTTTAAACTTGGAAACAAGTTTGAACATTTCTGCACACAATGAAATGAAAATTGAAATGAAAAAAGTTTATGCTTATTGGTTTATTTTGATCATGAGAGGCAGCCCCCCCCTTTTTGTGAACTTTTTTTCAATTTATAGATAGTTTGGCCTGCAAAATGCGTTCAATTTTACTAATGTTGGTGTGGGATTGGTGGTTTGAACATTTCTGAACATAAGAAGTGAAACTTTTATCTAACAGGAGGCCTCATGAAACTCGGCATCTCACATATCAATCAACTCCTGTTTTAAGTCAAGATTAGATAGACAGAGATCTAGACAGAGTGGATATATTCTATAGGTAGGAGTGATTAACACTGTACAGTGTAAGAAGTGTAACATACATGATGTAGGACAAGGAGAGGACTAGTAGAGCACATGCATAATCAGCAACTAGCAATCAGAAAACATGATGACAACTCCTTAATGTCACATCACATAATCAGGCTCAACCATGATATTAATTGGGAAATGGGGTACACAATTCTTCTTCTTCTTCTTCTTCTTCTTCTTCTTCTTCTTCTTCTTCTTCTTCTTCTTCTTCTTCTTCTTCTTCTTCCTCTTCCTTTCTTGATGCCATATTGAATCCTAGATATATTCAGGGTATTCATGATAGTACTCAGTGCAATCCTTTCTGGAATTGGACAATAATTACAATGAGCCCCCTCCTCCCTGATAGTTAACCAGTGAGACAAGAGAGGCAGCAGTAGAGTGACAGAAGGTTGTGAATCATTCACTGCTAGATCAGTGCAGGAGAAGACTTAAGGAATTCTGGTCTGAGAGGAGGAGATAACAAAGTCATTGTCACTATCTCTCATTGGGTCACAGTTTCTATCTCTGAGACTCTGAAAGATCAATTCATCAGTTTACTGATGTACAGGTCAGCTCAGTAGCACACCGTGGAACTGGTGAAGGCATATGCTTTGCCTACTACCTGACATCACTGGATTGCAGTAGCCTTTTCATCAGTCATCCACATTTTTGCTTGAATTTAGGGAAGTGAGTCTCTATATGTATAATTGGATGTATGAGTCTACCTTCAGATAAGGCCCAGAACTGTGAAGATAGAAAAAAGTGAATTATGGGAGGAAGAAAACACAGTCCCTTTCTCCATTCAGGTGTTTGACATTTGTGCAATAGGTGTAATTGCACATCCTTCTTTGTCAATTTAAATGAGCACCTTGGAAGAAAAGCATATTACAATAGAAATGAACCCATACATGATTGTATTCCTCTGATTGCAACACACCAGACAGTGGAAATTGGGGGCTGGAGGTGTGTGTGTGTGTGTGGGGGGGACTGTTTACACATTGCCAATAAAGCCTCTACAGCTGTAATGCATTGCATAAAACCTCCTCTTAACAAACCAGTTGTGAATAGCAGCGTGGAAAATAGTGTATTAAAGCACAATTAAATAGACACAAAGAAATATGAGATTATATAGTGAAAAAAGCCCATTGAATGCATTTAAGAGCAGGCAATGTAGCATATTCATAGGGCTAAGTAGAACATACTTGTAGACTCTCATGAAAAAATGATCTATTATATTATAGCCAAAGGATTAATAAAGATATATGTATTTTGCTAAATATTGCAAAGAGTCTTCATATTGTTGTGGTTGGCTCTGGCCCAGCTCTTGCCCCAAGGAATGTGGAGGTGGATGCAGGGGAAACATCAACATCATTGTTTTATTGTCGACAGAGTCAGGTAGTGCAGTTTCCTTGGACGAAGAAGAAGGTGGGGGTGACTTGGAAGAGGGGGGCTTGGCACACAGCCCAGGAAGCCAATCTCCATTATCTTCGGTCGATTCGGATGAGGAAGTGTTAGACCCACGCATGCGCAGAATTATGCATAGAAGAGACCAATTGAAGAAATATTACAGGAGATAAGAGAGGATACCTGTGTTTGGGTGGGGCTCCAGTAATTAGAGCTGCTGATATAAATAGCAGCGGGCTGGCTTGGCTGTTGTGGAAGATTATCTGATCGTTGTTCTTCAGGACCGTGCCTTGCTGTTTCTGGACCACGACTTTAAAACCAAAGCAGAGCAAAGTGTGTGTGTTTCACTTCCTGGAAGAAGGAGGGTTGTGACGTTCCTTCACAGCTGCTAGCTAAGTACTTAAGGACTGATTACAGACTACCAGGTTGTTTTGGGACGAGTGCTCTTTGCAATACAAAAAGGGTGCTTTGTTTCTTTTGAATTTTTGGGATAAAGAACATTGTTTTTGAACTTTCAAGTGTGTGTGTGTCTGAAATTTGTACCCTTGAATTTTCTGGAGACTCATACCATAGAGCCCCGCAGAACACATATAAAAGGAATTTAACCAGATGATGACAGGGTATGATGTAAGAAAAACATTTGATGATAACTTGTAATATATCTCTTAATTCCACATGTTCTTCTCATCAAAGAGAGCAGACAAAGTCACCTTTTGTCTATGAAATTAGCTGTTGGCAGGAAACTGCTGCAGAAAGATTTGGCCTTCTCTATTACAGTTAGAACTTCCTGACAATTGCAGAATAATAGGGAGTAAACATCAAGTTTAAGTACTCTGCAAAATGTTGTTCATTGATTTTCCCCCCCTCTGAGCATAAACCTTGAAGATTCAATAACAGTTCAAAGAGCTGAACATCTAAGAATTAAGTACACTCATAATTACGCCTGGCAGGGGTGTGAAAAAAGTCATGCTGCTTTTCCTGAAGTAGATATTAACCTCCTACCTTTATTTTATTTTTCCAACTATATTAAAGCCATAGGTTTGGGGGTGCAATACATACACACATACAACTTTGTGTATGTGTGTGGGTGTGGTGTACATGGGTGTGTATTCTGGATTCAAAATATAATCCCTGGGCCTGCTGTAGATCAAACCACCTGCAGCTAGTTTGTGCCTCTATCAAATTGGGACAGGAGGTATTATATTTTTGTTTCCTTTCTTTTCTTTTTGTGGTTGCCATAAGTAATTATTATTTGCTTTGTTACTTTTTTTCAAACCAGAAGAAAGACAAATATGGAAGCAAAGAAGGGAAAACTGACCATATACTGTATAATATTTTTAAAATGTTTACAGTACTTGCCCTGACTTAGCCAAAGACATAGAATCACAGATTTGGAATAGACAGCTAAGGGCTCAAATGCAAACTATAATAATCTTGGCAGATGGGTCTCTTGTTTAAATATATCCAAATATTTCCAGACGAGCCCACCATCTCTCTATATAATTGAAATAATAGAAAGACCTTTGACTGAGGATTTCCTCCCTAACAATCATTTTGGATTCTGCCTTCCTGTAAATGTTTCCCAAACGTTTTCAGCCACTTTCTGCTACAAACTCAACCTCACTGCCCCACACTCCTCTCAGGTGGTGTGGCTTGGTGGTCAGGTGACCGGGTAGGCATAGCCAACTTGTAAAATGCGGTGAAACTCACTTAACAATGCTCTTGCTTAGCAACCAAAATGTTAGGCTCAATTGTTGTCATAAGTCTTTCTTTCTTTCTTTCTTTCTTTCTTCCTTCCTTCTTCCTTCTCTCCTTTCCCCTTCTTTCTTTCTTTTTCTTGCTTTCTGTCTTCCTTCCTTCCTACCATCTTGTTCTTTCTTTCTTTGTTTCTTTCTTTCTTTTCCTTCCTCTTTCTTTCTGTCTGTCTTTCTTCATTCCTAACAGCCCCTGCTCTGCTCTGCTCCACCCCCACTTTGTCTTAAAAAACAGAGCTTGCAAAATACAGAAACCCTTCTCACTGTGAGAGACCAGCGATGGACACATTGAGGTGTTAAACTCTAGTAAGACACTGTGGTGGGACACAATTTGGAGGTGACAGGTCAGGTGGGCAAAGGTGTAGGCTCTTAGGGAGGAAGAAAAACAGACAGAAATAAAGAATGATGGTAGGTAGGAAGGAAGACAGACAGAAAAAGAAAGGAAAAAGGGAAGGGATGAAATAAGGGAAAAAAAGAAAGAAAGAGAAAGAAAGAAAGAAAGGAAGGAAGGAAGGAAGGAAGGAAGAAAGGAAGAAAGGAAGGAAAGAAGGAAGGAAGGAGACAGAAAGACAAAGAAAAGAGGAAGAGAAGAAGGAAAGAAAAAGGAAAGAAAGAAAAAGAAAGACAGACAGAAAAGAAGGAAGGAACAAAGGAAGAAAGAAAAAAAGAAAGAAAGAGAAAGAAAGAGAAAGAAAGAAAGATAGTAGGAAGGAAGACAGACAGAAAAAGAAAGGAGGGGGGAGAAGGAAAGAAATATACATTCTGTTGTTCCTCCTGATGCAGCGAAAAAAACAGTAACTGATTATCAGCAATCTGCAGATTACTAAAACAATGTTTGGCTGTTATAGTCAACTCAGTAATATCAATGTAAAATAATGAAAATAAATGGCTTAGAAATTGATCAAAATTACTGAACTTTAGCATCATTTACCTCCATTGTGCAATTTACAGCAATGAAAGTTTGTGAGCCCATGAGAACCAATTTGTAATTCTGCAACACTGTGATCAAAGCATTAACAAATACAGTATCCCCAAACAATTCACTACATAATATCTTTGGTATTGTGTCCAGCTGCCCTGGACACTTAATCTGAGAACTTGTTCACTGTCAAGATTTATCAAGATAGACAGTGCAAATTGGCAGCTACATTTTAGAGAATGTAGGCTCTGTGCAATGGCTGCTTGTTAGTATGACAAGACTTTTGATCACCACACCATTATATGATTTTGCATGGCCATGAGCGGAAAGATTCAGGAAAACTCAAAAATGTTCAAAGAAGAAAAAGGAAGATGGTCAAGGAACTAGAAGTTAAATCCTGCAAAAGGAGATTCAACATGTTAAATTTTGAAAAGGGAATACTAAATAGAAATAGAATGTGACAGTACTCTTCAAGTTAATCAATTCATAAGACTTTTCCTACATGATCCCAGAGGGCAGAACACAATAAAATGAATCAATTTACAGCAGTGTTTTCCAAAGTGGGTGTTACCACCCGCAGAAGGGTGGTGGCAGGATGCCTTAGGAGGGTGTAAGAGGCAAAAGGGGGGGGCATAAGAGGGGCCACTGGGGTGGGAGGTGGTCCATCTGTCTTGTCCCCATGCTGCAGTTCATCCCCACCCAATTATCTGCTCACCACATTTATTGCCACTCTTTTCCTGGTGGGGGTTGAACAGGTTTTAAGGGCATCCTTATTAAAACCCTGCTTTAAAACCCTGCTTTAAGGGTGATAGATATTGAGTCGATTTAGCTCAATTTAAATGAAATATAGTGATTCAAGTTTATTACATAATATTTTACAGTATTATGTAATATTTTACAGTTTTATGCAATGTTACATAATATTTTACAGTATTATGCAATGTTTACATGTAAATTCAATTTTAAGGGCAATTCTTGGGAATCAAACTCTTTCTTAAACTGTGAACTACCTGTATATGAAATTCTATATTTTGTTCTGTTGTGTTCTGTTCTGTTCTGTTGTGTTCTATTCTATTCTGTTCTATTCTTTGACTCAACTTGACTTGATTGACTCGACTCGACATCAGGCCGAAGCCATTTTAGTTGGGGTCTTTGGCCTGCCATACTTTATGCTATTTTAAAATGTATTCTTAGCTGTGGGAATTTGGGAGGTACAATTGCATGACGGATGTCTGCATGTACCCATAACAAATTCCTTCTAGATTGTCAAAGTCATCCTTTGTCTTTGCACTCCTGCACCTGCATGGAAGGAGATGGGAGTTTCTGCCAAGTTGGCAGATGAACATTGGTCAATGTGATGGACTTGTCGGTGTGGGGACAAGGGCTTGAACTTTCAATTGGTTTCTCCCAGATTGGCGGTTTCTCCCTGATGTGCCAACATGGCTCTGTTAATAAATTGGAACTCTGAGGAATCCTTTCTGATTTAGTTTTGGATGCTATTTGGAACCCTGACACTACGCTACTTTACACTACTCTACATTACATTTTAAAATAAAGCAAATAAACTACTTTATTATCAAGGCACAATTCTTACATTTTAGAGAATGATCTTTAGCCCAAATAAAAGTATATTAAAATCCCTGTTTTAATTTTTTTTCAGGATTATGGTATGAAATGTCCAGCCACCTGGATCATTGGCTATATATTAAAGGTACACAAATGCTGAGTAGATTTGATAGGGACTAGATCAATTTTCTAAATCAAACCAGCTATCTCCAAACTGAGTTCCTTAATATTCCACACTGATTCTTTTGTAATTCTGTATAACAAATGAAATTCATGTAGATCAAGGTTATAGGCAGAATGCTTGACTAAGCTGTATTTTATCATTAGCTCACCTTCATATGAACATACACGGTGAAGATTGTAAAACAGAAATAATTTATTTTCTAATTAAATTGGAACAAAGCGTGTTGATGTATTTCAGTTAGGAGTGAAAGAAATAATTAATAGCTTTTAACTAAATTCCAGGGACACACTAATTATCAGCCCAGCATCCAGGTAGGGCATGAATTGGATTTACTCTGCATTAGTAGGGGCATCATTTTGTTTTCTTCATTTATTTCCTTTAAATATATATATATTATTACTAAAAGTTTTTTTAAAATTATAGTATTAAATGATAATATAAACTAAAAAGAAAAAGAATAAAAGAAAATGATAAAAAGGGAAAATGATTTCCCACCTTTATGACAAATATAAACAATTTCACTCTCTTCAACTCCTTTTAATTAACAGATATAAAACTCTTCATCTCACAACTCAGTTCTTAACTGTAGGTGAATCCAATAAGCAATGATCTTTTCCAATCTAGGAGGCAGCAAAAAATCCAAAAAAAGCTGAAAAATAGAACATAAATTAAGAAATGTAAAATTTACTGTTCCATATCTTAACAGTGGGGTGCAATGCCTCAGTGGTTAAAAATAGAAATAGCATTAGCATTTAGACTTATATACCACTTCACAGCCCTCTGTAAATGTTTTACAGAGTCAGCATATTGCCTTCAACAATCTGGGTCCTCATTTTACCCATCTCAGAAGGATGGAAGGCTGAGTCAATCTTGAACCTGGTGAGGTTTGATCTGCCAAACTACTGGTAGCTGATGATCAGCAGAAGTAGTTTGCAATACTGCACTCTAACCATTGCCTTACCATGGTTCTAGGCAAGTCACATGGCTAAAAAGATAATAATAATAATAATAATAATAATAATAATAATAATAATAATAATAATAATTTGCAGAAGATTGAAGGCAAAGTGGATAAAGAAAACACCTGGTCATGGTTTACAAGTGGAACACTAAAAAAGGAGACAGAAGGACTAATACTGGCTGCACAAGAACAGGCCATTAGAACAAATGCTGCCAAAGCCAGAATTGAAAAATCAACAGACGATCCAAAGTGCAGACTCTGTAAAGAAACAGATGAAACAATCGATCACATACTCAGCTGCTGCAAAAAGATCGCACAGACTGACTACAAGCATAGACATGATGCTGTGGCACAGATGATCCACTGGAACTTGTGCCGGAACTACCATTTACCAGTGACAAACAACTGGTGGGATCATAAGCCCGAAAAAGTGGTTGAAAATGAGCAAACAAAACTACTGTGGGACTTCCAACTTCCGCATGACCAAATTGTGAAGCATAACACACCAGACATCCTGATTGTGGAGAAAAAGAAAGTATGGATCATCGACATCGCAATCCCAGGGGACAGCAGAATTATATATATATATATATATATATATATATATATATATATATATATATATATATATATATATATATATATATATATATATAAAGAGAGACATTTGAAAACCATCGGAATTGACAAAATCTCCATCTGTCAATTGCAAAAGGTTGCTTTACTGGGATCGGCAAATATAATTCTACATCACCCAGTCCTAGGTGCTTGAGAAGTGCCCGACTGGTGATGAAATACGAAATCCAGCATAGTGATCTCGTTTGCTGGGTTGTGTTGACATAATAATAATAATAATAATAATAATAATAATAATAATAATAATAACAACAACAACAACAACAACAACAATGCCGCTGGCGACTTACCAGCCGGCGAGGGTTGCGGCGTGGGCCGGGGAAGGAGGCCGCCATGTTGGGGCGGAGCCTGCGGCCCCCACGTCATCCCCGGGGGCCGCAGCGTGGCGTTTGGGTGCGCTGGTCACCCACTGGACCGGGCAGGAGGGAGGTAGCCCTGCAAAAGGGGCTGCCTCGTGGCACAGTGCCTCCTGCCCGCTGGCGCGGGACAGCTCTTGCACCCCGATCTCGCCGCAGGACTGAACGGCGAGGGGGGACCAGCGCGCCTTTTTCTCCCCGACGGGAGGATTGGAGTCGGAGGACGGGGCCTTCTGCGAAGCCCCTGGGATCGTTGGCGATCGCCGGGGGCAGCTCGGGTTTCGCCTCTCCTTCTTCGTTGCCGGCAGCGCGCAGGATGGCGCCGGCGGAAAATTGGAGGATTCGCCTGGTTTGCTTGCTTGGGAAAGGGGGGAGGGGGTCAGATGGCTGCCGTGCCGGCGCCCCTCCCCCCCGGCCTCGTGTATATGGCGGCAGGGCGCGCGGGGCTTCTACGGCTTGCCGGCCGGGTTGTGGTTTCCGAGCCTGTTTTCCGCCCGGGCGGGTGAGCCGGGGCTCTTATGGCCCTGCCGGCTACGCGCCTGGAGCGCTTCGGTGCAGGGAGGCCGGGGCGAGCGCTAGGGAGCGGAGAGGCCGTTCGCCCTTCCTCCACGTGGTTGTTTTTTGGCCGCTGATTTCGGGGTCAGGACTCTGCACGGTGGGGGGGGGGTTCTTGCCTCCTGGCGGCCCCTCCCCCCATTAGCACTAGCCAGGCTGACACTGCTTGGGGCCCCGTTTCCCCTGGTGGAGGGGAGGTTTACATGGTTGTTGCTTCTTATTATTTATTATTTATTAGTTGGACTTGTGTGCCGCCCCTCTCCGGGGACTCGGGGCGGCTCATGACAAGTAAAAAAAAAAAACAAAACCAGTCACAACAATCCAATTAATTAAAATATGTAACGATTTTAATTTAAAAACAAAACAAAACAAAAAACAAAACAAAACAAAACACCCCATGTAATAGCAAACACACACACAAGCATGTATTCTTGCCAGTATACGTTTAGTACACAGCGCTTGCTGTGGGCCGCCCCGGGTCTTCGGGGTGGGGCGGCATACGGGTCTAATAAAGTATTTATTATTATTATTATTATTATTATTATTATTATTATTATTATTATTATTACATATAGGTCAGTTCATATTGATAGTGATCGGTAAGGAGAATAGTTCCAGCTGTGGGCAGAAGTGGTTTTGGTTCACTGAAACCCACAGGATTAATTGGTAGAGTCACGGCAGCCTGGATTGAGGGCGGGGGATTTATTAATTGGTCATAAAATTACAATTGGATTGTGTCCCCCTCCCCCCATTTCCTGACAAAGGAGTAATTTATCGATTACAATGCCAATATTGAACTATTTATTCCCCGATCTAATTTTGCATATAGATAATAGGGCAACCCAGTTATTAGATAAGATGCATTTCATTCTTGACTGATTTATTGAACAAGGAATTATAAAAAAAAAAAAAAACCAAACAACTAATTAAAGTAATAATTATTATTAATCCACTAGAATCAGGGGGAACTTACACTGGAGATTTGGATGAATACAGTGGTTGATGGATCTATTTCCTCCCCTTTTGGAAGCTTCAGCTGATTAAGTGGTTGGATTAATTGAACCACTGGGGTCAGTTTTATTTAATATACTATTAATTCATTCTATTAGTTTAATACTAACGGGGGGGTTTAGGGTATACAAAATGAGAGCAACAAGGCTCGTGTCTGCAACCTAGTGGTCTGGTATAGGCCAAATGCTGGGTTTCTCAGCTTGCTGGATGCATAAAGAGTTAATCAACGCTACAATGATATATATATATATTGTCGGTAGAGGGGGGCGACATGCAAACTTAATGAATTGTTATTATGATTTATTACTATTATTATACAGGATATATTTTATTTTAATTTTATGGGATTTATGAGCTAGACACCAGTAATTTAGCTGGTCAGCAGCATTATTATGCCCTCATGGCGAGGAGGGGGATTGTCCACATGGTGGTTCCCACCTTTCCCCAGTTTAGGGCAGAGCCTGGAACACACACTGACACACCCTGGCAGTAAGTAGACCAGGCACAGTCGCTCACTGTTAAGGCTTACGTCTCTAGCTGAGTGGAGGGTATCTGTGAGCACTGTCCGCCTGGGTGCCTCGTGTGTTATCGTTGTCATTGTCATTTATTATTTTATGGTTTTATTGAAAGAGTGGTTGATCCTTGGGACAAACGTTACAGCAGACTCGGGCAGTGGATCCGCAGTGGCTGAATTTAAACATGCCTGGGATAAACATATCCACTGTAGGATAACCCACGGGAAATAGTGTGGGGGCAGACGGGATGGACCATGGGGTCCTTTTTGCTGCCATCAATCTTCTATGTTTCTATCATTGGCCAATTTGGCCAGGGCACGTGGTCCATACGAGGTACCTGTTGACCTTATTATATGGGGCGGTAGTAAAATTGGCAATGGCCATTTGGGCAATGGGGGCAAATAATTCAGGATACTCTGGACCTGTTGTATGCTATGGCGGTTCCATTCGGGACAAGAACCATAAGGAGAACCAGACATCGGTAAGACATCGGTAAGAGGGACATGACACCAGGAAAGTATTTCTTCCCTATAGGATGTTTTAGGGGTAAAGCACTAATACTGCCCTCGACACTGGGGGGTAGGGCTCTACCACTATAGGCGTGACTGTTGGTTGCTCCTCACTACTAATGTTCTGAATTTTGCCACATTTCCAAATGTCAATTTGTACCGAGGGCCATAACAGTATGGGTGCAGTTGGTAGCAGGCCTTTTCTGTACCAACAAAACTGAGAGATACTATTAATGTCATAACTACAGCCTGCAGATCCCCATGTCATTACCAGGCTGAAGTTTGGAAATCTCCTAATCTCTGGTTAATTCACTCAGGAGTAAGCAATGAGGAACCGGATTGTGGGGGCAATAGCCTGGCTCTGTGAAAAGTGCTTTGGTCGACATGTTGTGAGCCGCCATGGGTCTAGGGAAGGGGCGGCATGATAATTGCATAACTGAATAAATAAATGAATTAGTCAGTTTATCGCAGCCCCTTTAGTTGTTCAGAGAACTGGTGTAGTCATTTCCTGGAATGGGGGGCTTGCACGAACGCTAAGTTTTGCGGTCATCTGAATCAAATTCACACTTGTGTGGATTTTACCTTAGATGAGTTATTAAGCATTATATTAATGGTTTCAGGGAAGAATAGTTTATCAAAGTTATTATCGTAAGCTATATCGAAGTGGGGGTGTCAGGATGTACCATTAATATTATGGTTATATTGATTAAGTCATGTTGGTCAAGCTAATTCATGCGCTAACGGTAAAGAAGGCCTTTGCAGGGGCCTTTGCTTATCTGCATAAATTTCTCGCAACTATTCTACTCCCCGGGGGAGCGAGCAGGGCCTCCGAGTATATTGGCTCATCTCCCAGGCATTATAAGGCTGGAAGAAGAGTATTGTGACTTCCTGAGAGCAATACAGGAACATGGGTCTGTGACTCAGGCACAGCTGGTCCAGCGGAGGGGAAGCGAGACAGCAATAGGAGGCCTGATCTGTTCACAGGGAGTAGGTGCGCATGGGCAGGTGGTTGGCAGCCACCAGGCATAGGCTGGGGCGCAGGGTACCCAGAATGGTGGACGGCGCCATCACCAAGCAAAGGAGTGCAGGTGGGACCACACGGTTACATGCCATCGTATAGGGGCAACAGGGGGGATTAGCTCTCCTAACAAAAGACCCCGGTGGCTAACTATGTGAGGACAGGGGGAATGATCAAGGGATGGTCCAAGGAAGGGGCGCAGATGGGGCAGAAATTGGTAAGCCGCTATACATTACCCAGTCACGGGGGCAGTGGGCATTGGATGGGACCCAGATTCTCACCCAACGAAGGAGGCCGTTTCACACGACAGCCATGTCCCTAGGGACATGGTAGGTATGCAAGGTGCTGGCATGGTCGCCTGGTAGTGGATCATGTACGGTTCCCTGGGCCAGCAAACCGATGTTAAATTGGGGGCCGTGGCAGCCGTGTTGGTTGTGCTTGGAGTCTCCAGTAACGCAGGGGGTGGATTGATCACCGGCCAGGCGTATCAAACAGGACATAGGCCTGGGTGTGACGGCCTCAGTCCACGATAAAACGAGGAAGCCAGGGAATGGTGCCCTTTGTACCATAAGACAGGCCTCCACTGAGCAAATAACAGTTAGGGGCTGTTACAGAAGGATTTAGCAGGATATCGGGTGGTATTCCCTCAGCAATACTGATTGCGGTTTTCAACAAGTTCTCAGCAAAGTAATGAATCCGGTGGCGGATCGAAGTCAGTGGGTTTTCATGGCATAGATTCGAGCACCTGAGTACAAGCGTTTTGGGAGCGGGTGGCTAACACTGTCTTGTTATTTTTATCGTTTCTCTAGGTCCTGGCCCTGCTCCACTTTATTGCGCGCAAAGTGCGAAGGAGCTGCCCTTCCGTTGCCCACAGTAGCGAACTGCGGCCACAGCGTGGCATGTCGGCTGGATGTACAGCTGCAACATTATCTTCAGGAATGTGGAGGTTGCTGAGTCACTGGGGCTTCAGTGGAAAGGGCTTGAGCTCGGAGGTCTCCGTTTGAGACGGGCCTCTCCCGTTGGGAAAGTTGGGAGCAGTGAGGGGCTGGACCCAGTTTGTTTGGTGTGGCACACTGGTGGCAACCACCTGTTGCTGGTGAATTGGGAAAGGTGGCCTGACACACGCGTGTGGTGGTACCATATATTACCACGGAGGTGCTGGAGGCATGCCAAGAACCCAAGGCGGTGGAGGATGCCAGGTAGAGAATCAACAGAGCAGCGAAGGAAGGGGTACTCCAGACGGGGTGGTGGTGTGATAGATTACCCCAACATTAGAGCATCCCAGTTAGCTTTATTCAGAGGGGACAGGGGACACTTGTCAGAGGAGGGGAATGACAAATTCATAGCGACCTGCAGAGGTGCCTGCACATTTATGTGCAGGGGGGGGGAGCAGGGGGAATAAATTTATAATTTCACCCCCTGCTGTGGCCGATAGGGGGCGGAAATGGGCGTAAGCAGCAACTGTGTGATCTCCTTTAGGGGCGCCTCTACTGAGGTGAGGGGCGATCTCCTTCTCGGATTACAGGGCTCGACCGGCTTGGGTTCGGGGAGGGGGTCGCTCCTGTGGCTCGCTGCCTGGGGCGTATCAGAGACCAGTGGCGAGCCATCCCACACGCCGTGGGGGCGTGGAATTGGGCAGGGGGCAGGTGTAATTTTACCTGACCCTGCACCCAGGCAAGGAGCTTTCGCCCTAGAGTTGCTCAGTTGAGTTTGTTGGAAAGTTAACTCCGCCCCCATTTGATTTATGCACCCCTGCAGGTCACATGGTTTAATTGGTTAAATAGTTAATTTGAGTTTGGTTTAATAAAAGTGACCCTATTTATACCCACACCTTTGTGTCCGACTGTTACTCCGCCTGCGCCGCAACTATAATAATTCAAACTTTAAAGTTTTGTATCTTTTCTTAAGTCTGATATCCTTTAAATAACGTTCAAACAGTATTACCCTGCAATTGTTATATTTCCAAATGTGGAAATACAGTGCAAAAATGTTCAAAATGTTGCCATTGCATTTCCTCTCAATCTTCTAAAATGGAACAAAGTGTCCAGTTTATTTTACAAAATGGGACTTCTGGGCACATATTGACTTCTGCTCCAAAATAGTGATGATTTTAATTCAGCAGTTTTCAAGAGCTGTTCCTTGAGTTGCCATGGAATTTCAGTCAAGGAACAGAAAGGTACTTCTCCTCCACCTCCAATTCTGAACAGGTTGCATAGCCTACTTAAGGCAAATGGGTACACTCTGTTTGACTTATCTCTTTGCAAAGCATCTCCAAATGAACTGTAAAATTCACAGTATTTGTTTGATGTAAGGCTTCTTGTTCTTAAATCAGACAAGGTATTTTAGAGGGGGTCTATTGAAAAAGTTTTTTAAAAGAAATACTGTTTCTGGACCTGTTCCTGAATTTCTTTGTACCGTTTTAAACCATGACTTCCAGCTTAGATATGGCAACTTGATATGGTTTGGGCTATAATTTTCACATTCTTTTGCCAATGGCCAACCTGGCACACCTGAAGCAAGTTGATGCCTTTTAGAAAGCAACAAATTGCCTGTCTCAATCCTGGATATGAGGTTTTCCATCCCATTTCCAATACCCAATTTATTTTGTAGATATTAAATGCATTCCATCTTTAATCCAGTGGGTCACCTTTGCCTTGGGTTCATTGCATTGGTTACTTCAGTGAATCCTATCACATCAATTTAAAAAAAAGTTAATTTACAAGGTTATTCAAAAAGAATGAACTGATCTCATGATGCAATATTTTATTAAGGAAAAGTAATACAAAACTCCAGCCAAGTCTCAAGTATTCTACTCACAATCAACTTTTATTTCCTGTTTTATAAGTGTTCAATGTGGCCACCACCTACAGCAAAGGAAACATCAATGCGATAAGAAAATTCCTTACTGGCGTGTATCAGCATATCACTTTTTTTTTTTTTTTTTTTTGCAAAACTGGCTACGTAGAGGGCAGAAGTATTATTGAAATTAAGGATGATGTTAGGATTGACACTCCACTTTGCAGCATCTCAAGTCTTCATTTTTTAAATGAAATGAGATTAAAATAAATAAATAAATAAAATAAAGTCAGGTGTGACACCGACCTTGCAGGGCATGAAAGGGGATGTCTATAAGGGACCTGGGATTATCACACCTGCAATGAACTAATGATTATTTGAAATATCAGCCCAAAGATGTCTTGCCGGTTTAAACAAGGGATTGAAGATGTTAGGAATGTACAGATCATGAATGGATGCTTTGATTCAAGCAGCTTTAGACAGGGAAGCTGCCTATACCTTTGAAGCTTCAGGCTGCTAGGCTTCAACCTGTATGTTAAATATAGTTTCTGTTTAGGATTTTCATATTCCAGATGGAAGTGGCTGGTTGAATTGAGCCAGTCCATTGGATGCTTCAGGGATCAAGGCAGAGATACTCCACTTTCTAAGGGCAGATGTCACCTCAGTTCAGTTCAACATGATGGTGAGACTGAAGTGGTGACTCAAAGGCTGATCTATCGAGCCAAGTACATGCAGTTTCTTTCTAGAAAAGATTAAGCCTTTCTCTCCCTTGGAAGATGGCTATGGATTGGGGGACAGGGACTCCAAACTTCTTCAGCATATAGTTGTTGTTCCCTCCCATATTTATATATCATCCTAAAACATATACCCATAACAGAACATAAAATAATGTGATCAGCTATAACAAAATATGTAAGATTTTTTAAAAGGAATAATCCTATATGGAATTGAATAATTCCATATTATTGTAATTTCATTCACATTAAATTAAATATCCATTATTTGAAGCTATGTATGTAGATGAATAGTTTATCTTTAATAAGTCTGATTTTAGCTGCACGCCAATAGTCTAAATCTATTGCTTGTATATTAAGGTCATAGAATATCAGCTATTTAGAAATATGTTTGTAGGAGCTTTCATTAACTATTGCTGATCCAGGCCTTGTATAGTATAGATAGTATAGATGTATTTCAAACTATTTAGGTGTCATCAGCTAGGCATGCCCTTATTGGGATTTGAATCTGGACAGCCTGCCTATAAGGCAGTAGCTTTAACCTCTAAGCCACAGGCTCTCCTCCTATATCAGCTTGTACCAGGGAAGAGTTATATATGTTTTTTTCTGTCAAATAAGACAGTAGTTTTTATTTATTTATTTGTTTATTTATTTATTTATTTGTTTATTTGTTTATTTATTTGTTTATTTGTTTATTTATTTGTTTGTTTGTTTGTTTATATTTGTATGCCGCCCCTCTCCGCAGACTCGCAGACTAATCTAGTTTAGAGGTTAAAGCTACTGCCTTATTAAGCAACATGCCCAGGTTCAAATTCCAGTAAGGGTATGGCTAGGCGATGAGAGCTAAATAGCTTGAAATAGATCTATACTAGTATCCCTTAATTTTCATTATTAGCAAAAAATATGTTACACATATAGAAAATAGTATATCATCTATAGCAACTGCCTGGATAGTGCCTGGAGGGGCCAAGAGGCAAAAAGGAAGTGGTATGCTTCCTCCCATATTTGGGTAATACCAGGGTGATTCGACAGGAAAAAACCCCACACACACGTAGTGTATACACACACTCACATAGAATAATCTCAACAATACAATTCTTCACTTATAGTTACCATACTTGGCATTACTACAAGTTTTTTTAAGTTAAAAGGAAGATAAGAAACCCCTATCACTCTTAATCTAATTCTTTCTCTGCTTTTACTATTGTGTCATGAAAACGGAGGGTAATTATCCCTAATCCCAGAGATTATTGTTTTTAGAAATAATATGTAATTAGTAACTAGTCACCGCATGAGTTTCTATGGGAAGTGTCCTGCTTGGCATATGTCACCTTTCCACAGCTATAGCAGACAATGCCTCTTTGTCCATACAAAACAGTGTGCAACAGACAAGCTGATTAAAGCAGCCTGTTTTCCATCTGTTTTCAGATGGACCTGAATTGTGTGTTCAGATTACATTTGCTAGCACTTTATTTTAGGAAACAACATCCTAATTTGTGAGAGTGCTGTGAATTGCTTTTAAGTTACTTATTAATCACAACTTCTAAAATAAGGAGGCATGAACAAATGCAGAAACATAACAAGATAAATATAGGCTGCTTTTAAATTGAAGACGTAAAAGTGAATCTAAAAGTGCTATTTTACTTTATAAATAAACATTTAAAAACTCGACGGTTGTTTTTTTTAAATAGCAGTGGCGTATAAGGCCTCTGCTTCATCTCTATCATCTGACACTTTGCAACCCTGATGTTAATCCATTTAAAAGGTTACTTGTCTCTGTACTTCTTCAGCATTTTTTAAGAAAGCCTTTATAGGAACCGTGTTACCGTAGGTCAGTTTGAATGCATTTTGCTCTAGGTCAGTCTCAAGGACAGATAGCTTCTTAAGATTACTCTGTCAACTATTATTTATTTTATGTGTATATCATACTGTACGTCATGATTCTTTATGGCCTCATCTCTGATGCTTTAAAACAAAATGTTGCTGCTTCAGATATTTTTTCCCCCTATTTACTGTAACAAGCTGCTTATTTCCCCTTTGCTTTCTTATTTCTCGCTATAAGGGTCGAATCTTTTTTGGCTAGGTACCTTGAAGAAGAAACTGGGGAATGTCGCAGCAACTTGATGCCAAGACTTGCAATGCCACTATACTTGATGGAGGGTAAAGGAAAAGAAAATGGGGGAATAACAACAGTAGGGCTGAATATGATATTGAAAATGTCATTCCAGTAGCATTTTCCAGCATAGCAATCTAGAACAGTGACTCCATGCAAACATTAGATTGAACATGCAATTTATTATTTATTTATTTATTTATTTATTTATTTATTTATTTAATGTATGTATGTATGTATGTATGTATGTACGTATTCATTCATTCATTCATTCGGGTCATTTGATCATTCATTATTTATTTGTTTGTTTGTTTGTTTAACTTTTTTTATGCTGCCCCTCTCCTTAGACTCAGGGCAGCTTGCAACATGTTAGCAATAGCACTTTTTAACAGAGCCAGCATATTGCCCCCACAATCCGGGTCCTCATTTTACCCACCTAGCAAGGATGGAAGGCTGAGTAAACCTTGAGCCGGTGATGAGATTTTAACCGCTGATCTACAGATCTACAGTCAGCTTCAGTGGCCTGCAGTACTGCACTCTCCCTGCTGCGCCACCTCGGCAATGCACCATGCTTTAACATTCCACTTCTGAAATAGTTCATAGCCCCTTTCAGATTTGAAAAGGGTGCTCCAGTAAAGCCTTCTTTCCTAACAGCATAGCACTCTGAAGGTTTTCTCTTGGAAGCACTCATGTGTTCACTATGAAAAAATTTAATACAGTGATCCCCCGATCATTGCGAGGGTTCCGTTCCAGGACCCCTAGCAATGATCGGGTTTTTTTACTTCCGCCACAGCAGCGAGGAGCCGAAGATTGGGGTTTCCCCGCTGCCCACGCAAACTCCTCGCTGCTGCCGCGCCCACCGCTTGTCCGCCGCCTGCCTGCCCGCGCGCCCGCCCTTCGCCCGGCCACCCGCCCTTCGCTCGCTGCTTGCCCGGCCACCCGGGTTCGTTTGGCTTCGGGACATGCCGGCGGCGACGTTTTAAAACAGCCGCGCGGCTTCCAAACTGAGTCCCGAAGTCAAAGGCGAACTTCCGCGTTTGGCTTCGGGACTCAGTTGGGAAGCCGCGCGGCTGTTTTAAAACGTCGCCGCCGGCATGTCCCAAAGCCAAACGAACCCGGGTGGCCGGGCGAGCAGCGAGCGAACGGCGGGTGGCTGGGCGAAGGGCGGGCGAGCGGCAAAGGGCGGGCGAGCAGCGAGCGAACGGCAGGTGGCCGGGCGAAGCGCGGGCGAGCGGCGAACGGCGGGCTAGCCGGGCGAACGGCGGGCGAGCGGGTGCTGGGGGGGGCTCAGCAAGAGGAGACCCAGGGAAGCCGCCCAGCAGCTGATCTGCCCGGCGCCATCTACGCATGCGTGCCCATAGAAAAAAGGGCGCGCATGCGCAGATGGTGTTTTTACTTCCGGGTTGCAAAATCGCCATATAGCCGTTTCGCAATGACCGGGGTCGCAATACCCGGGGGATCACTGTATAAGGATTAATACAATTATAAGATCATAAAAAGACCAATAAAATAGAACATTTTATGGTTGAATGGTTTTTAATGTTAGGGTTTTTAAATTTTGTATTATTTTACCTTGTACGTTTGTGGTTTTTAAAATTTTGAACTTGTAGACCCAAACTAGGTAACATCAACTATGCTGAAACGTCTGCAAGAAAACAACCAAGCTCAGAAAGCAAAAAGGACCCCTCACTATTAAAAGAAAGAAATTGTTAGTTAATTAATTTTGTATCAATCTATTATAAGAATTTGGCCTAGAATTGTGAATTTCATTTTGGTCCCGCAAATGCTGTTACTAGTTTGGTCCAAAAAAAAAAAAAGTCACCCCATGTTACAAAGAAAATGCATTCTGGTTCATTAAGAAGAAAAATGAGCATTTCTGACATAATCTTTGCAACTGTGGCAGAGCTAAAAAGAAAAAAAGGAAGTGGTGGATTGGATCATGATCCATCTCATCTGCCTAATGCTAAATTATGGAGAACAGACATGATCATCATTTTGGGAACAGCTGCTAAGCAAGAAGCAAAACTGGAAGCATTCATTTTTTAAAAGTAAAATATTCAATTCTTTTTTGGGGAGGGGGGGAGTTTTGAATTAAAACTTAATTGCATCTCAAAAAGAGGTTGAAAAGAGATTGCTCATATTCATATTTGAGCTTTTAGTTGCATAATAACTGAGAAGAAAATGGCCACTTGAGTCAGAAGTAAAGAATCAGGTGTTCCAATCAAAAGTTTTTATGGGCATAGATGGAAAACTCAAAAAGAAACTCGGGAACTGAGTTATACCTAGCTTTGTCTGAAATGCAGTATTCATTAGTTTTCAAAATCCCTTAGATTGCTGATGTCAAAGATGTTTAAAAGTGGCATTTCAAGAGCCCTTGGAATCCTTACAGGTTTTTTCTTTCCTCTGATCTATTATTTTTAAAGCAGAAGAAGACAAATAAATCTTTTTTAAAAAATTATTGAATTTAATTCTTTTATTTATAAAATTAAAAAGAAGAAAATGGTCTTGACCAAGCTGATATTGTTATTGTACTGGATACCTCTGCATGCTGTTAAAGTGGCAAAAATAAGAACTAATGTCAAATCTGGCGAAATAACTGGCCGCTGTGATACAATTGTAGATGATGATGATGACAATGACGCCGCCGATGACGATGGTAATAATAATAATAATTATTATTATTATTATTATATTAAATTATAATTATAATGTATGTTGTTTGTATAGTGTTTTAAAAAATTTCTTCATTTTATTTTTTATTGGAATATTTTAACTTGTACTATTTTGTTCTGTAAGCTGCCCTGAGTCCACTAGGAGAAGGGTGGTATATTAAATAAGTAAATAAATAAATAAATAAATGAGTGAGTGAGTGGGTGAGTGAGTGAGTGAATGAATGAATGAATGAATGAATAAATAAATAAATAAATAAATAAAAATAAATAAATAAATTGCATGTTCAATGTAATGTTTGCATGGAGTCACTTTTCTAGATTGCTATGCTGTAAAATGCTACTGGAATGCCATTTTCAATATCATATTCAGCCCTACTGTTGTTATTCCTCCATTTTCTTTTCCTTTCTCCTCCATCAAATATACTCAACATATACTTCTCCTCCATCAAATATCCTCCATCAAATATACTCAACACAGTTCAACTGTTTAGCAGTGACAGACATCAAAATAAACTTTGGACTTGAAAAATGTGCTATATTATCCATGCAGTGAGGAAAAATGAAAAAATAATAATAAAAGAAATAGAACTGGGGGGAAAGACTAATGAAAGCAGAGGATGATGGTTACAAATACCTAAGCATATTAGAAGCCAATAACATCTTGAATGGAAAAGTCAAAGAGTCAACATAAAATAATACATTGGGGGTCCACAAAATAATAAAATCAAAGCTGAATGCTGGAAACATCATTAGAGTATTAATACATGGGCAGTTCCATCGATATGCTACCGTGTTTCCCCGAAAGTAAGACAGTGTCTTACTTTCTTTTTATCCCCAAAAGCCCCACTATGTCTTACTTTCGGGGTATGTCTTATATTGGAAAAAATTGTCGAATTTTTTGTTTTAACCATAAAATTAACATTTATTAACAACCTGAACAGTATTGCATTCACCACAAAACAGCAGATGATACCCCAGTATGCCAGTGTGTATGTTTTACTGATGTATGATTAATACTGTGTGCATTACCATATTTTAAGCAGGAGGCGGCAGTGACAAGTGCAGGGGACGGCACGGTGACGTATGGAGAGGGGGATGGCGCAGTGACGTATGGAGAGGGGGGCGGCGCAGAAGTGGGCAGGAGGCGGCGCTCATTTGGATCAGACGGAGGCGGCAGACGCGGTGACGTATGGAGGGGGCGGCGCGGAAGTGGGCAGGAGGCGGCGCTCATTAAGATCAGAGGGAGGTGGCAGACGCGGCGACGTATGGAGAGGGGGATGGTGCGGACGTGGGCAGGAGGCGGCGCGCAGCTAGATGAGAGGGAGGCGGCAATACCCCCGTGTTTCCCCGAAAGTAAGACATATGTCTTACTTTCGGGGTACGGCTTATATTAGCCGACCTCCCTGAAACCCCCGATACGTCTTACAATCGGGGGTGTCTTACTATCGGGGAAACAGGGTACTTAGCTAGACTCATCAACTGGACTTTGACTGAACTGGAAAACCTGGACCAGAAAATGCATAAACTTTTGAATATGTACCATGCTTTACATCCACAATGTGACATCGACAGGTTGTACCTGGCAAGAAAAATAGGAGGCAGAGGGCTATACATCAAACTGTAGAAAAAGAAAAATGAAGTTTGAATGATTATGTGAACCAAAGTATAGAAAATTTGCTGCAGGCTGTAAAAATGGAGAACATTATAAAAACAACAGAAACAAAGGCAGAATATAAGGAAAACAGCTGGATGACAGATTAAATAGAAGGGAAATCAAAGCTTTGCATGGACAAAACCTGAAAAACATTGAAGGAAAATGTGATGACAACCTTACACGGGCATGGCTTAAAATGGGAACCGTCAAGAAAGAAACAGAAGGTTTAATACTCACTGCTCAAGAACAAGTACTACAAATTAATACAAAAATCCACTGACAATCCAAACTGCCGACATTGCAATGGGAAAGTTGAAACTATTAGGACCCATCTTGTGTATATAAACAGCGTTATATCTATGAATACTACCAATATGTACTTGACAGAATAATTTAAAAAAAATATATACATAATTGGATTATGTTTATCGATCACTTGAGAAGAGGATCTTGACATCTTGGAAAGGATGTCAAGATTTGCGTGTGAATTGGATTAAAGTGAGGGAGAGGTGAGCATAGTCAACCTCACATTCTCTTCCCAGATTCCATCTTGCTCCAATAGCAGGACAAGAGTCAAAACAGTTGGAAATGGTCTGGACGCAGAGGTTGACCAGGGCATCTTTCATGTCCCGCCATGCTCTTAGCATACCACATCACTTGCAGAGACTGTTGTCCTAATCTATTAGGTTTCATCCACTCAGTCTGCCAGAATCTGTCTTCACATGCTCGGGATAGACAAGTCACTATGCCACCAAAGTGTTTGGAAACTTCAGATCGTGCAGAATGCAGCTGCGAGAGCTATCATGGGCTTTCATAAATATGTCCATGTCACACCAACACTCCGCAGTCTGCATTGGTTGCCGATCAATTTCCGGTCACAATTCAAAGTGTTGATTATGACCTATAAAGCCCTTCATGGCATCGGACCAGAATATCTCTGGGACCGTCTTCTGCCGCACGAATCCCAGTGACCGGTTAGGTCCCACAGAGTGGGCCTTCTCCGGGTCCCATCGACTAAACAATGTCGTTTGACGGGACCCAGGGGAAGAGCCTTCTCTGTGGCAGCCCCGACCCTCTGGAACCAACTCCCGCTGGATATCAGGTTTGCCTCCACTCTCCTTGCCTTTCATAAGCTCCTTAAAACCCACCTCTGTCATCAGACATGGGGGAATTGAGATATTCCCTTCCCCCTAGGCTTATACAATTTATGCATGGTATGTTTGTTTGTATGATTGGTCTCTTAAATTGGGGTTTTTAAAATTACTTTTTATATTAGATTTGTTATATTTGTCTTTTTTTAAACTGCTTTTTAGCTGCCCCGAGTCTGCAGAGAGGGGCGGCATACAAATCTAATAAATAAATAAATAAATAATAAATAAATAAATAAATAAATAAATAAATAAAGTTGAATGACCCAGTGGTTACTCTTAATCTGGTTTAGCCAGCCTGTAGAAGCTGTTACCCAGGATGTAGCCATTGTGCATGCTACAGCTACTGGGAGCCATGGGTAAGAGCTGAGTGACAGGTGGGGACCAAAGGTGAGTGAGCTGCCCTAAAAGCTGCCCTAAAATGGGCTGCCATAAAAGGGCACTACATTCTCCTACACCAAAGGTGCTACCCCTCCCTGAACGCCCAGACACCCCATCATTACAATTAGCTAAAGACTAAAAGAAAGATGTGTTTGCTATTTTGAACACTGAGAGAACCCAACTTCTTTGGGGAGAACTCCCCATAGTGTGGGAACCTATCCAATAGCCAAAGTGCAGAGTGTAGAACAACGGTAAGATTGTGGTCAGCCTTTCAAGACAGACCAGAGATGGTTTTCAGTCATTTCCACCCAGATCAGGCAAACTGGTAGTGGAAACTATGGGAGGCCATGTCTAACCACCTGGACATAACAATTTCCCATTTATTCACATTTTTGAGAATTCTAGTGCATGGAGGCACACACTCGTATTTGCGAACCGGTAGTGAAGGTAAGTGAAAACCATCCTTGACCACCATTCCCAATCGGGTGGTCTTCTTGAAAGCCCTTGAGACCTGGCTATTTTCCCAAGCATGGGAATTGGGAAATTAGTTGAGCCAAAGTTGGTTTCCTTAACTACAATAGTGAATCTCTCCTTGTGTTTAGTTATTGTTTGATTTGTATAGTTTTTTATTAAATATATTAGAACCCAGGGTTGTGTTTGTAAGATGGATGGCCATAACAATCAATAGTCAAGTGCATATATAAGACTAACTAAAAATCGATGGTGAGACCACACTTGGAGTACTGTGCACAGTTCTGGTCACCGCACCTCAAGAAGGATATAATGGAACTGGAAAAGATGCAAAAAAAGGGCAACAAGTATGATCATGTCAATGGAGCACGTCCCTTATGAAACCAGGTTGCAATGCCTTGGTCTCTTCAGCCTTGAAAGATGGCATTTAAGGTGTGACTTGATCGAAGTGTATAAAATCATGCACGAGATAGAAAAGGTGGATAGAGAAAAAAATATTTTCTCTATCACACAATAGTAGGATGAGGGGGCACTCCCTATAGCTCATAGGGAGGAAAGCGAGGACAAATAAAGGGAAATATTTCTTCATCCAGAGGGTCGTTAGTTTATGGAATTCACTTCCAGAAGAGGTGGTGACTGCTGGCAACATTGACAGGTTCAAGGCAGGATTAGACAGATTCATGGATGCCAAATGTATTGGTGGTTATTGAAATGGATGTCCATGTGCCGCCTCTATGTTGGTTGAGGCAGGCAGGATTCCCTTGAGTACCATTTGTTGGGGGTCAAGGGAAAGGGAGGGTTTTGCTTTCCCTTTCTGCTCAAGATCCCCATGAACAATTGTTGAGGCACTGTGTAATACAGAATGCTGGACTTGATGGGCTTTGGCCTGATTCAGCATGGCTCTTCTTATGTTCTTATTTTTTTAATTATAATATGTATATTATATATACCAAAGCAAGTAAAGAAAATTGGACTGATTGTTTAAATTCCCATTCTTCCCGAATCTCCATAGGTTACTCCCTAAATGATAAGAGACCCGGATATATGAAAAGTTGCCTACTTTCCTTATTTAAAAGGGTTCAGAGCAGAGCATTTCTATGGCAGAAAGAGCTTTAAACTAGTTTCAATGTTAATAGTTCTCATTGGACAATTAAAAGTTTTATGTTGTTTAACTTATAATGATGGTTAGAAGGCACAATGGTTCAGTGGTTAAGCTGAGCTTGTGAGAGGGAAAGCTGAGACCCCAAGTTCAAGATTTGAGCTCCATGCGATGAGAAAGATTTCCCATTTTTGCCCCGGCTCCTGCCAATCTAGCAGTTCAAAAGCATGAAAATGTGAGTAGATAAATAGGTACCACTTTGGTGGGAAGGTAACAGCATTCTGTGTTTTGCCGCATGCTCTGCACTGCGGCATGATGTCATGCTGTCCACGTCATCATGGGAATATATTTGAGCAATGCTGTCTCACGTAACTAATAAACAAAGATGAACATTCCCGCAGAGTCAGACATGATTGGGTAAAGAAAATCTTTACCTTTTTATATGGTAAAATAAGGTATTTTATAATGTAAGGTAATTGTTAAATAAGCTACTGAATTTTAAATTGCCCATCTTTTAACATTTTAAATTTAATTTGTTCTGTTGAATATTGCTTTTCTGCTTTATTTATTTTTGTCTATGTTGATATTTCCATCTTGGCAGCTTTTATTAAAAACAAGAGGTGGTTTGAACAACAACAAACATTTCCAGACAAAGGTTATTCTCTTCCAGAATGCTTCCTAATTATTTAACATGGCAGTTTATAATATTTAAATCAGTTTGCCTTCCATTTTAGATAGCTTTATATCTGTAAAGAAATGAAGGCAGTAAATTTTCCATAGTGTGAAAGCTATTTGTAATAAATTGTGCATTGGAGCAAAAGCTAGCAAGTCTGCCTTACATCATATCCCTACCATATCACATCATCTCAACACTGTTCCTCCTTTAACTGTAAAAAAACTTTTAACTAAAGTAATCTGTGCCAAAAGGACTATTAAACATGTGCGTGTGACAGAAATAGGGAATAACTGAAGGTTTTCTCCTATTGAACATTATTTGAGAGAAAGATATGGGACTTTTATGTTCTTTTTCTGAGACCTAATGGGACAGATACATTTATTTTTTTGTGAATGATGCTTTTAAAATGGCAAGCTAGATTGCACAGTATTCTAGAGAAGAACACTATATGCCCAGCTAAGCATAAGGGGGGAAAAGTTTAACAGAACTAAAAAGCTCTCCAATACCTATACATCAGGCCTAGCCTAAAGAGAATAAATAGCCTAAAGAGAATAAATAGTTCCTGGAACATCAGAGGAGTTTGAAAACCAAAGCAAGTAAAGAAAATTGGACTGACAATTCAAGTCATCTGTATTCTATGAACAAAAGATAAAATAACTGGATGGTTCTATAGATTTATAAATTGAAGTAAGTTATCACTTCAACTATATTGATTGTAAATTTCATTTTTAGCCACGGACTTATTTTTCTAGGTGACCTATAACACTGGCTGTCCATTGAAAATTAAAGAACTGAGATGCATGCTTTTTCATCTGAACAGACTTTGTGGACTAACCGCCATGCATTCTGGAAGCTGAGGTTGTAATTTATTGTTAATCCAAAGTATTCTATTAGTTATCATGGACTATGCTAGTAAATTGTGGAGGGAAAACACAGGAAGACCATCTAGGCCAGCTTTACACTCTCTGGGATTGGCTCTGTGACTCATGATGCAAATAAAGCTAGGAAATCTAGAAGAAGCATTGTTTTTTTTAACTCTTCTGCATTTCTTCAGATGTTAGCCAGAAATATATTGATATAACAAATGCAATTGATGGCTATGTTTTAAAGCTCATGTGTTGATTTTAGTGCTCATATAACTCCAATTTTTTTTATTCTTACACCTTGGGTGAAATGAAAACGTTTCAAACTGATATTGAAGTGATAGCCATTGGAAGCAATCTTGGTTGAAAAAAAAGACTTACAACCTAGAACAAAAGGGTTAACACTTATTTCCAGAAAATTGTGACATTGTTTGCTATAAAATTCTAATCTGGACTTTTCAAAATAGCCAAAAATTGCTGATAATCAGAAAACAGAGATAGCATATATCCAACCAGGAAATACCTATACTTTAGATTTGTGCTTTGAGATCTCTATTGACTTTGTTCACTACATTCTTGGGTTTTTGGATGATTATAATTACTTATTCAATTGAAGTGATCAAAAAATACAAGTATAGTGATTTATTAGATTTATCTGAAAAATTAGTAGAACAATTGGTGGGCCTACTGGTGGGCCTATTTACAATTAAAATGTAAGTATAAGAAAGATATGGAGGAGACAGGTATAGAAATGGCAACACAAAATTAGATAAATTTTTGCTGGGCCCAAAACAAAAGATAATATCCAAATTATATAAATATTTGCTTGAATTTGAAAGGATAGAGAATGCAGTTAAAGATCCTATGATAGAATGGGCAAGAAATATAGGTCATAATATACATCTAGCTGACTGGGAGAGGACATAGAATACAAATTGTAAAATAACAAATTAAAATAGAATAGATTAGATAAAATTAGATAAAATTAGAATACATTAGAATAGAATAGAATAGAATAGAATAGAATTCTTTATTGGCCAAGTGTGATCGGACACACAAGGAATTTGTCTTGGTATATATACTCTCAGTGTACATAAAAGAAAAAGATACATTTGTCAAGAATCATGTGGTACAACACTTAATGGTTGTCATAGGGGTCAAATAAGCAATGAAGAAACAATCAATATTAATAAAAATCTTAGGATACAAGCAACAAGTTACAGTCATACAGTCATAGGGCAAATCAGTGGCATTTGAAGAAAATTATTATAAAATATTTTATAGGTGGCATCTAACACCATCAAGATTGCCCAAAATATATTAAAACACCAATTTGTCTTGTTGGAAGTGTAAAAAAGAAGTAGGTACCTTCTTCCATATGTGGTGGTTGTGCCCTAAAGCTAAGAAGTACAGTGGTACCTCTACCTAAGAACGCCTCTACTTATGAACTTTTCTAGATAAGAACCGGTTGTTCAAGATTTTTTTGCCTCTATTTTCTACTTAAGAACCTGAGTCCAGAAAAATTTCCCAGAAAATTTGAAAATGGAATGAAGGCCTGGCCAGTTTCCTGCCATTCCCCCTTTAATCCCGGCCATCTTGAGCTTTTCTTTGCTGCCAGAGGAGCCTTTCAGTGGCGCTTAAGGAGGCTTTGGCAGTCCAGAGCAAACAAAGCATTTTCCTTTCTCTGGGCACTTGGAGAGGGAATAAACCTTGCCAGCGCCCAGAAAAAAGAAACACTCTCTTTGCTCTGGGCCAGGACAACATAAACAATGTTCTGATAAAACCTAATTCTAAGCACGAATGGGGATATAGAAAGCACATCAGAAGGGACTCTACCTCGTTCTATGGAAACAAAAGGTGAGAGAAGGCATGCTTTTAAAAGTGTATGAAAATGAATTGAATGTTGTTTCTTCCATAATTAAGAACTGCATCCAGAGCAATACCCTCATGTTTTATTTTTCCTCTGCCTTTCACAATAATATATTTCAAAATATCTAAACAAAAAATAAATTGAAATTAATGAATAAAAATAAACTACCTCTTTTTATTATTCCGTCAACTGTTGTGCTGGCAGTTCCCCTGTCAAAGGCATTTCAGAATAATGCACAAGAAAACAATAATAAAAATATAAGCATAAAATACTTTAAAATGTGGGAAGTGATACCTGGAAATATTTAAAACATTAAAGAAAGAAGGATTCACCATATATTTCAAATATAAAAACATTAACATATATGAAAAGAGGAGGTCTAAATGAGATAATTGCACATTTATAAGAGCTTTTGAAAGATTGAAGGTGTTCAGAAACAATACATTTCTTACAATACATTAACTAATAATATAAATTTGGGATAGGGAGATGTTGTTTGATGGTCTTAAAGATATTATCACAAGATGTAAGCTCTTCCAAATAAAGCTGCCTTTTGCAATTGACTGGTGGTGATTTTGTCAATGCCGATGATGTTCAAGTGATGCTCCAGTTGTTTTGCAATTGCACACAAGGTACCTATTACTGTTGGTGATAAATTTTCTTTCTTTTGCCACAGATGTTCTACTTTTATTTGAAGTCTTTGCATTTGTGACTTTTACCAGTTTTTTTCCCTATTCTTCTGTCTCCAGGTATTACAATGTCCACTATCTTTCCTTTTTTGTCTTTCTTATTTGTTGGGAGTCCTAAGTCTTGAGTGCTGAGTGATAGATGCTTGTATGTTAGAATTCTAAACTCCCAGAGTACTGTAGCTTCTTCATTTTTCTATTACTTTGTTTATTTTGTGATCTTACCAGTTGTTTCATGCAGGTAAATGTTATTTCTTGTGAATATTCTAATACACCATTGTTTGCTAATTTGTCACACTGTTGTTGTTGTTGTTGTTGTTGTCATCGCCATTATTATTATTATTATTATTATTATTATTATTATTATTATGTAATCAGAATTAGATTTAAGGAGAACTGGAAGAATCTACAGTCTGGAGGGACAGCCAGTTGTCTGTCAAAAATCAATGAAAATAATTCAGTTATTGGTAACAGATGGAGGAGTTAATAAATCTGAGCAATGAAATATGAATCTTATTGCTAAGTAGCTACAGCTGGTATGTCTAACTTGTAAATACTTGCCCTTAGGACATTGTTGCTTTGTGTTTTAATGCATCTTTAACAGCTCTTTAACTACATCATACCAAAGTACAAATGCTAGCTTTAAAGTGGCATTGATTGGGAGAGACCTCTATTAATGCTGTTTTGTATGCCAGGGTAAGCTAAATAAATAAATATTACCGGGTTTGCTCCCTCCTTTCAGTCCATTCTTGTCTGAGGTGAACAGTTAATGTTTTAAGAAGCATAATCTCAGGAGGATAATTTTTGCATTAAAAAGGGTACTCAGATTATTCTTCTGACAAAGATTAGCTTTGGAAGGCCAATGTTATTAAACCGTAATTCAAATAAAACTGTTCTGAGTCTATTTCTGAGCATTAAGAGAGCTTTCTTAATAATTTACTTTAATGCTGAATAAATTGATGGCACTATTTAAAGGCACTTTGGCTAACAAATTGTTATTGGCATACACAGCATGTTATCGTGATGTGCCAAAAACACTGTTATGTTAGCATACTCTTTAACATCCATATAATGGGATATAATCAAACAGCTTGCATGGCATTCCTGAGCTGTTCTCATGTGTGTGTTTTTTCCCCTCTCCTTTTTCTTTCAAGAACACAATTCATCTGCTTGGCATCCACACTGTAATGAGTGAGTGAAGAGTAAGTGATTTGAGAGTTTTCCATATCATGTGCCAATGATATTCAGCCTCACAGCTTCCAGCTTTCCAAGATGGTCAAGTGTTTTCACGCGGAGAAAGATGTGTTGGATGATGGGAAGGTGCAGAGTGAACCTCTGGCATGCAATGCTTGCTCTCTCCCTTATGTCTCCATTTGGAGGGGGGAGTAGTCTCCTGTCTTCTGCATCTGTGACGGGATGAGCTAAAAATAGCACGTATCTTAATCAGAAGGAGCAAGAAGCAAACTGTGTTACTGTGCCATTTTTGGCCACTGGATAATTACAGGGAAAATGATGTTTCCTGCAAGAATCAGGGTGTCTGTCTGATGTTTCCTTTAACTATGTACAGTGGAACCCCGACATACGAAATTAATTGGTTCCGGAAGGAACCTCGTATGTCGAAGAGCTCGTAGGTCGAAGCATTGTTTCCCATAGGAAACAATGGAAAAGTGATTAATGCGTGCAAGCCCGAGGGCTGAGGGGAAAAGACGTCGGCTGAGGGGTGCCCGGTGCTTCGGAGCCGGCATGGGGGGGCTTTCCATGCCGGCTACGATCTTTTCAGACAGGCGCGCCGATTCTCCGCTCACTCCGGGTGAGCGGCGAATCGGCGCATCTGTTTAAAAAGATCGTAGCCGGCATGGAACATCCCCCCAATGCCGGCTACGATCTTTTCAGACAGGCGCGCCGATTCTCCGCTCACTCCGGGTGAGCGGCGAATCGGCGCATCTGTTTAAAAAGATCGTAGCCGGCATGGAACATCCCCCCATGCCGGCTACAATCTTTTCAGACAGGCGCGCCGATTCTCCGCTTTTAGCAGTGAGCGGAGAATCGGCGCGCCTGTCTGAAAAGATCGCCGCCGGTCCGGTGGGGTTTTGCAGCAACCTCCGAGCCCAGGCGCGCTTTCTCGAAAGGGCGGAGAAAGCCCTCTCTCGCAGCCTCCTGGCTGGGAGCACTTTCGCTGCGAGAGAGGGCTCCGTCCCTTTCGGGAAAGCCCTCTCTCGCAGCGAAAGTGCTCCTAGCCAGGGAGAGCGTTCAGATCCCCCACCCCCAGCAGAAAGCGTTCAGATCCCCCCACCCCCAGCAGAAGCCAAGGACTCACCAAGCGCTGGATACGCGGAGAAGAGCCAGGCTGGTTTGCTTTGCTTCCTTCCCCTGCAGAGCCGAATAAAGCGTCACGCCCCCCTGACGCTTTTGGCGGCAAAAGAGCCCAGCATCGCTTCAGAAGCCGCCGAAAGCGGCAGAGGGGCGTGACGCTTTATTCGGCTCTGCATCAGCTCGGAAGCAAAGCAAGCCCGCCCGGCTCTTCTCGGCTCGTATCCCGAATGGAAGCTCGTGAGTCGAGCAAAAATTTCTCTACTCTCCCAGCTCGTATCTTGAGTAGCTCGTAAGTAGAGCTGCTCGTACGTCGGGGTTCCACTGTAGCTGTTTAAGTGGATTATCTTTAATATATATAGTATAATAGTTGTGTAGATAATCAATATATGGTATTTCAGATTGTAAAACAATTATCTCCATATGATGTTTCCCCAGGCCTATATTGTTTATGTATGGTATGTTGTGTGCATGTTTTTTAAACTATGGGTTTTTAGTTTTAATTATTAGATTTGTATTGTATATTGTTTTTTCTATTACTGTTGTGAGCCGCCCCGAGTCTATGGAGAGGGGTGGCATACAAATGTAATAAATACATGAATGAATGAATGAATGAATGAATGAATGAATGAATGAATAAATAAATAAATAAATGTTTGAAAAATGTTTATAGAAATATTCCATGATAATGATGATGATGATGATGATGATGATTTCTCACTCATGCTAGATTGTAATCTGTGTTCTGTAACAATTAAGAAATATTACACTCCCCGAATATGTTGCTTTCCCTCATTGTATTATCCTGTTTCCTTTCAGTGTTTCCCATTCTGGAATCATAGTGTGTGTTTAGGGTGAAATTGTGAAATGTTGAAACTTTTGCCTTTACATCACTTTTTCAGAGTTCAAAACAACTTATAGGTTGCCCTCATTTTACAACAGTTTGCTTACTGAAATGAATAGGCTTACTTTAAAACTTAAAGACAAAGAAGAGTGTGATTACTATAAGATCTGGGGAAAGTTTTGCCCACATTTCAACATCACTCCGTGAGCTGCACTGCTTGCCAATTGATCTCCGGGCCCAATTCAAAGTGCTAGTTAGGACCAGATTATCTTTAGGAATGTCTTCTGCCTCATATATCCCAGCGGCCAGTTAGGTCCCACAGAGCTGGCCTTCTCCAGGTCCTGTCAGACAGACAATGTCGACTGGTGGGGCCTAGGGGAAGAGCCTTCTCTGTGGCATCCTCGGCCCTCTGGAATTAACTCCCTCTGGAGATATGTACTGCCCCCTCCCTCCTGGTCTTTAAAAACCTACCTCTGTTGGCGGGCATGGGGGCCGTGAGATTTGAGATTGTCTCCGGCCGATACTAGATATGATTGGACTGGATGAATGTGTGCGAGTGTACATGTGGTCTTTTAAAATGTTTTTTAGTAAGTTTTCATAATTTTTACAGTTATTAAGGTTTCTTATATATTGTTATACAATGTTCCCTCGATTTTCGTGGGGGATGCGTTCCGAGACCTCCCGCGAAAGTCGAATTTCTGCAAAGTAGAGATGCGGAAATAAATACACCATTTTTGGCTATGGACAGTATCACAAGCCTTCCCTTAACACTTTAAACCCCTAAATTACCATTTCCCATTCCCTTAACAACCATTTACTCACCATTATTATTGGTACTCACCATTGAATAAGACACTTAGTGATCCTGCTATTTATAAACATAATTATTTATTAACAATAATTTTTTTTTGTTATTTATTTGCAAAAATTATTAGTTTGGCGATGATGCATGATGTCATCGGGCGGGGAAAAAACGTGGCATAGAAAAAACCCGCAAAGTATTTTTTAATTAATATTTTTTTTTAAACCGTGGTATAGGCTATTCACGAAGTTCGAAGCCACGAAAATCGAGGGAACACTGTATTTAATGTTGTACGCCACCCTGAGTCACCTCAAGAAGCGCGGCATAGAAATCTAATAAAATAAACAAATAATAAAATAAATAAATTGAAGGCATACATTTAGCTGCTTCCTTTTGTACTGTTCCCAATATGTTCTGACCACTCTCAGCTTAATTTTGCTTTCCTTTTTCTCAGCAGGTGGACAAATTGTAAATACTGTGTAATAGCCATCTACAATGGTTGATTTCTAAGCACACTTGTGGAACTCATATGAAATCTCATGGCTCTCTGGCTAAGTACCTATTTATTAGAACGAAAACTGTGGGTTGCCTATATGTCATTTCTCTAGGGCCTAAATATTGTGTAGATACCCTTTCTATTGGCAGGCGAACATGCTTTAAAAGAGGAATCACTGACCTGTGGTAGCCATTTTGGTTATCTTAGTATTCCACTGAAACCTAAATTATATCTGGAAATACTTTGGTTAAAAAAAATGTTGAGCCTATTTTGTACTGCATCAGCTTCCTAATAAATTATTTTACACTTAATCAGTTTAAATAATAAAGGCCGCATTAAAGAGAACCAGTCAGCCAGGTGCTAAGAAAGACACTGTTTGCTGCTGTCCTATAACAAAAGGTTTTTTTTTTCAACTTTAGCAACTCTAAGATTTGTGGACTTCAATTCCCAGAATTCCAAAAAAGGGATATATCTTAAAATTGCCAAGATTCAGAAACAGTAACTTAGAATGTTATTTTCCTTTGAAACACATTCTCCTAGCCAAGAACAATAAACAGTTAAACCTCCACATTCATCCACATTGTAATAGGGAGAATGATGTAAGATGAATGGATGAATGCTGTGAGGTTAATCGATGCCATTTGAACACTAAGTGACAACCCGATTAAAAAAAATTAGAGCTAATTAAAGGTAAAATGCTTTCCCCTAAATTTCATTTCATGGGTCTGATAATGTGAGATGCCACTCAGGGAATGTATTTCATCCATAAACCTTAGATTTTATGGCTTGTGTATAATACTTGTAATCATTTGCTTAATATGTTTGGATATTATTAGCATAATTTGTCTCCAAATTTATTTTTACTTAGTTAAAAACCTAATGACTTTGCAAATGTTGACTACAGATGATACCTGGCCTGATTTTTTTCTTTTAGCAGATATCAGACCCAAGTTTCTTATTATTGTTTCTGATTTCTTCTTCTTCGAATGAATGGCAAATATCTGAAGGCTATGAAATGCAAAAAACATTTGATGACAGATGGGATTTGCATGTTAGCTGAGCTGTTTACAATCCAGTCTACTCTATTGATTAAAGGTACTCGTTGCTGATTGGCTCCTCTCTGCTGGGGCGCTCTATTTAAACTGGGGCCTCTGGTAGAGCTTTTGCTGGAGAGACGGAGTAACGACACGGACACCAGAGCTGGATTTAAAATTGGGTCATTTTTATTAACATAAATTTGCATAATTTATTCAAATATTATTGCATAAATTAGCATAAACAACTATGACCCGGAACTGGACCTGCAGGGTCAAACAAATACTTCCGGGGCGGAAATGACGTATGCCAGCAAACATTCCTGGGCAACTCATGGGCGTATCTCGATGCAAGGTCCAGGTGAGGGCCAGGCCGTCACCTGTGACCTTTTCTGCCATGCTGTGCATGAGGGGGGTCCCACCGGCTAACCCGAATCGGGGAATTAAAGGTGTAGGACCCAAAGACAGGTTCCCCCCAGCTGCTCAGGCAGAAACTCCCTCCATGAGCTTGCGGAGAACCTGTCAATCATCCCCAAAGATGCCCAAGGGAGAACGCGCGGTTGCTAAACCACCCAATTTTCCGCCCCTAACCTGCCTACCCAAATGACCAAAGGTAAGCCAATTAACCTAATTAATGCAAGCACCCCCTAACCGCACAGCCATCACCCCAGTGTGGAATGGGCGAAAAAACAGCCCAGCTAAGAGGCAGAACTGCAAAAAATTCCCATTCGGCCCCCTAAGGGCGACCCCGAAGCACACTGCAAAATAGTGGAGGGCGGGCGGGTGTCTGCTCGGTAGATCGGTCCGGGCGAAAAGGAAGAGCCTCGGGCCTGCTCGCCCTTATATAGGGCAAGCAGGCCCCGCCCGGACCAATCAGGGCCTTAGCCAATCAGGCCCTGCTCTCCCGAGCGAAGTCTCGCATCGCGAGACTTCGCCCGGGATCCAAAATGGCGGCCGCCATGAGGGACCGTGTCTCCCGGTCCCTCCAGCAAAGCCTGCCTGCCGGGTAAGTCCGGCGCTGCCCTTGCTGGAGAGACGGAGTAACGACACGGACACCAGAGCTGGATTTAAAATTGGGTCATTTTTATTAACATAAATTTGCATAATTTATTCAAATATTATTGCATAAATTAGCATAAACAACTATGACCCGGAACTGGACCTGCAGGGTCAAACAAATACTTCCGGGGCGGAAATGACGTATGCCAGCAAACATTCCTGGGCAACTCATGGGCGTATCTCGATGCAAGGTCCAGGTGAGGGCCAGGCCGTCACCTGTGACCTTTTCTGCCATGCTGTGCATGAGGGGGGTCCCACCGGCTAACCCGAATCGGGGAATTAAAGGTGTAGGACCCAAAGACAGGTTCCCCCCAGCTGCTCAGGCAGAAACTCCCTCCATGAGCTTGCGGAGAACCTGTCAATCATCCCCAAAGATGCCCAAGGGAGAACGCGCGGTTGCTAAACCACCCAATTTTCCGCCCCTAACCTGCCACAGGAGCGGGGGTCAGATCTCTATCTTGGCCCCCCGACTCCCCCCTCTAGCTGCGCCAGCTCACGCAGAGACCGCTGCAGGTCCTGTAAGAAGATGGCGTTCCCCTGGTCAGACAGGTGAACGCCATCATTACGGTAGAGCCATGGCTTATCTATTGATATAAGGGGATGAGGTATGACCACTCCACCCAATTCTCTAACCGTTTTCCCCATAGCCCTATTCACCCGTCTCCTAGCCCGGTGAATGGCCCTAAGGGAAGAGGCATCCCTCCACACAATCCTAGGTAATATGTCTGACCACACCACCTGCGTGGTGGGCCAGACCTCACGAAGCCTTCGCAGGTCTTCGCGTGCCTGGATGAGCAGCGCCAGGCCTCCCAGCATGCACAGGTCATTGCCACCTAAGTGCAATACCAGCCACCTGGGTGCGGCCACAGGACGCTGCCCACCCAGACCCCTTTGGGCGCGACTCCAGGAGCCGCCCCCCATATTGCCGGGCGCAGCCACAGAATGCTGACCGCCCAGCAACGCCGGTAGGAGACCCTCCCACCGCATACCTCTCCGGCCCATCCAGGTAACGTTGACCCACCGCCCCAGGGACAGGTGGGTCCCGATGGCGCTCCTGGCTGCCGCGCGGCCGGCCCAGAAAATCATGCTGTGGCCACACAGCAGCGCCGTCGGTTTCGTGTTAGCCTGGGGACCTGCAAGAGGACACAGACACAGAGAGGTTACCTAGCCTAAGCCCTGCCTGGGATCCTCAGCGGGCCTAACATAACCCAAATATGCCGCTGACCGCCAGCGGCCGATCTCCCGAATCCGATGGGCCGGGAAACCAGAAAGTGCCGCACTAGTGGCGGCGCCGATACGGAACGAATGCGTTCCATAACCGGCGGGATCCATGCCCACCTGGGCCATCGCCCTAGATACTAAAGCCCAGAATTGGAAACGGGTCAGAGGGGTACCGTCACAATGCCTAAACAGGTACCCCTGGCCTGACCCCCTCATACCACAATAAAGCCGTAGGGCGGCCACCGGACACACCGACTGGTCGGTGGCCGCACTAAGTTGTAAGGCAACCCCTCTGTGCAGCTGATCCGTTTTAGACCTTCTCACTACAAGGGACACCCCCCCTTGTCTAAAGGCCAGATCAGCGAACTGGAAGGCCCGGAGCGAAGTGTCAGCCTGAGACGAAGCCATGGCCTCGCTGACCCGAAGGGCCCCAAAAAACATGACACAAGCCGCTGCTCTAAAAAGACGGGCCTCGTACAATGAGGAACACAGACTGCCAAAAACCACATTGATTAAAGACAGCTGCTCCACCGTCAGAGCCTGACGAGTGTCATCTGGGGCCCCCGCTTGCTCCCTAAGCCAGCCCTCCAGCATCTTCCGGATGCGAAAGTCACCCGAAAGATCAGCAAACCCCCCCGCCTTGGACAGAAAGGCGAGGCCGGCTAACCGGGACCGGATCGTCCTAACTGACAGGCCACGCTGCCTGAGTTGGACGCAAAACTCGGCCAAATGCTCTACAGGGACAGGCCAACTAAGCTGGTAACCCCTGCCCTGCCTAAACTCCCCAAACTCCTTACCTGCACGCTGGTATGCCCTGAGGGTGCCGGGCGCTACAGACAAGGAGATTGCCCGGGATGCCTCGCCTCTCCACCACTCTGGATCCCTCCCAGACTCCAGAGGTGGCTGGGGAACACTTCTGGCAATTCTCGGGCCCACGGGGCCAGGGTCCGAAACCTGGACAACTGACCACGGGACAAGGCATCAGCAACCCCGTTATCTAACCCGGGGACATGCTTAGCCAAAAACAATGCGTTTAGAGACAAGGACCGGTGCACAAAATGGCGGACAAGCCGCATGACCCTGTCGCTCTTTGAGGACAGGGCATTTACCACATGGACAACCGCTAGGTTGTCACACCAAAAGTGCACAGTCTTGTCCCTAAACTGCTCCCCCCAAAGCTCTAAGGCCACTATTAAGGGGAAGAGCTCCAGGAACGTAAGGTCCTTAACCAACGAAGAGGCACTCCATTCCGGAGGCCATGCCGACCAGCACCACTGGTCACCTAACACTACCCCGAAACCACAAGTCCCCGCGGCGTCAGAGCAGAGCTGCAACTAAGCTTCCAACAGAAGCTCGTGCCTCCAGAAAGACAACCCGTTAAATCTATCCAAAAAATCCCGCCACACGCCGAGGTCAGCCCTGACCCCGGCGCAAAGGCGGGTACGATGATGGGGCAAACGGAGCCCCTTCATCGCATCATACAACCTCCTGGAAAAAGCCCTTCCAGGAACAACTACCCGACAGGCAAAATTAAGAATGCCTGCCAGTTCCTGAAGCTGCCGTAGGGTCACCTTCCGGCAGCCCAGGACCTCATCAAGCTTCCGCTTAATCTTTACCAACTTCTCTAGGGGCAATCTGGAAGATTGCTCCTCTGAGTCCAATTCAATACCCAGAAAGGTAATCCTGGTGGCGGGGCCTTCGGTCTTCTCAGAGGCTAAAGGCACCCCTAATTGAGCACAAAGGGCTTCGAAGTCCCGCATCAAAGCAAAACATTGCTCCGAATGCGCAGGCCCCGCCAAAAGGAAATCATCAAGGTAGTGAACGACCGTACCCAGGCCACTTTGCCTCCTGAGCGCCCACTCCAAGAAGGTGCTAAAACTCTCGAAAAGAGAGCACGAGACAGAGCACCCCATGGGCAAAGCTCTGTCCACGTAATAGCCCCCCTCGAAATGGAAGCCCAACAGCTCAAAGTCATCTGGGTGTATGGGGAGGAGCCGGAATGCCGACTTAATGTCGCATTTGCCCATAAGGGCTCCCACCCCACACTTCCTAACCATAGTCACGGCTGCATCAAAGGATGCATACCGGACTGAACACAACTCGTCAGGAATGAAATCATTCACTGACTCCCCTTTTGGAAAAGACAAATGGTGAATCAACCTAAATTCACCACTCGCCTTTTTGGGGACCACACCTAAGGGAGACACACGAAGATTCGGGAAGGGCGGCTCCGAGAAGGGCCCCAGGACCCTGCCTTCGGCAACCTCCTTCCCAATCTTCTCCCTAACAATGTCTTCATGACCAACAACCGACCTAAGGTTGTCAGACATGAAGGCCTTCCTAACACCCTGATAAGGGATCCTAAATCCCTCTGCAAAACCTAGCAAGAGAGCGGCCGCTCTCGAGCGAGGGTGGTAGTCGCCCAACCAACCCTCAAGCACCCCTAAATTAATTGGGCTGGGCCCCTTTTCCCCCAGCAGGTGGGGGAGGCTTTGGGGGACCCGAGCCTTTCTTTTCAATCCCCTTCTTGGGGCGGGGGCACACGGCTGCGGAATGGTTTCCCCCACAACTTCCGCAGGCGTGACGAAACCTGCAAATGGGGCGAAAACACGCCCCCTTTGCAGCGAACTCGTGACATATTAAAGAGGCACCCTTACTAACGGCACCCGCCACGGCCTTGGCCGGCGCGGGCGTCGCAGGCTCCTCCTCCATAAAGTGACCGCTATCGGTCCTATCACAGCCCTCCTTCCCTGACATATGAGTGGCCTGGAACCACAGGTCCGGAACCACCATATCCCAAGGCAAGTAGGGGTCATGGGCAATACGCATACGGAAGCCCTTGTCGTAGTGCCTCCATATGGTCCCCCCATACTCAAAATGGGCCCTCGCTATCAGGTCGATGTACTTCAGCAAGGCAGCGGCCCTCCCCGGCTGCCTCTGAATGACCACCGACGCAAAGGTCAGAAATGCATACAGCCACGAGCTGAAGCATTTCGTGACCTTTGTCTTTTTCACCTTCTCCCCAGGGACAACCTCCTTATCTTGTTTAGGGACCTCCCTGTTCAAGATGGAGAACAAATCAACGTACTCCCCCCGCCAGATTGCCTCCTTAACTGACGGGTGCAGATGGTACCCTAAAGGTGTGGCGGGCAACCCACAAGGGATGGCCCCAGGCTTGATGCTGGTGAACGGGTCCCACACCGTGGTGGCCCCCGAGCCCAGCACCCCAAGCCCCGGTGGATACATGAATGGGACCGGTGGCATAATGGCCGGTGGAGGAGGAATCCAACCCCCCACCCCTGCCCCAGGTGGGACAGGCACCCCCAGCGCCCCCACTGGCGGAGCTGGCGGGGACCAAACCTGACCACAGGTGCCTGCAGCAGCCCCCGTGAAACTGTTGCCACCCCCCATAGCTGGCGGGATGAACCCGGGACCCTGGATGGGCAGTAGCGGAGATGTGCCTGCATGTGGTGCAACCTCACCTGCCCCGTAAGGGGTAGAAGCCATCCACGGTGGGCCCATCCTGGTTGGGCCCTGGAAAGATGACCATTGCCCAGGCTGGGCCATCTGTCCAGCATGGCCCGTCTGCCCGGTGCCGCCCGCCTGTCCGGTTCCCGCCATCTGCACTTCGTGGGCCACTTGCCCAGCTGGGGCCGACTCCTCTTCGGGGTCTGCGCCCCAAGCTGCGGTGGCAGCCGAGGAAAGCCCCTCCGGGCCTGCCCCCGACCGCCACCTCTCCAACTCGTCGAGCCGCTCCAGGACCCTGGCCCAGGAGAGAGAAGGGGACAACTCGGGTTGCGGGACTGTGGGCATAAACCCTACCACCCCCCCCCACCGGGATCCCCCCCGGGGGGCCCTCTGCCGCCGCCCGAGCCCGGGCAGACGGCCTGGCAGCCCTCCTAGGCCGCACCACAGGTTGGGCCGGGAGGGCCTTAGCTGGCCGCTTTTTAGGGGCCATACCACTAAAATCTATTGTTTGACAAGAAGGAATAGGGCGGGACCAAGCCCTCCCCCAACGGGCCCTGCACCTCTTGAACAAGGCCTGCCCTAACAGCAGGCCTCAGTAGTGCAAACCCACCAAGGAAGCCAATCCCCCCTTCCAATGGGCGACAAGGCCCAAAACCAGGCCTTTATCCCAGGCCTACAATCCCCCCAGCGACCCCCGCGGGCCCGCGAGGCCACCAGAAGGCAGCACCCCCCTCCCTACTACGAAGGACAATGAGGCTCCAAACCGGAGCGGAGCCCAGCCGATGCTGGCTCCGCTAATGATGCGAAAAGGCTTTCCGCCCCACCACAGGCCTCAAAATGGCGCCTCGCACGAGGTCGCCAAACAAAATGGCCGACGGAGCAGACCGATCGAATGTCTGCTCGGTAGATCGGTCCGGGCGAAAAGGAAGAGCCTCGGGCCTGCTCGCCCTTATATAGGGCAAGCAGGCCCCGCCCGGACCAATCAGGGCCTTAGCCAATCAGGCCCTGCTCTCCCGAGCGAAGTCTCGCATCGCGAGACTTCGCCCGGGATCCAAAATGGCGGCCGCCATGAGGGACCGTGTCTCCCGGTCCCTCCAGCAAAGCCTGCCTGCCGGGTAAGTCCGGCGCTGCCCTTACTGAAGTTGCTCACTATAACTAATAAAGAGCTCCACCAGCCTCCTGCCTCTTCAGAATTGAGACCCAACACCTTATAACTTTGTTATTCTGACTAGGATAAGATGACCAGACACCCCACTTTTGACAGGACAGTTCCAATTTTTAATAATTTGTGCCTCATCCTGTGGGTTTTTTTAAAAGTTCAAATTTTCCTTTCTCTGGACTGCCCAGAGCGAATAAAGTGTTTCCTTTCTCTGGGTGCTGGGAGAAGCTTCCTCCACCCAGCGCCCAGAAAAAGAAAATGCTTTATTCATTCTGGGCAGTCCAGAGCGACTAAAGTCCAGGCTATGGGTTGTTTTGTGCGTGCCCAACAGAGAGAGAGAGAGAGAAAGAGAAAGAGAGAGAGAGAGAGAGGAGAGTTGGAGAAGAGATCAAGCAAGCATCTCTCTAGTGTTGGGAGGAAAACAGTGCTGCTTCTAGTATAAGAAGCAGCCTGAAAGCAGAACAGGTAAGCTACTTTGCTCTCTTTCCTTGTCTTACTGTTTTAATGCTTTTCAAAAATTGGAAAGATAATAAATTGATAGAAGTGCCGGACTGGGAAGCAATACACAAAAACAAACATTGAGGTAAAAGTCTGTAGAGATTTTTCAGTCATCCATCGTCCATCTCTCCCCCCCCCCATGGTGTCCCACTTTATCAAAGTTATAATCTGGTCACCTTAGACTAGGAGAAAATTTCCTACTAGAAAGAGATTTCTAGGTCTAATAGAGCCTTTGTTTAATGTTAGTTGGAGCTGCCCCAAAATGAGATCATTTGGGACACAGTCTTCTGGTTAGCCCACAGAAAGATGGACTTTCAAGAGGGGCTACCTTGTGTTTAGGTCAAAGGGAAATACATGATGTCCAACAGCTTCCAAACTTGTTCTTCTTTCCACTGAATTTAGCTGCAGACTAAAGAAAAGCAGAGCTTGTCAGCAACCTCAGTCAAAAAGTGTGAAAGCAAAGGAAGTAATGCAGAACATAAACTGTATGGGCCAACAAGTATCTGTTAAACTAAAGTCACTTCAATAGTTATTGGCTCATCCACCTGAGTGGGAAGAATATCACCATGGGATTTGAGAGTTGCTAAGGCTTCAATGACCATCTAAAGCCAAACAAAGTCTTTATTAGGCCCAGAGGCCTTTTCTCACCAGATTCTCCTTCAGGGGAAAACCTCAAAGGGAATGCAGGATAGCAATGCTGATCAGAGAAAGAGTAGGTCTGTATGAGAGTGAGAAAGAAGACAGAGAAGTTTCTCCTGGAGTGAATAAAGTGGAAAAGTATATGTATACTGCTGTATGTTTCTGAGTTTTAAAGAGATAAGGATAGCAGCAGAGATGGGCTGCTGCTGGAATGGCTAATAGTGCACAGTTCTGCAGATCTGGAGCACAAGTGCGGGATCAAGCACAATTTTGCTCCCCACACCTTTTCAGGTAGCAAAATCTTGCAAAGGGATGTGTGTGTGCGTGGAAGCAAAAAACCTCACCAAATTGCATCCATATGTGCATCCCTGTGTGAGAATTTGCTACCTGCACAGGTGTGGGGAGCAAAATTGCACTCAATCCCGCACTCATGCTCCAGAGCCACAAAGCTGTGTTCTTTTTGCAGATGATATAAAACTCTTCAACACCACTGATAACACAACTACTCCACAAAAAGACCTAGAATCAGTTTCTGACTAGTCCAACACATGGCAACTCCAAATCTCAACCAGCAAATGCTCTGTCCTACACATCGGCAAAAAGAATCAGAACTTCAAATACAAACTTAATAAACAAATTATCACAGATAATCCCCACTCGGTAAAGGACCTCGGAATGCTAATAACTAAAGATCTAAGTACCAAAGCCCACTGCAACAACATCGCTAAGAAGGCCTCAAGATTTGTTAATCTAATCCTATGTAGCTTCTGCTCTGGAAATCTCACACTACTTACCAGAGCTTACAAAACTTTCACCAGACCCATCCTCGAATACAGCTCATCTGTTTGGAACCCATATCGCATCTCAGACATTAACACCCTTGAAAATGTTCAAAGATACTTCACAAGAAGAACCCTTCATTCTTCCACTCGAAACAAATACCCTACGAAACTAGACTTACAATCCTGGGTCTTGAAAGCTTAGAACTACGACGCCTTAAACATGATCTAAGTATTGCCCACAAGATCATATGCTGCAATGTCCTGCCTGTCAAAGACTACTTCAGCTTCAACCACAACAACACAAGAGCGCACAACAGATTCAAGCTTAACATTAACAGCTCCAAACTTGACTGTAAAAAATATGACTTTAGTAATCAGGTTGTCGAAGCGTGGAACTCATTACCGGACTCTGTAGTATCATCCCCTAACACCCAACATTTTACCCTTATCCACGGTTGACCTCTCCAGATTACTAAGAGGTCAATAAGGGGCGTACATAAGTACACTAAAGTGTCTTCCGTCCCTTGTCCTATAGTCCTGTATCTCATATTTCTTCACTACTATATCCTCTATAACTTTCATTGTGTATTATTGTGTATTGGACAAAATAAAAAAACAAAAAAAAAACAATTAGCCATTCCGGCAGCAGCCAATCTCTGGATTGGAGGTATATTTGCAAATAAATGATCATCATCTATGACCTGGCCTACAATTACCTTATCTAACAACATGGTCCATGAAATATGCCACAATTATCAAAATGGCCCTCGAGTTAAAAAATAAATAATAAAAAAATCCAATGCCAATCTTTTGTTTAAATGTACCGTGAGAGATGTGTAATCATCTAAAATTGTAATTATAAGTGATAACATGATCATTCTAGCTTTGCTGGAAGAAATTACTGTTTCACTTCAAGCCTAAGCAAATAGAATAGCAGTTTCTGATTAAGTTTTACCTCAGCAATTTCATGCTGGGTTCCCTCCCCCCTTCCCTTCAGAAGATCTTTTGTTAAGGAGTCACGACTTTCAAAACAGTAGCAGGGCTTTGGTGGCCTCCAGTTGGTTTTTGAATGCTAGCATTTCAATGGTTGAGTTTAACAGGCTCAAGAAACGGATGGCTTAGAAAAGCAACCACAACCAGCCCTCTGCACAGACATAGCTGCCTCAATGGCTGGCGTTTGTCACAATGCATCATTACTATGATTATTTTTTATTCAGATCTTTTGGGATTTTGCAGTTGACAATGGCAGGAGGACTCAGCTGTTTACATCTGGCAGAGGGCATGATCAGTAATGGGCTACTGCACCCATGGGGGGGGGATGCAGTGGGGATTGTAAGTTTATGCACTATTTATTGAATACTTAATAGTTTTTTAAATTGCCCTTCCTTCTCTAGTACCTTAGTATGATCCTTAATTAGTTTTAAAATAGGAAATAATTAAATCATATGTTTTACCCATAAATGCTTTAATTATTTTAATCATTATCTAGAACTGAGCTTTTATAGCAATTAAATAAAATTGAGCTACTTGCTTAATCTGTTATCATACTGAATCTTGTGGGTTCAGTACAATACCTTAAAATATTACTGTGCTTCTCAACCAATAATGCTGTCTATGATTTGTCCTTTTTGTGCCTATTCAGATAATATGACTTAATCAACTGAAAAAGAGTCCAAGCACCAAATTTGAAAATTTATCTTGGTCAGTAAGCCACTCCCACCCAATTACATACACTTTAAGCCATCCCCTGGTCCCATGATTGTCAAGCCCACCTGGTCACATGACCATCAAGCCATACCCTCAAATTTAGCTCTGCCCACAGTGTGGCAGTAAGAATTTTCACAGCCCATCCCTGGGCATGATGCTATCGATGTGATATCATATGAGTAAATAACAGAATAAATTCTTGCCTCATTGTATGACTTCACCGATACAGTGGAGATGTACTAAGAATTTTGTTGATTGGAACCATGATATGCATTAGATTGCTCACCAATAAGCTAAAGCTTCTGATAATTCATATGTAGGGAAGTTTAACATGATTTGAAAGTTCTGTAAGTTTTTTTTTAATTATCATGAGCAACAAATCAACAAAAGATATTGCAAAGATATACATAGCATTAAAAGATTCACAGCTGCACATTAGCTCACCTAATCATCTCTTTTTCTTATGGTACCAGGTATCCGCCAGGAATATGCTGGGAATCCCATTTACTTCTCAAATGCTGAGAAGTATTTGGATTGTTTAGATATGGAGCACTGGCAGAATTCTAGGAGAAATATTGAGGTTATTAGAGAAGCTTTGCTATCAATGTCTATTGCCATTCTTGCCAGTAGCCTTTTTCAAACCCGAATCCTTAAAGTAAGGTTTAGGTTTCAGAAAACTCCTGCATAGAAATTGTGAAATGTACAAACACTTCACAACAGAATTCACTGCCAATTGACACAACCCACATTTTTTACAATATTTACTGCAACAACAACAGAGCATCAACTACGTAGCCAAGGTGAGGTTAAAATTATCTCCACTGTAAAGTGCTGATGTTGTGTGCTATACGTAAAGTTTTTTTAAAAAATTCCTTATATCAAGCCCAGGATTCTGGGGAACTGCAGTTGAGAAAGTTTACAAGCCAGGAAATAATTCCATGGAAAGGAAGCAGAAAGAAACTTCAGATATATAGTTGAACTAATGCTAATCTTTCTGGACTACAAAGCACCCAGATGACCACAGATGGAAGCAAGAAGTTAAAGGTTTATGAATCTCTTTGCTGCTATCTAGTGGCTGTATGAAGTTTTGCTACCCAGATGTGGCAACTCCCTCTTTACAATGAGATCATAGAGCATGAATAGTATGCCAATGTCTACACAATGTTATCAAAAGTGTGACTGGATTTTAAAGAGGAGAACTGACTTCAGAATTAGCTTTAAAAAAAACCAACAATCCTCATTTGAGCCATTTTACAATCTCACTTCTGAACCGAGTTTGCCTATCAGTAACAATGAGTGATGACTTGTGTCACATATGGTAACCATTGTGCAGATTCATGCTGTCAGCCAACTTCCAAAGCTGATTAAAGGGTTTTCAATCTTTGCATTTCTTCAGCCTGAACAACAAGACTTGTCTCAGTGGAAAGTTACTGGCTAGGAAGCATGGAAGAACAAAACACGGCAGTCTGACAAGGGCAGACAGTGACAGTTAAAATAAAAGAAACAATAGAGACTTCATTCTTTCCAGCCTGAGCTAATGTTTTGAAAGATCCACATACCATAACTAGACAGACAGCCAGGGGTATTTTTGAGGTACAGCTAGAGGAGAAAAATCGAAGCTGACAATTATGCACACCACAAAATTGGGATTTATTGAAATAATGACAACTGACTTGTTTTACAGCAGGAGCAGCAAGAATTGAATCTGTATAATCAAAAAACAAAAAGAGGTTCCAAAATATACAGAAAATATAATACATGCACATGCTGTACATTCAGTCAAAAGATATAGGCATTGCCTATTCATTGCAGGGTGAAGGTCTCTTCCAGAGGTGGGTTCCTATTGGTTCAGTCTGATCCACAGCTCTGGTAGGGGCCCACTGATTGCGCAATTTGGGCACGAAGGCTCCGGTGCTGTCTTTGCTGGTCTGTGTGTGCCGCCATCTTTCCCCCCTTAATTTTTGGCAATTTTTTGGCTCTCTGAGCATGTGCAGAAGGAAAATCATCCCTCTGCATAAGTGCGGAAGTAAAATCACACTAGGGGATGTGTGCACTTGCAAAAAATCACCCACTAGTCTTTTCCACATATTTCCAAACTTTACAGTCCTGAACTTTCTTTTAACACACACACACACAGAGTATGTATATGCATATGTATGTATATAGTATATATGTATATGGTTACATATTTTTTCTGATAAGTGAAAAGTAGTGATGGGCGAACCCAACGGTGTTCGAGTTCGGCAAGTTCGGATGAACTTTACACAAAATTTGGCTGAACCCGAACCGAACCCGAACTCGAACCCGAATGGGGAATCCCTCACATGAAGAGATTCCAGGGCGGAGCTTTGACGTCACCGGCAGGTTGCTAAGGATGCCAAGGTGATTACTTCCTGGATTCCATGGAATCCAGGAAGTGATCACCTTGGCGTCCTTAGCAATCTGCCAGTGACGTCAAAGCTCTGAATGCCGAACACGACCCTGAACTTTGTCCGAAGTTTGAAAAAAATTCATGTTCATGTTCGGCATACCGAACACCGCAAAATTTGGTATGGACCCGAATTGTGCGGGTTCAGTTTGCCCATCACTAGTGAAAAGAAAGGGAGCCTGTTATAGAACTATTTTGACCTTGTTATGGTCTCATCAGACAGACATACCCTTACTGGTATTTGAACCTGTAGCATGCTGCATGCAAGGCAGGATATTAACTTCTGTACTACAGGCTCGCCTCTGAATCAGCTTTTACCAGGGAAGAGCCATATGGTTGATTTTCTGTCGAAATCACCCTGGTATTCCCAATATGGGAGGAAGCAACTTTGCGTTCCTTTTGCCTCTCGGCCCCACACAGGGGCCATTCCAAGGCAGATAAACTGTTTTATAGTCGAGAAACTATAATGGTTACATATTTTTGCTGATAAGTGAAAAGGAAGGGAGCTTGTTATAGATCTATTTCAATCTTGTTATCATCTCATCAGACAGACATACCCTCACTGGGATTTGAACCTGTAGCGTGCTGCATGCAAGGCAGGATATTATCCTCTGTGCTATGTATATACTGTATGTATATGAATATATATTCTCTTCTGCCTGTTTCCAATCTATATGGTCTTGAGATTTCTTTTGCCAACTGCACCCACAATACTTACTAAATATCTACCTACCTACCTACCTACCTACCTACATACATACATACATACATACATACATACATACATTGTATGTGTTTGTGTCTATATATTCTGCATAAAGGACTTAGATTTTTGGCCAAAATGGCTGCTGTCTGGTGTCTCTCTGTTTAGCATTGTGATTGCTGTTGAAATGACCTATCTATCTGAAAACTGACTGTCACCCAGGAACGGCAAAATGAGTAATTCTGAGTTGCCAGCAAGTAACTTTCATTCAGGTGCTGATTCTTAGTCACGGGTTTTAGCTAAGTACTGAACTCTCCATCATATAGTTAGATTCTCTGCCAAAGGTTTTCCACTGAGAAATGCATGGAATAGAAAGGGCTGTCAATATGTTCCTCATTAATCTCCACAAGGAGGGGGGGGGAAACCTTAAGTGAAATTCCTGAGGGTGAGTTACAGATTTCTTACACTTCCTTTAGTTATGAAGTAGTCATGAGGTGAGTGGATATGCCCTTCTTTTATTGTAAAATTATATCTCTAGCCAAGCAGTCTTCCTGGGCCAAAGGATGACCTCATGGAATAACTTGTATCTTGTAGTTTTTTTCAGGTCAGGAAGTGCTGGCACCCAGGGAGACTAAAGAGGAACTACCACACACGCACAGTCACACATTAAAAAGGCAATCTTAAATGTCTATAACTAAACATTAAGCTCATAACATCTGGTGCATTCCTTTGGTCCTAGGCTATGACCTTTTTCTTCTTTCAATTTTATATAATTATATTGCAGAGTGACTTTTTAAAAGCTAATTAGCACTCCTTATTTTTTATGGCTGTTTTGTTTTGCTTGTTTGATTCTGTTTTTGTATCTGTTTTAAACAGATTCTTAACCTGATGTTGCTCTTTCTATAGGGAGATCAATCTGAAGGACCTGGTTGGGAACAGAGCCTCCTGGAAAAAAAAATGTGGTTGCCAATAGTTGAGGCTGACTTGATGGCACATAATCAGTTGGTTAATAGGGAGATCAAGACACTTTTCAAAATGAACTCTGAAGTATCCTGAGAAATGAGGAAGAAAATAGAGGTCTCCTTGGGAAGGAAGTAACTTTTTCAAGAAACTAGAAGGAAGACTTTTGGTTCAGTAAGTTAGTAAGCAGAGTGTTATAAGAAAGTGGGTTGTTGCTTTTGCTTACTAGGCAAGACTTTTTGGAATGGTTTGCTATTGTCTGCTTCCAGCCCAAGCTAGAATTCTAATTTATTGCTTCCATTGGGGTTCCTTCACCTATAGAAAATGTCCATTTACAACATGTTTACACTATACATATGATATGACCTCTGATGTTATGCAATGAAGCTAAATCACATCAGAGAAGCATCACTGTGATATTTTAACTGAGCTGAGCCAATCTCCCTTAGTTTGGATTCTGGTCCATTTCAGTGGAATATTTGAAAGCTAAAAAAGAAAAAAGAAAAAGAAACAATAGTTCCATTCTTACTGGTTTCAGTAAATTGTTATTTAAAGGATGAGGTTTTCTTTAGAAGTATAGTGTAGTGACCCATTCACTAGAGATGCATTCAAAGAATTGGTTGCTCCTATGTAAATAAATCATTAAACCAAAGTTAACCCATGAATGTAGAAATGGAGAGACCATGACGTCTACTGTAGTCCCATTTTAGGCACAATGCTAGCTGGGTGACCTTGAGTCCATCACTTTCTCTCAGAAGGAGGCAATGGCAAACCACTTCTGAAAATCCTTGCCAACAAAACTCCAGATACTATCCAGGAGTCAACACTGACTTGAAAGCACCAAAACAGAAACAAAATGTTGCAGAATATCGGTCTCTCATTAAGAGTGGGACTTCACTCTAAGAGACACAAGACACTGAAATGTTTAGCTACTTTTGAACCTGTGGGCCTTTTTCTAGTTGTCAAATGTGAGCATCCAAGAAGAGAATTTAGAATTGTGAATACATATTCAGTATCTTTCACATCTCAAACATTGAACTAAATAGTTATCTGCATTCTTGGGATTCATAGACAAACCCTTCTCTTCCTTCTTTCCCATTTATAATTTTCTTTCATGAATGTTTTTGGGTAGTGATGGGCGAACTCAACGGTGTTCGGGTTTGGCAAGTTCGGACGAACTTTACGCAAAATTCGGTCGAACCCGAACCAAACCCGAACTCCAACCCAAATGGGGAATCCCTCCCACGAAGAGATTCCGGGGGCCGAGCTTTGACGTCACCAGCAGGTTGCTAAGGATGCCAAGGTGATCACTTCCTGGATTCCATGGAATCCAGGAAGCGATCACCTTGGCATCCTTAGCAACCTGCCAGTGACATCAAAGCTCCGAACGCCGAACACGACCCTGAACTTTGCCCGAAGTTTGAAAAAATTTCGTGTTCGTGTTTGGCATATCGAACACCGCAAAATTCAGTATGGACCCGAATTGTGCGGGTTCAGTTCGCCCATCACTACTTATGGGCCAACAACATCTGAGCCATCTCCTTGGTTTTTGCAAAGAGATGGCAAACAAAGATGATTTTTCAATTTCTACCTAGAAAGAAATGTCTGTTTTAATTGGTTATTTGGGGTTACATTTACACAAGGATTTCTTAGAACCAGGATAGCACTCAAGGGCCACCATTTTCCTTTGAGAGTATGCAATCTTGTTTTTAGAGTGTAATTCAGGAAAGAGCTCATATATCTTCCAGGATGAATGCTTACTTTATAATTCTAAAAAAAAAAGTCCAAAACATTTTGACATCTGGGATCATTATTAATATTTATACATCAGGATGTGGGAAATAAAGATTTATTGGGCATATTTTATTTAGGCTTTATTCTTAGTTAATCTTTTGGTTGACATTAGCCTATGATAGTCTTGTTGTTTTAACCACATTTTTAGATAAGTCTGCTATTGATTTCTTTTGCTGTTGTCAGCATTAGTGCGTAGATTTAAGTCTTCACTTTGCATTATTCTTAAACAATCAATAGGTCAATTTATTGATGGAATGATTTACATATTGAGAAAGTTTTCTGTGGTGATTCCTGCATACGTCTCTTTCTCATGCAGCATGAATTTGCTGCTCAGGTTCAAACCTAGATTATACCTTGCAGCCTTTTCTTTCTGAATGCCTCATTTGTATGCCTGAACGTTTGTTAATTTTCCAGTAGGAGTTTGAAGTTTGCTTGTTTTTTCATTTGTATCCCAAAGGTGCCTTCCATCCTCTGTCCAATGTTTCTCTTTTACTAGTATCATGTATATAAATATTATTATTATTATTATTATTATTATTATTATTATTATTATTATTAAATTTATTAGATTTGTATGCTGCCCCTCTCCGTAGACTCGGGGCGGCTCACAGCAACAATAAAACAATGTACAACAAATCTAATAATTTAAAAAACACTAAAAACCCCATTATTAAAAGCAAACATACACACAAACATACCATGCATAAACTGTATAGGCCCGGGGGAGATGTCTCAATTCCCCCATGCCTGACGGCAGAGGTTTATTATTATTATTATTATTATTATTATTATTATTAATAATAATAATTATTATTATTATTATCATTTCAATACAACACAGCAAACAAGATAGCTATGCTGGGTTTCTTATTTCATCACCAATCGGGCGCTTCCCAAGCACCTAGGACTGCGTGATGTAGTGGCGAATTATGTGTGCCGATCCCAGTAAAGCGGCCTTTTGCAATTGACATATGGAGATTTTGTCAGTTTCGATGGTTTTCAAATGTCCGCTGAGATCCTTTGGCATTGCACCCAGCATGTCAAGGACCATTGGAACCACTTTCACTGGCTTATGCCAGAGTTGTTGCAGCTCTATTTTTAGATCTTCGTATTTCACTAATTTCTCTAGCAGCTTTTCCTCAATTCTGCTGTCTCCTGGGATTGCAATGTTGGTGAGCCATACTTTCTTTTTCTCCACAATCAGGATGTTTGGTGTGTTATTTTTCAAAATTCGTTCAGTCTGGAGTCACACAGTAGCTTTGCTTGTTCATTTTTCGGGCTTAAGATCCCACCAGTTCTTTGCCACTGGTAGATGGTAGTTCTGGCACAAGTTCCAGTGGATCATCTGTGCCACAGCATCATGTCTATGCTTGTAGTCAGTCTGTGTCATCTTTTTTCAGCAGCTGACTATTTGATCGATTGTTTCATCTGTTTCTTTACAGAGTCTGCACTTTGGATTGTCTGTTGACTTTTCAATTCTGGCTTTGACAGCCTTCGTTCTAATGGCCTGTTCTTGTGCAGCCAGTATTAGTCCTTCTGTCTCCTTTTTGAGTGTTCCACTTGTAAGCCATGACCATTATTATTATTATTATTATTATTATTATTATTATTATTATTATCATCATCATTATCATTATCATTATCATCATTATTATTATTATTATTTAGATTTGTATGCTGCCCCTCTCCAAAGATATAAATATTGTTATATCTTTCTATACCACCAATATGTACTTGACAAAACAAACAAACAAAATAAAATAAATAAAATATTTATTTTAGTATAATATTTATGGAATGATATGGGTATTTGACATCCATGTATCCCCAACTCGAAATAGATTTGATAGATGGAAGTAACATTAGCTTACCTTTAGGGAGAGCTGTTTTCCCTTAAACAAGGGAGGGGTGGATGGACTGGATTCTTTTGATGGAGTGAGAGCACAGAGGAGATTTTCTCAACAAGCTGGAACAGTAGGAGAAATGCCTAACTGGAAATAAAAAAAATTTAAAGTTTTGGTAGGAATGAGAAGGGATTAAGGCACCTTGGAGGGGGATATTAGATATATCTGGAAAGAGAGATCAGCTAGATAGCCAGAGCATCTATATGGAATGGTGTAACAGGGAGATTCTGAAGCCATTGACCCAGGATGCTTGAAAGATTGCAGGAGGGAGGGCCAACAGGGAGGATAAAGGAGAACAGGAGAGTTCATGTAGTCTTCTAGTAATTGACAGAAGCCAACATAGCATGATATTAAGTAGCTACTACAGGAGATACCCTTGCTGTTGGTTTCCAATTTGTTTGCTTCTTCCTGATGTTAGAGAGCAGGGGTCCTCAGCTTCAGTGTTCTCACCCAGCTCCCCAAACATGACAAACCTTCTGTAACTGAAGCAATTATTCCTTTATTAGGAGTACCAGCAGTCCTGGTAAAAGGTTTTTCTTTCACTGCAGGCTAATAGGTCTGTCCAGCAGGGGAGATAAATAGTCATCTGCCACATCTGGCTTTTATCCCCAGAAGTAGGGTGGTACTCCACTAGCAGTGGTGGCTCCCAAAGATCGATCCAGAGATTTCCACTGCTCTTCTCTGTCTTCTGCGCATCTGCACATCAGTCACTGGACCCAGCTGTTCCTCCTCTTTCTCATCAGCCGCCCCCACACTCTCCAGCTGATGGATGACAGATGGCCCAGGCTCCGCCTCTCTCTCGCTGTCTGCCAACTCCATTCCATCTTCCCTCTTGGAGCTCTCAGGCTGCCTTGATGCTGGACCTGACTCCCAAGCCTCCTCCTCCTCTGATTTAGCTGTAGGGGCGGGGGCAGCGGCCAAAAGGCTACAACATTCATATTGTTCTGACTAACTTCGAAATTTGTGAGCAATAAAACCTATTAAATTAAGATGTGCAAGTGGACCAGTAGTATATTACCAAGATCTGATTGGATAATGGTTTGCATGGGGGAGAGGCAGAGGTGAAATGCTACCAGTTCGGACCAGTTTGCTCAAACCGGTAGTATAAAATGCTACTGGTTCAGGCAAACTGGTAAATTCGACAATCAGCTGTGCTGTGTGATCTAGATTAGCTAGAAAGGCTGCTTTTTAGCTAATCTAAATTGTGTGGCACAGCTGATTCCTCCCTCTGTTCTACTTACGTTTGCAGACTCTGATGATTTCAAAATGCTTCTTTTTCAGTGCTGCATATTAGTGCCTGTGGTGTGCGCATAAGGCATGCACAAAATGAACTGGTAGCAGACTTCAGAGGATTTCACCCCTGGGGAGAGCGGTAAGTAGCCCTGAGAAATCATCTCTCCTCGTATTCAAATAATTCAGCAGTCCTGATGCAAAAACTAGTTGTATGTATCTTTATAATCTCATCACAAGACAAATGTACATGCCTCATGACTAAGGTGACCAGACGTCCCACATTAAGTGGGACAGTCACGCTTTTTAACAATTTGTCCCGCGTCCTGGGGCATTTTTTAAAAGTCCCATTTTTTTTCTCTCCCCCCTTTTATTTATTTTTCTTTCTTTTTAGTTTTTCACTTCCCTCCCTTCCTCTTCAACTGTTGCTTGCTCCTCGCCCCTGGCTCGACATCTTCCTGTGGCCACTGCCGTGGGGCTGAGCCACCCAGGCAGGAGTGCTCGCTGGCTGCAACAACAAAGGCGGGGGAAGGAAAGGGAAGCGCAGCTGAGGCGTTCGCTCCCCTGCTGCTCTGACAGCCTGTCCACTGTGCTTGGGGCTGGGTAGACGGACGTAGCAGTGTTTGCACTGGGTGGGAAAACCCGTCTGTTCACCAGCTTGCCCAGTGAATAAAGATGGGTCTGTCTCGGCCCAGCATTTTTCCTTGCCTTTGCCCCGGCACGGCGAGTGGAGAGACTGAGCGTGCTCTCTCATTAATGGGGAGAGAGAGAGAGAGAAAGAGACAGAGAAAGAGAGAGAAAGAGAAAGAGTGAGAAAGAGAGAGCAAGAGGGAGAGAGAAAGAGACAGAGAGAGAAAAAGAAAGAGAGAGAGAGTGAAAAAAAGAGAGAAAGAAGGGTGAGAAAGAAAGAGAGAGCAAGAGAGAGAAGAGAGAGAGAGCAAGAGAGAGAGAGAAAGTGACAGAGAAAGAGAGAGAGAGAGAAAGCAAGAGAGAGAGCAAGTGACAGAGAGATCAAGTGACAGAGACCAAGAGAGAGAGAGAGAGGGAGAGACAAAGAGAAAGGGAGAAAAAGAGAGCGTGTGAGAGAGGGAGAGAGAAAGAGAGAGTAAGAAAAAGAGAGAGCATGAGAGAGAGGGAGAGAGAGAGGGAGAGAGAAAGAGAGTGAGAAAAAAAGAGAGAGAGAGCAAGAGTGGAGAGAGAGAAAGAGAGAGATAGCAAGAGAGAGAGAGTGAGAAAAAGAGAGAGAGAAAGAAAGAAAGAGAGAGAGAGCAAGTGACAGAGAGAAAAAGAGAGACTGAGAAAAAGGGAGAGAGTGAGAGAGAGAGAAAAAGAGGGGGGTAGAGAGAAAAAGAGATAGCTAGAGCGAAAGCAAAAGCAAAAGAGAGAGAAAGCAAGCAAGAGAGAAATATTTTTTTGTTATTTTTTGGCTAAACTTTTTCAGCTCCCCCCCCCCCCTGGCTCAATGGTGTTCCTCTTTCCCAATCTTAAAATCTGGTCACTGTACTCATGACTGATGGAATTAGGAGTTCCCATGACAGTGATTGCTTTGAAACTATCAAGCCCCAATCATTTGGTGGTCATACTTTAGAACAGGGTTTTAGACCACAGATCGAAGGTGGGGGATATCTTTGTCACAATTAGTTATTTTTTAGTCATGTATGACCACTTTACTTTGATGCTTGAAAAGCAACATTGGATTGGAAGGTTGGAAATACTCTGCTTTGTCCTTAAAAAAAATATTTCACTACTAGGAGGACAAGGCAACACATTATCTTGACAATGAAGCCATGTAGAGAAGTACTGGATGCTTATCATAGTGGTTGGCATAAACTAGCCCAAACCTATGCTTCCACAAGCAGCAACACATACAATCTAAGCCAAAATTAATACTGGAGTACTTTTCTCTTAAGGTCAAAAGGTACATTCTACACAAACATTAGCTAACAAATGAGCCCTGGTGGTGCAGTGGTTAGATGCAGTGTTGCAGACCCACATCCTGGAATTTGATCCTACAGGGTTCAAGTTTGACTCAGCCTTCCATCTTTCTGAGGTAGATAAAATGAGGGCCCAAATTGTTGTGTGGCAATATGGTAACATTGTAAACTGCCCAGGGAGTACTCTAACACACTATGGGACAATACAGTATATAAGTCTAAGTGCCATTGCTATTGCCCAAAATACTGGGTACAGCTTAGGTTCGAGGTGAAGGTAGGAAATCAGCAGTAGGAAGGCCCAGGATCAAATCTCTCCTCAGCCATGGAAGCTCACTGAGTGACTTTTTCTCAGCCCTACTACTTCACAGGAAGAATGAATGTTATTTATGTCACCTTGAGCTCCCGAGGGTGTAAATTAATAAATAACAGAGCAATCAAGCCAAGTTTCCCCAAGCAGGAACAGCGTAGGCAAATGGCCACATGTCACATTAGATATGCCTCTTTACAGTAAAAAAAGAGCGTGCAAATTTCAGCCAGCAGCTTTATGGATACTTCCTTGAAAAAGTGAGCCATTCCAGGTTTTAAAAGCAACAAAGGAAAGAAAGCCAGTAGCCAGTAGAAAGTAAAAATATAACACGAGGCAAAAAAAACCATTGTTGAAATCAATGTTTGTTGCAGTGGCTCTCTAGCTTTGGCACCGTTCATTGGTTATCTTCAAATGATATAATACCTTAGTCACAGTCATTTGCTTTTCTATATTTATAATGCATTTCAGGTATTTTCTTAAGCATAAGCTATTGCTTTCCCATATTCTGTCGTAAAGATAAAGATACTGTGAAAGCAAGACACTTAATTTGTCTTGGACTTGAGCCACCACCTTTGCTGGATAAATCTATATGATGGAGGCATGTTGTTTATGTTAAAGATACAGGGCCAGTTCACTGTAAGTGTGAATAATGAGCCTCTTAGATAGATATATGAGAATATCCTCATATGTCTTCCATTAGATAATCACTTAACTTGGATTCTGTTCACTTAGCTTCGTGGGATTTGTAACAGAGTTATAAATATTTCACTTACCTGTTAGTAAGATTCTTAATGTTTATACTATGTAGGACAAATATAGTACCCCTTTGACCATGCTGTTGTGTTTAGATTCCAGAAGCTTTGGGAAAGATCAATAAATCCTGTGATTTTATGGTGTGAGGATTTAGGATGTTTCCATCATCCTCTATCAATTTTTTCAGATACACATACATGCGCGCACTCACACAGAAACACACACACACACACAATTGAAGCTAAACAGTACACTTCACTGCTGGTAAGAGAAATCCAGGTGCCATAGATTCACCATCACTGCTTTAGGCACTGCTAAAGTACATACTGCCAGTGTCCTTGAATGTCTTTCCTGGTGTGTGTTTAATTTAGCTAACCAAAAATGTCACATGTCACTGAGAAAGCTTCTATTTAACATTTTTTCTTGATTACTCCTAAACAATAGAGTTTTTTTTAAAATGAGTCTTAGCTATTGCTTTGACTGGAATCCATATCTCCTTCAAAATCATAGAAAGTCAGCATGTTAGGTAATTGACTTTGCTGATACATTGTTCTCTGTTCCATTGTTCAAACCAACTTCTTTTTTTATATACTCTTTATTGCAGAGAGTCTATGGATGTCTTTTTCAGAGTTGATACCTTTAATTCAGTTGAATTGTTGCAATTAATTACACTATTCTGTACAGAAAGGGTTTGAAATATGCCCTTAGGGATAGAACACTTTTAATTCTAATAAATATTTCTGTTTGTACTCTTCCCCCCTTCTTCTTACCCTTTTCTCTCTTTTGTAAATTAAGCAACACAGTGAACTTCTATATCCACCATCTTTGTCAAACTGATATATTCCCCAGTTCCCCTCTGAAGTTCTACAATTATGCATGTTTCAGCAAGAATGTGAGTGCTATGGAAAGTCAGTTGTAATTGCATGTAAATTTAAAACCAACGTTTACAGAAGACATATTGCTAAAATAGTTGCAATAACATTTATATTTCTAGAAATTAATAATAATAATAATAATAATAATAATAATAATAATAATAATAATTTATTGCATTTGTATGCAGCCCCTCTCCGTAGACTTAGTCTAAGTATTGGAAGGAAAAAGAAGAAGATTTTATTTTTTATTTATTTATTACTTAGATTTGTATGCCGCCCCTCTCCGAAGATGACCAATGCATAGACCAGTGATGGCAAATCTTTTTTTACTCGGGTGCCGAAAGAACGTGCGCACATGCAAATGCCTATTCTCCAATGGCCATACCAATAATTCAATGCCTGGGGAAAGCGAAAGCAGCTTCCACCACCTTCTGGAGGCCCTCTGGAGGCTGGAAACAGCCTGTTTCCCAATTTCCAGTGGGCCCAGTAGGCTCAGATTTTGCCCTCCCCAGGTTCCAAAGGCTTCCCTTTGGAGTGTTGGTTATGACCTATAATGCCCTTCATGGCATTGCACCAGAATATCTCCGGGACCATCTTCTGCCGCACAAATCCCAGCGACCAGTTAGGTCCCACAGAGTGGGCCTTCTCCAGGTCCCATCGACTAAACAATGTCATCTGGCGGGACCCAGGGGAAGAGCCTTCTCTGTGGTGGCCCTGGCCCTCTGGAACCAACTCCCCCAAGATATCAGAGTTGCCCCCATCCTCCTTGCCTTTCGTAAGCTCCTTAAAACCCACCCCTGTCGTCAGGCATGGGGGAATTGAGAGATTCCCTTCCCCTAGGCTTATTAAAAAAAATATGCATAGTATGTCTGGATGTATGATTGGTCTCTTAAATTGGGGTTCTTTAAATAATCTAAATTTAAATATTAGATTTGTTTATACTGTTTTAGTACCCTTGTTAGCCGCCCCGAGTCTGCAGAGAGGTGCGGCATACAAATTTGATAAATAAATAAATAAACCGGGGGAGGATAAAAATGCCTTCCACCATCCCCTGGCAGCTCTCTGGAAGCCAAAAAAACCTCTCCCAGAGCCTCTGTATGAGCCAAAAATCAGCTGGCCAGAAGACACATGCACGTTGGAGCTGAGCTAAGGCAACAGCTTGTGTGCCAGCAGATATTATTATTATTATTATTATTATTATTATTATTATTATTATTATTATTATTAATTATATTTGTATGCCGCCCCTCTCCGAAAACTCTGCATGCTACCTGTGCCAACTGTGCCATAGGTTTGCCAACATTGACATAGACAAATGAATAGTGACGATGTTATGATGCACAAAAGTGTACAAAAGTTATAGTGAAAATGAATGCACTGAACCAAATTGAGGCAGGATCATCCTGGACCTAATCTATGTGTAAGGCCAAAGCCAGAATGCTTGGAGGTTGAGTTGACACTGACTTGATGGAACATAATCAAAATATGGTAAGTCATTTTCCTGCATAAAATAATGCAGAAAAGAGGAACAAAGATAATTGTGGATTGGAGGTTAAAACATATGAGGAATGATTGGATATAGTGAGGGCAACAGGATGGCAAGGTGGGTTTCTTTGCTGACTCACCAGGAATGGTAGATGGAGGAATAGCATGAGGACCAGCAGGCCTCTTGGGGGGGAGCGCTGAGGGGCTCCTCCTTCTCGAAATGCAAACAAACTATGCCCCTTTAAGATTCAGCTGACGGTACCTTCCCCACCCCTGTGTTTCTCTCCCGCCCCGGCTTTCTTTTCGCTTCATGCAATTCAAAAGGAGGCGTCAAGAAATGAAAGGCAAGAGGTGGCCTGGATGAAACTGGAGGGAAACCACGGGGCGAAGCAAAAGCCAGGGCAGGAGAGAAGTGCGGGGGTGGGGAAGGAACCATCAGCTGAATCTTAAAAGTGCCATAGTTTGTTTGCATTCTGAGAAGGAGGAGCCCCTCAGCGCTTTCCTCCCTGCCAAGCCACCTGCCTTGCACCTTGTTGCTACAAGCCTAAAGAGGGAACCGCAGATGTCAATTCTGCCTTGTTCCAGGGACCTTTGGAAGGCGCCCAGGGAGGGGGAGGGACTGGGGGTCTTCCCCTCCCCTCTCTTACCTCCACCTTCCTCTTGATTTCTTCCTGGCCTCCTTTTCCTTCTCCGGACTCCTCATCCTCTCGGCGGCCTCTCCAGGCTCCTCTCCCACCTCCCACCTGCCAACTTGGCCCTTCCTCCACCCTCCCTTGAGATCTGCCCTGGAGCCCCTCCAGGAAGCCCGGGCAGAGAGCAACATGGGAGATTTGGGGACACCTGAAGGGGCTGTGGGCATTGAGGGCAGCCCTGGGCCTCTCCTCTCCTGGGCTATGTCAGAGCTCCATCTGCAGAGGCTGTGGGCACCCAGGAGAGCCGGGCGGGGAAGAGTGGCAGGTGGGCGGCCAGGAGGGGTTGGAGGGGGAGGGTCACTCTGGGTGGGGTAGGTGCCTTTTCCCTTCAAGGAACCGGGGACCCTCTGTGTCCCCCCCACTTCTGCTCCCCTTTGGGTGGATGGAGGGTGAGGTGACCAAATGTCCAATTTGTAAAAAAATTCAGGACTTTTAAAAAACACTGCGGGACACAGGAGAAATTGTTCAAAAGTGGGACTGTCCTACCAAAAGCAGAGCATCTGGTCACCTTAGACTAGAAGACCTCCAAGATCTTTTCTCTCTCTCTCTCTCTCTCTGATAGTACTAATTCTTTATATCTAGTGCATCTATTCCTAAAGTTTAAGAGAAGAATCTAGAAGTCATCCTAAACTCATGCATATATTCGGTTTATTTAATATTTTCTACAACTGTGAGTGATACCAGATTTCTCATTCACAAAATGAGGCCTGTTGTTATGGAAGACCTCCTTTCCCTAGATAAGAAAGCATTTACAGAATAGCTCAATTTGCACAAATGGAAAACTCCTCTCTTCATGGAACTATAATCCTGGATTCAATCCAAAGCATTATTTCTATAATGCTTTCATGAAAATGGACCTGAAATTTATTCAAAACACAGTTTACCAGACCCTTCTTTCAATCTGTTTGCCATTCTTGTATGGTAGTTTTTGACAAAGATTGTGAAGCCTATCAGCCCCCCTATAATTTAATCACAACAGGAATAGCCTATTGCTTTTCTGAAATGCATTTTTCCAGACTAATTTGTTTGTGTACCCAGTATGTCCCCCAGATCACATTATTAAGATTTGTGGGTAACAATGATAATTGGGAGTAGATTAATTCCCCCTTCTCATATTTAAACCCTAAAAGATACAGAATGATTTATTTATTTATTTTATTTTTATTTATTATTTTGTCCAAAACTTAATGAAGGTTACATAATATGCTTGTAGTAAAATATATCAATGATAGAATAGAAGAAAAGATATAGGTATAAGATATATACCAATGAAAGAATAGGAAAAAAGATATAGGAATAGGAGAGAAATATATAGAGAATTATAGGAGAAACAATAGGACAGGGGATAGAAGGAACGCTGGTGCACTTATGCACGCCCCTTACTGACCTCTTAGGTATCTGGAGAGGTCAACCATGGATAGTTTAAGGGAGAAATGTTGGGGGTTATGGGATGACACTACTGAGTCAGGTAATGAGTCCCATGCTTCAAGAACTCAATTAGTAAAGTCATTTTTCTGCTCCAAATAGTAATGGGAGAAAAATCTATTGGCTTCAGTACTACCCTCCTACCCCAAATATATACTACACCATTGTCTTTAAATTGACAATCCTTGAATACTGGTGTTGGAACACCTCCACCCCTCCTGCCCCCCAAGAATGAACTATTTTGGGAGATATTAAAAGACACAGAATATTATATTTTCCCAAAGGAGAAATGGAGAAAAATCTTAACAAAAGTGGAAAGCAGCTCCAGTCTTCCTGCCATAGGAAAATAGCTTCAAACTAGGAAGCTTGAAGATGCTTACCTTTAGGAATGAAGATATTTGTATCCATTCATAAACAAAACACTTTCAGCCACAGCTCCCAATGGAGCTGATGGGATTAAGAGTTTACATTACCCCACCCAAATTCTACAGACAGGACCAGAACTTTAGGGCATAACAGGATTAACCCATAGTCATTGAAATAATGAAAGACACAAGGCTTACTACATTGCACACACCCCTGGAGCATCTCAATCACAATTTTGTCAATCACTCCAGAAACATGCTGCTGTACACTATAATTTCTGGCACCCAAATAAACAGAGACCTATTTCCAACCTGCCAGGCTCCATTTTATTTCTAGCAATTTTCTCCTGGCTTGGAAACATCTTGGATTTTTCTTCCCACACTGGGAAACAAACAAACAAACAGCAGCAACAACAACAACATCAACAACAGGACTCTCCGTCAAACCCCCAAAAAGTTAAGTGAGGATCAGTTCGATGGACAAACAACAAATCAAAACAGAAAGATAGTCAGAATCTGGCACAGTTGTTTAAAATATTCTCATGAATTTCTTCTTGTACATTTAACTCTGGGATGTGTGTGTACAGTTGAGCCAACCCTAATCAATCCATTGTTACACATAGTAATTTGTGGATCAAGACCCATCGCTAAATAAGACTCTGCAAATTAATGTTGTGCAAATTCTCGCTTTGGGTTGATGTTAAATTTGAAGGGTTGCTATTGTTTTGAAATGAAAAATGTTTTTACCTAGAGGTTAATAATTCTGTTTACAAAACTAAGGAAGAAATCTATGAATAAATGTCACAGCAGTACTTCATACATCCTAAGTCATCACAATAATAACTGTATGAGACCCATACAATGCTAATTCTCTAGGTTTTGCTTATTCCCTAAGCATTTTAATGTTTAAAGAGACACTGTTGAATAAATACAGCTTTATCTAGAACACTCTACATCTTTTGCTATTCAAACTGTTACATTCCTATACAGCGTGCATGTGTGTATCAAGGGTGGGTTGCCTGCATGTGTGTATCAAGGGTAGGTTTTAACTTACCTTGCTCCCGGTTCACTTCCTCCCATGCCATGTGGGTGCAGTACCAAAATATCTAGAGAGGGGGAGACAAAACCAAGATGGCAACTTCATGCACAGTGCCAGAAACTCAGCTTGTGCACACGTTCAGAAGAAAAAATATTTTTTAATTTAAAAAAATAAAAAATCATTTTTTAAAAAAGATGGCAGTACCCATGGACCAGCACAAACGGAACTGCTTCTGTGACATCATTGTGATGTCACCAGTGGGTCACTACCAGTTCGGGCGAACTGATACAAACCTGGTGCGTATGCCCATTTCCATCTAAGTATATATCTTCAATTGTTAGGTGTCCTGTGCTTGTGCCTATGTTCTAACAAGGAGAGCCTCAATTGCTCTGCTTTTAGAATTAAACTTTTAAATTAAATGTATTATTAAAGGAATTCTAATAGAAATATGTGCTGTTTCTATTGCTTTTTTTTTTTACTAACAGGGCTGGGGTGGCCTATGTATTTGCCAAAAACACCCACACCCCCTTCTGGTGTTATCAGCAAAGGATGCATGATGGCATTGCAGCCTGGGAATGTCATGCTACATAGATTTTTCTGGTCTCATCATCTAAGTCACACAGAGTTCATTGCTTTTCTCATGCCCACATGCTTAAGCAGCATAGCTATCATATCCTTTTTAGAATGTCTCTTGTCTGACACTTCTCCCCCTCATCTGCTTTATTTCTTGAAAACTTTTTGTCTTATAGAAACCAGAACTTGCAAAATAAATTAAAAACTTGATATTGATTTTCATACACTTTGTTTCATGAGCCAAACGTGAAGGGTTTTCAGAGATGGATATATGAACAGAACTACGGCCTTGTATGATGCGTATACAAATTTATCTCATTCGCAGGCGCAATGGATTCAGCAGAATGAGGCAGTGCAATGGGAGGAAATCCAGGATTTGAATAATAATAATAATACATTTATTGTCATTGTCAAAAACAATGAATTGTCATTGGCAACAAAAGTCGTGTGACACCCAGAGACAAGTCCCACCATACATAAAATCAGAATAGGTAAATTTAAAAATAGAATAAAAAATAGAATAAATGTCCCACCCACTACAAATTCCCCACTTTGAACCACTCAACCATCTACATGACAAACCAAGTAATATTGTCCAACAGTTCATGGATGGTGACCCTTTAGTTCGTTGTTAAGTGCGAGTATAGCTCTGGGATAAAAACTATTCAGGAAACGTATGGTCTGAGTTCTAGTTGTTCTGTATCTTCTGCCAGAAGGCAACAATTCAAAGAAATTGTAAGCAGGACGAGAAGAGTCTTTGAGAATAGTATGCACCTTCTTAGAACAGCAAGATGTGAAGATGTCATCCAGGGTGGGTAGCTGGAGCCCAAGGATGTTCTGGGCAGTTTTAATAATTCTCTGTAGAACTTTTTTGTTCGCTACAGAGCTGCTCCCATACCAAGCTAGAATACCATATGTAAAGACACTCTCAATGGTGCTGCGATAGTGGGACAACAGTAGATGCTGAGATAAATTTATCTTCCTGAGCATTCTCAGGAAGTACAGCCTCTTTTGTGCCTTCTTCACAAGCATATTAACATTCATAGTCCATGAGAGGTCTTCTGAGATATAAGTGCACAGAAATTTGAAACTACCAACCCTGTCCACCTCCTCGCCATTTATGTGCAATGGTGAATATACATCTTTCTTCCTCCTAAAGTCTAAATACTATCTGCCAGTACAGTATGAAAGTGTATTCAATTTTCTTAATCAACATTCCGTCATGCTGCACTGAGATTATTGGGAGTGGGAGGGAGAGAGGAAGGAAGGGAAAGAAGGAAGGAAGGAAGGAAGGAAGGAAGGAAGGAAGGAAGGAAGGAAAAGCCTTTATTTATTTATTTATTTTATTTATTATTTGGATTTGTATGCCGCCCCTCTCCGAAGACTCGGGGCGGCTCACAACAAGTGAAAAAACAATCCAATACATAATCCAATTAATTAAAATATTAAAAGTTTTTTTAAAAAATCCTATACTAACATACCGTACATACTTGTTTATAGTGTGATGATTTCTAGTGGTATTATTGTTATAAAGTTAAACTTGGTCTGAGAAAACCTAAACTAAACTCTTATTCTGACATTCTGATCACAAATGACCCTGATCTGTCACATCCTTTTTAAGGGATAGATGGGCACCTAGAGATTGCAGGAACACATGAAATCCCACACTGATAAAACTTGCAAAAGTTAATTGAATGAAAGCAGTCTTTCTGGAAAGTAAAGTGGGCCAAGAAGAAAGCTGGAGCAGTTAATGAAATACCAGGGAAACTATTCATAAAACTTGCAAGATGGTATAGTTAATGTGCTATTTGCAATTTGTAAGCAAGCTTGAAAAATACAATAATGGCCAAGACAAATGGGGAGAACCAAAGTTAGAGCAGTGCTGAAGAATGCTTAAACTTCCAAATAATCACAATTAATATCACATTTTAATATGATCGTGCTCAAGAATCTTTAAAAAACAACCATAGGCTTTTGGCCAGTTTTGATTTTCTAAAAAAAAAAAGAGAGAGGATGAAATATAAATGCATTTATAACTGCTTTCCAAAAGATTGGAAACTGCTTCTATACACAGGTAGCCCTTGGCTTGCAACCATAATAAAGACCTGGACATTTGTCATTAATTGATTCAATCATTAAGGAAAGCATTGTCAGAATAATAATTTGGGGCTCCAACTCAAGATGGGGTTGTGCAAGAAAAAAATAAAAATGAAACTTATTTGGAGGTTTGAGGAAGATGGAGTAAAGAAATTTTTGACTGTTTTGCTATTTTTTACACGATTAATTTAGTTTCAGCCTGACTGTCAATTATCTAGTGGATACCCTGATTCTCAGACTATTGTAGATTCGTTAATGTTTTAAGGAAAGATGGAAAAGAATAAAATATTTTTGGATATAAAACTTCTCACAGCATCACATGACTGCACCCAATATTTTTTGTCATGATTAATATGCAGTCATATGATAAGACATCATATGATTGCAACTTGGTCTAATTGGCAGAACTTACTAATTCAGTATCTTTATCATTTCTAAGATTGGTTGTTGCACCTGTTGTCATTAATTTTATCTTCTTCTATATTTAATTTTAGTCACATCACACTTAAAATCAGAATCAATAACACCTCATTTCTTTTATGGCAAACATATATTGTGTATATGACACTATGTGCAGAAGCCATAGTGCCATGTTACAGAATATGGCAAAACTGACTGGCTCCAAGTGAGATGATAGATAGATAGATAGATAGATAGATAGATAGATAGATAGATAGATAGATAGATAGATAGATAGATAGATAGATAGCTAGATAGCTAGATAGCTAGATAGCTAGATAGCTAGATAGCTAGATAGATAGATAGATAAATAGATAGATAGATAGATAGATAGATAGATATAGATAGGTGGGTGGGTGGGTGGGTTGGGTGGATGGATGTAGATGGATGATGGATGCACAGATGGAAATAGACAGAGAGAGACAGAGAGATGATAGAGATAGATAAATAGATTGATAGGTAATAGGTGATAGATAGATAGGATAGATAGATAGATAGATAGATAGATAGATAGATAGATAGATAGATAGATAGATATTATTTATTATTTATTAGACTCGTATGCAGCCCCTCTTTGGGGACCCAGATAGATAGATAGATAGATAGATAGATAGATAGATAGATAGATAGACAGACAGACAGACAGACAGACAGACAGACAGACAGGATATAGATGATAAATAGATGATAGTTATTGAATATACATAAAAGGAAGCTAGTCAGTCACCTGTTTCATTTTGGTTCCCTAAACTATACAATCCATCTACATTTTGTTCTTTAATGTTTTCAATTTTTCCAATTTGATACAATCAAACTTAATGGCCATATTAATTAACTGATTGTCTTATCAATTAAACAGTATCATCTTATGGGACTCAAGAAGTCCAATTTCTCTATCACAATCTCTGTTCTGTGAAGTGGCATCCTTCCAGAGATTCGGATGGGACTTACCTGATGGCATTTAAGAAACCTTTAAAGACTGGACTGTTGACTGTTCTTCTAGGCTCTGGGGCAGAATGAAAGTTGATCTCCTACCAGATGTTTTTTTATTTGTTTGTTTATATGTTAATTGGGATAATTTATTTTTTTACTTTTTAATTGTAAGCTGCCCAGGGTCATTGTTAAGAGGCCTGTCAATGTATAAATAAATAGAGTGCCAGATGAATTCCATCTGAAGTATTGAAGGTTTGTTGATTTTGAGGAAATCTGGAGAATAGGTGGAATGCTACATGACAAATGGGGGGGGGGGGGGGGGAATGTTAACTCTTATCTTTCTAGTGAGAAAAAAAAGAACAACTTTTTCCAATACCAATATACTGTATAGGAAAATTCTGCAGTAGATAATAAGGAAATGAAAACACTGTAGTAATTCTGAGATGGATTTGTTAAAGATTTATTTTACCTTTCCCCCCCAGTAACTTCTTCAGGTGATTATGGAGATGTGGCAGACCTATCTTGAGTTTTCAAAGTCACCCCCCCCCCCCCAATATTTTGATTAGCAAACATAGTTAACATTCTGGTGTGTGGCCTGACAATTAAATGGATATTTAATGGACTTGAAAATTGTGTCCACTAGAATCCACTAGAACATCCACTAGAAATAGTCCACCACTTACAACCACAGTTGAGATCAGAATTTCCATTGCTAAGCAAGGCAGCACTTAATCCCAGTTTTACAGCCTTTTTTTGCCATAGTTGTTGAGTGAATTACTGCTGTTTTTAAGTGATTCATGCCAGAGATGGGTTCCTCCAGTACAGAGAAATTTACCTGAAATGGTAGCAACCCACTGGTGATGTCACAATGATATCACGGAATTGGCTCTGTTGGTGCCGGTCCATGGATACTGCCATCTTTTTAAAAAATGGGTGGAGCTAAAGAAGTTTCTTGAATGAGAAGCAAAATGTTTTCAAATAAAAAAAGAAAAAGTATTACAAAAAAGTCCAGCTGCCTATTAAAAAAGCACCTCTGGGGTAGCCATTCCATACCTCTCATTCTGCAGTATGAGCTTGCATGAACATTTATGCTTAAGGAAAAGCATTCAACATGCAATGAGTTTCTCTCCCTATTGGATGGAGCTAGCCTCCAAGGATGGGAAGACATCACCCTTTAGCCAATCACGACTTAGTTTGAAAAGAATAAATTGTGTCCCTCTGCCTAGTGACACCCTCTTTTTATGGCTCAGTCCTTTACCTTAACGTGAGCTTCACTCCCATCCTTGGAGATTAGCTAGGTTTAAATTTACCTTCTAAACAAATTAGCATTACTTCAGTGTAATGTAAATGTACAGCCTAAAAAGTACCATAGCAGCAAATCAAGTGTCTGTTTCCCTTTGGTTAAGAATCAAATATTGGTTGGAACAGGGATGAATCGCAAAGTAATATATAGTATTTTGAGTGCCATGTCTAACATAGCAAAGATAATTTTCTGGCAGTATTAGAACAGAAATATTCAGGCCTGGACAACAAATTTGTCAGAAAAGATATTTGTCTTTTTATAACAGTTTCTACTTTTCTTGTTTTATATCTAAACATAGTCCATCTTATAGTTTTGGAGCATGACCAAGAATCACTTGAAATTAAGTACTCCCTTTATGAAAATATTATCCTGTCCAAATGATACAATAAATTGATATGGGAAAGGATCTATATATAAATACATACAGGCCTTTTCAAAGTAGAAATAAACATATTCTACAAAATATGACAGGAATGTTGTTTAAATTACAAAGGAACAAAGAAAAAATAATCTCCAAGTATGGCCTGGAATCTTTCTGGGGGAAAAAATGTTTTAGTGGGTGAAAAGAATGGTGGTAGCTGATCATTGAAATAATGATCAGAAACTGAGCTTCATAAATATAGATGAGTGTAGTAAAGCAATGGACTGTTCAAATGGAGTACTAAAAGACAAACAACATATTAAATCATATATCTTCTATAATATGAGGTTCTGTAACCTCCTCTTTTCTCTCTCCTGTCACCTGAATAAAATAAAACGTTACTGTGCTGAACCCCTACAGCTCTCATGAAAGTGAACAGAAGGCTCATTAAACTGTTGAGAAAGATCCTTTCTTGGGATTTTATTTCCTGCCTGATTCAGTCATTTCCTCTACATTTTTATAATCCTAATATAATGGATTTTAATAAAACCTGCTGTAAAGGTGCCAAGTGGGTTTAAAATACTGAGAATGCCTTTGTTTAGGTGCTTAAATATGGACGTAAATACTGGTATAAAGGAAAGTAGAATTGAAAAGAAAGAAAAAACTGAAGGGAGAGGCGCACCTCATAAATTTGCAGGGAGATCTTTATGTATTTTTTAAAGTAAATTTCAGTGGCTTCACTTTGTAAGATTGCACATCCATATAGAATAGAACAGAATTCTTTATTGGCCAAATGTGATTGGACATGCAAGGAATTTGTCTTTGGTGCATATGCTCTCAGTGTACATTAAAGAAAAGATACATTTGTCAGGAATCACGAGGTACATCACTTAATGACTTTCATCGGGGTCAAAAAAGCAATGAAAACATACAATATCTTAATATCTTAATGAATATACAGCAAACATTTGTGCGAGTAGTTGAACTCTCAAAGACATGCATCGAGTTCACCAAAATTAGTTATCCCCATAAGAAAATTGGATTTAAATTCATATTCAGTTATTGCTTGGGTATACTTGCCTTCATGTAACAATTTGTCAGAGGAGATATTATTATTGTTGTTATTGTTGTTGTTGTTATTGTTATTGTTGTTGTTGTTGTTGTGGTGGTGGTGGTGGTAAAACCCACCTCTGTCGTCAGGCATGGGGGAATTAAGATATTCTTTCCCCCTAGGCTTCTACAATTTATGTATGGTACGTTTGTATGTATGATTGGTTTTAAAATAAGGGTTTTTAGCTACTTTAGTATTGGATTGTCGCTTGTTGTTTTTACCACTGTTATTAACCGCCCCGAGTCTACGGAGAGGGGTGGCATACAAATCCAATAAAATGAAATGAAATGAATGGTGGTGGTGGTGATGGAGGTGGTGGTGGTGGTTGTTTGTTGAAACAGCTAGACTTTGAGAATATATTTGTCATTTTTGTCTACCTAGCACAGTGATGTCCAAAGCGTGTACCTGAACTCCCAAAATGCAATGCAGCCCTGAGTCTGAGGAATAGGGTGGCATAGAAATGTAATAAACAAACAAACAAACAAACAAACAAGCAAACAAGCAAACAAACAAACAACAGCCCCACGCATGCACACTGCTCTGTGTATATACATGTGTACCCCTGCATATGCCTTGCCCCATGTGCACGTGCACGCACCTCCTGCACCCCCACCCCTACACATGTATGCCCCCTATATGCCTAACCCCCTTCCATGCATGCATGGCAGAGACCTGAAGACCAGCTAGTTGTTGGAGACATGCACACATAGGCAGTGAATCTGAACTAGGGCGATGCTTCACGTGCCCACAGAGAGGGCACTGTGTGCCACCTCTGGCATGTGTGTCATAGGTTTGCAATCACAGACCTATCGGGTCCTTCCAAGATCTGTCATATGATGTTTGATGGTGTTTAAATATATCATTCCAGGATACAAACTGCTCCAAGTAGAGTTGGGTCTCTTTGAAAAAGTTTGGAGAAATTCATGGAAGAAAGCTTTAACAGCATCTGATAATCTTGAAAGTTTGGTGCAACCACCACATTAGGGACAGTGTAACTCCATTCATAGTTCCCATAGAACAGAAGTGTCAAACTCAATTTCACTGAGGGCTGCATCAGGGTTGTGTTTGACCTAGAGGAGCCAGGGTGGGTGTGGCCAGCTTGATGTCACTTGTGACAGGGCACTTGTGGTGGCCCAAGGATTCTGTTAGCAAAAACAGGCTCCCAAACTCTGTTTCCAGCTATCCTGAAATCCTCTGCCAGCAAAAATGGAGCCCAGGAGTGTGTGTCACTTTTGTGAGCTACATGGCTGGCTGCAGCAGCCTCCTGCAACCCTCTGTCAGCAAAAATTGAACTCTGGTTTTGCTGGCAGAGGCACTGTGGACTGATCCTTCGCTGTTTCCAGAGTGGTCCCGTGAGCCAGATTTAAACATCTTGTGGGCCAGATCTGGCCTAAGGGTTTGGGTTTGAGTTTCAAACCCCTGCAATAGAAGGAGAGAAAGGGAGAAAAATCTCTATTCCCTAGTTATGAATGCTTTGGGGGCATCTGGTTGACCACTGCAAGATTATCGTGAGAAGCAAAATGCAGCTATCTTTATATTCATATAAAAACAGTAGTAATGGCTGAGTCTGATTATGATTGAGATAATAACATATGGAGAAAGAATGTATAGAACTTCCCTTACTTGCTGTGATTCTGAAAAATATAATTTACTTTTATCTGCTATAGAACTTTTAAAGGCAAAGACAGTAACACCCACTGGTCTCCCTTATACCAGTCATTTCTTTAGATATAATTATCCATAGTGCGCGAAGGAGGCTAAGAAGGTTTATGTTGAGATCACAGGTGAGGCAAGGAAGAATTAAGTCTCCCAAAGTTTTAGAGCATAGCATTTATCATCTCATTTTTTTAAAAAAAATGCTGTTAATAGCAGCATGGAAAGGACAAAGCAATTTTTGCTGAGATTACCTCCAAATATCACATATAGAAATTTATTGGTAGAAACATGCAATGAAGACAAAATGTTTGAACTCTTTGCTCAATAGCATGGTTAAGTTCTTAATATAAATGTTGCCCCAAACGGAAATGACTCATTTCCTCTCGTATCCCATAAATTCTTAAAATATTTTATTCCTATCATTGCAAGATATGGAAATTTTTTCAGGATGGGTGAATTGTTTTCCCTTATGATGGTTGCTAGTGAAGGAATACTTGAATGAAAGAATGAGGGCTGAGCTTTTTCCTCTCACTTTCTTTTGCACCTCCACCAAGATTTCTGAAACTTACTAAAGAACAATGGTTCATGAAACCATCAGGGAAATTTTAGAATTAAAAACTTCTAAGAAGTTTAACTTTTGCTTTCATTTATTACCAGACAATCCTGTGACCTGCAATGCAGTGTGATATGACAAGAATGAGCATTAAATTTTAGGATAACAATATTTCCCACCCACCCCCGTGCTGGATGGTCCTGTGATTATCTATGAAACATCCATAAATGTAAAAATAATTATGTGGCAAACAAATAGAATAAGTCAATATTTACTTACTGACAAACACAATGATCACTGATGGGAAGGAAAAAGGCAGCCAAAGGGAGAAATTTCTGATTTCCTGCTAGCTTCCCCATTGACTTTCCTTATGGGAAGTGGACAGGGAGCACCAGAAATCATGATCATGTGACCACGGGATATTGCAATGACTACAGCTCTATGAATAAAACTGACAGAACATTATGAAATTTTCAGTTCCACAGGAATAAAGGGTTCCAGATTTTTTTTTTGTAAATGAATTCTTTATGGGTATTTAGATACCTTGACTATTATGGTAGAATGTACTGTTTGAACTAATTTGAGCTAACTTGAGGTTACAATCAGATGAACAAATTACCACAATGAGAGTTTTAGTAGTATATAAATTGCATTCCTTTGTTTGATTGATGTCTATGCCTATGCCTATGCCTATGCCTATGCCTATGCCTATGCCTATGCATATGCATATGCATATGTATATGTATATGTACACTCCACAGTCTGCATTGGTTGCCGATCAGTTTCCGGTCACAATTCAAAGTGTTGGTTATGACCTATAAAGCCCTTCTTGGCACTGGACCAGATTATCTCAGGGACCGCCTTCTGCTGCACGAATCCCAGTGACAAGTTAGGTCCCACAGAGTGGGCCTTCTCTGGGTCCCGTCAACTAAACAATGTCATTTGGCGGGACCCAGGGGAAGAGCCTTCTCTGTGGCGGCCCTGGCCCTCTGGAACCAACTTCCCCCAGAGATTAGAATTGCCCCCACCCTCCTCGCCTTTCGTAAGCTTCTTAAAACCCACCTTTACCGTCAGACATGGGAGAACTGAGATATTCTTTCCCCCTAGGCCTTTACAATTTATGCATGGTATGTTTGTACGTATGTTTGGTTTTATAATAAGGGTTTTTTAGTTGTTTTAGTATTGGATTGTTACATGCTGTTTTTTTCACTGTTGTTAGCCGCCCTGAGTCTACGGAGAGGGGCGGCATACAAATCCAATAAATAAATATGTATGTGTATGTGTATGTGTATGTGTATGTATGTATGTATGTATGTATGTATTGCACATTTCCTCTAAGGAATTCATTTTTGCATATTTAATATTTTCTGCTTTAGTTTTATCAGGATGAAAAATGTGAAAAAGTATGACATTGTGGAGATTCAGCTAAACACTTTCCCCAACAATAGTAATTATGCCTGTTGGTTACAATGTTGTGTGTGCCTGTGTATCTATGTGTATACACACAACAACAATAGCAGCTCATTTGAGCCTTCACGTTTGAAGTAGGCAATAAAAGGCTTTGGTATGCCATGCTGCTTTACATAAGCCAGGAAATCAGTTCAGATAGCTTTTAAAGGATAACAAAGATATCTAAAAATGACCAAAAGGCTTAAAATTCAGTTCACTGATAAAGCTGACTGTGAAATGTGACATGTATGATAGGACTCTGATGTCAGGTAGTGGGAGTTAAAATGAATTTTCAATACTTAGATTTAAAAAATGTTACTCCCTTAGAGAATTGCTAATCACTTTGTATTAAAACTATGTACATGCATACTTCTACCTATCCTATACACAATTCTCAAGGCAGTTTTAAGCAGAAACATGCTGCCTGTCACTGCTGGTTCAAAAGCATTTAGGAATGTATCATTTTTAATAAAGCATGAGATTTACTAATAAGACATCAGCTGAACATAGCATACCATCATATTCTGATCAAATTAGTGAATCTTGTGTCAGATGAATTAATTAGTTTATTAATAGACCAGAACATTGGCAATATGATATAAAATTAGATAGCATGGTGAGGGGGGGAATTACCAGTACAATGAGTATGTCAATTTTTATTATCAAATTGTGAAGGCTTTAACTTTTTCTTAAAGTGATACAAATAACGTCTGACAAAATAAAAGCACATTCAAAGAACTCTACACAACTAAATGAATTTTGTGGAACTGAATGCCTTGTTACTACATCAATACAATTTTACTTTAAAAAAAAAGAATTTTAAAAGAGGCAATGGTTCTTTCCTTTTACAACATATTTTACTTGTACTATTAGGCAAACAGGACAAGACAGAAAAGAACAATTCAGAATAATCTCCTCCAATAAATAGAAGTGATTTGAAAGACCATGACATATACTATAATCAGCTTTCTTCTGTTCATAAACAAGAGGTCTAGTCAAAATATAGAAGCAGTGGGGAAAAAAGTGGTTGAAGATATAACCAGGGGTGGCTACTGCCCAGACGGGGGCGAACGGAGTGGGATATTGAAAACGGAGCTCCACCCCAGAGCATCCAATTTGCACTGAAAGATATTGAAAGAAAATGCAGGGCGTCCTGCATAAGCCACACCCATGGTGTGGTAGTAAAAAGTTTGGTAGCCCTTTACTGGATATACCATTCTATCAGTCTCAAAGTGGGTAAAGGTACGCTCTATCATTTCACAAGGCTGTAGCAAGGAGTTATGAGAAAGAGTTAGGTGGAAAGCCAAGGCTATGGTTTTGAACTGGCACTCAATCACACCACATCACTAGATAATGTTGGGTTGTATTGAAGTCAACTAACCTCACAAAGTCTGCCCTCAATCATACAACTTCACTGGACGATGTTGGATTATCCTGAAGTCACAAACTCCTTGTTGTGGAGAGATTTAGAGGAGCAAATGATATGTGCCTTCCTCTGGAATCTTAATTAAAAAATGGGATATTAATCAAATAAGACAGAGTGGCTGTGGGTTTTGCCTCCCAGGGACAATGGGGGGGGGGAGTCATTGACCCCCTCAGAGAGGGTCCGCTACTTGGGCATCTTCCTTGATCCACAGCTCACATTAGAGAAACATCTTTCAGCTGTGGTGAGGGGGGCATTTGCCCAGGTTCGCCTGATGCACCAGTTGCGGCCCTATCTGGACTGGTAGTCACTGCTCACAGTCACTCAGGCCCTCATCACCTCGAGGCTCAACTACTGTAATGCTCTCTACATGGGGCTGCCTTTGAAAAGTGTTCGGAAACTTCAGATTGTTCAGAATGCAGCTGCGAGAGCAATCATGGGCTTTTCCAAATATGCCCATGTTACACCAATACTCCGCAGTCTGCATTGGTTGCCGATCAGCTTCTGGTCACAATTCAAAGTGTTGGTTATGATCTATAAAGCCCTTCATGGCACCAGACCAGATTATCTCCAGGACCGCCTTCTGCCGCACGAATCCCAGCGACCAGTTGGCCTTCTCGGAACCAGCTCCCCCCAGAGATTAGAATTGCCCCCACCCTCCTCGCCTTTCGTAAGCTCGTTAAAACCCACCTCTGCCATCAGGCATGGGGGAACTGAGATATTCCTTTCCCCTAGGCCTTCACAATTTATGCATGGTATGTTTGTGTGCATGTTTGGTTTTATAATAAGGGTTTTTAGTTGTTTTAGTATTGATTATATGCTGTTTTTATCATTGTTGTTAGCCGCCCCTAGTCTGCAGAGGGGTGGCATACAAATCCAATAAATAAATATGTATATGTATATGTATATGTATATGTATATGTATATGTATATATCAGCATTACTGAGAATGCCATCTTGAGTTCTACAATAGACTAATATTGAACAATAAAAATGGGAGCTGTTGTTTCTCCTTCTCTTGTCTTCTCCATCACTTATATGTAGATAACTTTTACATATAGTAAAGCTGTAAACCAGGAATGATGTTTCTCATTAATTATATAAAAATTGAGAAATGGTTTGGCTGAAAATATGAGTTAAATACATATACAATACAATACAATAAGACTAGGATACTCAGTAGACTGGTGGGGTTGCCATGTGTCCTCAGTCTCTCTCTTTTTTAAATTACCTAACTATCTTGAATAGGAGTTTGGAGGTGCAGGAGGCTTTAATAAGATAAAAGCAAGGATTTGTTCATGTGACTAGAAAATATCATACCATCCACAATTCCGAAAAAAAATGTGCTGGATTACCTAAGTCTGAATTTGTAAAAGTAATAGTAATTGCACTATAGAATTTGGGCATGAATGTGTGTGAGTATGAGTGTGTGCCTTTGAATTAGGACTGAGTCCTAGAAACTGTGTAAACCTGTGATTGTGAACCTATGGCATGTGAAGCCATATTGCAGAGCATGTGGGACCTTGCTCTATATCAGCTCCAGTGCATGCATGGGCTGGCCAACTGATTTTTAGCCTTGGAAAAGGCCATTTTGCCCTCTGGACACTTCAGGAAAGCTTCCCTGAAGCTTTGGAGTGCAAAAAACCAGTGGCCAATGGACAAATTGGAAGTTTGGAAAACACACTTCCAGTTTGCTCGTTGTGTTATTTTTTGCACTCCAGAGGATTCAGAGAAGCTTCCTGAAGCCCTGGAGTGCAAAAAACAGCACAATGGGCAAACCAGAAGTTTGTTTTCCAAACTCCTGGTTTTCCCGTTGGGCAGTTTTTTGCACTCCGGGGCTTCAGGAAGCTTCCCTGAACTCTCTGGAATCGATAAAAACAGCATAACGGACAAACCGGAAGTCAAATTTTCTGAACTTCTGATCTATCTGTTTGTTCATTTTTTCACGTCCCAGGCTTTCCCTTTGTTTGGTCACATTTTTCATGTCTCAGGCCTGTGCACGTACGTGGGGATGGAGGGCATTGTGCACATGTCCAGCACAGTGTGGGGTATGTGCATGCATTTGGGGGAGGGAAGGATGTGGGCACATGCACCTATGCTAGCAGGCCCACACCTCCTTTTGGCACACAAACCAAAAAAGGTTCGCTATCACTGTACAGACTAATCCCTGCAGGTTTTTTTTTATAATGTTTCAAAACTGGTTTGCCATTGCCTGCTTCCTAGAGCTAAGAGAAAGTGTCTGGCCCAAGATAATGCAGCTTTCCTATGCATAAGGTAAGAACCAGAGCTCGTTGCACCAAACTGGCTCTCATAATAGAATATAGGTGGCACAATTTTCACCTCATCTTTTTTTAATTTTTTTTTTAAATATACACTGTATTCCCAAAGGAAGCAGAAGCAAATTAGTTGGTAGTTTACTATTCAAGATGTTGAAAGTTTTATGTAACAAAGTATTTGTCTGGAAGTGCCCAAACTAGCAAAATATCAGTAATTAATCTCTTAATTTCTCTTTCACTCTGATTTAAGTAAAATGATGGGATTATGTTTGTTAGTTATTGTATTCCAAAATTAGTTAACTACTTTATTTTATTTATAAAATATGACTATTTTTTTTTAAAAAAAATCATTCCAGTTTCAGCTATTTTTTTATAAATTTATTTATTTCTAATTTGCAAGTTATATTTAACCTTCCCCCATTTCTATTGTTAATAAAAGTAGCTGGAAGGCTGAAAGCTTAATTTTTTTAATTGCTGTCTTTCATATGACATGTTATATGGACTTCTGAGGTAATTCAATGTTTACTCCCAAACAACCTTTATTTGGACACTCAGTATGAGTAGTTCTGCCTATTGTTAAAAGGCATTTAAAAGTAGTATTAATTCTGGAGGCTCAGTCGGGGATTAAAAGCTTTTTAACAAGGTGCTGTCTAGACATATGTTAAAACAACATATTTTTTTACTAAAAGAAGCTTAAGCGCGACAAGGGTGGTATCTCCTGATTCAACATAAGTTACAAAGAAATTCCTAAGATTTATGTTCAAAGCAACACAGAGGGGAATTAGCAAAATACTAATGGACAAAAATGTGCCTGCTTTGTATTAATTAAGTTGTATTTCCTTTATATGTCTTAATAATTGAGCGAAACAGGGTTGTTTTTCCTTTGTTTCGAGGGGTGAGTAGTCTGGCTTATGCAGAGGTCTTACAGGAAAACCACAACATTTATTATTCAAACATGTACTTTTTAAAAAAGTCTTCATGATGAAAGAAAGAATTGTATTATTTTTTTAAACAAAAATTACACAGTGATGTTTTCCAAAAGGCTGAATTTCCTATAACCATAACTGCTTGGGTCTTTAGTAGAAAACAGCTATCCTATTCCAAAGTGTGAATAATATCAATATAATCATTCCTAAAACTAAAAGGGGCTATTACCCCCAAAAGTTTTCTCAGAAGAGAGTCCCTAAAAAAAGAGTTCAGAAGGTCACAGAAGCTGACATCTCATATTAAAGACTCAATAGGCATTCAGAGTCTTCATCAATATTGAAAAATAGAAAAGTACAAAACCTAGTCAGACAATCAAAGACTGAAATGAGGTATTTAGTTCTGGTCATGATACTGCTGAGCTAGAGGAAACCAAAACCAATGTATCAGGACAGCTTAAAAAAAGAAGAGAAAAAGCTGAAAAGAGACCTATTCCCCTCCACTTTTCAGTCCCTAACATTACTGTGTGTGGGCCCACTCACAAGCACCAATTAAAAAAAGACCCATAACCTCTTCTGCAATTCTGGCAAATACCCTATCCAATTTCATTCCTGGCTAAAGTAGTACATTCACTATACATATATATATATATATATATATATAGTGATCTTAATGCTGAATGTACGTACATACGTACGTATGTATGTATGTATTCATGTATTCATGTATTCATGTATTCATGTATTCATGTATTCATGTATGTATCACAGAGAATTGTAAGGCAGAGAATTAACCTCTAGGCCGCCATATCCTGGTGTATTGTATGTGATGCATACAGAACATAGTTTGTTGGTATGAATAAACTAACTGCCTTGAAATGGCCCTGGGTTGGGCCTAGAGGCAAAAAGGAGCTGTGACGTTCCTTCAATATACCAGGGTGATCCAACAGAAAAAAACATATAGCCCCTCCCTGGTACAAAGCTGAAGGGATCAGATCAGGTGGCCTAGAAGTTAATTCTCTGCCTTACAAGGCAGAAGCCCCTGGATCAAATCCCAGTAAGGGTATGGCTAGCTAATGAGGCCATAACAAGGCCGAAATAGCGCTATCCTAGTCTCCCTTAATTTTAAATATTCAGCAAAAATATGGAAGTCTTGGAAAACTACAAAGCAATTAGTTTTAATGTCCGTACTGGGTGAGGAATTAGAAAAGGTTGCCCAGCAGCATGTCTGTGAGCATTTAGAAAAGTATGCTCCTATTACAAGAAGCCATAATGGATTTTTCACAGGAACAAGTTGCATCTCAGCTGGTGAAATAGATCAGGGCAAAGATCAACAAAATGAAATTTAAAAATGGCCAATTTAGGTTGGATATTACTATAGAAAGAATGTAGTATTAAGCAGTGGAACTGTTTGCCTAGGACAATGTTGGACTTTCTATTATTGAAAATTTTCAAGTGAAGCTAGAGAGCTACTTGTCAAGGTGATTTACTTTATTTTTTCATAAACTATGGAGTTGGATAAATGATCTTTATTGACACTTTCAAATTATACATGTTATGATTTTTTGAAAAAGGATCAAGATTCCAATTTATTCTTCTTTATCTATGGTTACAAGACATCTAATTAGGCAAAGAAGAACACAGAAAATTGGAAAGAAGAGCAAATGGGGTAAAAAAGGACACTAACTTTAACTTTTTTGGCACCCACAAAAAAGTTACAGAGAAAAACTGAAAAATATTACCTGGACCTCCATGACTATGAAATTGATTTTTTGGTATCAAAAAGACTAGTTGTTCAATTGCACCCAACACATCTTCACTTTCTAAGTTCTAATTTCCCCTCTTGGGGGAAATTTCAATTATTGTATAAAATTTCCCTTAATCCCCTCTCTTTAGTTTCCATTCCTATTCTAGCTTTTAATTATGCCACCATTATATTTAAAATATTCCCTTTCTATCCATCATCTCTTGTCCACTTTAAATCCTTAATAGTTCATTTTTAGTTTGCCTCCCATACTCCTCTCTTTGATCTTTATCTCTGCCTGCTTCCACATCTTGACCAATCATTTTAAACATTTGTTCCTTCTCTGCTACTCCACATTCTAATTTTCAAAATATCTCTTCCAAATAATGGTCTTGCAATTCCAGTGCAATTCCAGTTCCTTTTTAAATTCCCTTAAAATACTACCCCCTCGGCTTATTTCATTAGGCATTTTTATTTTTGTTAATGTCTCCCTTTTGTCATCTCATTTTATTTATTGGTTTCTAGGTTCTGTTTTTTCATCTACTCTATCATCTACTCTACTCCTTTTCCTGGATGTCTTGATCACTCCTTGCCTTTGTATCATGTTTTCCAGCTCTCTATCTATGCTCTGCATTTTATTCATAATCTTCTTATACCTTCTTGTCAAAATATCCTTAATACTAGGAATTATTGATGCTGATTCTTCCCAAATTCCATTTATTTCTTGCTGGTGGAGCACCTGGTTTAGTTTTATTTTGTCCCTCTTTTGTCCAGTAAACAAAAAAACATATATTCAAACCTAAAGTCCCTTCTCAAAATGTTCAATATTCATGAATCTTTATATCCCAAAGCTGATTGATCTGTTTCTCTGGATAGTCCCACATTTTTTCCCCAGAACCTTCATAAGTCCCTCTATAAATTCAGTCTTGTGTTGTAGCCTTCAGGCATCACTTAATGTTTTTTAAATCACATTCCAGTCTCCATTAGCCCAGCATTTCCATGATTTTGGGAATGTCGTATACCTTCCTTTTGTCAGTAGGTGGTACTCTTCAATCAAATTTAAATATTAATCCATTTTATCCAATTTTAATGGTAACAATCCAAAATATAAAGAATGCTAGTTTTTTAAGTAGATAGTTCCACCATTTTGAAGTGCCTATTCAAAACAATTCATGTCCAATTTAAACATCCATTTTCTGTGTTTTTAAAGATTTTGCCTTTCTTCCTTTGATTCTTCTTTCTTCAATTTTGAAATTCTTCTCAAAATGTTAGATCACTGCTTTTAAAAATAGCAGTGAGCCTCCCTTTTCCTCAATATTTTTTAGGGTTGAGTTTTAAATAAATAGTATTCTTTTCATCCAGTTCTAGACATTATTTACTGACTCCACTCCAGGACAATTCTTAGGTGTTTCTTGGCTGTCCCAACTTCCTGACAGCCATCTTTAGGCTACCTCTTTTTCTTACCATGGCAAATAGGGAGAACGTGTCTGATATGCTGGGAATATGTGTCTTATATCTCCGCAATGTCAGCCAGAAGTCCCAATACATTTTCAAAAACAATGCTAGCAACAATATAGTATCAACAACACACTTTTCAATTTTCACCATAAAAAATGTATGATGAGATGCGATCTTCAGGCTCTGATGATCATAGACTTAAAGGGCTTGGATTGAAGCCAGTTGATGAGGTTGGGAAATAAACTAAATGATATAAACTGAGGCTGTTGAGTGTAGGAAGGAAAGAAAAAAACCTGACTGTTTACAAGGTCACAATTTGGAAACATTTGAATGACCATGATTGTAATTAACAATTTTGATCAGGATCTGCAGTATTGTCAGAGATGCTACGCATCCTCTCCATGACTAGTTTTCTTTGTTACCTTCTGGAAGGAATCTGTAATAGCTTTGTACCTTGTAGTACAGCAATAGCAATAGCACTTAGACTTATATAATGCTTCATAGTGCTTTATAGCGCTTTCTAAGTGGTTTACAGAATCAGCATATTGCCCCCAACAATCTGGGCCCCCATTGTATCATCCATCCATCCATCCATTGGAAGGATAGAAGTCTGAGTCAAACTTGAGCTGGTGGGGATCAAACTCCTGACAGTGATCAAATTCCTACTTCAGTGAGCTGAAGTAGCCTGCAATACAACCTTTTAACCACCACATCACCGCAACTCACACTATCAACCTTGTTAACACTCAAGATTCTTTTTTCCCCTATGTATTCAAAATGTACTGTTGTTGTTATTATTATTATTATTATTATTATTATTATTATTATTATTATTATCATCTTAGATGGGTCACTTTCCATACATTCTTTTTGTATGGCAATGGGAGCAGGTATTTATTTGTACGTTGGCACATGCACATCATTTTCAGGTCAAGATTTACCCCTGGATGATATTACAACCAGTTTGTGCGTAGGCAAGTACCCTGAGAGTAATTTTAGAAAACCAGAAACTTAGAAGATAGAAAAGTTAGAAAACTTTATTACATAATTAATCTTTCTGCTTACCTTCCACATTATCCTTTTTTTTCCAAAGAAAGATTTCATACTATGATTAAGTAGTACGTAGGTTTTCAAAGGGAGGTGGAAAAAGGGAAGGAAAAGAGGTGAGAAATATAATGATAGGAAATTAAAAAATGAAAATGAGTGAACATGGGAGGCAAAGCAGATTTATAAAAATAAATTGTATCACGCTAGCCACCCAGCTGTATCCTCTTATGATTCAAAAGCAAGTATGTGATAAAATGCATATTTTTCCTGTGTGGCTGACAGAGCAAAGTGTTTTAGAATCAATCTGGTTCCATTCCTTCCTGTGAGCTCCTGGGAACAGAGATTTGTATTTTTTATGATACATTTCTGCAAGCTGGGCTCCCGTGAAGTATTGCAGTCAGAGATTCATGAACATCACCCAAAATGGATCACAGGAGATACAGCCCAAGAGAGAGAACTTGTTGAGCTCCTAGAAACACAGTAGGAGGCAAGTTATTTGGAGAAACAGGATGTCAGAAATACATATGAACACATTTGTTTTAAAGCCTTAGGGAAAGCCAAGCATAAAATCATGCTGAATTGTTCATCCCCAGCACTCTTTGATTCTTAAGTTGATCAAGATATGCTGCCTTTTCACTTCTAATTCCAAAGCAGGTAAATCAAGAACCATCTCATGCAGAATCAGATTACAGCAAAAAAAAAAAAAAAAGTATTGCCAGAAAAACTAACGGGACAGATAATAAATGACTTTAGAAATCTAAAATACAATAAAATAGCACCAAAGTATGTTATATTTGTATGGTGTATTTTTTAAATCTATAAAGATGGCAATGAACAATCAACAAGATTGGCTGGAGATGTTTGATGTTAGTAATGAAAATGGTGAGTAGTGAATGTTGACTTTTTTTGTCCACCAAAAAATACATTATTTCACCCTGGGGAGAAGTGTAAATTTAAATTTAGTCCTCTGCATTTGGAATCACTGTTTAGAGATTGGGATCATTAAAGTCCTAATTGCTATGGAAAGAAGCTGGCTTGATCTATCTTTATTAACAGGAAGGGTTGAACAAGAAATAAATTTTTGCAGACATTGAAATCAATTTGGTCATTCATACAATGGCATTTCCATACATTTCTTCCAACTATATGTTCAATGTATTGGCATTTGTATTGGAATGCTTTTCTGCTTGAATGAAAGGACAAAATGGCTTTGCATCAAACCATAACCAGATCAAATATCAATTCATGATCTACATTATATTTATATATAGAATGCCCACTGTGAAAGAGTTTTAGGAGAGATCATATTTCTGTACAAACCACCAATATTGAAACATGAAGCAACTTATATGAACCATCCCTAAAGTTATAATGAATCAGTATCTTAAAACTAAATGTGATATAAGAGGCTATTATAAATAAATATCCAATAGAAATTCTAGGAATATCACCCACTACATTTTAAAATCAACAACAAAAAACATTCTCAATGTTTCAGAAGAGAAATATAAAAGTTTACATATGTAAATTAATATGTGATGAGCTTGATAGCAGTTTAAGTGCTGCATTGTCATGAAGCATTATGTGATTTTGTAAATATGTGGCTTGACAGTGATTGTGATGAATTAATCTAATCTCCATGTGTTTTCTGTATTAATCTATCATTTTAATCCCCCTTTAAACAATAATGTGACTATTATTCATGATATATTATCTCTGTGAGTGACCGTTGTCAATTTATGAAAGGGATTTGTGTGTCCTGAATTGTACCATGCAAATTTTGTTGCAGAAGCTAAAGCCTGGTGCATGAACAAATATTTATATACAATGCTGTGGATTAGTACAAGATGAAAAGAAATAAAATGTAAGAGCTGCCTTCCATATTACAAAATCCCAAAATAAACATTTTAATGTAAATATTTTTATTAAAGAAATATAATACTTAGTGGACAAAATATATTTAAAATTATTTTCAGTAAGCTATTATATTTCTTTAAATCAGAAATGTATAAAACTAAACCCCCCAATATCTAAAGCTCTATTTAATGTGAGCTTCTGTTTTAGGGTCATTCTGTGTCAAGTGGACCAGTAGTCCCCACCTTACCATCTCAGATTTTGATGAAATTTGGCACATAGTTTCTTTGCAATATAAAAATATGCTGTGCAAAATTTTAGTTCAAGAGACTAAAAATTGGGAGTTTTAGGAAACCTCAAGTAAATGGTTGCAAAATGCTGAGTCCACAAAAATGACATTTTGGGCCAACTTCCTGGGCAAATGCCACAGCCAAAGATGATGGTCCAAAGTTAGCTGTGGATCAAGGAGGATGCCCAATTTGTGTACTGGAATAAATGAACTTTTGCATGATATTCTAATTTTTCAAGTTTCACCTGTACTGGAACACCCAGATGAAATCATGAAGAACTACAAAGCAAAGTACCATAATGACAATGGTATCGCATTTGTGGTTCTAAGAACCTACTGGTAGAAAAGCATTGCTTCCTATTCAATATGTTTATTTTCCTTAGATATGTTTGGTCAATCTGCTGGAATCTTATAATCAATAATTAATCATTGCAGCACTAAACTACTTGGAATTGGTCCCAATGGAATTAAGAATAGCTAGAGTATCGTGACAGTGTTTAGCAGAACACAATTAGAAGGCAACAATCAGACTATAAAATGAATGAGCTGGTGAAGGATTAGTGAAGAATTTCATCTGATACAATATCAATAAATAAAGATGACGAATTTAAAGAGAAACATAATTCAACATAAATATTATTTGCAAAGCTGGTAACTGTAGAATTAAAAAGCCAGCAAACACAGGAAATACTGGGGACTGTTTGGAAAATATGTGTACTGGAATTACTGTACAGATTCTCTCTCTCTCTCTCTCTCTCTCTCTCTCTCTCTCTCTCTCTCTCTCCGTGTGTGTGTACGTGTGTGTGTCTTCATCTCTCTGTGTATATGTGTGTGTGTTTTCAAGCATATACTACAGTATATAAATTGTATGCTCTGTTTCTCTTGTACAAAGAAGTTAAGTGTAGATTTTTCTTTCCCTAATGTTCTTCTCTTATCAAATACTGTACATTACACGTGTCTGAGTTTTGCTTATGTTCTCATAATTTTTCTGCTAAAACATACATATATATAGTATTATGGAAGATCATTCTGCATGCCCCTCAGAACAAAACTTTTCAAGATGTAGGTGACTTGCATTTGATTTCCTGGCTATGGAAAAATAATAATTAACTATATATGGCAATGTTTATTTAGAAATATATAAGTAAAATATGTGGAGATGAATGCTTGATTTCAGCAGCAGTCAATGAGTTCCGAGCTGTTATCAACCAATGCTTTATTGAAGAAATAAAGTTTCTAAGTTAAGTATGGGATTTCTGTCCACTTATGGAATCTTCTTCTGCCACATATATCCCAGCAACTGATTAGAGCCGTCAGGGTTGGCCTTCTCTGGGTCCTGTTGACTAGACAGTTTTGGCTGGTGAGGCCATGTGGGAGGGCCTTCTCTGTGGTGGCTCTGGCTCTCTGGAACCAACTGCCCCCAAAGATCCGTACCGCCCTGACCCTGCTAGCTTTCTGGAAAGCCATGAAGACCTGGCTTTTTCTGCAGACCTGGGTCTGTTGAGAAATACCACCTAGCTCCGGCCAAGAATAAATGAAAAAAATTAAGGGGTTTTAATTGGTTTTTTATTGCTTTTAATTGTTGTACACTGCCCAGTCTGGCCAAAGTTGGGTGGCTTAGAAATTTAATAAATGAAATGAAATGAAATGTCCCCATAATTTTAATGGACTTTGACTTTAAGAGACAGCAGAGCCAAGGGTGCAGACTGGTGGGAGCAGGTGTCAACACCCCAATGCTTCTCCCTCTTTTTTACCTTCTTTTCCCCCTCCTCCTTTCTTCCTTGGGTGCCAAGAAACTCTCAGGACTCTCAGATAAATTAAATGGGACTCTCTCAGTTTTTAAGAAGAAGGGCATATTTTTCTTTCGTTTTGATGAACTGAGATTATATGCCTATATTAGGCTGGACAATTGTTATAACATTTTATATTCTGACTTGGATCAACTGTGTTTTTATTGGTTTGTTCTGTTTATATTGTTTTTTACTGCTTTTTTACTATTTTAGATCTAATTCCATTTTAAATTAATCCTATATTCTATCTAATTGAATTTTAGCTTAAATTAATGAATGTACGTGATTGAAGATATATGTTGTGAGATTGATTGAGTGGTTGTTGAATGTTAACTGAGAAATTCATTCCAGAAATGTTCTTATATTATTCTGTATTGTAATTAATGACTGAATGGAGAGAATGGTTTGGGAGAAATGGAATTAATGGTAGGGTCAGTTGGCCTGGCAATGTAGTGGTGGGAGGAGGGGGACCCCATCTTGGAGAGGGGCGGCATACAAATCTAATAAATTATTAATTATTATTATTATATCTGGGGTGGTAGAGGGCCGTAATATTCTGGTCTTGCTGGGTAGAGGCAGATATGGCAGGAGACATGGGGTAGGCTGCTCTCAGGGGAAAAGGGACCGCTGCTTGAAAGTGGTCCCTTGTTCTGGCCCCATGGACTCAACCCAGAGAACTAGTGACAAGCAAAATCCAGACCCTGGGCTCAGGCTGTTGCTGCTTAATACCAGGTCTGGTATAAATAAAGCTACCCTCATCCAGGTTTTACTCCTGGAAGAAGAGGCAGACCTGGCATGTGTGACTGAGACCTGGCTGGGCCCAGAGGGAAGAGTTCCTCTCTTGGAAATGTGCCCAGCTGGGTTTCAGGTGTGGCACCAGCCGCGACCCCAGGGAAGAGGGGGAGGAGTGGCAATTATAGCCAGGAAGACCATCAAGATGCATAGACTCACTGTCCCTGAGATTGTGGGTTGTGAGTCCCTTCTTATGAGGTTGGACCTAGGGGTACAGATCGACTTGTTGCTCATGTACCTGCCTCTCAGCTGCAGTCAACATCCCTGCCTGTACTACTCGAGGGGGTACCTGGGCTGGCGGTGGAGTTCTCCAGATTTATCGTCTTGGGGGATTTTAATCTGCCGTCACTCGGTGAATCCTCTGGGTTGGTGCAAGAGTTCATGGCCACCATGGCAACCATGGACCTGACCCAAGTAGTTCAAGACCCAACCCATGAGAGGGGGCACACTTTCGACATGGTTTTCCTCTCAGGGCAGCTGAGTAATGATCTGATATTAAGGGGCTTAGAGATGTTGCCTTTGTCATGGTCAGATCATTCCCTATTGTGAATTGATTTTAAGGCTTCAATCCTTCCCCGCAGGGAGGCGGAACCAATTAGGAGGTTCTGCGCCAGACGCCTGATGGATCCAGAAGGTTTTCAAAGAGCGTTGGGGTTTTGCCAGATTCACTTGTGCACAATTCAGCATAGTCTCTTGCTGCAGCCTGGAATACGGCTGCGACAGAGGCTCTAGACCGAATTGCGCCTTTGCAACCTCTCTGTGGCAACAGACCCTGGACATCTCCTTGGTTTACCGAGGAGCTCCAGGGAATGAAACTCGAAAAGAGAAGTCTAGAGAAGTGTTGGAGAATGACCAGATCCGAATCTGACTGAACACTTGTAAAAGCTCATATTAAGATTTACAAAGTAGCGATCAGGTCGACAAGACGTGCTTAAAATGTTGGCCTGATTGTGTTTGAGGAATCCTGCCTGGCCGCCCTGTTTATGGAGACTTGGGGAGCCCTTTCAGGGTAGTGCTGAGGCCTTTAATAAGTTTTTCTCAGATAATACCAGGCTGGTGACTTATCCCCGGCCCGTTTTGCTGCAGGGTCAGGGAGACACTGACCTTTGGCATGGCCTCCATCTTGTTCCTACCTCCTGGGAAGGCTTTGGCCTTCCCAGTGATGTCATCCAGGGCGGAGCCTGCAGCCCTATAAAAGGGCTGGACAGGCTCCGAGGCCTCCTTTTCACCCTGGATGACAAGAGGCGAACACCCACCCGCCCTCCCTATCTTTCAGTGTGCCAGTGGGGGTTGCCCCTTGGCAGACCGAATAGGAATTTTTGGCGGTCGCGGTATTTTCTGCGACCGTTTTTTCGCCTATTCCACACTGCGGTTAGGGGGTGCTTCGCTCATGCTCAGGCTAATTGGCATACCTTTGGTCATTTGGGTAGGCAGGTTAGGGGCAGAAAACTGGGTGGTGGTTTAGCAACTGCGTGTTCTCCATTGGGCATCTTTGGGGATGATTGACAGGTTCTCTCCAAAGGCTTGTGGTGGAAGCGACCTGAGCAATTGGGGGGAACCTGTCTTTGGGTCCCGCCCATTGCTTTCCCCTTGTATGGGATAGACGGCGGGACCTCCCACATGCAAGTGCATGGCAGTGAGTCAGGTGAGGGCGTGGCCCCTCACCTGGATCAGCATGGAGCTATGCCCATAGTTGCCTCGGAAGTTTTTATTATGTCATTTTTCGCCCGGAAGCAATTGTTTGACCCTGCGGGTCCTTGTTTAGGGTTATAGTTAATTTATGCAAATGTATTTAAATAAATTATGCAAATTTAATTAATAAAAATGACCCATTTTAAATCCAGCTCTTGTGTCCGTGTCGTTACTCCACCTCTGCTGCAAAATCGTTCAGATCTGGACTGATCTTGACTCCAATTGGAGTGCAGAGTCGGCTGACAACGAGTCAGTCGAGGTGACAGGGAAGACTTTGGAGCTTGGGGAGAGCAAAACCACCCCGAGTCTTTGGAGAAGGGCGGCACACAAGTCTAATAAATAAAACACGAGCCTACTGGGCCCACCAGAAGTTGGGAAACAGGCCATTTCTGGCCTCCAGATGGCCTCCAGGGTAGGCGGAGAAGCTGTTTACATCCTCCCCAGGCATTGAATTATGGGTCCGGACGCTTACACATGCACAATAGCATGCACCAACACTCTTTCTGCACCCGAAGAAAAAAGGTTCACCATCAGTGCCTTAGGATAAAGAGGATATGCTGAGAGGATTCCAGGTTGGGTGACCTTCACGTGGGCAAGCCCACAGGTTTTGTCAAATATATATATTTTTATACTGGACTTTTTCATCTATTTATCAATGATTGGGAGAAATGAAATAGTTAAAAAAATATTTTCTCCTTCATGCCCTGGCATAATGTCTCATCAACTAGTCACTGCTTGGGAATACCTAAATAGCAAGAAAGGAACTTTTATATGCTATTGGCTTTTCTACTATATGAGTCAAGGGAACTGGAAAAATGAGAACATAGGCTGTGGTGTTCCAAGCTGACTGCCTGCAATGTATCTTGTGGGATTCTCCATAGCCTGCTTTTGACCTTTCACCAAATGGAGCCCCATCAGCAACTACTGCTTGAGAAATGCAGAATATTCAATATATCAAACATTCCACAGTTTATCAAACTGTCAGCTCAAAAGAGCAGGAAATATGATTGGATCAGACCAAGATTCATAAATGCAAGATATTTCCTACAGTAGCTGGCCAGATTTTTCTGTGAAATTAATCAACAAAGTGTGAAGATAATGTTGTCTCCTTCCGCTATGTTGTCTCCTTTGTAAGTCACTTCGAAATAGAGCAGAGCTTTCATTGAAAATTGAGATCCTGCCTGGCATTATATAACACAGCAATTCCTTATCTGATCACCCTTCCATGCTCACTGAAACAATTGCCAATTAATTCATTAGGTTTTCTGCAGGTCTTATCAACTCTAGCAAGTTTAATTACTTCTTTCCAGACTCTGTCAAGTATTTATGACCTGCCTCTAGTGGTTCTATTTTTTTTTCCATTATGGAAAAGTTTCTAACATATACTGTGCCAGAATTAGCAAACAAGTGGAGTTGCTGCTAGCATATAACTCAAAAGATATAGCATATCTTTTAGTATTAATGGGGTTCCAGGTCCCCTTAGCATAGTCATTCTTGCCATTTTAAACAAAATTAGACAGGAAATTTCAATGCCAGAAATGTTCAGATATTAATATGAATGTAGTCCACAACACACTAGTTAGCACAAGCCTTCCTTGCAATTCAGAGATCAGTATAGAATGACTGGAACAATTTCATGACTATAATACTTAATAAAGGGAGAGAGATACCTATCACCAACAGCAAGTTGTCATAATAGCCTTTTCCTTGAAAATGAAAATAAAGCTTGACATATGTTTGAATATTTTGAACAGATAAACAAACATGTTTAATCCAAGCTGTACAAATTAAAAAATATAATGTTTATACAATTTTAAATAAACAAGAACACTCTTAGTCTTCTCATTTTTTCCCCTCAATAAATGTTTCCGTTTTGAAAAACACAGCTTGCCAGAAATGTTATAAAGCATTCCATGATTTCATCGGCTGCCACTGTTACATCACATGCTTGGCTGGTCAAAGAAGACCAGCTCTGCTTCCTAACTTATTTTCCAAAGAAGCATTATTAGAATTTAAATACAGTAGGCACAATTTGGGTGGGATTCTCCTATTAGAGTCATTTTGCACAATTTTGCACACATTTGTTCCATGTCAACATTTGCCTGATTTTTGTTGTTCAGAAAGTGAAGTGGTGAAAGAAAAACATCACTCCTATATTTTATGATAAGTTGGTGTTTTTGAGACTTCTGAAAATTCAACCTCTGAGAAAGAATTCTATGGATTAATTTTATATTCTGAATTAGTGGCTGAACTAGCAGTGAATTAGATGAAGCCAACAATCCAGACAAAGTAGATAGAGGATGGTAGATCAACTGTTTTTCTGCACAATCAATTCTGAAGGAAATATACTCATTCACAAACTGGTAATACTTTTACATTCATTTGTGTCAACAGGTTATTCCTGTCCGAATAAACTACAGTGGTACCTCTACTTAAGAATTTAATTTGTTCCATGACCAGGTTCTTAAGTAGAAAAGTTCTTAAGTAGAAGCAATTTTTCCCATAGGAATAAATGTAAAAGCAAATAATGCATGCAAACCCATTAGCAAAGAAATAAAACCTTGGAATTTGGGTGGGAGGAGGAGGAAGAATAGGAGGAGGACAGTTGGTGCCAAAGGAAGAAGGTGAGTTGAGGGGAATCAAAAAATCCAAAACTTTAAGACTTAATAAAAAAAGAGGGACTCTGAGGTGGTGAGGAGGAGCATGTGCCTCCCTCCCTTCGCTCTGGACTGCCAAAGCCTCCTTAATTGCCACCAAAAGGCTCCTCTGGTTACCCAGAAAAGCTTGAGATGGCCAGGATCAAAGGAGGAATGGCAGGAAGCTGGCCAGGCCTTCGTGCCGCTCTCAAATTTCCTGGGAATTTTTTTCCGGGCTCGGGTTCTTAAGTAGAAAATGGTTCTTAAGAAGAGGCAAAAAAACTTGAACACCTGGTTCTTATCTAGAAAAATTCTTAAGTAGAGGCGTTCTTAAGTAGAAGTACCACTGTATTTAGATGAATGGAATGTACTGCTTCCCTTGACAATGGTCTGACATTTGCAACTCTCCATCTGTCGTTAATAATATAAGAGAAATATAATAATAATAATAATAATAATAATAATAATAATAATAATAATAATAAATCATCTGATGAAACAATTGATCATATCCTCAGCAGCTGCAAGAAAATCGCACAGGCAGATTACAAACAGAGGCACAACTACATAACCCAGATGCTTCTTTGGAACTTGTGCCATAACTACCATCTACTAATGATAAAGAACTGGTGGGATCATAAACCTGAGGAAGTAGTTGAAAACAAACATTCTAAAATACGTTTGGACTTTTGAATTCAAACTGACAAGGTTTTGAGACACAATACACCAAACTTCCCAGTAATGTTATTGTTATTGTTATTGTTATGGTTAAGGTTAATAATAACAGCAATAATAATAGCAATAGCAATAACAATAATGGACTATGGACTGATCAAGATCAGAAGGGGCATCTTCCAAGGGGACTCTTTGTCCCCATTGCTATTCATCATCCCTATAATCCCACTGTCACTCATCCTACACAAAACAAACCTAGGCTACCAAACTGCTAGGAATTCACCAAAAATTTCACACCTGCTGTATATGGATGACCTGAAGATGTACAGAAAATCAGAAACTGAGATACAGTCACTAACCAACACTGTGCAAATGTTCAGCAATGACATCAGCATGGAGTTTGGCCTGGATAAGTGTGCCACAGTGGCCCTGAAAAAGGGGGAAAATCACTGAAAGTGAGGGCATTGAAATGCCAAATGGTCAATCCATCAAGTACCACCAGACAGAAGCCTACAGATACTTGGGCATCTTGCAATTGGATAATTTCAAGAATGGTTATGTGAAAACTGTGATCAGCAAAGAGTACATCCAGAGGACCAGAAAATTTTTGAAGAGCAAACTGAATGGTGGCAACACTATCAAGGCTATAAACACTTGGGCCATACCTGTCATTAGGTACACAGCTGGCATAGTGAACTGGATTCAAGCAGAGCTGGACAACTTGGATACAAAAACTTCGTGCACTACATCCCTGCAGTAATATTGACAGGCTATATTTTCCAAGGAAAATAGGCGGCAGAGAACTTTTGCAAGTGAGGCAGACAGTGGAAGAAGAGAAGCATGCATTAGCTGACTTTGTGAAGGAGAGCAAAGAGCCAGCATTGATAGAGGTCAACAATAAGAAGCTTCTCAAGGAACAGCACAGAAAAACTGTAACTCAATGTCGTATGGACAGCTGGCAGAACAAAGCAAAGATCTAAAAATCGAGCTGCAACGTCTCTGGCATAAGCCAGTGAAAGTGGTTCCAGTGGTTCTTGACATGCTGGGTGCAGTGCCAAAGGATCTCAGCAGACATTTGAAAACCATCAGAATTGACAAAATCTCCATCTGTCAATTGCAAAAAGCTGCTTTGCTGGGATCGGCACACATAATTTGTTGCTACATCACGCAGTCCTAGGTGCTTGGGAAGTGCCCGACTGATGATGATATACAAAATCCAGCATAGTGATCTAATTTGCTGTGTTGTATTAATAATAATAATAATAATAATAATAATAATAATAACAACAACAACAACAACAACAACACAGCAAACGAGATCACTATGCTGGATTTCGTGGTGATGAAATACAAAATCCAACATAGTGATCTCGTTTGCTGTATTGTATTGACATAACAATATAACAACAACAACAACAATACAAAGAGCCATGGTGGTACAGTGGTTACAATGCAGTACTGCAGGCTACTTCTGCTGATCCCTGGCTGCCAGTAGTTTGGCAGTTCAGGTCTCATTGGCTCAAGGTTGATTTCCATTCTCAGGTTGATAAAATGGGGACCCTTGTTTCTTGGGGGCAATATGCTGACTTTGTAAACTGCTTAGAGAGGGCTGTGCAGCATTGTGCAGTGATATATAATCTAAGTACTATTGTTATTGAAATAAATAACTAGGTTGGCTGATGAAAAAGGATCTTTCCCCACTTTAACTTGATGTTTTGGATGTTCCTGAGCCAGAGACACTGCTGGAAACTCAGTGTTTGTCAATAAACTGGAAATTGTGGCTCAAGGCAAACCAATATGCTTACCTCATCATCATCATCATTGTACTATCTTGGCTACAAGCAATGCAGTTGCAGAAACTGAATAAGGCCACTGGCATTGATGCATGCCAATAAAGTTTTAACTATGCCTCTAAATGTCTAAATTATGAACAGTGGAACATTAAATAGTATGATCTTGGCTCTGCATGTCATCCCATCTAAGATAGCAAGAGACTGTGCATATTCCAAGTAATAAAGTTTATCTGTAATGGGGAAACCATTCTGAATCATTTCCAAATGACCATGATGCTTGTAATTGAAATTCAGAAAAGGCAACAATCACATAATGTTAAATTAATTGCAGATTTGTCAATTGCTACTAAAGTATGTTTTGAAGTAAAACCTAAATAATTCAGGAAATACTTTAGAACTACATCAGTAGAGTCTGCTAATTTTATATTGCATTTACATTATGTATACTTTAAACTTCATAGACTTGTTAGAGTTCAGGGCGGCTTGCTTATTTGTCTACTGTACCTAATGTTGAGATGAAATCTTGATATAAATAAAGTCTAAATTTAGGTAAGGCACCTTGCCTTGAATAGTAAGCAATGTTTCATCCCAGCATAAGAAGCAATTACCACTGAATAAACCACTGATGTTTTATTTATTATCTAAAATACAGTTTTATTCAGTGTCTTTTGTTAACAGTTTACAGGTGATGGATTCAGTTGTAATCACTTTGAAGTACTCTTCCCACTGAAGCTTGACTGATGCTGACTACTATCATGATATTCTCAGATATTTTTAAAAATGTTTACGAATTCTAAAATTATACAATAATTTCATCTTATTCCACTTAATCTTTTTAAATTCTAATCTGACAGCTCCTAGGAGAGTTATAGCAAACTGAACACAGTTCCAAGAAAGCAGAACCAACTACTGCAACAGAGACCAAGGAACAGGAGAGCAATTGCTTCCTTGGAAACTTCCTGAATAAGAACTGGATGAGACACCATACACACATCTTCAGATGTCTGTTTGTCACGAGGGGACTGTGGGAATGTGGTTTCCACAGGGTTGAATATTGGGAAATAAAGGGATCGGCCATAATGCTTGTAACTGCAGTGGCACTTTTTAAGTGACAATAAGTTTGGAAATCCCACTTTCTAATCAATTTTGAAAATGATCTATTAACCACCTTAAAGGTAACAGAGACTTTCAAAACAAGAAGTTTAAAAAGTCTTTATCAAGTAAGTTGATCTTCAACTCTGAACAAAATACATATTAGTTATATGCTTAAGAATGTAAAGAATTCAAAATAAACAGCAGCAACCCCCCCCCCCCCTAAATAAGACTTTATTCTAATAAAGTTATAAATGGTTTAACACCAACACTATGACCTGTGGTCATAGTAACTACAACAGTTTTCCAACATGTTTGGAACACTCCTATTTTTAGAAATGGACCATTCTGGTTGTGAATAGCTTTTGTTTTTCTGCCAATAAGAGTGCATGCAACATTGTGCTTGTGTGAATTATTTGGTGTTTTCTGTAGCACTGTTTGAATTTGAGTTGGGGTAATTTTCACCAAAGATCTTTGATACTGTTTATTTTCTTATAATAACGCCGGCTGACTCACCGGCCCCACGGCGATGTTGCTGAAGGGCCGGGCAGACTCGGACCCTTCAGATGGCGGCCGCCATCTTGTTTTCGGCCGAAATCTCGCGAGACGAGATTTCGGCCGGGAATGCCCTGCCCACGTGGCTGGGCATGACGTCGGGTCCGGGCGGGGCCTGCTGGCCCTATTTAAGGGGCAGCAGGCCGGGAAACAGCCTTTTCGCCCGGACCTGGTTGCCTGAGCAGACACTTGTTTGGTGCTGCTCGGCCGCCATTTTGGGTCTCCCTCGTGTTGCGGCCGCCATTTTGTGGCCTACCGAGGGGGCGAAGAGTGCTGTATCTTGCCAACGAGGTTTCTTCGAGGCGCGATTGTGCTACTTTACACTTTGCCTGCTGCAAGACTACGTGGCCTGACTCCTCTCGCTTGGGAGCTGCTTCAGCGATCCCCCTCGGGCCCGAGGGGGACTGGTAACCTCCTCCCGGCTGGGAGGAGGGCGCGGTGGGGGGTGTTCAGGGGGGCCCCCGGTCTTGGGAGGTTGCTGTTTGGGAGGCCGGATTCCAGGCCTTTCAGGCCTGCCTGCAAGGGAGGCTTGCCATTAGCAATACAATACCATTAAATACCAATAAATACTGTGTAAATATAATTTTACTGTTGATATTATAATTTAGTAAGGGGTTGAGGGGGTAGCAGGGGCTTCCCCCCCTTTTTTCTGTTTTCTGGACCCAGACCCTAGGTAGGGCCCTGCGTTGGGGGATTTGTGCCTGCCACTCGTTCCAGGGGTTCGGTCCTAGGTTGTTTTGGTTTTCCAGGAAACCCTGTGATGGCTCCTAAGAAGAGGCCTGCCACTGCTCCTATGGCTCCGCCTGCGGCGCGCCCCAGGAGGGCCCTAAGGCCTTCTGCCCGGGCCCGGGCCAGCAGGGAGGGGAATGCGGGGGTGGTCCCTGACCAGGGGGGTGTGGTATCGTTGCCTCCTGCCCCTCAACCTGATCTTTCTCCTGCTATGTCTTGGGCCAGGGTGTTGGAGCGGCTTGACGAGCTTGAGCAGTGGAGGAGCGGTGCAGTCCCCGGAGCGTCCAGCGATCAAGTGCCCGCGGCGTTGGGGAGAGATCTGGCGGCGGCCCAGGCTGGGCAGCCGGCTCCGTTTGGACGACAGGCCCCTGCAGGGCCGATGGCGGCTTTCCCTGGCCCCGCACCATTGGGCCCCCCGTGGATGTCTTCAACCCCGTACGGGGCAGGTGAGGCTGCACCACACAACACATCACTGTCCTTTCTTCCCCCCCCCCGCCCCGGGTTTTCCCCCGGCGGGGGTCGGGAGTGGGTCTAGCTTTTTTGGGGCCTCCGCGGGCACCTGCGGGCAGGTATGGGCCCCGCCGCTTCCTCCTTCAGGGCCGCAGGCGGCGGGTGCTGCCCCGCTGCCCGGGACGGGCCCTGCGGGGACACCAGCGGTGGCAGGTACAGGGGGGTGGGTTCCCCCGGCCCCTCCTGTCATGCCCCCGCTCCCGGTTCTCCCTTATCCTCACGGGGCGGGAGTTTTTGGTGTGGCGGCCAACTCGATATGGGACCCGTTCGCGTGTATCAAAGCGGGGGCCATACCGTGCGGGTTGCCGTCCACCCCTCTAGGTTGCCACCTTCACCCGTCGGTCAAGGAGGCTATTTGGCGGGGCGAGTACGTGGATTTCTTTTCGCTTTTGAACCGTGAGGTTCCCAAGCAGGAGAAAGAGATTGTCCCGGGAGAGAAAACAAAGAAGACCAAGGTAACGAAATGCTTCAGCTCCTGGCTGTATGCCTTTCTTACCTATGGGTCGGTGGTGATCCAACGGCAGCCGGCTATGGCCTCTGCCATGTTTAAGTATATAGACTTAATTGCCAGGGCCCACTTTGAATATAAGGGCACCATCTGGCGCCATTATGATAAGGGTTTCCGCATGAGGATGGCTGTGGAGCCCAACTTGCCGTGGGATATGGTGGTCCCGGACCTGTGGTTCCGGGCCACGCATATGTCCGGGAAGGAAGGGTGTGAGCGCACGGATAGTGGGCACTTTATGGAGGAGGAGCCCGGCGCGGCTTCGCCGGCCAAGGCGACTCCGGGTGTGGCTGGCAAGGGGGCCTCGCCCGCTTGTCATGAGTTTGCTGCAAAAGGGGCGTGTTTTTGTCCCTTTTGTAAGTACAAGCATGCCTGCGGGAATTGTGGTGGGTCCCATGCGGCTTCAGTCTGTCCCCGCCCCAAGAAAGGGGCGGAGAAGAAGGGCGGGGGTCCAGGAAAACCTCCCCCACCAGCTGGGGGAAAAGTGGCCCAGCCCAATTAATGTTTCTGTGCTTGAGGGTTGGTTGATCGACTACCACCCTCGCCCGAGAGCCGCGTTGCTCTTGAGGGGCTTCTCCGAGGGATTTAGGATCCCTTATGTGGGTATTAGGAGGGCCTTCATGTCCGACAACCTCAGGTCGGTTGTCGGACATGAAGACATTGTACGGGCTAAGATTCGAAAGGAGGTGGCTGAGGGCAGGGTCCTTGGGCCCTTCCCGGAGCCGCCCTTTCCGAATCTTCGTGTTTCCCCCTTAGGTGTGGTCCCCAAAAAGGCGAGTGGTGAATTTAGGTTGATTCACCATTTGTCTTTTCCGAAAGGGGAGTCAGTGAATGACTTCATTCCTGACGAGCTTTGTTCTGTCCGGTACGCATCCTTTGATGCGGCCGTGGCTATGGTTAGGGAGTGTGGGGTGGGAGCCCTTATGGGTAAATGCGACATTAAGTCGGCATTTCGGCTCCTCCCCATTCACCCAGGCGACTTCGAGCTGCTGGGCTTCCATTTCGAAGGTGGGTTTTACGTGGATAGGGCATTGCCGATGGGCTGCTCTATTTCCTGCTCCCTTTTTGAGAGCTTTAGTACCTTCCTCGAGTGGGTGCTCAGGAGGCGGAGTGGCCTGGGGTCCGTCGTTCATTACCTTGATGATTTCTTGATGGCCGGGCCTGCGCAATCGGAGCAATGCTTTGCTTTGATGTGGGACTTCGAGGCCCTTTGTGCTCAATTGGGGGTGCCTTTAGCCTCCGAGAAGACCGAAGGCCCTGCCACCAGGATTACCTTCCTTGGTATTGAATTGGATTCAGTGGAGCAATCTTCCAGATTGCCCCTGGATAAGTTGATTAAAATCAGGTCCAAGCTTGAGGCGGTCCTGAGCTGCAGGAAGGTTACTCTTCGGCAGCTCCAGGAGTTGGCTGGGATTCTTAATTTTGCCTGTCGGGTAGTGGTGCCTGGTAGGGCTTTTTCTCGCCGGTTGTATGATGCGATGAAGGGGCTAAGTTTGCCCCACCATCGTACCCGCTTATGTGCAGGGGTCAGGGCTGACCTCTGCGTGTGGCGGGAGTTTTTGGAACGTTTTAACGGGTTGTCGTTTTGGCGGCAGGAGCTTCTTTTGGAAGCGGAGCTGCAGCTGTGTTCCGACGCCGCAGGGACTTGCGGTTTTGGGGTAGTGTTAGGTGACCAGTGGTGCTGGTCGGCGTGGCCTCCGGAATGGAGTGCCTGTTCATTGGTTAAGGACTTAACTTTTTTGGAGCTTTTCCCCTTAATAGTGGCCTTAGAGCTCTGGGGGGAGCAGTTCAGGGATAAGACTGTGCATTTTTGGTGTGACAATCTAGCGGTTGTCCATGTTGTGAACGCCCTGTCCTCTAAGAGTGATAGGGTGATGCGGCTTGTCCGCCATTTTGTGCACAGGTCCTTGTCTTTGAACGCCTTGTTTTTGGCTAGGCACGTCCCTGGTTTAGATAACGGGGTGGCTGACGCCTTGTCCCGTGGTCAGTTGTCCAGGTTTCGGACCCTGGCCCCGTGGGCCCGAGAGTCGCCGGAGGTGTTTCCAGCCCACCTGTGGAGCCTGGGCGGGCTCTCGAGAGCTGGAGAGACGAGGCCTCCAGGGCGATCGCCTTATCGGTAGCTCCTAGTACCCTGCGAGCTTATCAGCGTGCAGGTAAGGAGTTTGGGGATTTCAGGCTGGGTAAGGGTTACCCCCATTGCTGGCCTGCCCCGGTTGAGCACCTAGCTGAATTCTGTGTCCTGCTGAAGGGGCGTGGCCTTTCAGTGAGGACTATCAGGGCTAGGTTAGCCGGCCTCGCCTTTCTGTCCAAGGCGGGGGGGGTTGGTGATTTTACGGGTGATTTTCGCATCCGGAGGATGCTGGAAGGTTGGGTGAGGGAGCGACAGGGGTTTCCCTCTGACACTCGTCGGGCCCTGACGGTTCAGCAGCTGTCTCTGATTAATCAGACATTTGGCAGTCTGTGTGCCTCTCCTTACGAGGCTCGGCTGTTCAGGGCAGCGACTTGCGTTATGTTTTTCGGGGCCCTCAGGGTCAGTGAGGCAATGGCCTCCTCGCAGTCTGACTTGTCGCTCCGCGCCTTCCAGCTCGCTGATCTGACCTTTAGACAGGGGGGTGTCTCTCTTTTGGTGAGACACTCCAAGACAGATCAGTTGCACAGAGGGGTTAGACTTGAACTTAGCGCAGCCACCGATAAGTCTGTTTGCCCGGTGGCTGCTTTGCAGCAATTTTGTGTCTTGCGTGGGTCAGGGCGTGGGTACCTTTTTATACACCAGGATGGTTCCCCCCTGACCCGGTATCAATTCTGGGCGATAGTGTCTAAGGCTATGTCTCAGGTAGGCATGGATCCCGCCGGCTATGGAACGCATTCGTTCCGTATCGGCGCCGCCACTAGCGCGGCACTTTCTGGTCTCCCGGCCCAACGGATTCAGGAGATCGGCCGCTGGCGGTCAGCGGCATATTTGGGTTATGTTAGGCCCGCTGAGGATCCGGGGCAGGGTTTAGGCTAGGTAACCTCTCTGTGTGTGTCCTCTTCCAGGTTCCCAGTCCAGGCAGAAACCGACGGCGCTGCTGTGTGGCCACAGCATGGTCTTCTGGGCCGGCCGCTCGGCAGCCAGAAGTGCCATCGGGACCCAGCTGTCGTTGGGACGGTGGGTCAATGTTGTTTGGATGGGCCGGAGGGGTATGCGGTGGGAGGGCCTCCTACCGACGCTGCTGGGTACGCAGCATCTCAGGGCGGTACCCGGCGCTGCTGGGCGGGCGGCTACCCAGGGTCGCGCCCAGATGGGACTGGGTGGTCGGCAGCCCATAGCCGCACCCAGATGGCTGGTCTTGCACCTCGGTGGCAATGACCTATGCCTGCTTGGTGGTCTACCGTTGATCGTCCAGGCGCGCGAAGACCTGCGGCGGCTTCGCACGTTATGGCCCACCACGCAAGTGGTGTGGTCAGAGATCCTCCCACGGATCGTTTGGAGGGACGCCATTTCCCTTAGGGCCATCCACCGGGTTAGACGTAGGGTGAATAAGGCCGTGGGAAAAACTGTCAAAGAATTAGGGGGGATTGTAGTTGCCCATCCCCTCATCACTGTAGATCGGCCGTGGCTTTACCGGGCCGATGGCGTTCACCTGTCAGAACAGGGGAACGCCATTTTCTTACAGGACCTGCAGAGGTCTCTGCGTGAGCTGGCGCAGATAGAGGGGGGAGTCGGGGGGCCAAGATAGAGATCTGACCCCCGCTCCGTGGCAGGTTAGGGGTGGAAATCTGGGTGGTTTCAGCAACTGCGCGTTCTCCCTTGGGCATCTTTGGGGATGATTGACAGGTTCTCTCCAAGACCATGGTGGGTGCTACCTGCGCACTTGGGGGGAACCTGTCTTTGGGTCCCGCTATTGAAGTCTCAGGGTAGGGGTGAGCCGGCGGGACCCCCCTCATGCGAGTGTATGGCAGGGTCTCAGGTGAGGGAGAGGTCCCTCACCTGGACCAGCATCGATTACGCCCATAGTTGCCCAGGAATGTTGACCTTTTACGTCATTTCCGCCCCGGAAGTGTTTGTTTGACCCTGCAGGTCCATTTGGTTCCGGGTCATAGTTAAGTATGTTGATTATGCAAATTTATGCTAATTCATGCTAATTTAATTAATAAATTATGCAAATTTATTATAATAAAAATGACCCAAGTTTAAATCCAGCTCTTGTGTCCGAGTCGTTACTCCGTCTCTTCTGCAATAACGCCGGCTGACTCACCGGCCCCACGGCGATGTTGCTGAAGGGCCGGGCAGACTCGGACCCTTCAGATGGCGGCCGCCATCTTGTTTTCGGCCGAAATCTCGCGAGACGAGATTTCGGCCGGGAATGCCCTGCCCACGTGGCTGGGCATGACGTCGGGTCCGGGCGGGGCCTGCTGGCCCTATTTAAGGGGCAGCAGGCCGGGAAACAGCCTTTTCGCCCGGACCTGGTTGCCTGAGCAGACACCCACCCGCCCTTCCCTATTTTGCAGTGTGCCTAGGGGTCGCCTGCGGGGGCCGAATGGGAATTTTTTGCAGCCTCGCCCATTAGGCCAGGCTGTTTTTTTGCCCATTCCACACTGGGGAGATGGATGTGCGGTTAGGGGGTGTTTGCATTTAATTAGGTTAATTGGCTTACCTCTGGTCATTGGGTAGGCAGGTTAGGGGCGGAAATCTGGGTGGTTTCAGCAACTGCGCGTTCTCCCTTGGGCATCTTTGGGGATGATTGACAGGTTCTCTCCAAGACCATGGTGGGTGCTACCTGCGCACTTGGGGGGAACCTGTCTTTGGGTCCCGCTATTGAAGTCCCAGGGTAGGGGTGAGCCGGCGGGACCCCCCTCATGCGAGTGTATGGCAGGGTCTCAGGTGAGGGAGAGGTCCCTCACCTGGACCAGCATCGATTACGCCCATAGTTGCCCAGGAATGTTGACCTTTTACGTCATTTCCGCCCCGGAAGTGTTTGTTTGACCCTGCAGGTCCATTTGGTTCCGGGTCATAGTTAAGTATGTTGATTATGCAAATTTATGCTAATTCATGCTAATTTAATTAATAAATTATGCAAATTTATTATAATAAAAATGACCCAAGTTTAAATCCAGCTCTTGTGTCCGAGTCGTTACTCCGTCTCTTCTGCAATGTCAGGCCACATTTTCCACCAAAAAAAGAGCGATTTGGTGATCCAAACTTTTAAGAAACTGTTCTAACATGGTATGAAGAAGCAAAGAGTGATCTGAATGATATGGAATCGGATTGTGACAAAAACTATGTAATGGATGATGAAGAACCTGCCACCACCGCTGATTCTGACATTAGTAGTCATGAAGCTCCCGATGAAATTGATGAGCAGGAAAAATCTACATTGTGCAATAACTTATATGGCAAGAAAAAGTTCAAATGGTCTTCTGCACCTTTTGGAAGCAATAGATCCAGAACCACTTGTCACACTATTGTAGTGCAATTATCTGGACTATGGCCATTATGAACTGTAATAGCTTAGCCAAAATAGTATGTCTGTGGTTAAGGGTTAAGGATCCAAATAAATTTGAATATTAACTTTTATTGCAAAATTCTGGAATTAACTGTCTGCAGCTTTTTGTGGAAGAGGGGATTAAAGATTCTATTTATTAAATGAGACTAAGAGCCTGTTCTTTATGTCAGTTAATGCTGGAACTTACAAAATGACACAAAATATTACAAGTTTAGAAACATTAAAGAGGAATTTTTAAGAATGGAACCAGAGATTAGTAACTACAGTATCAACATTGTCAGTAATGATATCTACTTCTTTGGTTAAGGCTGTGTGTAAAGTTGTTAATGAAGGAACAACAGATATGGGGGAAAAAAATCTCACAGAATGTGGAACGACAAATGATAGACCAAGAAAATGATTTGGAAAATGACACTTTATGGGATATAAAAAAGAAACTGGGTGAAGAGGTAAAAAAAGAATGGAAATACACACAATAAATCGAGAGAATGACCTGGAAATTGTTCTTTTATTAGTTCTACTAGAGAAACTTATTAAAGCTTTGAAGAAGTTGAAGAGATGGGATAAATAAGAATTGAAGAGAAATCAAATCCTATGATTTGTTCAATATTTGAATGAATTAAAGATTAAGACTTTTAAAAATACATTAAAATTTAAAAATAAATGCAAAAGAATACAATATTGCATATTTTTGCAATGTCCGTGCAACCCTCTCTTGACTTTTTGCTGTCACCAGGATTGAACAGTTAATATTTTAATATTTTACAGATGATCGATTCAGTTGTAATTGCTCTGAATTGCTCTTCACACTGAAGCCTGACTGGTGTTGACTACTATCATGATATTCTAAGATTTTTTTAAAAAAATGTTTATGAATTCTAAAATTATACAATATTTTCATCTTAGTCCACCACTCATCTTTTAAAACTCTAATTTGACAGCTTCTCTGAGAGCCTAAAATTATACAATATTTGCTTACAGATAAGGAATGGGACAGAATTAAGAACGATCTCTTCAACTTTATAGGGAGTGAACAGCTATTACACGTGTTTATATGTACTATATGATTAAGATTGGGAGTCACTTTCTTATTTTTTTCTTCATTATATTCTTTATTATTTGTTCTTTTGTTCTTTTTTCCCTTTACCTTCTTTTTTCTTTTCTTTTTCTATAAGTTTTGTTAGTTTTTACTATTGAAATTAAAATTTAAATAATAGCTATATTCAACAAATGTACCTCTAATCTGAGTAATATTTTTAAAGTTTGCATTATATTCTATTGTAGCTTCTCTGATTAAGTTTTCATTTATTTGGCTTTTCATTGTCTAAGTATTTTAGGATGAAATTTCTATTAAAAATAATGAAAGAGAGCAAAATAGTGAAAGAAGAGAAGGAGGAGTAGGAAATAGTGAAATATTTTAAACCAATTAACATTGGGGACATTTATTCATGCTAATTTTATTTGAAAATGTTTGCCTACTCAAATACATGCATATTTAAAGAGTGATTCAGAGGCCCCTTTGGGAAATGGATAAATTTTAGTAATGGAGGATGATATTTCACAGTCATATGTGATTTGTTACCATTATTCTTCAAATTGACAGGAGTCAGCCAATTCATTATTAAACTTCACCAAGATAGGTTTCTTCCCAAACTCAACAGTAAACATTTTAAATATATATATTTACAATATTTTAATAGCATAAAAATATTAAGAATGAGGTCACCCTTCTCCCTATGACTTACACTTAGCAATAGAGGTGGCTTTCAGCTTGAATTAGCTGCCTAGAATTTCAGGAGTATGTCAAAAAAGAAACATTTGTGACCAGAATCCCACCAGTCAGCAAGAGACAATTTGGAGCCCGCTGAAGATATTCTCTTTACCGTTTACAAAACTGATAAAGATTTTAATCTAAAGTCCAAGTGTTTGCCTTACCCGACTCCATGCCTATTTAGCAGACAGTATGCTTAACTTGCGCTGGAAGTAGAATGACGACATAGAGACAAGAGCTGGAATTTAAATTGGGTCACTTTATTTAAATCAACATAAATTTAAATAACGTAAATGTAAACGTTATTAAAAAATGTAACCAAAGGACCTGCAGAGGCCAAACAAACTAATGGGGCGGAATTACTTATAAAAATATACATTGGCAACTATGGGGCATAACTCCTTCCTGAATCAGGTGAAGATATCCACCATCACCTGGATCCAAGCCACGCCCATAAAGCGTGTGGAAGGAGCTCACCCTCCAATCCCCTTTGGGAAATTGGATAAGGTGAGTCCCACGGGTATCCCCCCTCCAATCCCTGCAGTTGCACAAACCTATAGTTCCTGGGGATAGGCGGCCCATCATCTTTGAAAAGATGCCCAAAGGGAGAACGTGCAGTTGCTCCTACTGCCCATTTCCACCCCTAACCTGCCAAACCCCAGTGACCAAAGGGAAAGCCAAATTGACCAAATGTGTAACTACATCACGTCACACCCCCTAACCAGTGTGGAATAGGCAAAAAAACGGCAACACCCTTAGGAGAGACCGCAAAAAATCCTATTCAGCCCTAAGGTGACTCAGTTCAGGCACACTGTATGATAGTGGGCGGGTGTTTGCATTCAGGATGCTGAGGGCAAAAGGCGGAGGTCCCGGCGTGCCGCCCTTAAATAGGGTGCATCCAGGACCTCCCTGGAGCCCCAGGAGGCAGCGCACCATGCTGGCCCACTGCCAGAAGCCGACAGAGTCGGAGAGCGCACATGCATGGAGCCGTGTCTCTCTGGATCCAATGCAATTTCGGCCGGCGTTTTAAAATGGTCCCCAAATTTTAATGGCAGCCTTCATAGAATAAATGGATGAGATCAAGGAAAAGGGAAAATGAATTATTGTTCCCCAAGAATAATAATTTATTTTTCTTGACACACCCTCCAATCTATTTAATCAATGAAGGGTGCCACTAAATTTTTTTTCTCAAGGAAAGCACAAAGCACAAAACAATATTTTTAACTTCATCTTGGCCGTTATGCATTATACAGTAACAACTATTTTCAAGCAGATAATTTAATACAGTATCCTGCATGTACTTATGATTTGTTTTATTAACACTTCTCCATGAAATGTTACAGAATAGCCTTAAAGCAATTCTTAGATGTTTGGTTACACTAATGCAGAATAAGGAACTTTTCTTTTAAATGCCTTAATGTGAAAAGATGCCTGGGACTCAGCTGAACAGTATGCCTGTGTACAGTGTATAGTTGACGTGAAACTTTTCAAGTTACCCTTCAAAGAAATTCCAATGTTAATGTTGGAAAACTATAGCATTGGTTAGACCTGGCTGAGTGCTTTCAATTAGAAAAACACTTTTCTTGTTCTGACAGATGTTCAAACTTTGGGCCAAAGTCTAACCTTTGTGAAGGCTGCTTGGCATTGCTCCAGATTCCAAAGACAGTTCAAAAGGATAAGTCGTCAAAGGAGGGTCCATGCCTACTGTAAACAAAATATGCACATAGTTAATAGGGTCTCCTGCCAGAAACACTTTCCTAATGGGTATCCAAAAGTCCAGCTGAATATATCTGTATAATGAATGAAATAACTCTTCAAGCAGATAACATTCCAAAGCTAGGCTTCTGGATCTATCAAGATGAAAACATTTAAAGGAAATAAATAAACCTGAACATAACATGAATCAAAAACTTTAATGGTCTATATAACTTTCTCTAACCTCATGATATCCAGAACTAATGGAACTTAAATCCATAAGGCTGGTTTATTAAATAAATGTCATGTACAACATATCAAGGCAGATGGATAAAATAAAGTCTGGCCTTTGTTGTTTTTGGCATAATGCTGGCTTTATCATATGAGTGTGACTCCTTGGACAAACCAACATTCTCTTGCTGTTGCTAGGACACACAAGGTTCAATTATTCTTAGTCTGTCCCCCTTCCCTGTCTTCAAGATTGTTTGGAGCAAAACAAAAATAGTCTGCTGGGAAATTATTTCTGGTCTAGAAAAAGCCTTTCCTCTAAAAATGAAAATTCAAGTTGTAGGAGAGAGCCGAGTTCCATCTGCAGCCAGTCTTGTGTTTTAGAACGGGAATGTCCCCAAAGTCCATATGTTGGTTTTGCCATATGTCCATTATATTACTCTTTAGGAAAGCTGTAAAGAGTGCTTTTTCAATGGGTCCTGGCTCTGGAGTTGGGTGATTTGTGATCCCACTGGTATATATTGATTGGAGTGTTATCTCCCAATAAGAATGGTGGATATTTGCTCATTGCTGTCTAGCCAGCTTTAAATTATTATTTTACCTTTGTAATAAGCCTAAAGCTGCATCAGCAATGGAGGCATTAAATACATAAATATTTTCTGTTCTTAACTGATAGTCACCAAGAAAGATAGATGATAGATGATAGATAGATAGATAGATAGATAGATAGATAGATAGATAGATGGATGGATGGATGGATGGATGGATGGATGGATGGATGGATGGATGGATGGGTGGGTGGGACGACGTCAGGCAGGCATGACAATTATTCCATAGATAATTTGTAATAAATATTGGAAATGTAAAAAGGAAATAGGGTCTTACTACCATCAATGGTGGATGTGCAGCAAAGCTAGACTCTATTGGAAAATGATAGGAAAAATGATAAAAGAAATAGTGAAACAAGATATAGAAGCAACCCCGGAATTCTATTTATTAGGAATCACAAATCAAACTTACAAGAAAGAAATTTTATATTTAGTTATACATATTTTAACGGCGGCTAGGATTATATATGTGCAAAACTGGAAAGGGGAGGATATCCCCAAAGAAGAAGAAGTTATTATAAAAATATTAGATTGCGCTGAAATGGATATGATGACAACACGCTTAAATGATCAAGAAGATACGGAATTTTATGAAACATGGAACAAAGTTTATATATGGATAAATAAGAAAAAACAGTAATATGATAAACAAACAAATGAATGTGTAAATTATTTTGGTAAAAACATGATTTATGAGTTATAATAGTATTAGATAGAATAAATTTGTTTTTAGAAATATATCAGCATTAGTCTATATATGAAGAATTATTATGAGAAGAGTTTTGAATTTATATTAGTATTAGTTTAAATGAGAAAAATTTAATGTGAAATTTAAAAAATAATATTTTTTTTTACATCTATAACAATGAATTGTATTTGAATAGGTATTCTTTTTTCTATATTCAAATTTATACTTTTGAGATAAGCGGGGAAATTATGACCCCATTTTTTTATGTTAAATGTTGGTATATCTGTTTGTCTATTTTATGAAAACTAATAAAATTTATTGTAAAAAAAAAAGAAGATAATTTGTAATAAATATTCCCCACTATTCTGAACTGTTGGGACCAATCGTGATGCAAGGTTCTAAAGTACCTTGGAGACCACACACATATAGCATCTGTTCCTCATTTATGCAGAATATAGCGAGATTATGGCAGAGTTAGGATAGGTGACATTAGGATTGTCAAATCGCAGGAAATATCAATGTTTTATGGCATTTTAGCTTAAAGCTGCATCAGCAGTGGTGGCATTAAATACATAAATATTTTCTGTTCTTAATTGATAATCACCAAAAAAGATAGATGATAGATGACAGATAGATATACTGCTATATAGTAGTTTTATTTGTATATTTATGTATATGTGTTTTCAGATTTGCAATCCATCTGAATTTCAACATTTCATTGCCATGAGATTAAGGTCCCACTGAGGTAGACACAATAAGGGGAAAGAACACTTTATCCTACATGTATCTGATGATTTAACATATTAAAAACAGTACCATAATGAGGTTTTTAAAAGCTAATCCTTTTCTTTTACAAAATCAGTAAAATCTGGATAGTTATGAAATTAAATAGCTATAAAATTAAAATGCTACTTAAAAATCAGGACATGGATTTAGGAAATTGTAGTTTAAACAATACCTCCAGATTCTAGAATATGGAAGTCCTAAATAGCAACTCTCCATACATAATAACACGATGTGACTTTTCCCACTCTTTTCCCATAGAATTGTTGTATTTCACCCACCAAAATGTCATTCTTTATTGTTAACAATGGCATTGTAAAATGAACAATGGGCAGAAGATAGGCAGGTAAACTAAAAATAAATGCTTCTTCTCTACACTACAGTTGTAAAACCTAGATTTGTAAATGGTATGTATAAAGGTAAATGGTATCTATAAAAAGACTGTGTTGCTTCTTTACTTCAATTTTAAAGTGATGCCTGTCATAAAAGTCCATTTATGAAGATAATTTTCTTTCCTATGGGATTCTTGTCATACAAGCCAAGGAACAAAATGCCTTGGCCCTGAAAAACTGTGAGGGATGTTTTGTATATGTGTTTTAAAAAATTCTTTAGAGTTAAGAGCTACAGTTAAATAGAAGATCACTGACACTGTTTATAAATGTCTTTGGGCAGTGTTGAATAGTTCTTTATGCTTTATTATTATTTTTAGGAGGTTACTGAAGCAACAAAATGTTTAGGAAAATGACATCCTAATGCTGGAATTGTTAACTGGCCATGCTTGGATATTAGCTGTTGGAAAAACCTCACAGAGTCGCAACTGCAAGAGAATTCAGAGAACACAATTGGGCATTCATGAAAGACCTTATCTGTAACTCTATGCTTCCTTACAATAGCTCTAAAGTCTCAACATTCCATTATTGGAAAGGAAGCTCTTCAAAGTGACTTTTACTCAGAATAAAAATCCTGGCAGTTCCAGTTTCTCGGCTTTTTCTTAATAAATATCGGTAAATATTTTTAAACGGGATTTTAATATTCAGAGAATCACATTTGGATCACAACAAATTTTCCCTTGTAACACCAGGTCCATTCATGTTCTACCCAGAATCCAAATAGTGTGTGTTTGTGCCAAATGCAATAATTCATTTCTTCTACCTCAGCCATCTTCTTTCTGAAATATAAATCTTCTGATAGCTTCCACACAATTACATCCCTCTCATTTCGCCTGTGTTCTTCATATGTTAATTGAATCTAGGGGTTTCCCCCCCCCTCCCCTTGGGTACCTGTCTCTCATAAACTGCATCAAGCTCTTTTTTAATATGATGTTCCTTGTAAGCAACATCGTGCTCCATTTAGTTGACCAATATCTTATTATCATTAATCACAAATCCATCTTATTCAGAAATATATGAAAATAGGAATTGGCCTGCTCACACTGGCAATACAAAAGTTCCATATGAAGGGAAACTTTAAAATAGTATAGTAATGTCTTAAGGTTCAAAATAATAAAAAATGAGCCTTGAGGAGAAAGAGTATTCATCTATCTTGGCATGCTATCTGAGTTTCTGCTAGGAAGCAAAAATCTCAAATGAACATCTTCAATAAAAAGGAAAATATGTTCATATAAACCCTTGCCTATGACTCTTCTTTGGCAACTAACATTCTTTGTTGGGTTATTTTACTTGTTACTTGATTAAATCAATCAAAGGTTTTTTTTTAATCAATTCCAAATAAATTTCTCAGGTTTTGGATATGTTCCTTCCAATATGAAAACTGGATTGGTGGCATTTATTATTTAATAGAGGGAAATCTTAGTTCTTTACAAGCTGCTGTAAATGTCCTTAGCCCTATATTTTCTATGCTTTTGTCAAATCTCTCAAATATAGTTACTCACCAGATCCAAATTCAGCAGCTTCTGAACAGGTTCTGGAGAACTGGTAGTGGAAATTTTGAGTAGTTCACAGAAACAGCAAATACCACCTCTGGCTGGTCCCAGAGTGGGGAGGGAATATTGATTTTGCAGTATGCGTTCCCTGGAAGGGTGTTAGAATGGAGATTTTGCAGTATCCTTCCCCTGCCATGCCCACCAAGCCACGCCCACAAAACTAGTAGTGAATTTTTTTGAATTTCACTCATGCCCAGGTCCGTAAGGTAATTCAGAAAGTGTCGCATATAACTAGTTGAAATCACCATTAAAAACCTTGGCAAATACATTCAGCTGATTCAGCATTGTATTTTATATTTTGAAATATCTGGATACTTACACAATAGTGAGTAGCTTTTCCTACTTTTTTCTCTTCATCTATCAACAGTGGATGCAACTGACAAAGGGATAATTAAACAAGATATGACAACATGTAAATGAAGTGGCAATGATTCATATCATGCATGGTTTTAGCACAATTGAATGTTACCAAATTATTGTTGTGTAATTCAACCTGTGAAAAATTCTTTAGAAAATGGTATACAGGAAAATAATGAAAAACATCTAACAGAGGAGAGGGGAGAATTGTATTTATGAAGCAAGTGTATAATTGAATCAATATCTAGGCTCTAGATCTTGAAGAAAATCATTTGCAGAAGAGACGGAGTAACGACTCGGACACCAGAGCTGGATTTAAAATTGGGTCATTTTTATTATAATAAATTTGCATAATTTATTAATTAAATTAGCATGAATTAGCATAAATTTGCATGAATCAACATATTCAACTATGACCCGGAAACAGTGGACCTGCAGGGTCAAACAAACACTTCCGGGGCGGAAATGACGTAAAAGGTCAACATTCCTGGGCAACTATGGGCGTAGTCGATGCTGGTCCAGGTGAGGGACCTCTCCCTCACCTGAGACCCTGCCATACACTCGCATGAGGGGGGTCCCGCCGGCTCACCCCTACCCTGGGACTTCAATAGCGGGACCCAAAGACAGGTTCCCCCCAAGTGCGCAGGTAGCACCCACCATGGGCTTGGAGAGAACCTGTCAATCATCCCCAAAGATGCCCAAGGGAGAACGCGCAGTTGCTGAAACCACCCAGATTTCCGCCCCTAACCTGCCTACCCAATGACCAGAGGTAAGCCAATTAACCTAATTAAATGCAAACACCCCCTAACCGCACATCCATCTCCCCAGTGTGGAATGGGCGAAAAAACAGCCTGGCCTAACGGGCGAGGCTGCAAAAAATTCCCATTCGGCCCCCGCAGGCGACCCCCTAGGCACACTGCAAAATAGGGAAGGGCGGGTGGGTGTCTGCTCAGGCACCAGGTCCGGGCGAAAAGGCTGTCTTCCCGGCCTGCTGTCCCTTAAATAGGGCCAGCAGGCCCCGCCCGGACCCGACGTCATGCCCAGCCACGTGGGCAGGGCATTCCCGGCCGAAATCTCGCCTCGCGAGATTTCGGCCGAAAACAAGATGGCGGCCGCCATTGCAAGGGTCCGAGTCTGCCCGGCCCTTCTGCAAAATCGCCGTGGGGCCGGTAAGTCAGCCGGCGGTATTGCAGAAGAGACAGAGTAACGACTCGGACACCAGAGCTGGATTTAAAATTGGGTCATTTTTATTATAATAAATTTGCATAATTTATTAATTAAATTAGCATGAATTAGCATAAATTTGCATGAATCAACATATTCAACTATGACCCGGAAACAGTGGACCTGCAGGGTCAAACAAACACTTCCGGGGCGGAAATGACGTAAAAGGTCAACATTCCTGGGCAACTATGGGCGTAGTCGATGCTGGTCCAGGTGAGGGACCTCTCCCTCACCTGAGACCCTGCCATACACTCGCATGAGGGGGGTCCCGCCGGCTCACCCCTACCCTGGGACTTCAATAGCGGGACCCAAAGACAGGTTCCCCCCAAGCGCGCAGGTAGCACCCACCATGGTCTTGGAGAGAACCTGTCAATCATCCCCAAAGATGCCCAAGGGAGAACGCGCAGTTGCTGAAACCACCCAGATTTCCGCCCCTAACCTGCCACGGAGCGGGGGTCAGATCTCTATCTTGGCCCCCCGACTCCCCCCTCTATCTGCGCCAGCTCACGCAGAGACCGCTGCAGGTCCTGTAAGAAAATGGCGTTCCCCTGTTCTGACAGGTGAACGCCATCGGCCCGGTAAAGCCACGGCCGATCTATGGTGATGAGGGGATGGGCCACTACCACCCCACCTAATTCTTTGACAGTTTTTCCCACGGCCTTATTCACCCTGCGTCTAACCCGGTGGATGGCCCTAAGGGAAATGGCGTCCCTCCAAACGATCCTTGGAAGGATCTCTGACCACACCACTTGCGTGGTGGGCCATACCGTGCGAAGCCACCGCAGGTCTTCGCGCGCCTGAACGATCAACGGTAGACCGCCAAGCAGGCATAGGTCATTGCCACCGAGGTGCAAGACCAGCCATCTGGGTGCGGCTATGGGCTGCCGACCACCCAGTCCCATCTGGGCGCGACCCTGGGTAGCCGCCCGCCCAGCAGCACCGGGTACCGCCCTGAGATGCTGAGTACCCAGCAACGTCGGTAGGAGCCCCTCCCACCGCATACCCCTCCGGCCCATCCAAACAATATTGACCCACCGTCCCAACGACAGCTGGGTCCCGATGGCGCTTCTGGCTGCGGAGCGGCCGGCCCAGAAGACCATGCTGTGGCCACACAGGAGTGCCGTCGGTTTCTGCCTGGACTGGGAACCTGGAAGAGGACACACACAGAGAGGTTACCTAGCCTAAACCCTGCCCAGAATCCTCAGCGGGCCTAACATAACCCAAATATGCCGCTGACCGCCAGCGGCCGATCTCCTGAATCCGTTGGGCCGGGAAACCAGAAAGAGCCGCGCTAGTGGCGGCGCCGATACGGAACGAATGCGTTCCATAGCCGGCGGGATCCATGCCTACCTGAGACATTGCCTTAGACACTATCGCCCAGAATTGATACCGGGTCAGGGGGGAGCCATCCTGATGGAGAAAAAGGTACCCACTCCCTGACCCACGCAAGACACAAAATTGCTGCAAAGCAGCCACCGGGCAAACAGACTTATCGGTGGCAGCGCTAAGCTCGAGTCTAACCCCTCTGTGTAACTGATCTGTCTTGGAGTGTCTCACCAAAAGCGAGACACCCCCCTGTGTAAAGGTCAGATCAGCGAGCTGGAAGGCGCGGAGCGACAAGTCAGACTGCGAGGAGGCCATTGCCTCGCTGACCCTAAGGGCCCCAAAAAACATAACACAAGTCGCTGCCCTGAACAGCCGAGCCTCGTAAAGAGAGGCACACAGACTGCCAAATGTCTGATTAATCAGAGACAGCTGCTGAACCGTCAGGGCCCGACGAGTGTCAGCGGGGAACCCCTGTCGCTCCCTCACCCAACCTTCCAGCATCCTCCGGATGCGAAAATCACCCAAAAAATCACCAAACCCCCCCGCCTTGGACAGAAAGGCGAGGCCGGCTAACCTAGCCCTGATAGTCCTCACTGAAAGGCCACGCCCCTTCAGCAGGACACAGAATTCAGCTAGGTGCTCAACCGGGGCAGGCCAGCAATGGGGGTAACCCTTACCCAGCCTGAAATCCCCAAACTCCTTACCTGCACGCTGATAAGCTCGCAGGGTGCTAGGAGCTACCGATAAGGCGATCGCCCTGGAGGCCTCGTCTCTCCAGCTCTCGAGAGCCCGCCCAGGCTCCACAGGTGGGCTGGAAACACCTCTGGTGACTCTCGGGCCCACGGGGCCAGGGTCCGAAACCTGGACAACTGACCACGGGACAAGGCGTCAGCCACCCCGTTATCTAAACCCGGGACGTGCCTAGCCAAAAACAAGGCGTTCAAAGACAAGGACCTGTGCACAAAATGGCGAACAAGCCGCATCACCCTGTCACTCTTAGAGGACAGGGCGTTCACAACATGGACAACCGCAAGATTGTCACACCAAAAATGCACAGTCTTATCCCTGAACTGCTCTCCCCAGAGCTCTAAGGCCACTATTAAGGGGAAAAGCTCCAAAAAAGTTAAGTCCTTAACCAATGAACAGGCACTCCATTCCGGAGGCCATGCCGACCAGCACCACTGGTCACCTAACACTACCCCAAAACCGCAAGTCCCTGCGGCGTCGGAACACAGCTGCAGCTCCGCTTCCAAAAGAAGCTCCTGCCGCCAGAAAGACAACCCGTTAAAACGTTCCAAAAACTCCCGCCACACGCAGAGGTCAGCCCTGACCCCTGCACATAAGCGGGTACGATGGTGGGGCAAACTTAGCCCCTTCATCGCGTCATACAACCGACGAGAGAAGGCCCTACCAGGCACCACTACCCGACAGGCAAAATTAAGAATCCCAGCCAACTCCTGGAGCTGCCGAAGAGTAACCTTCCTGCAGCCCAAGACCGCCTCAAGCTTGGACCTGATTTTAATCAACTTATCCAGGGGCAATCTGGAAGATTGCTCCACTGAATCCAATTCAATACCAAGGAAGGTAATCCTGGTGGCAGGACCTTCGGTCTTCTCGGAGGCTAAAGGCACCCCCAATTGAGCACAAAGGGCTTCGAAGTCCCGCATCAAAGCAAAGCATTGCTCCGATTGCGCAGGCCCGGCCATCAGGAAATCATCAAGGTAATGAACGACAGACCCCAGGCCACTACGCCTCCTGAGCACCCACTCCAGGAAGGTACTAAAGCTCTCGAAAAGGGAGCAGGAAACAGAGCAGCCCATAGGCAATGCCCTATCCACGTAAAACCCACCTTCGAAATGGAAGCCCAGCAGCTCGAAGTCGCCTGGGTGAATGGGGAGGAGCCAAAATGCCGACTTAATGTCGCATTTACCCATAAGGGCTCCCACCGCACACTCCCTAACCATGGCCACGGCCGCATCAAAGGATGCGTACCGGACAGAACAAAGCTCGTCAGGAATGAAGTCATTCACTGACTCCCCTTTTGGAAAAGACAAATGGTGAATCAACCTAAATTCACCACTCGCCTTTTTGGGGACCACACCTAAGGGGGACACACGAAGATTCGGAAAGGGCGGCTCCGGGAAGGGCCCAAGGACCCTGCCCTCCACCACCTCCTTCCGAATCTTAGCCCGTACAATGTCCTCATGTCCGACAACCGACCTGAGGTTGTCGGACATGAAGGCCCTCCTAATACCCACATAAGGGATCCTAAATCCCTCGGAGAAGCCCCTCAAGAGCAACTCGGCTCTCGGGCGAGGGTGTTAGTCGAACAACCAACCCTCAAGCACAGATACATTAATTGGACTGGGCCCCTTTTCCCCCAGTTGGTGGGGGAGGTTTTCCTGGACCCCCGCCCTTCTTCTCCGCCCCTTTCTTGGGGCGGGGACAGACTGAAGCTGCATGGGACCCCCCACAATTGCCGCAAGCATGCTTGTATTTACAAAAGGGACCAAAACACGCCCCTTTCGCAGCAAACTCATGACAAGCGGGCGAGGCCCCCTTGCCAGCCACACCAGGAGTAGCCTTGGCCGGTGAGGCCGTGCCAGGCTCCTCCTCCATGAAGTGCCCACTATCCGTACGCTCACAGCCTTCCTTTCCAGACATATGCGTGGCCCGGAACCAAAGGTCCGGGACCACCATATCCCATGGCAAATTAGGCTCCACCGACATCCTCATACGGAAACCCTTATCATAATGGCGCCATATGGTGCCCTTATATTCGAAGTGGGCCCGGGCAATCAAGTCTATATACTTAAACATGGCAGAGGCCATAGCCGGCTGCCGTTGCATTACCACAGACCCATAAGTAAGAAAAGCATACAGCCAGGAGCTGAAGCATTTTGTTACCTTGGTCTTCTTCGTTTTCTCCCCCGGGACAATCTCTTTTTCCTGCTTGGGAACCTCTCGGTTCAAAAGCGAAAAAAGATCCACGTATTCGCCCCGCCAAATAGCCTCCTTGACCGACGGGTGAAGGTGGCATCCTAGAGGGGTGGACGGCAGCCCGCACGGTATGGCCCCCGCTTTAATACAAGCGAAGGGGTCCCATACCGAGTTGGCCGCTACACCAAAAACTCCCGCCCCGTGGGGGTAGGGGAAAACCGGGAGCGGGGGCATGACAGGAGGGGCCGGTGGAACCCACCCCCCTGCACCTGGCACCGCAGGTGTCCCCGCAGGACCCGTCCCAGACAGCGGAGCAGCGCCGGCCGCCGGCGGCCCCGGAGGAGGAACCGGCGGAGCCCACACCTGCCCGCAGGTGCCCGCGGGGGACCCCAGAAAGCTGGGCCCACTCCCGACCCCCGCCGGGGGAAAACCCGGGGCGGGGGGAGGAAGAAAGGACAGAGATGTAGTGTGTGGTGCAGCCTCACCTGCCCCGTACGGGGTTGATGACATCCACGGGGGGCCCAATGGTGCGGGGCCCGGGAAAGCCGCCATCGGCCCTGCCGGGGCCTGTCGTCCAAACGGAGCCATCTGCCCAGCCTGGGCCGCCGCCGGATCTCTCCCCAACGCCGCAGGCACTTGATCGCTGGACGCTCCGGGGACCGCACCGCTCCTCCACTGCTCGAGCTCGTCGAGCCTCTCCAACACCCTAGCCCAAGACATGGCAGGAGAAAGATCAGGTTGAGGGGCAGGAGGCAACGAGACCACCCCCCCTTGCTCAGGGACCACCCCCGCAGTCCCCTCCCTACTGGCCCGAGCCCGGGCAGAAGGCCTAAGGGCCCTCCTGGGGCGTGCCGCCGGCGGAGCCATAGGGGCAGTGGCAGGCCTCTTCTTTGGAGCCATCCCAACTATTCCTGAAGTATACAAGGAGCCACAGAACAACTTGGAACCGCACCCCCTGACTGAGTGGCAGGCACAGGTCCCCCACCCCAGAGCCCTACCTAGGGCCTGGTACCAGAAAAAAAGGGGGGGGAAGCCCTTGCTACCCCCTAGGCCCCTTTACGCTATTATTCTATTGTATGCTCCCCCTTGTCCCTTCAGGGCTATTATCAAACCTCCCTGCACAGGTAGGCCTAAAGGCCTGCGATCCGGCCTCCCAACAAAACCGACCGGGGGCCCAGACCAAACACCCCCCACCACGCCCTCCTCCCAGCCGGGAGGAGGTTACCAGTCCCCCTCGGGCCCGAGGGGGATCGCTGACAACAGCTCCAGTGGAGAGGAGTAAGGCCTCAACGACGTTCTGCAGCACTTTTCGCCCCCTCGGTAGGCCACAAAATGGCGGCCGCGACACGAGGGGAACCAAAATGGCGGCCGAGCAGCACCAAACAAGTGTCTGCTCAGGCACCAGGTCCGGGCGAAAAGGCTGTCTTCCCGGCCTGCTGTCCCTTAAATAGGGCCAGCAGGCCCCGCCCGGACCCGACGTCATGCCCAGCCACGTGGGCAGGGCATTCCCGGCCGAAATCTCGCCTTGCGAGATTTCGGCCGAAAACAAGATGGCGGCCGCCATTGCAAGGGTCCGAGTCTGCCCGGCCCTTCTGCAAAATCGCCGTGGGGCCGGTAAGTCAGCCGGCGGTATTCTGCCTCTTATGTTTTCCCCTTGAATTTACATCATGGAAACTTCAGATAGTCAATATTTGTGAATTCTAACACTGATGTATCAATAAGAATATAAACATCATTTGGAGTTTAAAGATCAACCTTTTACTTTGTAGCCTTCGACTCAAGAAATATATCAAAATAGAGTATTTCTAGACAAGTAATTTACAGCACCAGCTATTGTTATGGTTGATATAAAATGTATCTTATCACACTGGTGACAAAGAGAATGTATAAATCAATACTGCAGAAATGGTCTACACTTAAGCATTCATATGTTCAGATAATCAATTCCAAAGTATATTGATACCTTATTAAAGTGGGGCAGAGCTTCAGATTCAAAGGGAAAAATATGAAGGGATGTACACATGAAATAGACTGGGAAGCCCTTAAATCAAATGCTTATTTTCTTGGAATCACATTGTAACCATGTAATCCCAAGAAAAGACATAGATGTTTTAAAGAGCAGTTTCCAAGTTCATATACCATTAAATCATCCTTTGATGTAATTTGGGTTGTTTCATAATAACTGTTCAAAGTAATCTAATCATGGTTCAATGAAGCATGAATTTAGTTCTTCCCGGTACTTGGCCAAGTATGTTTGAGATAAGAACAAGTTTGATTAATATTCCATTAGGGACCAGACTGAGAGGTTGAAAAACAACTTGAAAAAGGCACTGCTTTTTCAAGTAAATTGCTTCCATTTTGTCATTTGAACAAAACAAAAAAACTCTGAACAAGAAATAAAACTTAATCTATACGAAACTCGGTTTAATTTGATGGAGTATTTATTTTTTATCATCTATGATTCCCTCAAAGCATAAGCATATTAGTGGAACATGGTCTCTCTCTCTCTCTCTCTCTCTCTCGCACGCATACACACACACTGGTTCCCTGACTGAACACTAATAGTCAACCAAAATGAACAGCAGAAGCAGAATTGAGCTATTTTCTACATTTTTAAAGGAGAAACTGAGAATCAGCTGGTTACCTGTATTTACTTTTGAAACATAAATGTTGGATTGAAAGCCCCCCTGCAGTTGACCCAAATGTGGCTCCAGCAGTAGAGAGAGAGGTGGTGGTATAGAAAGAAGGTCTCCGTCTTTGGAAATTTAGCTTCTTCCTGACACACGTGCAATATTTCAAAGCCGGCTTGTTCCCAATGCAATCTGAACATTGCGCCTTCCCTCTCAGCAGAGTCAGCTGGGCATCTTTCAGGTTTTTATTTTCTTTGAACAAAGGAAATTATACGTTTAAACTTCAGAAGACTAATCCTCTGTAAAACTCTGCAGAGTACCTTAGCAAAGAAGGCGGTAAAGGGAAGAAAATCACATGTTCTAGATTGGCTTTTTTTTGCTAAAGTCAGTGGTAGGTTTTGAAACTGCTGGATGGAACTGACTCTGTTTGTTTGTTCATTCATTCATTCATTCATTCATTCATTCTGCATTTTTATTCTATTTCAGGTCAACATAATTAGTCTATAATTTTTAAGCAAACCATTTAGATTAAGTCTTATATCTTTCCTCAGATAGAAATAATTCGGGGGATATTTCCTCCCCGCCTGCCAATTGACAGATTTATTTTTTTGTAAGTTTATCACATTATTAAGTCTACCTAATTCATCAAACACTCTAGGGAGTCTAAAATAATTAAAAACAATAGTATAAAATATTAAAAACATGGCTACCTCGGTGGAGCAAGCAGCCTTTTTTAAAAAAAACCTGTAAACCTCTCACGGAGGAGCTCACATTTCATCTAAACATTGGGTGAGGGGAAACATTTATTTCAGACCATATTTCTTGCTTGTATTGGGGCTGGACTAGAAGATCTCTACGATCCTTCTCAGCTCTATTCTATTTTAATTCTAATATTGAAAGGAGATTGGGGATGTTTGAATCCATGGAGTGATGCTGTTCTAGAAGGCAACCATTGAAAAAAGAGAAAGTACTCTCTTGAGTACCATGAAATGACATTGCTTAATGTATGAAGTCTACAGGATGCCAACTCTTGCTCTCTTATTGGATGGGTAGAAACAGCAGGAGAGAGATAAGCCCTCAACTAAGCAGGTGTCAGGCCAAGTACAATTTATAGGTGACAACCAGCACCTTGAATTGCACTTGGAAGACTACTGGTAACCAGTTCAACTCATACAGTAGTAGTCCATATATGAAGTGGCTAAAATGGTTATCATGAGAAGAAACAGTATTATTTATACACATGTGTAAAGGATATAAGAAATGATCTTGAAAGAAAGGAGAAAGAACCACTATCAAGACCACTTACCAATCAAAGATATTTGACTTGAGCCCCAGCCAAGAAATTCATTTTAGTAAATATCTTAGGAAGAGCCTGATCACCTTGTTGGGTTGACATCAATCTTGTAAGTCAGAAAGATTGGTGGCATTGAAGGTTGTTGAAAAGTTGCTGAAAGATAAAGGTTAGAAAGGTTGTAACATCCCTGTCACAGCTGTGACAGAGTTTATCAACAGAGGTAATTGATCCACCTAATTACTATGTCCCAGACTGAAGCCCAATGAAAATGTCCAGAGCATTTGTTTTCCTCTGAAGCTGCAATGTGCTCATCTTTTAAAAAACATTCCCCACAAAGAAGACATTGGAAACTGGACGAAAACTATCCAAAACTGTTGGGTTCATGGAAGGAGTGTGCCAACTCTGAATAGACCAACAAATGTTATCTTCCTGAATCTTTCACCAACCAGGAGGACCAGTAATTAACAAACAGGTAGCAGCGAGCTGAGGACTTTATCCAATTTCCCAGAAAAATTGGGGAGAAAAATCTCTTCCCAAGGTAAGGAAGCAAATCTATTTTTTCTTACTACTACTACTACTACTACTACTACTACTACTACTACTACTAATAATAATAATAATAATAATAATAATAATAATAATAATTTATTAGATTTGTATGCCGCCCCTCCCCGAGGACAAAATAATGTTATTTCTGTCTATATAAAAATTAGTTTTTATATGTGAGTCTCAGGGGAAGGGCAGCCTGGAAATTGAACAATACTACTACTATTACTACTACTACTACTACTACTACTACTAATAATAATAATAATAATAATAATTATTATTATTATTATTATTATTATTATTATTATTATTATTATTATTATATATTTGGATAGGGGATATTTTCTGTCGGGCTCTCTGGTAGACTCCTCCCGAAAATTCACAGGTACAAATTTCAAACACACACACATTTGAAAATTCAAAACAATGTTCTTTATAATGAAAATTCACTTAAACTAAGCCCTCTTTTTGTATAGCAAAGAGCACTTGTCTCCAAACAAACTGGTAATTGGTACAAGTCCCTTATCAGTTCTGTGATACTTAACTGGCAGCTGTTAGGCAATTCACAGTCCTTCTTCTTTCACAAAGTGAAACACACTTTGCTCTGGTTTAGTTTCAAAGCGGGGAAAAATCAGCACACAAAAGGTCAAACACAGCAAAGCAGGCATGAAACACAACGATCAGATAATCCTCCTCAATGGCCAAACCCACAGGCTGCTATTTATAGTAGCCTCACTAATTACCACAGCCCCACCCAACCACAGGTGGCCTCATTTTCTTTGATAATAATCTTTCAGTTGTTGTTGCCTATGCAACGCTCTCCTCATGCGTGGCTGTATCATTATCTTGTTCTGAATCCAAGGAGGAGCTAGATAATTGATCTCCTTCTGAGCTGTTGTCACACTCTCCTCCTCCCTGTCACTCATGTCTTCTTGGTCAGAGGAGCCTTCATCAGCAGATTCCACCGGGGGGGGGGGGGGCAAAACAGGCCTGCAGCATGTGGATGCCTCCCCCACATCCACAGTCCTTGGGGCAGGAGCTGCAACAAAGCTAACCACAACAGGATATAGATTCAATGAATATATAGGAAATAATCCACAGTTAGGCAGATGGAGTGGGAAGGATGAATCTCTACTCTGTCCTTTATCACGGGAGTAAATCTTCTTGGCAACAAAGGTCCAAAGTTGGCTTTTGGAGGGTGGGTGTTGAGGGCAGATGGAAAGTGAAAAATGGGTTGAATCCCATCACACATATAGTTTAAAACAGATTGGGTCTCTTTGTTCTTTTTAATCATGAACTTTATATTTTAAGGCTTGCATTATCATTTTCATCTGTTCTTCATTGTAAAAGGGTAAGAAATTGCCATGAGGGATTAAAAATGAACGTTTAGGGCCATATTCAACCCTGAATTTAAGTTGCCCATTTCTGCTTGAATAGCTAAGCAATTTGATATCTTTCAGATATTTGCTTTATAACTTCCAATTTGTCCTTCTCTGTTCAAGAGTTGAAATCAAAACACCTGGGAGTATATTGCTCATTCTTCCTTAGGCATGTTTGAAAGAAGGAAGAATGAGTTAGGGGAAAGAAAAATTCTTTTGACTTTTGAAATACAGCAGGGTAACTATGTCCACATGGTGCGAGATGGCAGGGTCCAAATACCAATTTGGCAGAGGTCAGTGGATTTCATAATACTGTTCTTGGAAGATATGATATTAATGCCTTTTTAAAAAAGAGATATAAATAAGAATTTGAAGCAAGGAAGAACCTTTACTGCATGTAAACTGAGAAGAAGATAACGTAAATGGTGTTTCTTTGTAAACCTCAGTCTACAAATGGTTAGGACTATAGATGTTATTCTCCCAACTGTATCATCTTTCTGTTTCTTTATTGTATGTCTATGTGTTAAAATGTATTCACACATACAGCATGGATAATTTTGTTACGTTCAGCTTTGTTTATTGCCTGTTGTTGTCATTTTAAATTTGATTTATCTACCTGCTAGTATTATGAAAAATTCTGTGTATTCGTCCACTTTTATACTAGTGTACTTGTTTATATGTTTACTATAGGTTGAAAGCATGCTCGATTATATGCAGTTTTGCAGATGATTCACTTTCCTCTAATGTGTCCCCTTTGAACACATTTTTCAATTGTAGACATTATAAAATTTATAAAACATTCTAGATAATGTACAATATGAGATGTGGAAAGATAATGGCAATTAAATAAATTTTACATAACATGCCCACACAACAATTGTGCAACTTACTTTTTTTTTACTCAGCAAGTTTGGAAGTGTTTTATATCTTATATAATGTTATTATATTACTGTTTATATTGATAGAAAATACTTAACATATCACATCAATCAATAAATAATATTTTGACTAGCACATTTATATTTCCTTTCAGTTATTCCTTCTGATCACAATGTACATTTGAATGAGGATGAAAGCATAAGAGATTTATAGGCAACTGAATTTTTAAAGAGTCTGTACATGCATGGCTTCTAGGGAAAGAAATATTTGTCGCTTTCTCTTCTTTAAAAAATTGCATTTTAACAATTACGCTGCATTGATTGTGCCAATGTCTTAGTCACTAGACAATACATTTGAGGTTGAATAAATGGTTATTTAGCCACACTGTAAAAAAGACATAATTGCCATTTCAATGAACTGTAGGACAACAGTGTGCATGCTAATTTACAACAGGCGAAGATAGAGGCACATATTTTTATTGTGCATATTATAATACTTCAGAGCCTCTGTTATAGTTTACAGCTATACACATATAGTTTCCACTTGAATCATTAGGAAAAAATTGATCTGATATGACAATTAGTATTATATTGCATTGCAGAAAAAGCAAGGCATAAATAGCATTTTTATTTCTATGAAATGCTCAAATAAAAACAATAATAATGTTTCATTAGGCCTATCCATTTGAACTATAAATAGGCGGTTTCAGATAGCAGGCTCTGTGACAAGCTAGTGACCTAATTTGTCCTTGTCTCAAGGCTTTTCGTGCCAAAAACGGAATGACAGAGGGTTAGAATTCTTGTAGATTTCTTTTAGCTTTAATCTAGCCTTTAATTTAATTGAAGTCTTAGCAGGTGGCAGCTCCTGGGTGACATGTGCTGGGGCGTGGAAGCTAAGTAAGGTTGACAACAGCAATGTGTTGTCCTGACACAAGCATTTGCATATGCATTGTGTTGCTGCATGCACAAAAGGGGTGGGATTTGTGTTGTAATGATGTGTCACTACTTTCATCTTTGCTTGGCTGAGTCATCTAAAAGAATACTACACCTGTCTTGTCCTGGGTAACTACACAAGCACCTTGGAACATGGCAACGCTCTCTACATGGGGCTACCTTTGAAAAGTGTTCGGAAACTTCAGATCACGCAGCATGCGGCCGCAAGAGCTATCATGGGCTTTCCCAGACATGCCCATGTTTCATCAACACTCCCCGGCTTGCACTGGCTGCCAATCAATTTCTGGTCACAATTCAAAGTGTTGGCAATGACCTATAAAGCCCTACATGGCATCGGACCGGAGTACCTACGAGACTGCCTTCTGCCACAGGAATCCCCACAGCCAATTAGATCCCACAGAGTTGGCCTTCTCCAGGTCCTGTCGATAAAACAATGCTATCTGGTGGGGCCCAGGGGAAGAGCCTTATCTGTGGTGGCTCCATCCCTCTGGAATCAACTCCGCCCGGATATTCGAACTGCCCCTACCCTCCTCGCTTTCCATAAAATGTTGAAGACTCATCTTTGCCACTAGGCATGGGGGGATTAATCCCCCCTCCCTGTATTATGTTGATGTTCAGTTGGATTGAGTTGTGTAACAAATAAGTTTTTATAATAATGCATTTTAAATTGGTTTTTAAAAGTTTAGATTTGTATTTATATTGTATTGCTGTTATGTTGTGAGCTGCCCTGAGTCTTCGGAGAGGGGTGGCATACAAATAATAATAATAATAATAATAATAATAATAATAATAATAATAATAATAGTAATAATTATAAACATCTTGCTATCAGCAATAGAAGTACAGATAGAAGTACACTTAACAAACTTTGCAGCATCCCCATGATCATGTAAACCAAAATTCAGATGCTTGGCAACTGACAGTGGTTAAAGATGGTTGCAGTGTCCCATAGTCACGTGATCCCGTTTTGACAAGCAGAGTCAAGGGAGAAACCATACTTGTGTAAGAACCGTGTTTCTAACTTAATAACTGTAGTGATTCATTTAACAACTGTGGGGGGGGGGGAGAGATGGAGGGTAAAATTCACATAACAAATATCTCCTTTAGCAATATAAATTTTGGGCTTACTTGTGATCATAAGTTGAGGACTCCCTCTATGGGAATGATCTTGGGAGACAGGAAGAATTACAGACCAGACAATGATCGGATAAGTGACAACTGAATTAAGAGAAGGAATATAACATGATCAATGTTCCTCAATTTCTTTGACTGCTGTGATGACTGTAGGGGGATGCAAGGACTTGCAAAACTCTAATAAAGTACATAACTTCCCTGTAAAGTTAGAGCTAGTTCTCCTGGATGTGCTTCATGTCTGGACTGCCTTCCGAGGCTGACAGAAATTTACTTTTTATTTCTTTACCATTTATTTTAAGTGCCCCTCAGCCTGGTGGAAGATCGGAAATGTTTAAATCTTATTCTTCATTTCCTGCTGGATTGCAGGCTCATCGCTCTCCTTCGACAATAAGTTCTACTTACATGTTTAAATGGCATTTCCACGCTATCTTTTTGCACTCTCCAGTATTAACTTCTCTAACCTTCATTGAATTTATCAAGATCTATTAGCCGTTTGGTGTTCCTATCAGTGCAGGAATACACGAATCCCAAATTAAGTTTTTGAGAGAAAGCGAAAAAGAGAAAGGGAAGAGAAATAGACAATGAAGCTCATAAATCAAAACAAGAAGATGTTTGGCATAAGAATGCTGTTTAATCAACCTTGCAAAGCTATGAGCTGGGCCTGAAAAACAAAGGAATCCCACTTGAATAAACAAGATGCTTTCATGGTGGGCAAAAGAAAGAAGCATATGTATAGCAGAGATATTTAAAGGGCTGCAAGTTATTAGATATGTGACCTTACAAAAAGACTAGACTAGAAATATCTAGGGAGAAAAAGAAGATGGCATTTGATGTTTTTATTCATTATTACTCTTCCTCTAAAATGGCCTTCAACTCCCTTACAACAAGGCCACTCAAGGCCACTGAAGAATCTTCTTGGATGAGAAATGAAACATCTTTGTGGAAGAACAAAGAAAGTCCAGCTGCCTTTTGAAACAGCACCTTTGGGACTGCAGATATAAACCACAGGTCACATAGTCAGGTTGTTTCTTCTGCTGTCTAATTTAAAGCTATATATTTTTTGCATTTAACCAACTAAAGGCCTTCAGCAATCTTAGCCAGCTGTCAGTGATCCAGGGATTCTACTTTGGCCCCAGCACCATCACTGTTCCTGAGAAATGCTGCCTCAAGCCCCACACCATGGCCAGCTATGTCAACAGCTTTGCCTAAACTTCCTGCTGTGATGAGGTTTTCTAGGATGTGGAAGCTTTGTGTCATTCTGCTGTGCTGTGCTGTTGGTGGCTGAGGCTTTCATGAGCGGTTGCAGCACTACACTATGGCACTACTCTCCAACTGGTCCACTGGGGGGGGGGTCCCAGTGCCTCCTGCACTGCCCTGAGACATGCACTCCTTACCTGCTAAATAATCCACAATTCTTGTTTAAGGAGAACAGCAAATAGTGCCATTCTTGAGGGGTAAAGCAATCACATGATATCCCACTCAATAACTGATTTGCTTAAGCAAGTGAGATTCTGGTTCCAACTGTGGTTGTAGATGAGGACTTCCTGTATGCTTGGTGGCCTAGAATTCTCAGTAAATATGTGTTAGTCAATGTTACTGTCGAACATTTGGCTAAAACATGATGCCTGATAGGCAGATAACATAAACATCAAATTTTCCATTTCAATGGAACAGAGAAGCATGCTTTCTAATTATATAAAAACCTTGTTTTGGGGACTCTAAGAGTTTCCTTTAAGTGTATCTAAATTTCTCCCTGTGATATTCTGCTTCAAAATCAGTTTTGTCCAATATTTTATTACTTATACTGCCATACAATAATAAGGGAAGGAAATAATCAGCTTTAGCTCCTGGGGTTTGACAGCAAAATCTTGAGCACGTTTTACTTGGATGTACACAGTTAAGGAGCACTGGGGCTTATTCAGGACTGGTAACTACTACTGTTGTTCTGAACTGTTTTCTGTGGCTAATTGACCTTGTTTTGTCAAGGCTGCAGGAGTTTCCGGGAGGGATAGCAGAGGAGTTGGTTAGCAGACTAAATTGGAGTGAACAGAAAAGAAGGGTACAAATTTCATCTGACATTTGAAGGGAGGAAAAGGAAATCCATGCAATTGATACAGGTGCTCTAATGTCTTTCTCTTTAACCTTTCCTTCCTTCCTTCCTTTCTTACTTCCATCCTTTCCCCCCGTATTGTTACAAGGAACTGTTGTCTCCATTGAAAAAAGGGGAAGTGGCAGTAAAGCCCTGAGTCAATGGATGTAAATATGACTGGAGGCTTTTTTTGAAAAATAAAGTTTTATTTCATAAACATTTTTTTAAAGTTTCTTCCAAATAAGAAAGAGTACTATTCTTTGTGAAATTCTTATTGGTGTAATGAAAAGTCCTTATACAGTACATCCTTTGCAAGATGTGTGGCCTGGGGTACACCAGTTTTCATTTATTCATGGTGTTGGTGGGTTCCAACACCTCATTAAGCCAAGCAGAATACATCAATCCTAGGCCATTCTTCAAAATTTAGCACTTGCTCCGGCTGCAGAATAAACAGACACATGAAGAACAGAACAGTTTCTCATGAGGAGCATATCTGGCTCCTAGTTTCAGTGATACTTGATTTCAAGCAGCGTTTGCCAAGTATAATGCATTGGTATGCATATATTTCCATAATATCTATAGGGTCACATTCATTTTTTTCAGAATGTACACATTTTATTATTTTCCTCAAATATGCAAATGTTTGTTCATGTTCAGGTTGCAAGCTGTAGTGAAAAAATAAGTACTGATTTAGCCAATACCGAAATTTGAGGTATCCTATAAATTTAGGACACATCACATTAATGTATAATGAATTTATGCTTTCCTATTGGCTTTTGCTCAATTTCTACCAATTGTATTGCAACATAACTGTTCTTAGAATGTGTAGGTGACAAGGTTGCAGGTCACCTTTCTTTTTTTTTTTTGCTGAGTTCATAAATTAAAAATTGCCCTTATTTTCCACTATTTAATAAACAAAATTTCATAACATCTCACTAGATTTTGTTATTTCTATGATGTTTATGAATTTGAGCTTTTTTTTCTTTTCCTTTTTGAGGTGGAATTTTTGCCTTCTCTTTTTCTCCCTCAGCCTCCTGGAGTGTTCTGCCAGCTCTCTGCACGAGCCTCTAATTAAATGCAAAGGTAGCAAAAACACACACACACACACACGCACACATGAAAGGTCAAGAATATTTTCTTTATCCACAGAAAAATAGAAGCAAAACCCCTTTTTGTAGTCAAAGGGCTCACTTTCAAAGCAAACAGACTTGAATGCAGTGAAAAAACAGAAAAAATAAACTCAAAGCAATTAACAAGTAGCTGTGAAGTCGTCAGAGCTACTCTCCTTCAGACATTGTCCAACTCACACGTTTAACAATGATTTACGTTCAGAATCCTGATATCAAAGCACAGAGTCCTTGGAGAATCTGGAGAGTCAAGTCACAATCCACTATCACAAACAGATAATCTTCCACACTGAGAGGCCGGCACGCTGCCCATTTAACAGCAGTCCTAATTAGTTGCACCACACCCAACCACAGGTGAACTCTCTTATCTCTTGTAATACCGACGTAACTGCTCTCTCCTATTCATGGCCCTTCGCATGTGTGCATCTATGACTGCTTCTTCATCAGAGTCCAGTGAAGATAAGGAGGAGGATGAATGGCTTCCTAATTGGCTGTCTGCCATGACCCCTTCTGAGGGTCCCATTTCACAGTCACTCCCTGCTTCCGACTATACTTCACTGTCCGAAGCAGTCAGCAGTAAAACAGGCCTTTGACACTGGGAGGATTCACCCACATCCACCCCCACATTCCTTGGGGCAGGAGCTGGCCCAGAGCCAACCACAACATGGAGTTTGGGACAAACTTTTCGCTCAGCTTCCCAAAAGTTTGCAGAAGGGAAAAGTCTCTCCCTCCCTCCATCCTTCTGTATCCCATGGAGTTCAAGGAAAATTCTACTGGCATGCAAAAGATCGCCGCTTTTTGGAATCTGTTTTTTTCCCATGTTTTTTCCCTCATGCAAAAAGTCTCTCTTGATTTAGGAAGGCCAACACCTCCCATGTGGGTAGCATTGCGCTCCTTGCTGAGTCTCCTTTTAGGAGAACATTTTATGGAGGTGAATAGGTGAGCATTTCATCTGGTTACTGAAATGGAAGAACTGAGCTATTGAAAAGAATTAATCTCCCATTTTTTCATGCAGGAGTATGAAAAAATTGAAATTTTGAATTTCCATGTATGTGAACATGAAGATGGTGCTAGCAGTACAAAAGGAGGCCATTTGTGTCCTTGGGGAGTAGGGGGTGTTGAACAAAGGGGTCTTCATTCCCAAACATTGAGTCACTGAAAAAGACTGTGGATTATATCGGACCTACATTATCAAAAAATGACCCCTTCCTGTTTACAGTAGTCTTGTAGGGTACTGGAGAACAATGACTGATCTACCCCACTCCCCAGGGTTGAGAATGACTCCTCTGTGTGTTTTAGACCTAGGTGGAATGGGTGCCTGCAGCTTTCTCATTGCAGAATAGTTCTAATCAGATTTCAGCCATTGTCTTCTAAAGGGAGCTGACTGAGAAATATGAGCTATCAACTAATGGCCTGAGAGGCTTAGCACAAGTTTGCCTTCCAAGGGGTTTCATTGATTTTCTTGTTGCTGGGCTATTGGCTTTAGACACCATCCCCAAGAGAGTCTCTCTCTCTCCCTCTCTCTCTCTCTCTCTCTCTCTCTCTCTCAAGAAAGGGCAAAGAAATAATGTTGACTTGGCCACACCATCCATCCAGTCACATGGCCATCAAGCCATACCCACCAAGCCATGCCCAGAGAGCCGGTAGGAAAATTTTTTAATTTCACCCCTGTAAAGTACCCATAATTCGAAGGCAAATTGTTCCATTGGTTAATTGTCCTCAACTGTCAGGAAATTTCTCCTTGATTCTAGATTGCTTCTCTCCTTGATTAGTTTCCATCTATTGCATTCTGTTACTTTGGGAAATAAGTTGACCTGCTTTTATTTGTGGTAGCCTCTCCATTATTGGAATACTGCTATTGTGTCATCCCTCATTCTTTGTGTGTTTTAGCATCGAGCCCTTTTTTGCTCTTTTCTGCACCCTTTCCACAGTCTCAACATCTTTTTCATATGGTAACCAAAACTGGATGAAGTATTCTAACTGTGGTCTTACTAACTAACTTATTATTTACTAGCTTAATAATTGGGATAGAGTCAGAAAAACTATTGATACTTGGGATTGAAAATATCTTGTTATTTAGTTTGCTTGAGGATTAGGACTTTAATGTGTTATGTCAATCCACAATCTTAGAATTTATTTTACCATTTAATTTCCATAAAGTTAGGATTTCACTCACAATCTTAAAGAAGGCTCAGGTACCATACATAGCTGAAAAAAAACAACCCCAGGGATATTCACACCAAAAAAGTCAATAATTATCCTCTTATACTTGTATATTTCCCCCTGGCTAAAAGACTAGATTCTGATTTAAGACATGGGGTGAAGATTTTTAAAAGTGATATATTGTTGTTCTGTTATACTAAAACTTGATAAAAATCTTATGAATAGCTGTCTTGGACTAATCATCCCAGCCAATTTACCCCTGCTTATTTCAAAGTAAACATGGACTACCTTGGACTGCAGGTCTGCTAATATTCAGAAAGTTAAAGATTATGTTGTTCATAATATGAGATTGTGTTATAGTTTATTTGGGTCAATGCCTTGAGACAATGTAATAAAATTGTTTAATTCCACACCACAGGGAATTGGTGTGAGTGTTAATCACTTCTTCATCGGTTATGATTTTTTTTCTCCCTGGATAAAGAAAATAACTAAATGTATCCTGCAGTGTAAAGACAGGCTCAATTTTATTGTAGTTCTTGTTATTACCACCCTATAATATCATGCTAAAACTTTCAATCCTGTCCATAGCTTAGCTACTGGCATGCTGGGAAGGAAGCGGCACAAACTGCTCTAAGATATAAGAGGTTTTGCTAAGCAATCAGGGAATCCCCCCGGAACCATATGTCACACGTATATTTGCAGAGTTGGTTGCAAGCTTGCATTTTCCTTGTCTTCCTAATGTGAAATACATATAGTTAGCTGGGTAAGGATGCCACCTTATTGAATAAGGCATAATGATTATTCATCTTTGGAATGGAATAATATACCCCAAACATCAATTGAATCGTGAAATGTGGTGGGAGTTATACGATGAGAGCAGATATAAGTGTCCTGTTTTTTCTAGTTCTTTAGACTTGCATGGCTTTGGGAATTCAACTCTTTATTTTTAGAAATACTATATATATTTTTCTTGCTATATTATTTCACCTATTTTAACCACATTATTACTGTTGTTTGTCCAGTTAAATATGCATATTTATAATTTTTAGTTTTCCTCTTCGTAATCCAAAACATGTAGGCTCTAGTCTTCAATAAAGTGGCCTTTTATTGTAGATAAATATTCTTTTATGACATGTTGTCCATGACAATCATCCTCAAAGGACTTTCTTCAACTTCAGCCTTCTCCAGAAGTGTGAGAACAGTTCCCAGAATCTCCTGCCAATCATGGCTATCACTCATAATTCTTGGAGATTGGCCACAAATCCAGTAATGAAAGAGGTTATCTATTTGAAACGATGCTCAATCTTTATCAGGTTTAAATGAAATAATCCTTCAAAGACGAGCCTTGAAATTGTGGATCACTGCTTAGTATCTGAATAGCAGACTGAGCAGGCACATAGGCCAGTTAATCATATTTTTTTTCTATGGTGAAATGTTTGGACTTTGATATACCTTTCAATAACTTTCTGATCTGCACTGGCTGATCTGCATCCATAAAAATATGTATGTACGTGTTGTGGTTAGCTCTGGCCCAGCTCCTACCCCCAAAGAGGAGACATCCACATGCTGCAGGACTGTTTTGCCCCCCCTGGTGGAATCTGCTGATGAAGGCTCTGAAATGACCGAGAAACACGGTCTCCAAGTAAAATCCTTTTTATTCTCTACAGGCTCTGAGCGAGCGGAAAAACACTTTCACTGTATATGCGAGTTACAGAAGAAGCGCGTAAGACAAGTAGCTCGGCTATTTAAAGACTTTCCCTCAGCAACAGCCGGCGGCTGACAGCTCTTCCATTTTGGCGCCCTCTACAGCAGCCAATAGGAAGCAGGTAAACAATGCCTATGGTTTCTTTCAATTCTGCTTAACAACTCTTGTTTAACAAGTTAACCCAGATACAGAACATTATAGAACATTACAGAATTTACAGGATTTAACACCCCTCCCCCTTCTGGATGATTTTACAGATTTTTATTCGGTCAAGTAAGTAACAAAGTCTTCTAAGTGAGGGGGTCTTCGCGAAGTCCGATCTGACCGTCTAGGGTCGCTCATGACTTGTGTGTCCACCGACGAAGATGGTTCCTCTCGTCCTGCAGACGCGTTGCTTCCATGTCCAGGAGATGGCAGAGCTGAGGCAGCGCTGGAGTGGCTATTTCCCCCAGGTAAGTCCCAATCAACTGGTTCCGGGTTCCTGTTTGTCCTTGCGAAATTCCCTGTGGGGAGGGGATGAGTGTTATCTTTATGTCCTTCACTCTCGGTTTTCTCCACTCTCCCCCTAATGTGGTCAATGTGCCTTTTCCAGAGGCGGCCATCTAGTAATTCCACCATATATGTTTTGGGACCTGTTTGGTCTTGCACAATGCCACTTTCCCAATGCTTTCCTGCATCAAAATTTTTAACATATACCTTTTGTCCCACGGCCACTGCACGCTCAGGTATTAGTACATTGTCCGGTTTTAATTTGATGTAGGAGGGGTGCAGCCTATCCAAGGGTGATCTTAACCTTCTCCCCATTAGCAACTCAGCAGGGCTTTTCCCAGTGGTCATACTAGGTGTTATGTGCTGGGTCAGCAAGAACGTGTCTAATCTCTCCTGGATGTCACCTGGAGCTGACCTCTTAATGGCCTCTTTGGCCACTCGAACATAACGTTCTGCTGCTCCATTAGACCACGCTGCGTGGGGCGAGGTGAGTGCATGTCGGACCCCAAGACCAGCTAGGAACACCTCAAATTGTTTAGATGTAAATTGGGGCCCGTTGTCCGAGACTAATATGTCCGGGCACCCATGTGTTGCAAATAACTTCCTTAATACATGTATTACTGCTGATGATGTGGTAGATGTTAATGGCACTATTTCAAGCCACCTTGAATACGCATCAATCAGGATTAAAAACATATGATTCCCCACTGGTCCAGCCAGATCAATGTGCACCCTAGACCATGGCCCTTGGGGACTGTCCCACTGTGCAGGGGTGGTTTTAGGCGGGTCTGGCCGCGTTTCTTGGCACTGGCCACATGTTGCCACCCAGTTCTCAATTTCTTTATCCAAGCCTGGCCACCACAAATACCCCCTTGCCAATGCCTTCATCCTCACCACCCCTGGGTGTCCCTCATGTAGCATTTTCATGACTCGCGGTCTCAGGGCAGTAGGGATAACCACTCTCTCCCCCCAGAGAATGCAATCATGCATAACTGATAGTTCTAGCCTCTTCGTTTTAAATTCACCTATTAAGGGATCGTCCCCATTCGCTGGCCAGCCTTTTAAAATGTAATTCAGAATCCTGCTCAAAATCTTATCTTGCCTGGTTTCCAATGCCACCTGTCTGGCAGTGACCACAGGAGACTTATCTAATTCAATAAGGAGTACCTCTGCAGCGGGCGCTGGGTCTTCTACTCTCTGTCCCAATGGACAGCGACTAAGGCCGTCTGCGTGATTAATAGTAGATCCCCCTTTATGAATGAGCTGGTAGTCATATGCAGCTAGGAAAATAGCCCATCTGGACATACGGGGAGACATGAAGGGAGGAGTTGGCCGTCCCGTGGCTAGCAGACCCAAGAGAGGCTTGTGGTCTGTAACTAATTGAAAAGGTCTCCCTAGCAGATAATGATGAAATTTTTTCACCCCGGCTACCAACGCCAAAGCTTCCTTGTCAATCTGCGCGTAATTGCGCTCAGCCCCAGATAGTGTTCTAGAAAAATAGGCAATTGGAGCCTCCTGCCCATTAGGAAAAATATGGGCTAACACACCGCCCACCCCGTACGGAGAAGCGTCGCATGTGAGCCTCACAGGGAGGGTTGAGCTATATTGCACTACTAAGCTATGGGACGACAAAAGATCTTTAACCATGTTAAACGCCCGTTGTTCCTTCTCACCCCAGTGCCAATCTGTCCCTTTATGGAGGAGCCTATGTAGGGGTTCAGCTGCGGAGGCTTTCTGTCTTAGAAAAACAGCATAAAAATTTAATAGCCCTAAAAAGGCTTGCAGCTCTGCCTTACAAGTTGGGGCAGGCGCTTCTTTAATGGCTCTAACTTTTTCTTCTGTGGGGTGAATGCCCTCAGCATCTATACGAAATCCCAAAAATTCGACTGAAGGGGTCCCCCACACACATTTTTCTGGTTTCAGCCGCAGACCCTTATCTCTCAATCTAGTGAGTACCTGTCTAATTCGACTGTGCAGCTGGGCAGAGGTGTCACCACAAATTAAAATGTCGTCGAAATAAGGGACCACCCCATCAAGGCCCCCCAATAAGCGCTCCATTAACCGCTGGAATATACCAGGAGCAACACTCACTCCGAATTGCAGGCACGTACACTTGAAAGCACCCCTGTGCGTTACAATAGTCTGTGATAAGGCAGTGGCTTCGTCCACTGTCAATTGCTGGTAAGCCTGTGCAAGGTCCAGCCTCGCGAAGATTTTCCCAGACCCCAAGGTGTGTAACAGCTGCTGCACAACTGGAATAGGATACGAGTTGTGCTGTAAAGCCTTATTAATAGTGGATTTGTAATCCGCACAAACTCGTAGGGAGCCATCTGGCTTCAGTGGGGTTACAATTGGTGTTTCCCAGGGTGCATGTTCCACTGGAACCAATATACCTTGTGCTTGAAGTTTTGTTAATTGTTCATCTAACTTACTTAGCAAGGGCAAGGGTACCCTGCGAGGTTTTAATCTAACGGGAGGAACAGAAGGGTCTAATGAAAAAGAAATAGGAGGTCCTTTAAAGGTACCCAGACCAGCACGGAAAACCTCAGGAAATTCAGTGACAAAATCAGGGGCAGTAGAATATGTCAATTTGTTAAGACCCGTTACTGCTAATCCCAAAGGTGCCATCCAGTCCAACCCTAGAAGGGAATGATTAGCCCCGTCCACAACTAACAGAGGGAGAACATGGTTCACATTTCTAAAGGTAATAGGAACCCTGGTTTTACCCAAAACCCTAATTGGGTGACCCTGGAAGTCATTGATAGCAATGTCCAAAGGTTGCAAATCGTCCTGTGCCAAACTTGGTATATATAAATGTAATTTATGCCAGGGCATTAGTGTATATTTCGAGCCAGTGTCCAATTCCATATGGCACGGCTGATGGTTTAAAAGGATGGGGACAACAATTTTATTAGGGGCAGGAGGGTAAACTGTAGAACCACTGAAAAAGCGGTTACCTCTGGCATTCCAAGGGCGGCGGAAACCCCGTCCTTGTGGCCGGAAAGGACGGTAGGCTCGGGTAGCAGGAAAGGAAGGCTGTTGACCTTGTGGAGAAGAGTTGTCATCTGGCAAGGCAGCACGGCAAGCGGCGGCGATGTGGCCTCTCTTCTCGCATCTGTAGCAGAAGGCGTCCTTAAAGGGGCAGCGCGACCGTTGATGTTGCCCTCTGCATCCGGCGCAGGCAGGAAAAGTTGACCTGGCTTGTCGTTCTGGCGGTCCTCGAAGGTAGCAGCAGTGGTCATTGTAGTCTTCATAGTCGGCGAGCTGAAGTTCAGGTAGGCGGCGAGCCGAGGGATGCTGAGAGTCTGTTATCTTAAAAACAGTTTGCAGCTTGTCATTGGATTTTAAATCAGCTGCCGCAGCCTCAGCTACCTCAGCTGTCTGAGCAGCTTTAATTACGTCTTGTAATGTGGAATTCTCAGTTGCCAATAGCTTGTTCCTTATGGTAACGTTTCGCATCCCAAAAATGAGGGCGTCCGTCAATCTGGCTTCCGGATTGTCAAATTGACATTTTGCCAGGATAGTGCGGAGCCTGGTCGCGAACTGGTTAATAGATTCCCCATCTGATTGAGACATACGGGAAAATTGATGCCTATAAACTATGGGCGGCTTAGTTGGTTTAAAATGGGCAGCCAATTTTTCTTGTAAAGTAGCCCATGGTACAGCATTAGGAGGTTCGGGATCTGTCAAAGTCCCGGCCAATTCAAAAATATGCGTGCCGCAGTAATTCAAAAATAAAGCGCGTTTCCTGCTGTCCTCAGCCGTATGTAGACTGGCAGCTTCCAGGAAAATCTCAAATTTAGCCATATAGGCTGCCCAAGTCGACCTTTCAGGGTCAAACAACTCGGGAGGTTGAATAAGCGAAGGGGTCGACATATTGATTTTTTCCTAAAAAAAAAATCACCGCTAAGACCCTCGTCGCCAATGAAATGACCGAGAAACACGGTCTCCAAGTAAAATCCTTTTTATTCTCTACAGGCTCTGAGCGAGCGGAAAAACACTTTCACTGTATACGCGAGTTACAGAAGAAGCGCGTAAGACAAGTAGCTCGGCTATTTAAAGACTTTCCCTCAGCAACAGCCGGCGGCTGACAGCTCTTCCATTTTGGCGCCCTCTACAGCAGCCAATAGGAAGCAGGTAAACAATGCCTATGGTTTCTTTCAATTCTGCTTAACAACTCTTGTTTAACAAGTTAACCCAGATACAGAACATTATAGAACATTACAGAATTTACAGGATTTAACAGGCTCCTCTGACCAAGAAGACATGAGTGACAGGGAGGAGGAGAGTGGGGCAGAAAGCTCAGAAGGAGATCAATTATCTAGCTCCTCCTTGGATTCAGAACAAGAGTTAATGATACAGCCACGCATGCGGAGAGCGATGCATAGGCAACAACAACTGAGAGATTATTATCAAAGAAAATGAGGCCACCTGTGGTTGGGTGGGGCTGTGGTAATTAGTGAGGCTGCTATAAATAGCAGCCTGTGGGTTTGGCCATTGTGGAGGACTGTCTGATTGTTGTGTTTCGTGACTGCTTTACTGACTTTGACCTTTGTGTGTTGATTTTTCCCCGCTTTGAAACTAAACCAGAGCAAAGTGTGTTTCACTTTGTGAAAGAAGAAGGAATGTGAATTGCCTCACAGCTGCAAGCTAAGTATCACAGAACTGATAAGGGACTTGTACAAATTACCAGTTTGTTTGGAGACAAAGTGCTCTTTGCTATATCAAAAGAGGGCTTAGTTTAAGTGACTTTTCATTATAAAGAACATTGTTTTGAATTTTCAAACGTGTGTGTGTCTGAAATTGTATCTGTGCATTTTTTGGGAGGATTCTACCAGAGAGCTCGACAGAACATGTATGTATGTATGTATATATGTATGTATGTATGTATGTATGTAGATTGTTCTGAGCTCGGGTTTTGTCCTGTGTAATATTTTGCATGTCTATATTACACAGGGCAAAACCCGAACTCAGAACAATCTACATACATATACCCGTGAAAATCTACGAAAACAAGTATGTATGTATGTATGTATGTATGTATGTATGTATGTATGTATGTATGTATAGATCAATGTTCCCTAAATGTATTAAAGGTATACATTAAAGGTATACATCTTTTGTCCTTAAAAGTTATTTTTGCAAGTATTTGACTGCATGCTAAAAAAATCAACAGCGATTAAATTGCCCATATAACAGCTACAAATGATCACAACATTTAGAAAGGAGGAGAACTTGATAATTACTCCATCTAGAAGGTTTTATAAGTTGAGTTTGGCCTAAGCCTTTCCATTTACTTTGAGTTGCAAGGAATCCCCAGGTGCAGCACTTCTATATAAAAGGAAAAAGCTTTTATTTTCTTGCCTTTGTGAAGAGTGAGAGGGTCTTAGCAGTAGGAAAGACTTAGATATGCCTGTCTAAGAATTTAGAGTGATAAGGAGAACTAAAAATAGTATGGAGAATTGTTTCCTTCCAGGATTATGAAATGTATATATCTTTCCTTTCTTTCATTAAAGCTCAGGACATTTATCAGACAGGCCTGTCAAGTAAAGTCACTGTATTTCTGGCTACTCTGATCCTTCCTCCAATTCTGATTTTCTATGGCAAAGCCTGTGTATTTGAGCAGAAGGGAGAGGGAGGGAGGGAGAGAGAGAGAGAGGGAGAGAGAGAGATATGAATGTAGTTATTCATATATGTAGTTATTCTCAAAACGGAAGAAGGTTTTGAATAAATTAAATATCATTAAGACATGCACAATGATTACAGCAAATGTGTAGTCAGCTGGCTTTGGACACCTTACAAGAATACATATTCTAAATCCCCAAACTATTCAAAATTCTAAAACAACATTAAAAATGAATGTTAAGATTTTTAGAATTGTAAAAAAGATGAATAAAGAAAAGGGGTAGGTTTCTCATTTCTAAAGAAAGGCCAAACCTTGGATACAATAAGAGTTTATTCCATCTTGTGAGATATTTCCTAGAAAAAGCAAGTAGTGGGTCATGGATATTAAATATATTTATCCATAGTATCATAGAAGATGGTATCACTAAAGATGCTCACTGGTTCCGTATAATAAAGAGCCTGATTGTACAGTGGTACCTCTACCTAAGAATGCCTCTACTTATGAACTTTTCTTGATAAGAACTGGGTGTTCAAGTTTTTTTGCCTCTTTCCAAGAACCATTTTCCACTTACAAACCCAAGCCTCTTATATATCAAATTTGCCACCCCCAAGGCCCCCACCAGTGAAAAGCTACCAAAATTTTTACTACTACACTGTGGGCATGGCTTATGCAGGATGCTCTGCATTTCTTTCAATATCTTTCAGTGCAAATTGGATGTTCTGGGGTAGAGCTCCCTTTTTGCTACCTGACTGCGCCCCCCTCCTCTGAGCAGTAGCCCACACTTGCCCCCCACCCTTTGGCCTCAACCTCCCAGCAATTTACCTCCCTATAGCAAACAGCAGAACCTGATAAGCCAAGCAACCCAATATCAGCTTCCTGACTCTCAGCTGACTGAGGCTACAAGGCAAGCCACCTGCTAAAATGAAAGTGAAAGTGCAGCTTTAGCTGCAAGGAAAGGCAGAGGCAATGGAAGAATTTTATTTTCTTATGCTAATCAGTTGCTGAATCTGGATGCAAGGAGGTAAGTTTTTTTTTAAAGACTGCTTTATTATTGTTCTCAACAATTTAATAAAATGAAGAAGCTTTTTAAAACAAATGCTTGATCTGAAGAAACCCAATGTTATTGTATCTTCTTTTAAATAATAGAGAATAATGTATACTTCCAGAAAGCCGGATCAGTTTTAAAGATGGGTAAAAGTATAATCTGAAATGTAACAGTGTCCTGTTTTTGTATTAAGATACAGCAGCTGAGTTAAACCCTCACTGAATCATGTTTGGAGTAGATCTATTTAAATAATTGGGAAGAGTTAGTGTAATTACATTAAAAAAAAACTTTCTGCCATTAATATATTGTCATAATGTACATTTTGCCAATTCTTTGCTATTTCTATGGGTCAGGCACACATGCACAGAAATATACAGCAAACAGTATATATTATTTGTGCTATTTGCTATCTGGCAAATTGCTGGAAAGCAGAGGTGTTTTTTCCTTGTCTCCCCCCCCCCCCAAACTAAAGTGAATCTTGTACTCCGGTGTGTCATATACTTCGAAAAACGTGGTACATGACCAAAGTAAATCACAGGGAATGGAATAATCCTTAAGGTTAGGTGGGAAAGAATATCATTTTTCAGGCTGCTACTTCTTCAATAGAAGAATTTATGCAATTTAGGGTTGAACTATAGAGTCCTAAGTGCTTCCTGAGTTTGCTTGCTTGCTTATAGACATTTCATTATCCACTATAGTAATGTCATCAGTGTAACTGTCGATATGCTGCCTATAATTCCATCAGTTATAGGCAGCATGGGCAATGATAACTGCTGACACAGGTTACAGTTCAACCATATTTGTCTTTGCTGCAGCATTCTAACCACTGAGCCACCACGTTCTTCATAAAATGCATATAAAATGCATGCATGGTTGTTTCTTTCTTTCTTTCTTTCTGGGGATCCCCATTTCCATCTTTTCTGTGGGTAATCTTTCATTTAGATGAGTATGAAAGTATAGGAAAAATAATAATAATAATAATAATAATAATAATAATAATAATAATAATAATAAAACAAAATGCATTTTTTTTAAAAAAAATCTGGTTAAGAGAATTCCTACTGAAGATTTTAAATAGAATAGTGTCTTCTATGGCAAAGAAAAAGGATCTATCTTAGCAATTGAAATGATAGATTATTTTTTCATGCTGCCTAAATAGAAACTGTTTCTTTATTTCTTTAATAATAAACATTGAGAACATTTTGCTATTGCTTTTTGCCAATGAGTCAGCTGAGAGCAAGACAATGTTTTACCGCAAAGTTTGTCGACTAAATAACCTAATCAAAATATTATTAAACAATTATACTGCCGTAGGCTGTTTAATGAAGTGTTTTCAGTGTGGTTGGAACATTAATAGCAAGAGCATTAAGCTGCTTTGCGCTCTGTGTATCAAACAACCCCAAGTATCGAGAACCAATTCAGTGCCAAAGAAAATCTGGAGCATTGTTTAGAAATAATGTATATTATATTAACCAGAATAGTTCTCTCCATGACTGTTGGCTAGTGAAATAAAGAAATAAAATGTTTAAACCTCCCATAATAATAAATTGCATAAAAGTTGACAAGCATTTCATACATTCTATATGGATTTGTTATTGAGCAGCTTCTGAAACTCAAGCTAGTTGAAATCTTTGATAATCTTACCAAGCTGTACAGTCTCTATGCTGGTTGGGCTACTTTGTCTTTCAATAATATAGAAATAGACTTTGGAGCTCTAAAACCATTCCAAACGGTTGTGTAATCTCTTCTTGAAGGTCATCAATTAATCAGTAAGATCACACAGAAGATTTCAAGTTCAGACAGTCTTCAATGTATGATCACATTTGAGCCCAATATTTCTGTTGCTAAGTAAGACATCTTTAAGTGAATTTTTCCCCATTTCCCCACCTTTCTTGCCACAATTGTTAAGTGAATCACTGCAGTCATTAAGTTAGTAACAAAGATGCTAAATGAATCTGGCTTTGACTTTGTTAGTGAGAAATTCACGAAAGGGGATCACTATCATCATAAATGCCAAGTGTCTGCAATCATCATAAATGCCAAGTGTCTGAATTTTGAACATGTGGCCATAGGGATGCTGCAACAGTTGTAAGTGTAAAATATACTCAAAAGTCATTTTTCCCATGTGCTATTTTAACAGGATAGGAGAGGAGAGGAGATGATAGAATTTTATTGACCAAGTGTGATTGGTCAATTTGTCTTGATGAATATGCTCTCAGTCTATATATAAAAAAAGATTCATTCAACAAGAATCATAAGGCACAACACTTAATGATAGTTCAGGTACAAATAAGCAATCCAATCATATTAAGAACCAGTCAATATTGAGTAAAATATAAGGATACAAGCAGCAAAGTTACAGTCATACTTGGTCCTTAAATGAACTGTTATAAGTTGAGGACCACCTTTATATCTTTTGCCCATGATATATCACATGTTCTGAGGCCTTAGGATTAAAGTGGTTGCTCCAAGTCCTTGGAGAGGGGCGGCATACAAATCTAATAAATTATTATTATTATTATTATTATTATTATTATTATTATTATTATTATATATTTTTGTTTTCTAGATGTAATTTTCTCTAGGCTGTCATATTTCTTGTAAATTATGTAATCTCTTAAATATTGTAAGCTACCCAAAATCTTTTTAGAGTCAGGCAGCCTTAAAATCCAATAAATAAATAAGTAAAACAAACACAATAAATAAAGAAATACAATACATAAATATTTTAAAGTATACATCTCATTTTATTATTTTGCTTTATTTATTATATGCTTAACACTGCTTTTCTCCAGAGACCCGCATTATTGCACCTGTATTTTGTCCTCACAAGAAGCATCTCAACCAGATGATGATCAAAAGGATGAAATCACCCAACAGTGCTCTCCTGATTCAAGATTTTTAATTAATTAAATATTTAAATATAACCTGTGCTCCTGATTGAAAAATATTCAACACATATACTTTCAACTATATTCTGAAAAACATGTATAAAATGCAATACAAAAATTTCTAGTTAAAGTCAAAGGAACTGAACCAATGAACCAGAACCTTTTAAAACTGGGTTCCTGAAAATTAATAAAGTCATTAAATTAATATTTCAAGGGGGAAAAAACCCCCATTACCTGGAATATAGAAAATGATCCATTTTGGTTCATCTAAAGTCTAGTTGACAAAAAGTAAGCACAATAGAACCTTTACAAGTTGGTAGGTACTTCTTAAAAAGCAGCTAAAATGTTACATTAACTACCTCTCTTGAAAAAAAAATCTCCTGGGTATAAGTGGAAAACTGCACCTAGAAAGACAGAAACCCCCCCCCCCGCAAACTGTTATTTGTCTACATTATCCTGACAAAATGATAATTGCAATTAGGCGTAGGTAAGTGAGTCTTTAATCTTAGGATATGATTATATAGCAGCAAAAATTCAATGAAAATCTTTCTCATTCTTTCTCCCTCTCTCCCCCTCTCTTTTCCTTCCTTTTCCTGTCTAATCAGAGGACAAAACTAATGCAAAGATTAAGTCTAGTCATAGCCTCCTATAATGGCAATTACATCTGCACAGGCTTTGCATCCATCAGATTCCAGATTCAACACCTGTCCAGAAGCCTCGAGATCATTAATAATTAGCATAGAATCATCTTGATGAAATAAGCCAATGTTGGGCCAGTTTTCTACATCACAAAATGAAGGCATGGTAGAGTTGAACCAAAAGTTGAACAACTTTTGAAATTTTTCAGTCAGGAATGCTGAGGGTAAATACGGTTTGCCCATTTATTTTGTTTACAGGTTCAGGAAAACTGCATGAATGAGAGCAATGAGAAACATCAAAACAAGAGAAATATTTTTCAGAGAAAATGAATTTTTTTAATTGAGAATATTTATTTTTTTATTGAAGTCACATTAATCTGGGTATTCTGAGAATGGTAGGGCATTTTTGGAGAAGTCAGTCAACCTAGAGGAAGAATGCAATATTTTGCCCAGATCTAGCTCTTGCTTTGTCTATATATCCCACCTCTATGGATATGGACATTATAGCTTTATTTTATGCACCTTCATTTCTTTAGTGTTGTCGGTATTTGGGTTCTCTGTTTCTTGAAATGAACCGTGAGAAATGTACAGCTGTATTCTGAAAGATGAGGCACTGCAGAAATATTTCCTCATTTCTTTTTCTGCTTAGAGTCTTATTGAATTGCATGCTCAGAAGTAAGTGCCATTGATTCAGTGAAATGTGCACCTTGCTAGCAGCACCACAGAAAATTTTTATGCATGACTGGAAAACAGCCATCTTTACTACATTTGGTTTTAATTCATTTTAATCTAACGACATCAAATTTAGCTTTTTTCTTTTCCCTAGTAAAATACCTAATAGAAATATTTCTGGTTTGAATTCAATAGTCTTTTTCAGAATCTTCTGTATCCAGTGCTGAATCTCTTTCCAAAATTTCTTGGCTTTCATGCATGTCCACAACATAAGATAAAAAGAGCCTGGTGACTGATTACATTTCCAACATTTCATTGATCTATTCATAAACATTTTTGCTAATCTTTCAGATGTCATATGCCATCTATAAAACATCTTTATTTATTTATTTATTTATTTATTTATTCATTCATTCATTCATTCATTCATTCATTCATTCATTCATTCATTCATTCATTCATTTATTTATTTATTTATTTATTTATTTATTGTTAGAGTTGAAAGGGACCATGAAGGCCATCAAGTTCAACCCCCTGCCCAAGCAGGAACCCAGCGGTCAAGTGGCAGTTCAATCTTCTCTTAAAAATGTCCAGAGTGTTGGACTTCACAACGTCCGCTGGTAGGTTGTTCCATTGGTTGATCGCTCTGACTGTCAGGAAGTTCCTCCTTATCTCCATGTTGAATCTCTCCTTGGTCAGCTTCCAGCCATTGTTCCTCGTCTGTCCCTCTGGTGCCCTGGAGAATAAAGTGATCTCCTCCTCTCTGTGACATCCCCTCGTATACTTGTAGACTGCTATCATGTCCGCTCTGGCCCTCCTTTTCTCTAGGCTATCCATGCCCAGTTCCCTCAGTCACTCTTCGTAAGTCTTGGTTTCCAGTCCCTTAATCTTCTTGATTGTTCTTTTTTGCACCTTCGCCAGAGTTTCAATGTCTCTTTTGAGGTGTGGTGACCAGAACTGAATACAGTACTCCAGGTGTGGTCGGACCAGGGCATAGTAGAGTGGTATTAAGACTTCCCTGGTCTTGGAGTGTATTCCCCTGTTGATGCAGCTTAGGATTATATTGACTTTTTTAGCTGCTGCTACACATTGTTGGCTCATGTTTAGTTGATTATCCACCAAGACTCCGAGGTCTCTTTCGCAGTCGCTACTGCTAAGAGGGGTTTCTCCCAGGTTGTATGTGCGTCCAGGGTTTTTTCTGCCTAGGTGAAGGACTTTGCTCTTGTCGATGTTAAACATCATTTTGTTGGTATGGGCCTACTGTCTTAGTCTGTCTATATATATATATATATATATATATATATATATATATATATATATATATATATATATATATATATATATATATATATATATCCTTTATACGCTGTTGATATTGACATTTTATAATTTCCCCCCAAAATATGTAGCCATTTATCTATATCTATTGTATATTCTATATTCCTCATCCATTTTATTATTGCATCTTTCACTTGTTCAAATTCTGAATCAATAGACAAGAAATAACTATAAAATATTTTTATCAAATGTTCATCTGAGCCAAATAAAATTTCATCTAGTTTAGTTTTTTTGAGATTTACACCTTCTTCTTTATTATCTTCATTATATTTTGCTTGCAATTGTATATACATATGCCAACCAAGATTTATACCTTGATTTTATAATTCTATCATTGTTTTCAACTTCTTTGACTGTCCTATTAAAACCCTGCTGTTCTGTTCGGGTCGTATGTGACCCGAAGCCAAGTTTGAGTCCCTGTAAAAAATTTTCCCTGCATATCTGAAACTTGAAATTTCATGTAGTTTCATCATTTCAGGGGTTCTCTCTATGAGAATTTTTTTTGGGGGGTGGGGGGCTTAGTTTTTGCTGGGCAAAAAAAGTTACAAATCTTCTGTTCCCGGGTCACCCTGACCCGGACCGAAAACTCTTCATTTGCAGTGCTTATGTTTGGTCTTTTTGAAAGCTTTTTTCACTTGGAAAGTAGTCTGAACATTTCTGCACACAATGATATGAAAATTGAAATGAAAAAAGTAATTCTTATTGGTTTATTTTGCTGATATAATGCACGCCCCCCCCGTTTTTGTGAAAGTTTTTTCAATTTATGGATAGTTTTGCTTGCAAAATGCATTCTATTTTACTGAAGTTGGTGTGGGATTGGTAGCTTGAACATTTCTGAATATAAGAAAAATATAAAGGAACTGAACAAAATGATTCTTACTGGTTTTTTAACATCAGAAATAAGGCCTCCCCTCCCCCCTCAGCTGCTTGCAACCATTTTCACTTTTTATTTTTTTATGCTCCAAATCCGAAATATTCTTTAAAATCTTAGGCATTCATTTACTCAATTTAACAATGCTGACCATCAAAAAAATATTTGTGGGGGTGGGGGAAAATTTTTTTTTCTGGGCAAAAAAAAAGTCACACTTAGTCTGTTCGGGTCATATAGACCCGGACCAAAATGATTTTTTTTAGGCACTTGAATTTGGTCTTTTTGAAAACCTTTTCAACTGGAAAACTAGTTTGAACATTTATGAACATAATGATATGAAAATTGAACTAGAAAAATTGAGACTTATATTTTTATTTTGATCAAAAAGCCCCTCCCCCCATCCTTTTTTAATTTTGTGTCAATTTCTATTTTTTAAGGCTACAAATCCCTAAGGAATTTTCCCCCAAAAGGTTTGATATACTAAATTGAACATTTCTGAATATAAGAAAAATATAAATGAACTGAACAAAATGGTTCTTATTGGTTTATTTTTGCCACAAAAGGGCCACCCCCCCTCGGCCTTGCTGTGTGCCATTATTGTCACTGTTTATACATATTTGTCTAGAAATATTTGGAATATCCTTTTGAAAATCAACCACATTGTAGCCAGAGAACTAATTTTATGAAACAAATCCATTTTACTAAAAAAAAGTATGTAAGTTTGAAATTAACAGCATAATTTTTATATAAATTGAAATAATTGAGGCATACTTTATGTGCAAAATAAACCAATATGCATCAATTTTTCCAGTTCAATTTTCATATCATTATGTTCAGAAATGTTCAAGCTACCAATCCCACACCAACTTTAGTAAAATAGAATGTATTTTGCTAGCAAAACTATCCATAAAGTGAAGACTATTTAAAAAAACCGGGGGGGCATGCATTTCATCAACAAAATAAACCAATATGCATCAATTTTTCCAGTTCAATTTTCATATCATTATGTTCAGAAATGTTCAAGCTACCAATCCCATACCAACTTTAGTAAAATAGAATGTATTTTGCAGGCATAATTATCAATAAACCTAAAGAAAATTCACAAAAATGGGGGGGAGGCATATTTATGTGCAAAATAAACCAATAAGGATTAATTTCTTCAGTTCAATTTTCATATCATTGTGTGCAGAAATGTTCAGACTACTTTCCAAGTGAAAAAGGTATTCAAATTGACCAAACATAAGCACTGCAAATGAAGAGTTTTCGGTCCGGGTCAGGGTGACCCGGGAACAGAAGATTTACTTTTCTTAAACAGAACAGCAGGGTTAAATCTTTGTATCTTCTTTGTATATTTTAACAAAGAAGAAATATATTTGATTGTAACAGCAGCTAGACTAGCATATGCACAAAACTGGAAATTGAATAATATTCCAAATGAAAGAGAAATATTACATAAGATTTTAGATTATGCTGAAATGAATAGGCTTACTTTAAAGCTAAAATATAAAGAGTGTGATTACTATAAGATCTGGGGAAAGTTTTATGAATGGTTAGAAACTAAAAATAATTGAGAAATAATCTTTTTTTATCCCATTTGAAGGAATACATGACGATTTAATTTTAATTTCATAGGAAATCCTGACATACATGGCAAGTTCCTCACTTGGATTTCCTTTTCAAATCAGAATGGAAAGCAGAAAGAGATGAAAATTTGAAGAAAACTATGATGGAAGAAAACTGCTTCTTTCTAACTATATAAATGCCTGACCAGAATTATGGAGATTCCAAATGTAATAGGAAAAACAATGGTTATCAAGATGGCTTTATAAAAGGTCCAGAGGGTGAACAAAGTTAACAGTGTGATTCAATGAAAATCTGGTGATATAAATATAGTTATTAATTACTGGGTCCTATAATTATATTTTATAAACCCAAAATATTACAGCTGCCTATATTCTCTACAGAATTAAATAATTAGAAAATGGGAAAGTAATCCAAATTAAAACCTGATTTGAAAGGAGTTAAGTAACTTTGCCTGCTTTATATTCAAGTATATTTATGGCATTGATACAAAACTATCACAGTTTTTAAAATTTTTGATGTTACTGGCTTCTCATTACTTACATAATAGAGGAATGCAATTTGCTTTTCTCTGTATTGGAAACAGCTGCATTATTTGTGTTTTGTTCAACTTACTTCCCCCCAATAAGTACAGCCAAATTTCAGAGTTTTCTTCATTAACTGGAATGGATCTTTTACAAACACATACGCACACATAGGAATTGGGGGAATATTACAATTTTGCCCACCATTCTGTGCTATTAACAAATACTATCTGTAATCATAGTCAAGTGATCTCCAATTGTTTTACCTTCATAATAAGAGAAAGAATATTATCTCGTTACAAAGCGTGATGATCTTTAATATATTAAAAACCACACTGATTCTCAGTGGGAAGTCACATACAAAGAGCTTAAGATGCTGATGATTATAATGAAAATACTTTGCCTGATTAATTATATTTTTCACTTCCTGTGTTGCACTGCAAGAGTGAAGAGCTGACAAGCAGGACCCTAGAGGATGCAAATCAGTGCAATTAAAAGAGAGATTTTTAAAATTATTATCTGAAAGACGTTAGTTCCTTTTTTTTAAAGTGTTTCTTCTCGCATGCAAGCACCATCAGCTTGGAAACAACACACTGAGATGTAACCTGGACTTTAAACCAAGAGAGAGATCTGTGAGGTCTAGTTTTACTACATAACTATACCATTCTCATATAAGGTATATTGAGGAACACCGACAGATCTGCCATCAGAACACAAATCTAATTCCTTTAAATGAGCCTTTCAACTATGTAGAGTGGGTCTGTAATGGGCAGCAAAAACTTTTACAGCCACACTGTGAGTGTGGCTTATTTTCTGGGTGTAGCTTGATGGTCATGTGACTAGGTAGGAGTGGCTTGCCGGCCATGTGACAAGGTGGGATCATCACCATTCAAGTGAACTGTTAATTCCTCGACTTACAACCTCACCAGTGTTGCTCTCTGGGGTGACAATTTGCTTTGTGTTTCCTGCGCTCTCCTTAATAATAATAATAATAGTTTAATTTATTAGATTTGTATGCCACCCCTCTCCGTAGACTCGGAGCGGCTCTTCTTCCTGGGTCACTCCCTGCCTTAGGCTCCCTGTCTCAGGCTGGGTAGCTAGGCAAACAGGTGCCAATCAGCGGTTGAGAAAAGATGGGGGAGGAAATGGGCCCCCTGCAACTCCTGCCAGTGCTGGTCTCCCAGCTGCTGAGGATGGGAGGGTGGGATGGTCAGCTGGAGCTGGGCACACAGCTTCATTTATGTTGTGAGCTGCCCCGAGTCCTCAGGGAGGGGCAGCATACAAATCCAATCAATAAATAAATTTCCATTGGTAGAACTGCGCTCCAACCCATCCTGCCTGCTGCCCACCCCTGCTTGCAAGGCATTCACACCAACCTTAAATTGGTCCACTGAAATACAAGAGTAAAAACATTCTTTTGGATAGCAGGTTCCTCACCCCCCCTCCAATTTAGAGGGAGGAAGGGAGAAAGAGGAAGATTTGCCCCATGTGCCACCTTAAACCAGAGGTAGATTCCTGACGGTTTGGACTGGTCCCATAGAACTGGTAGCAGGAATTTCTCCCTGCTCACTGAACTGGAAGCAATGGCTGGCTGGCCACACCCCCAAATCAGCTCCCTCAGTGACTCTCTCAGTTCTCTCCCTCCGCCATCTTGGTTTTTTGCTTCTGTGATGCACAGGAGCTGAGTTTTCAGCACTGCACGTGCATGCTCAGAAACAAACATAAAGTTGCATGGCACACAACATGTGCAGCTCACACAGCATGGGAGGAAGCAAACCAACAGTGAGGTAAGTTAGAACCCCACCCCTGACCTCATTACCCCTCTGCTGAGAGGACTTGCTGAGGGTCCCTTCCTTGAGAAAATGCCATCTACAGGGGACTTGGAGAGAAAAAAGTTTCTCAATAGCCCACTTCTGTGGAACAGCATATTCTTGGTTATTTGGTCTTCCTCCGCCTAATTGGATTTTGGAAGGGCTGTGAAGACTTGATTCTTTAGCAAAGCATTGGGGGATTTAGTCTAGCCTCTTGGGGGGCACTGTCCTGCTATGTTTCACATGACTGATGTTTTTAACCCTGAGTTTTGGCACTCTGTAAGCTGCCAAAAACCTATGGGGATTTAGCAGGACAAAAATCTCTGCAGAGGAATAAATGGCCCCCAAGCCTTCTATTTCTCAGAGGAAAGTAAGGAGGGGAAAAAAAGAGTATTCCTTTCCTTTTTCTTTTCCTGCCTCCAACAGGAAAATTACTGCTACTGTTTCCAATTTTAAATGTCATTTTCTTCCAGCATCAACAGCATCTGTTTCCCATGATGCAATGGTTTTCTAATAACAGAAAGGTTGCCCTTGGGGTAGGGGTTACTATGTGATAATTAGCTAGTGCTCTGAAATCTGAGGGATATGGCTTGGCACAACAAACACCTCCGAGACATCCAGTTGTGTCTGTGGACACTTCCTCCTCTATTTATGCCTCATTGTCTCACCATAACATCATCCTTCTTGCGTAGTGCCTGTGATGGCTGCTTTTATCTCTAACATCGTCTATTTTTATCTGTTCTCCAAAGCATGTAGCACGAGAGCAACATTTGTGCCGTAGGAGGTTTATTAGTTGCAGATGTTTCCATTCAGCTTTTTGCTTTCTTCTTCTTACTCCAATTCTTCAGAGACTTTCCCTCAAGAGGCAAAGGTTTGCAGTATTTCTTGACTCTTGCCCCCTTGAGGAGGGAAAGACAGATATGGCCATATTCTACATTCGGATTAGCATACCTAGCATTCAGGGGTGGGTCCTAACTTGCCTTGCTGCTGGCTTGCTTCTGCAAGATGGTGACCACATACACAGTGCTGGAAACTCGGCTTCTGCACATGCTCAGAAAATTTTTTTTTAAAAGGAATCATTTTTTTTTAAAGAAAGCCACAAACAAGATGGCGATCGCATGCACAGTGCTGGAAACTCAACTTCTACAAATGCTCAAAAGAATTCTTTTTTAAAAAATTGAAAAAATAGTTTGAAAAACATTCCAAAAAAAGATGTTGGTGTCCATGGACAGCACTGACTAATCCAGTTTGGTGATGTCATTGTGATGTCACTAGTGGGTCATTACTGATTCGGGTGAACCAGTCCGAACTGGGAGAAACTCACCTCTGATAGTATTAGATAACTGGAAATCCGAAGTAGAAGCAGAGAGGCAGAAAACAAAAGTACACATCTCTACTGCATGGGAGGCATGTAACATGGGTTCAGCTATCATGCAGTAGGCTGCGGTAGGCAAGAACAGACCAGCATAGATACAACAGCATTTATTGACTCAAACTGTGACTCTGGAACAATCCGCAAATCCCCGTAATTTATACTCTGGGCCACAGGTCCTCAACCAAACATAATACTTGAAAAAGCCTGCTCAAATATGAATGTTCTAAGTTTCCCTCCAAAACAGTTAAAGTTAACAGTTAGGGTTATCTAAAGGTTAATTTCATTTTAGCAGAACTTAACTATATATATATTAAGCACATAACACAGGCACATTCCAAAAACTGCTTCAAAAAGATATCCAAAGTTTGGTCTGAAGTCTCATAAGATGGTGAACATATGACATACATGGTGACACAACACAATATTTTAGATGACACACCAGCATTCACCAACCTATGACAATTCTTCTTGGAAGAATATCTCATTCTCACTGGCCCAAAGTTGACTCACCCTTCCCTCCTTCTGAGGTTAGTAAAATGAGGACCCAGATTGTTGGGGGCAATGTGCTGACTCTGTAAACTGCTTAGAGAGGGCTGTAAAGCACTGTGAAGCAGTACATATGTCTAAGTGCTATTGATATTCTTGTGTGAGGGTGCAGAGGCCATGCAAGATTGGGATGGGCTCTCATGTGGCCTCCAGACTCTCTGGAAGTCATACAAGAGGGCTATGCTCTTGCATGGTTTTTGGAGGCTGCAGAAGCTGATGACAAGAATTCTCTGAAGCGACTTCAAGAACAAAGAGCTTGTGCAAGCTGTAGCTGCATTGAATAAATTGTGGGCGCCTGTCAACAGAAGGAGAACACAACGCCTGAAGGTAAGCAGAGCATGACAGATCCTAGGGATTACACACAAAAATAAAATAAAATAAAATAAAATAAAATAAAATAAAATAAAATAAAATAAAATAAAATAAAATAAAATAAAATAAAATAAAATAAAATAAAATAAAATAAAATAAAATAAAATAAAATAAAATAAAATAAAATAAAATAAAATAAAATAAAATAAAATAAAATAAAATAAAATAAAATAAAATAAAATAAAATAAAATAAAATAAAATAAAATAAAATAAAATAAAATAAAATAAAATAAAATAAAATAAAAAAATAAAATAAAATAAAATAAAATAAAATAAAATAAATAAAATAAAATAAAATAAAATAAAATAAAATAAAATAAAATAAATAAAATAAAATAAAATAAAATAAAATAATAAAATAATAAAATAAAATAAAATAAAATAAAATAAAATAAAATAAAATAAAATAAAATAAAATAAAATAAAATAAATAAAATAAAAAATAAAATAAAATAAAATAAAATAAAATAAAATAAAATAAAATAAAAAATAAAACAAAACAAAACAAAACAAAACAAAATAATAAAATAATAAAATAATAAAATAATAAAATAATAAAATAATAAAATAATAAAATAATAAAATAATAAAATAAAGTGAAGTGAAGTGAAGTGAAAAGTAAATATAAAGTAAGTAAAAAAATAAATAAATCACATGCCAGCAGAAGCAAATTAGGCATTTTCCAAATTTGTGACATACTGAGCCCATCAGTGGGCTAGGTCAGGTGTCAGAAACTTCCAGCTCCAGAGCCACATGTGACTCTTTGGGCCCTCTGTTTTGGCTCATTGTTGGGTGATCCCACCACTGGCTGGCCCTGCTTTTCACGGTCCCCTCCCAGTCACTCCTTGCCTGTCTTGAGAAGGTAAAGGCAACGGAAGAGGTTGGAGAAGCGGTCAGGTATGGGGGAAAGGGAAGAGAGAAGGAAAGAGATACAGAGGGGAGAAGAGAGGGGAGAAGAAAGAGAGAGAGAGAGAGATGACAAGAGTTATGTACTTCCCATTGTTTTTTTAACAATAGGTTCTCTGCCCTCATGACCAGATGGCTAGGCATAGCTTGGGTGGGCCATGTGACTGGTGGAAGTGAGTGATGTTGAGTTGGCCACACCAATCCAGGTTTTGTGGCTCCTGGGGTTCTCTTTTCTGTGGGAAATGAATCCAAATGTCTCTTTCAGTGTTTAAGATTGCAGACCCCTTGGGTAGGTATAATGGGGGGTTTGGACAGGAAGCTCTATAGAATTTTCCAAGAAAGATTCCTCCTTTGTAACTCATATTTAAAAACAACTTTAGGTTTAAAAACTCATATTAAGTAGGAGTTTTCTGCTTTATTGAAAAATGTTGGTTGTTTCATAAAAAACAGATCTTCAGGTTCCATATTTTATAAAATGAATTATACTCCAGGTTGAAAGCAAGGTAGATTAGAGTTTTAGCTTATAATCAGATAATTATGGATGTAATTTCTATGTAGACTTCATTGGGTGCTCCTTGGTCAATCATTAATTTTTGTCACAGATAAAATAGAACCATATGGGAATGAGAAGCAATACAGTTAGCAAGTAGATACTATCCAGAAGCTTTTGACTGTACCTATTGGAGATAATAGACATAGTGAGGCTAATGTTGGTTGATATCCCATTTTAGTTGTAAACTTCATACAATCTTTTAATGAGCATTGAACTTGGTTTCTGTCTCTGTCACACACATTGATACTGACATTATTGCAACACTTAAAAAGAAAATCTTGACCTATAAACATTCAAACTTTATTCTCTCATTTTGATTTTCACTACTATTTTTCAAGTTCTTATCATTTTCATCTGACTAATGTATATTATATTTACTGTGGTTGTAATATTATTTATCCTCATTAATTTGGTTAGTCCCTCTTTTACTGGTATTATTATTAAAGTAGTATTCAGGCACTAGCTGAGACTCAATGGACTTATTTGATTGATTGATTGATTGATTTTCTATCTGAAAATTGTGTGAAAATTACAGCACCATCTCCGTCAGCTTAAGGTCAAATTTCAGATCCACACTTTTGGTCAAAAAGTTCATACTCATTCATGCTGAGTTATTTAGTATCAAGAAAATATTTCATGCTCCACAAAGTTAAACTGTAAAATTTTCTGGCAGCAAATATGATGAAAAGACACCAGTTTAACAAAATTCCAAAAGGGAGACTGGACAAATTGATGGACATTTGGACTCTTCAAAGATGCAGACTAGACTCTCATTAGTACCTTAAAAACTGCAGGCAGAAAGCCTTCAGAAATATTTGAAGGATGCTTTGGCTCTCCAAGCCATGCTTGTCAACTTCCTGATATATCCAATTGGCCAGCTAGGACCTAAAATGCTGATTTAGATGAACTATTGCTCTGATCCCACAGAGTATTTTTATGTTCTCAAACATAATTGTTTAGAAAACAATTTTGGAAACTCTGTCACTATCAGTGACTCCAATTTTAACTCTAATTTCAAAAGGAAATATAATTTAATTTTCTGTTAAAAATATTTCATAAATGGTTTCTTTTAGAATGCATTGTTTCTTTGATTGCCAATACTCTCAATAACTGCTTAATTGATATGTGACAAATTAAATATGTATTATATGATTAAAGATCAGTAAGAACTGATTGTGAAGAGTGATTAAGTTTAACTGTGTTCGCCTTAACTCATCAATCAGTTAGCCAATCAATTATTTCTTTTTTAAAATGGATACCTCTAGGCACCTATATCCTTCTGTATATAGGTATGTAAGTCTTAGATACATTATCCTTCTCATGTACAATTTAAAATTTTGTATTACCTTTAGGAACTCTATTTGGCTTTGATTAACAAAAAAGGGAGGCTTTTTGATGCTGACCTTTTGTTTCATATTTGATTGATGATTAGTGTGACATTTTCCCATACTGTTCTTGCCCACTCTCATTGCTCATATACCTCCAGAATGTTTCAATTATTTCCTTTTTGCCTTTCCTCTCAGTTACAGTAACCAGGAAAGGAAAGGAAATACTAGTCCAGAGGACTCAGCGTAACCCATGTGGTGGATTATAATAGATGCAAGTACATACTGTATATGTAGCCATCAAAAGTCATTACTGGAAGAAAGATCAAGCGCTGACCTCTATCATGCAGGAGAAAGGAATTATAGAACAAAGAGAAGGTAATGGTAAAAGAAATCAAGGATTTAATGAACCATTCAGTAACAGAAGTCAAGCTAAAGTCTCAAGGGCTTCCTACCATTTGCTCTAAATAAGAACAATATCTTTTATGCTCCAAATTCTAAGTAGTTCTCTCTTTTGCATGTGCTGTGCTTATTAATCAGCATACTTATTTTCATTCCCCACCACCACCAAAAGCAAAGCACAAGAGCAATAGTTCATGATTATTCTAGGAACACAATCAGATGGCATCTAAATAGCATAACATCACCCTCCAGGAGCGGATTGGAAAACCCCTTGTTACCAATCTGTGCACGCACCACATCTGTGTATGCACAGAAGCATCCCAGATGGGTGGGCAGAGCCTTCCACCACCGCCACTATCGGTTTGCAGATCTGGGCCGCTGCCAGCCTCCCAGCAGGAACACACTGGATCACATGGTTAGGAGGCTGGGTTGATAATTTTACAAGTCCATTTTGAAATCTGAGTGCTGCTATGGGATGGAGTGAGCTCCTGTCATTCGTTCCAGCTCCTGCTGTCCTAAGGAAATAGTATAAGGGCAGACTAGATGGACCATGAGGTCTTTTTCTGCTGTCAATCTTCTTTGTGTCTAAGCTTGAAAGCATGTAACAGTGCAAGTATTAGAAATAGGCATCAATAATGGGGATATGAAAGAAGTCCCCAACATGGCATCCCATGGGCAACAATAATGTCACTGTTTGTTTGTATAAAATAAATATGGACTCTGGGCAGTGTACATGAGTAATTTCATTGTATAGAACAATGAAGCAATTAAAGCCCTTACTAAGTCAGAGTGAGATGCTACAGCCCCAGGCCTGCTGGCAAAGCCATGTTTTTAGGGCCTTCCGGAAGGCCAGGAGGGTGGGGGCGGTGTGGATGTCCGGGGAGAGTTGGTTCCAGAGACTCGGAGCTGCCACAGAGAAGGCTCTCCCCCATGGTCCCACCAATCAACATTGTTTGATCAATGGGACCTAGAGAAAACCAACTCTGTGGGCTCTAACTGGCTGCTGGGAAGTGTGAGGCAGAAGAGGTCCTGTAAGTAATCTAATCCTAAACCATGTAGGCCTTTATAGGTGATAACCAACATCTTAAATTGTGTCCAGAGACTGATTGAGAGCCAGTGCAGCTCACAGAGTGATGGAATTATGCAGCTCATGTGGCTGCATTCTGGACTAATTGTAGTCTCTGAATGCTCTTTATGGGTAGCCCCATGTAGAGCGTATTGCAGTAGTCAAGCTGCGAGGTGACAAAGGCCTAAGTGACTGTGAGAATAGACTCCCTATCCATATAGTGCCACAACTAGCTGATCCTTTCACCATGGAAGCACTTTGTTTAGTATGGTATGGTATAGTATAGTATAACCAGTGAAGGGCTACCAAAATTTTTACTACCACACTGTGGGCGTGGCTTATGCAGGATGCCCTACATTTTCTTTTAACATCTTTCAGTGCAAATTGGGTGCTCTGGGGTGGAGCTCCATTTTCGCTACCCCACTGCGTTCCCGCCCTGTCCAGGCAGTTGCCCACCCCTGAGTATAACACTCCAGAGGTGAGGGGGTCGAGAAATCAAATCTATAGTTTGGGAAATGTTACTGGAACAGTCTTTTACCTGGTAATTCAGATGAGCACTGCAGCATTTATCAAGAAGGCAGATCTGTCCACCTTCAAACATTCTTTAGTGACATTAAAGGAGTGTGGATGAATATTAAGATTTTACGGTTGCTTAGGAATGCTTTTTCAATATGCTTTGTTTTAAAATTTTGTATAACTTTCCCTTCAAAGTTTTCCCACTATGGCATACATATAAGAAATTTAAATCGTGAGATAATGTTGGAATAATAATTAAAACATGCAATAAACTATGCAAATTTTTGCATAAATAAAAGCCTAAGTAGTTAAAATGTCTGCATAGAATATACATTTAAAATTAACATATTCATATACTGAAAGGCTTGTAAAAATAAAGTATTTTTTGCCTGGAGCCAAAAAGCTAGTAACTTCAGAATGAGATATATCTAACTGAGAAGGACATTCTTGACTTGGATGCTACTACACAGCGAACAATATCTCCCCATGGAGCCAATGTGATAGCTGGACCTTTAAAAGAGGACTTATGAAAAGAAACTTTTTTTTTCAGTCCCGTGATTCCCAAGCCATGAAGGACTTTATAGCCCCCTTGAACAGAAACAGGAAATGAACTTGAGGCCAGTGAGGATGATATAAAACTAATATTGCATATTCATAACATAGAATTCTAGTCAGTGCTATTGTTGAAATATTTTATTTTAACTGACCTTGAGTCCATTTCAAAAGCAACTGCACACATAAGACATTACAGTTATGCATTATGTAACATAGTGAGCTAAAGCTATCAAGTAGGGTTAATTATGGAGGACAATTATGCCCAGGGCCGCCATCAGGAATTTTGGGGCCCCATACAGCCTAAGTGTCTGGGGACCCCCTCCCTTCTTCCTTCCTTCCTTCCTTCCTTCCTTCCTTCCTTCCTTCCTTCCTTCCCTTTTTCTTTCTTTTTTCTCTTTTGGTTTTTTCCCCTTCCTTCCTTCCTTCCTTCCTTCCTTCCTCTTTCTTTCTTTCTTTCTTTCTTTCTTCTTTTTCTTTCTTTCCTTTTTTCTCTTCTTTTTCTTTTCCCTCCCTCCTCCCTCCCTCCCTCCTTCCTTCCTTCCCTTTTAAATTTTCAAACTGTCTTCTTCATATTCCTGGCTGAGGAATTCTGAAAGCTGCAGTCAACTGTCTTCAGCCATTGTCCAGCCCTGTGCTACGGACCCCTCCCTCCACCCCCTGAAGAGGCCCGGAGCTTCTTTCCAAAGCCAGTGGCAGTGATGCCAGAACCCCCTTCCCTGGGGATGGGAGCAAGGGGGGGCTCCACTGGTCTCCCTCGACAAGACCTTCCACAACACATCATCCCTGCTGGGCAGGCCTCTTAGCCCCACCAAAGAAATGGGGGTTAAGGAAGACCCCCACCCCCCACCTTGTCCCAAACACTGGCACTCTGCATAACCCATGCGGGGGCTTTGGCTTCCCCTCTGCAGAACAGAAGCTGGGGACCTCTCCCTCCACATACACCGGATCCCTATGGCCCATCCGAGGGCTGGCAAAATAGGTGTGGCCCCCCCCACCTGCTTTTCTATCTCTCTCTGTCTCTTTCTCTCTTTCTCTCCCTCTCTTTTTGTCTCTCTTTCTCTCTCTACTTTTCTTTCTTTTTCTCTTTTTCTCTCCCTTTCTCTCTCTTTTTCTCTTTTTCTCTCCCTTTCTCTCTCTTTCTCTTTATATCTCTTTCTCTCTTTTTCTCTCTCCCAACCTCTCTCTTTCTCTTTCTATCTCTTTCCCTCCCTCTCTCTTTCACTTTCTCTACCTCTTTCTCTCCCTCTCTCCCCTTCTCTCTTTCTTTCTCTTTCTCTTTCTCTCCCTCCCCCTCTCTCTTTCTCTTCCTCTTTTTATCTCTCTTTCTTTTTTCTTTTTTTTCTCCCTTTCTCTCTTTCTCTCTCTCTTTCTCTCCCCCTCTCTTTGTCTCTTTCTATCTCTTTCTCTCCCTCCCTCTATCTTTCTCTTTTTATCTCTCTCTTTCTCTTTCTCTCTCTCTCTTTCTCCCCCTTCTCTCTGAAGTGGGGAGGGCCGGGTTGGCACCAAGGGAGCTCGAGACGGGGTGCAAAAGCAAACTACTCTGCAGGCCCGGGCCCACATCGGAAGGAAAGAAGGAATGGTAAAAGGGGCGATCAAGAGAGGAATGGGTGAATGAATGGATGGAGGGTGGGAAGGAAGGAAGGAAGGAAAGAGGGAAGGGACAGGAACAGAGGAAGGGTGCAAAGAAAGCAAGGAAAGGTGTGAAAGGGGAAAGTAAGAGAAGAAGGAGTGAAAGAAGGGAATGAGGGAGGAAACAAGGGAGGAAGGAGAAGGAAAGCAAGAAATGGAGGGAGGGAAGGAAGGAAGGAAAGAAAGAAAGAAAGAAAGAAAGGGGGAAGGGACAGGAACAGAGGAAGGAAGCAAGGAAACTTATGAAAGGGGAGAGTAAGAGAGGAAGGACTGAAGGAAGGGAGGGAGGGAAGAAGGTAGGAAGGAGAAAGAAAAGAAGAAATAGAGGAAGGGAAGGTAAAAGAGAGAAAGAAAAAGAGCAAGAAAGAAAGCAAGAAAGAGAGAAAGAAAGAATGAAAGAGAAATAAAAATAGAGAGGGGAAATGAAAGAAATGGAAGGAGGGAAGGAAGGAGAGAAAGAAAGAGAAAGAAAGAAAGCAAGAGAAAGAAAAAAGAATGAAAGAGCAAGAGAGCAAGAGAGCAAGAGAAAGAGAGAAAGAAAGAAAGAAAGGCAACTTCAAAGAAAGGCTCACTGAGCATCTCTCACTCTCTCTCTCTTTCTATCCCTTTCTTTCTCTCTCTTCCTTTCTATCTCTCCTCTTCCTTTCTCTCTCCTCTCTCTCTCCCTCTCTTTCTACCCTCCTTTCTCTTCCTTCCTTCTCTCCCTCCCTCCCCTCCCTCCCTCCTTCCTTCCTCTCCATTTCTCTTTCCCTCCCTCTCTTTCCCTTTTCTTTCTTTTGGTCCACTTCTCTCTCTCTCCGCTTCTCCACTTGCCTCCCCCTCGCGCCTCGCCCTTCCCACCCGGCCACCCGCGCGCGCTTACCAGCAGCAGGAATTCAAGTAAGCCCAAAAGAAGCCATTGGCTCCGGGCGGCGTTCATGGCCCCCCGAACCCCCGGCCCAGCACTTCCGGAAGCCGAAAGGCGTGGCTCTCTTGCCCTTGCAATCCTCGGGGGGACACAAGGCCGGCGGAGAAGCCGGGCGGGCTCAGACCTCTCCCGGCTTCCCCAATTCCGCTTCCCCAGCAGCGCGGCTTGGCTTCCAGAGGGCTGAGCCAACCCCGCGGTCTTTCCTCCTTCCGTGGCTGCCATCGGGGCTCCCTGCATGTCTGCCGGCCTCCCTGCCTTCTTTCCTCGTGGGGGTGGGAAGAAGGTGCGGGCCTTCTCAATCGGAGTTGGGGAGTTTTTGGCAGGCACCGGGCCTGGGCCCCCCCATTTTCCAATTAGGCCGGGCCCCCGGACGCCGCTACCAGTAATACCCGTCTATCGGCGGCCCTGATTATGCCTTTGATAAGGGAGGTTGCTCTAATTATAAACCCAAGCAATATACTTGTTCCAAAGAGATTGAACACAGATAAGCCATCCACTATAGTTTACTATGGACTGAGTAATTTTTTCTTCACACACACATACACATCTGTCTGTCTGTCTGTCTGTCTGTCTGTCTGTCTGTCTCTCTCTCTCTCTCTCTCTATCTATCTATCTTTCATCTATCTATTTGGTGGAGTATGAATAAACGTCTGACAGTACTTTCATGCAGATGTTGATACTTCTATATCAATCTCTGAAGATGCCCATCAAGAATGAGCAGAATCACTACAAATAAGTTATTTCTATGTTTATTTCAAAGAAACTCAAACAAGCTACTTGTATCAGAAAAATACCTGATAATTTTTTATTACCTGATACTGTACATAAACTCAAACTTTAGAGTCCATTCAGTTATTTCTTTCCCTCATTTAAAAAACAACAACAACTACAAAACGCTAGCAACCTTATGCAGTTGGGAGTCACAACATAATTTTAGCTTAGATAGCAGAAATAGCATACAAATTCCAGGATAGGTATGAAGATATTTTGCACAAGAGAGATAAGCCCTTTTGGTAAATGGGAGCAAGGCTTATCCTTCTCAGCATGACATGGGAGGTTTTGAGGCCAAGAGTACATTGATTAGGAAATTCAAATTATATAAAGAGAACCCAGCTGAGCACTCTGTCTCTGATTTTATGCTCCTGAAGAAACAATACAAACATCTATTACAAAACAAGCAAAGAGAATTCACTAGGGCTTTCTGGCAAAAATTGACAGAAGCATCTCAAGCCTATTAATCTCATTCTGCTATGGCACTTTCCATCCAAGTGGTGTTGTGGTTAGCTCTGGCCCAGCTCCTGTCCCAAGGAATGTGCAGGTGAATGTGGGAGAAACATCCACATGCTGCAGGCCTGTTTTGCTCCCAATGGAATCTGCCGATGAAGCCTCCTCTGACCAAGGAAGCGTGAATGACAGGGAAGAGGGGAGTTTGGCAGACAGCCCAGGAGGAGATCAATCATCTGTATCATCCTTGGATTCTGAACAAGAATTAATGACACATGCATGCATGCATAGAGTGATGCATAGGAGACAACAACTGAAGGATTATTACAAGAGAAAATGAGGCCACCTGTGGTTGGTTGGGTGGGGCTGCTGTAATTAGTGCTACAGATAAAAAGAACAGCGTGCTGGTTTAACCTTGTGGCAGTTTATCTGATTCATTGTTTTGTCAAGATCGTGGTTTTTGTGCTGTTCAAGATTGTGTATGGACTCTCTGGACTTTAGAATTGGACTCAATTTCCCACTTATTGGGTGAGCAATTGGATTGCATTTAACCTGTGCCTTGTGTGTACCAGAAAATCCCTTTGACATTTAAAAAGGGAGCTGTTTCTGTTTTTCTGTTTATAAAAACTTTTGGGTTTTCCTTTTATTGTGTGGTGTGTGTCTTCCTGGATTAATTACCCTGTAATTACAAGCGGTTGAAACATGCCAGCAGAACAAGTAGAAAGGTCTCTTTCACTTTTCCATCTCTTATTGGCATCTGTGTAGAGGACCACTTTAGATCATTATACATATGCAGAAGAAGAATCTCTTAAATTTGACCTAAATCTTACTGCTAACCTGCTTCCTAACTGAGCCTCCATTTAAAGTGTTGGAATAAAGATGTTTAATCAATTAACAAACACAATGCTCCAGACCATGATTTTATTGCTACTTTTAGGTACCTTACTAGAACTTTATGCTTCCTTTATTTTTGAAATTGTCCAATCGAAATTCCCAAAGTCTATTCCAGTTAGCCACTTGCATTCCAAATGGAGCGTTAAGAAGGTAGGCAGGGCTGGTTAAAGTCACTGCATGTATATGGACTTGTATCATAGCACTCTGAAGTGACAGTTCTTTCCCACTTTTAAGTTATTTCCTTATGAGAACAACTGCAAATCAATCTGGTTTAGGACAATCTCACACAAAACTTCAATTTCTCGGCTTTTCTAGGGAGGTTTTCCTGACCATGAATTATGAGTGAGTGTGCATTCAGTGCATTTAAGCCCTGTATCAAAGAACTGGAAGACTAACAGTGTGCTTACTGTTACTTTTTTTTCAGTGCAGCCAAGCCTCTTACAACCTAACTGTTCTGCCGGGCTCTCTGGTAGGAGCCTCCCAAAAATTCAAGGATACAAATTGCAGACACACACACACGTTTGAAAATTCAAAACAATGTTCTTTATCACAAAATTCAAAATAAACTAAGAACTCTTTTTGTATTGCAAAGAGCACTCGTCCCAAAACAACCAGGTAGTCTGTACAATTTCCCTTAAGCAGTCATTAAGTACTTAGCTAGCAGCTGTGAAGAAACTTCACACCCCTTCTTCTTCCAACGAAGTGAGACACACACACACGTTGCTCTGCTTTGGTTTCAAAGGCATGAAAAATCAACAGTCTAGAAAACAGCAACACACGATTCCTGAAGAACTGCGATCAGTACTCTTTCACAACGGCCAAACCCACACACTCCTATTTATAGCAGCAGCCCTAATTACTGGAGCCCCACCCAACCACAGGTGGCCTCATTTTCTCTTGTACTAATCCTTTAGTTATTGTCTCCTATGCATCACTCTACGCATGCGTGGATGTGTCGTTAATTCTTGTTCAGAATCCAAGGATGATACAGATGATTGATCTCCTCCTGGGCTGTCTGCCAAACTCCCCTCTTCCCTGTCACTCATGCTTCCTTGGTCAGAGGAGGCTTCATCGGCAGATTCCATTGGGAGCAAAACAGGCCTGCGGCATGTGGATGTCTCCCCCACATCCACCTGCACATTCCTTGGGGCAGGAGCTGGGCCAGAGCTAGCCACAACACTAACAAGATCCTTACATCACATAACTATTTCCAAATTCTGAAGAGCTTGCTTTGATGCTCTCCACACATCAGTTTTGGAGAACTGTTACAAAAAATTTCCCCTATGACCTGAATCTAAGCCCATGAGGACAAGTAGCTGTTGAAACTACAGCCTTTGTTTTGTTAATATGTTATCTTCTATCTATAAGGACTCAAGGACCCATCTTATAACTTTTGTGGTAAAATGTCAGGGAAAGTCTGTCTTTTTTATGTTATTAGATCTGTTTTTTTGTTATCAGATGTGTACAGTATAATTTACTCACCTTGAACATAGCTAAATTTTGTTATCCTGCCCATAAAATTAGAACAACTTTGATTATTCACCGATGAACACACCAGCAATTAAAATATGTTATTTTTATTTTTAATGAGTTTTCATTTGCAATTCTGGCCAGTTAATGTAGTAAAATATTAATGTAACATTTTTATAAAGAAAATGAGATGGTAACTGATAAACCATTAGGTTTTGACAATGCATGCTTGCATTCTTTTCTTCAAAGTATTGCATTTGTTTCTCTATATTTCAGATTTTAAAAAGAGTGAATCATCTCTCAAACATGTTGCAAACCTTGTGGATGTGGTCAGCTGTACACAGGTGTTACCATCTTCTGGTTCAACTTATCCTGCATTTGGAGATAGAGTGATTAGAAGTAATGAGGTTTTCTAGGAATTAATTTACTCATCCTTCTGTTCTCAGCTTGAATCTGATGGCCTGTAGCGGTAGGCTTAATCTGCTGCTGACTGAACCCAGATTTCACCTGATCCCATTCATTGTCCTGTTCATCTGCCAGCAATTTTATTGCCAGTCTCACAGCTTCATCTCCCTTCTCTTTCTCTATATAACTGCCAGTGGCTAAAGAAGAATAGCACAATTAAGAATTGGTGTGCTCTTTGCATACGTTGTGATAATATAGGTTATGGTGCTGGTCTAGAAACTGTGAATTCTAATCCAGATTTAGGCATGAAAACCAACTGGGTGGTCTTGTATCAGTCACTCCCTCTCAGCCAATGAAGGGCTACCAATTTTTTTACTACCACACTGTGGGTGTGGCTTACGCAGGATGCATTTTCTTTCAATGTATTTCAGTGCAAATAGAAACATAGAAACATAGAAGTCTGACGGCAGAAAAAGACCTCCTGGTCCATCTAGTCTGCCCTTATACTATTTTCTGTATTTTATCTTAGGATGGATATGTGTTTATCCCAGGCATATTTAAATTCAGTTACTGTGGATTTATCTACCATGTCTGCTGGAAGTTTGTTCCAATGATCTACTACTCTTTCAGTAAAATAATATTTTCTCATGTTGCTTTTGATCTTTCCCCCAACTAACTTCAGATTGTGTCCCCTTGTTCTTGTGTTCACTTTCCTATTAAAAACACTTCCCTCCTGGACCTTATTTAACCCTTTAATATATTTAAATGTTTCGATCATGTCCCCCCTTTTCCTTCTGTCCTCCAGACTATACAGATTGAGTTCATTAAGTCTTTCTTGATACGTTTTATGCTTAAGACCTTCCACCATTCTTGTAGCCCGTCTTTGGACCCGTTCAATTTTGTCAATATCTTTTTGTAGGTGAGGTCTCCAGAACTGAACACAGTATTCCAAATGTGGTCTCACCAGCATTCTATATAGCGGGATCATAATCTCCCTCTTCCTGCTTGTTATACCTCTAGCTATGCAGCCAAGCATCCTACTTGCTTTCCCTACCGCCTGACTGCACTGTTCACCCATTTTGAGACTGTCAGAAATCACTACCCCTAAATCCTTTTCTTCTGAAGTATTTGCTAACACAGAACTGCCAATACAATACTCAGATTGAGGATTCCTTTTCCCCAAGTGCATTATTTTACATTTGGAAACATTAAACTGCAGTTTCCATTGCTTTGACCATTTATCTAGTAAAGCTAAATCATTTACCATATTACAGACGCCTCCAGGAATATCAACCCTATTGCACACTTTAGAGTCATCGGCAAATAGGCAAACCTTCCCTACCAAACCTTCCCCTATGTCACTCACAAACATATTAAAAAGCATAGGACCCAGAACAGACCCTTGTGGCACACCGCTTGTAACCTGACTCTGCTCAGAATACTCGCCGTTAACAATAACTCTCTGATGTCTACGCTTCAGCCAGCTGCAAATCCATTGAACTATCCAGGGATTAAGTCCAATCTTCACTAATTTATCTATCAGCTCTTTATGTGGAACCGTATCAAAGGCTTTGCTGAAGTCCAGGTAGGCAATATCCATGGCACCACCTTCATCCAACACCTTTGTGACATAGTCAAAGAAATCAATGAGATTAGTCTGACATGATTTGCCTTCAGTAAAGCCATGCTGATTTGGGTCCAATAAGTTATTGTTTTTTAGGTGCTGATTTATCCTCTTTTTGAGTAGAGTCTCCATCATTTTAACTACCACTGATGTCAAGCTAACTGGCCTGTAGTTACCAGCTTCTTCTCTACTGCCCTTCTTGTGGATAGGCACAACACTGGCCATTCTCCAATCCTCAGGAACTTCTCCTGTTAACAAGGATTGGTTAAATAAATCAGTCAGGGGGGTAGCAATGACAGATCTGAGTTCTTTAAGAACTCTGGGGTGGATGCCTGGGTGCTCTGGGGTGGAGCTCCATTGTCACTACCCCACTGAGTCCCCTCCCCCCAGTCTGGGCAGTAGCCCACCCCTGCCCTTAGCCCAATACGCCCTACATAGCTGTTTTTGTGGAAAAAGTAGGAAGAGGAAGAAATATTATGCAGCTTTAGCACTTTGAATTACTTATTAAGTAATAAAGGTAGGATTAAAAACGTAACAATTTGGATGACAGACAGACAGATCTAACTAGGTCAGGAATGGATTGTGTAGGAAGAGGAGAACCTGGTACCGTATTTTTCGCTCCATAAGACGCAGTTTTTTTCCTCCCAAAGTAGGATGAAAAATCAGCCACGTCTTATGGAGCGAAGATGCAGGCAGGGAGGGGTGGGGGAGGCGCTGGAGCAGAGGGGGGGGCGGCGATATACTCATCTGGAGACCGCCGCCTCTGTCGCCGCCTCTCCTCTTCCCAACCCCGAAGAGAGCCGCGCCTTTCGGCCTCCGGAAGTGCTGGGCCGGGGGACGCCTCCACCCCGCAGGTTTAGGAGGCGGAGCGGCACCGGAGGAGCGTTGGCGGTTCCGAGCCTTTGGGAAGGCTACGGGAATTGCTTCAGGAGGCGGGGAGGTCTCTCCCTTAAAACCCAGCCAGTCGCTCGCAGCCGGCCGCCGCCTGTGCAAAGTTTGGCTGCGAACTCGGCTGGCTAGCTGCTGCCTGGCCCCCTCCCTCCCGGAGGAGGGTCTCCCTTCACACCACCAGCGGCGCTCCCCCCGCCAGCCAGCCAGCCAAGCCCCGCGCCTGCCGGAGCCGGCTCCTCGCTCTCCCCCGCCGCCCGCCGCGTTTGCAGGAGGTGGGGAGGGTCGGGCGGCCTGCCAAGGCCAGGAGGGATGCCGCTGCCCCCCCTTCCCTCTCTCCGCCCGCCGCTGCTCCTCCTGCTGAGCCCCCTCGGCGCCTGTCAGAGGAAGCTGCCCTGTCTCGGCCAGGATCCGGGGGCGAGGTCGTCGGGGTTTGAGGGGCCCTAAACCGCCCACAGCAGAAAAACAGAAAAAATAAGGGAAAGAGAAAGAAAGAGAGAGAAAGGAAGAGGAGAGATAGAAAGGGGGGGAGAGAAAGAGGGAGAGATAGAGAAGGAGAGAGAGAAAGAGAGAGATACAAAGAGAGTGAGTGAGAGAAGGAGAGATAAGAGAGAAAAAGAAAGAGGGACAGAGAGAAAGAAAGAGAGGGACAGAGAGAAAGAAAGAGAGGGACAGAGAGAAAGAAAGAGAGCGACAGAGAGAAAGAAAGAGGGACAGAGAGAAAGAAAGAGAGGGACAGAGAAAGAAAGAGAGGGACAGAGAAAGGGAGAGAGAGAAAGAGAAAGAAAGGTAGAGAGAAAGAGGGAGAGATAGAAAGAAAGAAAGAGAGAGGGGGGCTTGTTTGTATATTTTCCCAATTCCCCTAGGGCAGTGTTATTGTAATAAATATTTTAGCCTACTTTTTGGCTCAAAATATTTTTTTTCTATTTTCCTCCTCTAAAAACTAGGTGCGTCTTATCAGCAGGTGCGTCTTATAGAGCGAAAAATACGGTAATTATAACATTACAATATTATCAGTGACTTATCAGTATTTTAGAAAAGTGCATGTTAGCATGGGTGATTCTTGATTCAATCAAGCTTAATCTGTGCTAGTTTGCTTCATTCCCCCCCCCCTACCCAGATATATCTTTCAAAATAAACCAGTTTCATAGTGCTTTATTTTTATTTTTACATTTATTTGGAGAAAGTATGATGTTTCAGGAAGTTTATTTGTGTATTTTGAACATTACTAAAAGCTGTTCCCAGGATATTTTGAGTGCCATGCCAGGAGAATCATCCTGTTCATACGATTTCCTCCTCTGTAGTTTCCAACTGTACAGATTCACAGTTACCTCAAACTGATCATGTGTAGACTGCGACTCCCAAGGGGACTAAACATTGATTTAATCATAAATGGGCTAATGATATTAGGTCATATTTTCACTTTTAAAGAACGTTTAAATTAGGCTAATATTCTCTTCATGCCAAAGCATAAGCTATGTCTTCAAATTACAGGGTGATTTTATTTCTTGATAAGCTAATTGTAACCTTACATTTTGAAGGGACTTGATTTAGGCCAAGTTTGAATACCTTATTTCTCTGTTCTATTCTGTTAATGTAATATTCCTAAAGATTAGAAGGCAAGTAATTTTCCCCCACCCATCTCCCCCAAGGTTTTAAAAGAAAGAAAACCATCCTATACTTGGAAAAAGACTTTCCCCCCTGTTTGACCCATAATAATTATGTATAAATGCAAACTGCCTTATGAGTTTGAATCCCTATTTGCAGCTAAAAACATATTACTTTTTGAATTGGAAACAAAACCAGACACAATCAAACATGTTCTGTAGATGTAATCATTGGTAATAATAAAATGCCCACCATACTAGTAGTGGTTTTTCAAAGCAGCCTCATGCAATCTTCTCATATAGTTCTATTTTCCTATCAATATAATATTTAAGCTTACGTGATATTGATATTGTTTATCCTTCTTCTAGTACCATTTTTCAGTTATTAATTCCTTTGTATTTTTAAATAAGTGATTGACATGCAAATCAACAAACCAATTAAATATTAGTCTGAATAGAACAGAACAGAACAGAATTTTATTGGCCAAGTGTGATTGCACACACAAGAAATTTGTCTTGGTGCTCTCAGTGTAAAGAAAAAAATAAGTTTGTCAAGAATCAACACTTAATACAACATTTAATGACAATCATAGGGTACAAATAAGCAATTCAATCACATTAGGAACCAATCAATATAAATTGTAGTAAGGATACAAGCAACAAAATTACAGTTGTACAGTCATTTGTGGGAGGAGATGGGTGATGGGAACAATGAGAAGATTAATAGTAGTGCAGACACTAAATAGTTTGACTGTGTTGAGGGAATTATTTGTTTAGCAGAGTAGATGGTGTTCTGGAAAAATCTTTTCTTGTCAAGTTGTTCTAGTGTGCAGTGTTCTATAGTGTAGTTTTGAGGGTAGGAGTTGAAGCAGTTTGTGTCCAGGATGTGAGGCGTCTGTAATATTTTCACAGCCCTCTTTTGGACTTGTGCAGTATATAGGTCCTCAATGGAAGGCAGGTTGGTAGGTTGAAACTTTCTGAATCAATCATTAATAATCTGAATAAATATTAATTGGCATTTAATTCATTGAAATGACAAGAATGGGTTAGGAAGAAACAATGTAATTCTAAACTTCTCCTCAAGAATTTATTGGTGTTTCTGTCTTCCTCCCCTCTCATAGCTTATTAATTTTTCTTTATTAAATTTATATGCTGCCCATTTCTCTGATAAAAGAATTCATATATCTTTTTCAAACTTTTTGCATAAAAATAATGAGGTATGAAGGGGTGCTCTCTGAATTCCGTTGTAGATAACATCATCAGTTTTAGTAAAGAATGGGGTTTGCTCTCATTACTACTGTAGCATTAATGATGCTACCTACTTTGGGAAATGAAATGTCTGCAAGAAGATAACTAAGCAAAGCAAGCATCCAGGATGCCTCATTTTAACCCTGAGCTACAAATATTCTTTGTTAATACAGGTTGTTCAACTTATAACCACAACTCAGCCCAAAGTTTCTGTCACTAAGTGAAACATTTGTGAAGTGAATTTTGCCCCATTTTACGATCTTTTACGGTCACAATTCAAAGTGTTGGTTATCACCTATAAAGCCCTTCATGGCACCGGACCAGATTATCTCAGGGACCGCCTTCTGCTGCATGAATCCCAGTGACTAGTTATTGGGCCTTTTCCGGGTCCCGTCTAAAGAATATCATTTGGCGGGACCCAGGGGAAGAGCCTTCTCTGGGGCGGCCCCGGCCCTCTGGAACCAACTCCCCCCAGAGATTAGAACTGCCCCATGCTACTATGTAAAAAGATTTCTTACCTCACACCCCTCCTATTTTTCTTTTTGTATTCCCATTCCCCTTCCCCATTTTTAATAAACTAATAAAGTATATTAAAAAAAAGAATTGCCCCCACCCTCCTTGCCTTTCATAAGCTTCTTAAAACTCACCTCTGCCGCCAGGCATGGGGGAACTGAGATATTCTTTCCCCCTAGGCCTTTACAATTTTATGCATGGTATGTTTGTTTGTATGTATGTTTGGTTTTATAAAAAAGGGTTTTTTAGTTGTTTTAGTATTGGATTGTTACATGCTGTTTTTATTATTGTTGTTAGCTGCCCCGAATCTGTAGAGAGGGGTGGCATACAAATCAAATGAATGAATGAATGAATGAATGAACGAACGAACGAATGAATGAATGAATGAATGAATGAATGAATGAATGAATAAATAAATAAATAAATAAATAACCCAGTTGTTAAGTGAATCTGGCTTCTTTATTGACTTTGCCTGCCAGAAGGTCACAAAAAGAAATCACATGACCTTAGGACACTACAACTATCATAAATATGAGTCAGTTGCTAAGAGCCTGAATTTTGACCATGTGAACTATGATGATGTTGCAATGGTCATAAGTCTGAAAAACACCATAAGTCAGTTTTTCAGTGTCATTGCAACTTTGAACATTTCCTAAATGAACTGTTGTTAAGTCGATTAGATTTGCTACATTCACATACATGGAGGAAAGAAAGCTTCTCCCAATGTGGGAATTCTTCTTATGTCAAACTATTTACTAAATCTGCACAGCTATTAAAGCTTCTCATCATTTCCATTACCCATTTCCTCCCACAAATGGCTGTACGACTGTAACTTTGTTGCTTGTATCTTTACAATTTATATTGACTGGTTCCTAATACAATTTGATTGCTTATTTGTACCCAGACTGTCATTAAGTGTTGTACCTTATGATTCTTAACAAACTTATCTTTTCTATTATGTACATGAGAACATCTATACCAAGACAAATTCCTGGTGTGCCCAATCATACTCGGCCAATAAAATTCTATTATTCTTCTTATATGTCATTTCAACTCTCAGCATCCCACTGTCAATCTGGCCATTAAGGAAAATTCTGGGTGCTAATACTTATACGTCTGGGACTACACTCTGAACTCTTACTCTGGGGTTTCTCTGGCTTTCTTTTTTTCCACTTTTTTTTAAAGCCAGCTTTTAAATCGATTCAAATCCAAATATAAGAGAAAACAGAATTGTGTAACCAGAAAGCTGGCTAGCTTTCAGAACAACGCATGTGGTTTTTCATCTCCAATGTAGCCCTGAAAATATGTCACAAGCAAAGAGACAGTGACAGGGAGCCCTGTATAAAAAAGATTAATGGCTTTTGAATCTGCCAGTGCAATGCTTACACAGCAACTTTCAATGTGCTGGGATAAACTGTTTATTTTCCCTTTCAGATTATTCACCAGTGCTTGATTTACTCAGCAGCCGCGAGAAGATGGGTCTCTAAATAACTGTGGTGCGGCTACTATTCTTTTCTTCAACCAAACACCTCTCTCACACAGACAGCAAAGGATTCCTTGTTTCAGTCAGGGGAAAGAAAGTTGCTAATGTTTCTTCGCATAAAATGCAGCCTTAGAGGCAGTTCAGTTCTCCACTAAAAGCTGGAAAATAAAACAAAATAGTCCTAATTAATGGGAAATGTAGGGCTAAAGACACAATGATCATATATTCTTTATTATAATAGAAAGATGTTTTATTTCAGAAAGCTACCCTTTAAATTTATTTATATTTTAAAAACTCTCTTTTGTCCTTTGTTTTGGTCTTTTAACTTTTAACTTTTATAGAAACATCATGGAAAAATGTGGAAATGTAATGATCTTTTTTTAAAAAAATTATAATTCCACCAATCATATACTTTATCCCATATTTTATAAAATTCTTTAAAAATAGTATTAAAAATTAAATAAGAATGTATAACTATTTGAAGAATTATAAGATAGAGTAAAATAGTTTATAGTATAATAAAGTTAGAAGTGTTATTTTTTTCTGCATTATTAATATTTTGGTTTTTTTGAATAAGTATACAATATTTTATAGATAAAGAAATTTAATTAATAGGATTAATATAAAAAATATAGAGTTAAATTCAATAAAAATGTAATGTACACGTGTGATACTTCTGTATTGATCTGACAACAGTTAGGGTTTTATATTTTTGTATTAGTTAGACTTCTATGACAAGCGGAGCAATGGTAGCTCCTTAAATGTTTAATGTTGTTTGTCTTTGTTTTTCTTTTTGAAAAATAATAAAAATATTTAAAAAATAATAATAAAAAAAATTTATGGATAGTGTTTAATTTTAGATATTTTTATTAAAATGGGGAAAGTTTTTTTCTTGGCTCTTTCTAAAACAAAAGTGTGTGTGTGTATATAAACAATTTAAAAATATCTTTTAATTTAAAATAAAAAAAATATGGTCATCATAGTTTTGGGTCACTACAGAAGCTAAATTTGCAAAATAATATTTTACATACCTAAATATTTCATCTTCTGAGGGGTCCTTGGCACTCGTTGAGCTCAGCTGTTTTCTTGCAGATGTTTCAATATCCAAATTATGTAACATCACCAGTGTATTGAAATAATAATTAAAATATTTCACCTTCTGTGTCTTATCCAAGTTTCTTTTTTATCATATGACCAAAAGGCAATGGGACTTGCTGATTTTGATCCCCACCCCCCACCCCTAGGACTGGTATAGATTTTTAAGGAAGAGCCAATTTAGAATTATTTAGCCATGGGATGCGATTTAATGACTACTGGCTGTTGGCTTTTATTTCAGTGCATGCAAAGAAGAGTAAAAGAATAAATCCCAGGCATCTTCTCTCTATCAACCACAAATCATTTACAAAAAGGAGCAACCTCTCGTGTGTTCACGCAGCAATTAAAAATAAATTGCATAATATCTGCAAAACTGGAAAGGTGAATTCCCATAGGATTTTCTGTGGATCCTTTTGCTTTTCACTAAGCTATATAATTAAGAATTAGGATGAAATTGTATTCCACACTGGATTAGCACAGCAAAGGAATGTCTTGGAACTCATATTAATTCTTTGTTTATTGAAAAACTTTTTGACCCCTTGTTTCAATAAAGCTCTGAGCCCCTCTAATATTTCTCAGTTTATTTTTTTTTAATGGAAGAAAAAAAATCTGAGGAGGCAAGTTTCATCACGGGGATCTCAATCTACTCGATTAATTTACAGCAGCTTTCAAGAACATAAATCACTTTTTTTTAAAAATCTATTATTTTATCAGAACAATGTCAGAAATGAGAACAAGCAGTATGTTTCAGGATGATGAGTTCACCAAGTGTCATTGTGCATTGTGTTTGCTTGATCTCAAGAAAGAAAACACTTTTTGGTTTGATAGAAAGCACTGAAGGCAGACATCACTTGCAGTAATTGTTTTTTGTGACTTTTAATTGATGGTAATTTATTTTTTCAGAGATTCCTCCCAGAGTCTTCTAATCAGATGCTGATCGCCATCATTTAGCATCACAGAAGGCAAAAGAAAAGTACTTTCTTTGTATTACCAATGCAGTCCCTAATCAGTGCAGGGTAGCTAAAAGGGCTTTAGCAATTGCAACTTATGGTCTTGATATATGAAATAAATAAATGGAAAGATAAGCTGACCAACATATAAACAAAACTAGTTCTGTCTAGAATGCAAGTAAATTATGACCATTTCCATAATCATTTCCTCAAGTCAAGAAACTGCATGCAGCGTGCATAATATTCATCCTTGATATTAAAGGCACCAAAGTAGAAGGCTTGATGAACCCATAGACTTTTGGATAGAAGCCATTGTTTTCACAATGAAATCTATCATATAACAATTTTTGAAAACTGGACTTTACCCTTTCAGCATTTTCACAGCATGCTTACAGAAAGATAATATTTGTATATCCCATATTTATATATATATATATATATATATATATATATATATATATATATATATATATATATTGTTGTGTATAGTTACTATTTTTATTGAACAAGTTTGAGCAAGAAACTGGTGAGAGGAGGAAGATGTAGTAGATATTTTTGCTGCCTTGAGCTATTTGTAAAAACAATAAAGGCAGTAAATACATACATACATTTATTTTATTTTTGTTTTATTTATTTGTTTGTCAAACAAATATAGAATTATAATTTGTATTAACATAACATAAGCAGAGAGTAGTGATAGAAATGATAAAAAGACAGTAGGACAGGGACGGTAGGCACAATGGTGCACTTATGCACGCCCCTTACAGACCTCTTAGAAAAAGGGAAAGGTCAACTGTAGATAATTTAAAGTTGAAGATTTTGGAATTATAGGAAGAAAAAACAGAGTCAGGTAGTGAATTCCAGCCGTTGACCACTCTATTGATGAAGTCGTATTTTCTGCAGTCTAGTTTGGAGCGATTTACATTTAGTTTGTATCTATTACATGCTCATACGTATATATAAATATTACACGGGGCAAAACCCGAACTCAGAACAATCTACATATATATATACATACATACATACATACATACATACATACATACATACATACATACTATTTTTAATTCCTTGTACAGTCACGGACATAAATATATATTTAGTTGTCTGTCTCCTGGTAAAATAAATTTCATTAATGGATCAAATTCTCTTCATATTCTTGTTCTACCACTCTAACATCTATTTCACCTGTAAGCACAAATATTCAGCAACTATAAGGGAAAGAAAACAGCGGTATATATTTCCACATTGGATGCAACTCATGTTATTCTTTTGCCAGGTATGTGATGCTGGCCTTTGGAAGAAAGACGTAGATTATGATTTGTTAAGAAATATTTTAGGAGTCAGCCAGACCTTCTGTATCCTTCTGAATTGGACTTATTAAACTTATATGAGGAAACCATTTATGCAGACAATAAGACCCTAGTCATTTTGATAGGAGGGAGAAAAACATTTTAAGATGCAGTATAATAAAATAGCTGAATCTCTTATTGTAATTTGTAATTATTGTAAAGAGAGTGAGAGAGTAATAGAAAGACAGAGACAGAGATAGTGAATGTTAGCAATAGAGAAAGGTAAATGGAGAATCCCATACCTAAGGGGTTTGTAAGGGCACCATTGTGCTTACCGTCTTACTGTCTTACTGTCTTACTGTCCTATTGTCCAAATTTATTTGCACCTATTTTGCTTATGTTTATGCCAATGCCTGCTATCTTGTACATGTTTGAACAAACAAACAGAGAAATGTAAAAAATATTCTGTGGTTCAGCATTTCAGATTGCTAGTTGGCTAGTCATTCACGCTCTTTGAGGATTGCGTAAACCAGGGCGGTCAAACTCCTGGTCTGTGGGCTGGATGCATCACGCACTAGCTATGCTCACTCCTGGTTTAGTAAAAGGGGAAAAAGTCAAAAGTGCCAATATGTCATGTGACGTCACCATGAGTTAACCATTTGTCATAGCAAGGACTTCTGTTAGTCTCTGCAACTTCACTCAAAATTGCATTTCTTCTAAGCTAGTATAAGGTTTTCCATAAAGACAAATAATAATATTAACACCATTTCATCAATGTAATTGTAATTGAAATAAAATTTAACTTAATGCAATTTAATTTTTATTTTGCCTCTGTTCTAAGAACATAGCTTCTGACACCACCTTCAATATCTGCTGGTAAAACCTAATTCAAAAACAGGAGCTTGTTCCTAGTATAGATCAGTGTTTCCCAACCTGGGAGTTGAAGTCCAGATATCTTCAAGTGGCCAAGGTTGGGAAACACCGGTATAGATCATGGTCCAGGCATAGATTTTTTTAAATCTCATTTTTCTTCTCATTTTACTTTTCTGGATGATAGCCAACATCTGCACTGAGTATGGATGTGAGGGTCATCCATGAGTATGGATGTGAGGATCAGTATTTTTTGAAATTGTATTTTTTTTCCTTTTTCACCACTGAGCATGCTGATTTTTCACTAGATAATACATGCTGCAGTCCTGTCTTCAGGCTGAAGTTAGGTTCTTGCTATTAGTAACTATATTGATGTAATGAACGTCTGCCTATAAACCAGTGATGGAGAAACTTTTCCCCCAAAATCACATGTGCACGCACTATCACACATGTGCGAGCGCCTACACCATAAATCAATGCCTGGGGAAGGCGAAAACAGTCTCCTCCACTTCCACAGAGGCCCTCTGGAGACCGGAAATGGACCCTTTTCCAACTTCTGGTGGGCTTGGTACTCCTGTTTTTCCAGATTCTAGAAGCCCCTCCCGGAGGCCCTCCAGAAACCAAAAATGCCCTTCCCCCAGAGGCCCACTGGAAACATAAAATGCCCTCCCATGGCCTCCGCAAGGGCCAAAAATCAGCTGGCCAGTGCACACATGTGCACTGGAGCTGAGCTATGACAATTGCTCACATGCTGGCACATATGACTTTGCATGCTACCTGTGGTACTCCTGCCATAGGTTTGCCATCACTGCTGTAGACCAATCCATCTCTTATTTACTTTTGTCTTAATGACTCTCAGGTGAATGTGTAATCTGTTATGTATAATGTACTTGTGGTGGCACTGAGTGATATGAATAGCTTGTCACACTGAATATTGACAGCCTCTCAGAGACATTTAGTAATGAAAGAATTAACTGGGTGTGCCTTATTAGATCCTCCTATTATGATGCAATATCCTGCCGACTCACTTCCTTCTTCTTCACTCCTCTCTTCTCTTCTCTCCTATCCTCCATCATGTAAAGACATATTTGTTATGTTGTCCCTCGAGACATGTTTTATTTCTGTTTTTTTACAATAAATATATCTTGTTTTGAACAAATGACTAAGGCTTTTATCCATTGACTCCGCGGGGTTAAGGTCCTAACAGACTTTAATCACTCACAAACCGCGACATAGCTCATATACCCAAACAACTTAATTTGGTACTATAATTTATGAGTGATGAACACATACCCATCAGTGTTGGGTTCCTACTGGCTAGGTGACTCTTCCAGTGGCAGCCACCAGATTGCAAAATTTGTGTGCGACCACTCCGGTGCCGTTTTCGCCGGTCTATCTATATCTTTTTTTCTGAATATTTGAACCCTTTTTTTTTTGCTTCCTGTGCATGTGCAGAAGCAAAATCTCATGAGCGGATGCTTGCATGTGAGATTTTGATGATTGTTTGCTTCCACACATAAGCAGAAACAAACAAAATCACTGAAATCACACATGCACGAGCACTCCTTGCAAAATTTCAGCGTGATTTTGCTTCTTGCACATGCACAGAAGCCAAATTGCATAAGGGACGTGTGTGCAGGCATGCACGCAGGAGTGCCGAATCAGGAGGATGTGTGCGCAACACACCACTACGTGGTTAAGTGCAATCCGCCACTGATGCCCATATTCACATACATCTGCAAAGCGATTCTGTAGAACAGTTATTAGTGAGGAAGGCTGTTGTTCAATCAAAACAGAGTCGAATTTTGTTCAATTATTGAAGAAGAGTTGGTCAGACTGAAAGAACAAAAGCTTGTCTTCTGCTAAAAGAAAGAGAAAGAATACAAATTGCAGCAGGACATGCATCGTTTGGTAGGAGAGGTTGGATTCAGCTAAAGACAAGGAATTGATTCTTCAAAGAATAATTTTCCTCCCCCGACTTGGCCCCATTCTTCATTGGCATGGGTTTTTGCCTTTTTTTTTTTGCTTGAAATGTAAGCTAAGCAACTGTGTGCTTTGTATTGTGCCTGGTTGCCATGTGATCAGCAAAGGCAGTTTTTATTTTTCATGTTATTACACAATTGTAGTAATAATTATGAGGAAATGGACTGCCAACACTGCTTTTTTTGAAGACTACATAGAAATAATTATTTCAAAAGAACATTCAGGGAAGAGGCTCGTAATTCCATTTTAAAAATTCATATTACAGTCTGGTTCATACTAGGACACAAACTGGATATAGAATTATACATTGGGACAGAGCAATCCAGATATTATCCATAGTCCATCCAAGTAATGCTCTGATGATGTTACCTAATCTAGTAATGAAAGCTCATCAGGTTCAGAGAGCAGCAAGGACCAGGTAAGTAAAAATCCTTTTAAGATTCTGTACAGTCTACATAGGCTTTTCTCTAGAGCACATAGATGCTTTTTCTATTAGGATCACAGCTGGTTGATATGCCAAATTTCCATAAGAAACATGGAAACATAGAAAATTGACGGCAGAACAAGTCCTCATGGTCCATCTAGTCTGCCCTTATACTATTTCCTGTATTTAATCTTAGGATGGATATATGTTTATCCCAGTCATGTTTAAATTCAGTTACTGTGGATGTACCAACCACGTCTGCTGGAAGTTTGTTCCAAGCATCTACTACTTTTTTAGTAAAATAATATTTTCTCATGTTGCTTCTGATCTTTCCCCCAACTAACCTCAGATTGTGCCCCCTTGTTCTTGTGTTCACTTTCCAATTAAAATCACTTCCCTCCTGAACCTTATTTAACCCTTTAACATACTTAAATGTTTCAATCACATCCCCCCTTTCCCTCCTGTCCTCCAGACTATACAGATTGAGTTCATTAAGTGCTTTAGACCTTCCACCATTTTGGTAGTCCGTCTTTGGACCCGCTCAATTTTATCAATATCTTTTTATAGGTGAGGTGTCCAGAACTGAACACAGTATTCCAATTGTGGTCTCACCAGCGCTCTATACAGTGGGATCACAATCTCCCTCTTCCTGCTTGTTATACCTCTAGCTATGCAGCCAAGCATTCTACTTGTTTTCCCTACCCCTTGACCAAATGATGTGATATGAACATCAAGTATATATTTGCTCAAATGTAGAGGCTGAACCTGTTTCATACATCCTTTAAAGCTGTGCATTGTACTTTCATTAATTATGAGAACTAATACACCCATTCTTGAATCCCTCTCATGATGTGGAGATTGGGACATTCTTACTAAACAGTCAATACCTAGGAGTTTGAAAATCCACTTCCAGCTACTATTCTTCCTACATGCATGAAGTGATGAAGATTGAATGGGTCCAGCATGATTATTCCCAACTTTCCATTATTGTGTATACAATTTTAATAGCTGTATTCTTGTTTAGTTTTAATTCTCAGCATTGGCTATGCTGGCTGGGGAATTCTAGCAGTTAAGCGTCCGTATCTGGAGGGAATGTTGTTTTGGTTTATGCAAAAGACTGTTCAAGTTCTTAGCAGGTATGAGAACTAGCAAAGTTTTTTCTCTATAAATAGCACAGTATTTCAGTGAATACTTTGAATATCACTGAATAAATCCCCCCAGTTTGTCATGATAACTTAAATATTATTTCAGAATTTGATGTCAGTATGCCTTGTAATTGGGACGGAGGCAAAATTTCTCAAAATATTTTGCTGAAAATAATTATTGAGGCATTTCCAATTCATTCTTATTAAAGCCGAAGAGAAAACCACACTGCACCATTTTCTCCAAATAATTTTTACCAGCTGTTGTGGTAGACTCCATCTCCACCCCACTGTCTAGGAATAACTCAATCAAAATCACGTCAGGAAATGCAAAATTGTAGCTATGTTGCCATTATTTGCAAGGACAAAATATGTACTCTAAAAAGCATTCAATGAAAAAAAGATTCAATTTTCTCCTCTTTTTCTCCCCCTTGTGAAAGACTCTAGAAGAGTGATGGTGAAACCTTTTTGGCTTGGGTGCCAAAAGAATGCATGTGTGTGCAAGGGTGCCCACATCCATAATGTAATGCTCTCTCCGAGGCATGCACACAGCTACTGCGTTGCCACTGCACATGTGCACAAACCTCACTGAAGCTTCTGGTAGGCTCATTGGGTTGCTTTTCGCTCTCCCCAGGATTCAGGAATGCCTCCTGAATCCTGGGGATGCCGAAAAATGGCCCAGCTGGCCAACTGTATGTTTGGAAATGAAACGGAAGTAGAGCTGCCCTGCTACTTACCTTCAGGTAGTTGCAACCAGACCTCACATACCTTGGCTGGCTTTCCTGAAGACCTCTGGAGCCCATAACACAGCTCCAAATTGATCTGGAGCTCTGTTATCAGCTCCAGAGGTCTTTCCTAAAGTCCTTTCATGAAGGCCTCTCTAACCAATAACAGAGTGCCAGATCGATCCGGAGCTTTGTTATCAGCTACATAGGCTTTCAGGAAAGCCTTGCTGGTTGCAGAAGAAATGGGCCAAGGTGTGGCAGGTTTGGCTGTAACTGTCCAAAGCCAAAGAAGTCCCTGAAGACCTCTGACAATGAAAAGGAGGCTGGAGGTGAGCACACGAGTGAATTTCCGGTTGGCCTGTTGGGCTGTGTTTCACTGTCCCCAGAGTTCATGAGGCTTTCCTGAAGCTTAGGGAGAGTGAAAATGGCACAAAAAATCCCCAAAAATCAGCTGGCCAGTGCACACATACATGCTTGAACTGACATAGGGAAATGCCTCCTTTGACCTCAGATATGGTTCTACGTGCCATCTATCATTTGTGTGCCATAGGCTCACCATCACTACACTAGAATATTAACTCTTTAATACATTTTTCCACTCCACTATAGCTTCCAATTTATCCACAAGATCAGATTTGATAAAGGCTGAAATTGGTGGCAGGTAGGTAGATAAACCTGTCGACCCTCCACATTGTATTGTTATGATTTCAAATTCAATTCATTTTCCATAAAATTAAATGTGGTTTGGGAGTGAAACTCCTAGAAGATATTTTCAGTACTGCACAAGTGGCTTCTGTGGTCAATAGCATTTGGATTATATTGAAGGGTCCTCCTAATGAAAAAGTGTTAATAGTTCTTCTAGATTGTTTGCAGAGAAATAGTCTAGGTTTTTTTTAAAACCCTTTATTCATAATCCATAAAGGTTTTTTTTTTTTTTGCTAAATATTTAGCCCACCGATTAGGACATTAGTGTAACTCTTTGGGAAAAAAATGTGTAGAACTGGGGGAAGACTTTGGTAGGCTGCTATCACACACTATGGTTTTATCTGACTGCCTCAATTTCACTCAGAGAGGAAAGTGCATATAAATACCAGTTTAGACAGGAGAGGGACAGCTATGCAACACAATTTAAATCAATGGACTATACATTTAGTCATTATACAAATAAACCTTTTTCATTGCTGAAGTAAGCAAATCCCCACATATGCGATACAAGACATAACAAGAGTAATAGGGGCATAATTTTGACCAGTTCTGTTCCCAATTTATTCCATGGGATCGCTGCCAGTAAGCTCTGTGGCAGATGGAATCTATTTGATGCATTATTTAAAGCTGCATACTTTTTACCTCCTTAAAACGATTTATGTTAATACTGCCATGTTTACTTTTCTTATCCATCCATTTCAATCTTTTTTGTTTCTTGATCAGTTCATCTTCTCTGTTCATTCCTGTCTTGTCCATATAAACAGATAAGCAGTGGGTCTTCTGGGTAGGATTCCATCTATGCCAATAATATTCCTGACAATAGTAGAGAATAATAGTTCACTAGAAACAATTTACAAGGTAGGATATGTATACTTGGCTCTCATATACAGGCACTCTTCATGGTGAATTACGAATGCCAAAACAGGCCATCATTCTCTTCTTGCCTTGGGTAAGGTTAGAAAGAAACACACACACATTAAGGCTGTAGTTCTTTGTAAAGTTCCACAAAAGAATAGAATATAAGCTTCTGCCTAGAAGTCTCCAATACAGCTCAGTTCAATTCCAATTCAAGGATTATTTGAGTGGACCAAGCAGTCCATAACCTAGCAGTTTCCTATGTACTGTTTTTCTATTTCTGAAATATGAAATAATCCACAAACACAGTATAATGATAAATTACTAACTATTGATTCTTAGAAAGAGTTCTTGTAACCCACAGTGTTCTCTAGAATAAGAGCTGAAAAATCTCCCAGAAAATCAGCCTTGTCGTCCCCTGTCCAATTGTCTTTCCTTTCTCTCACTTATCATATATATTCTCTTTCTTTCATATATCCTCTCCTCTAAGTTCACTTTTACCCTTATATATATTACTACATGTCTATTTTTCTTCCTATGTATTTGTGTATTGGACAAATGAATAAATAAAAAAAATAAAAATAAAATAAAATAAATAAAAACTGCCAAAGCAATTCTATTAACCTGATCTGGGAAGATTCTGGAAAAGATAATCAAGCAATGAATCAACGAACACCTAGAAGGAAATAAAATAATAACCAAAAGCCAATATGGGTTTGTCAAAAACAGATCATTTCAGACTAATCATATTGCATTCTTTGACAAAGTGACAAAATTAGTGGATCAGAGGAATCCTATTGATACAAATTACTTGGACTTCAGTAAGGCATTTGATAAAGTATACCATAACCTATTACTAGATAAAGTAGAAAAATGTGAGATAGACAGCAACACCACCAGATTTATTTGAAACAGGCTAACCAACTTCAATCAAGGTATAATGCTCAATGGAGCTGCATCTGCATGGAGGGTAGTATGCAGTGGAGTACCCCAGGGCATTGTTTTAGGCCCAGTATTCTTCAACATCTTCATCAATAACTTGGATGAGGGGATAGATGGGGAACTAATCAAATTTGCAAATTACACCAAACTGGCAAGAATAGCCAACTCTCCAGACGTTAGGCTCAAGATACAGAAGGATTTTGACAGACATGAACATTGGGCGCTACATAACAAAATGAAATTTAATGTTGAAAAAAAATAAGGTTCTACATTTAGATAAGAAAAACAAAATACATAGGTACAGTATATGTAGTACCTTGCTCAACAGTAGTAATTGTGAGAGGGTTCTTAGAATGACAACCATTTAAATATGAGTCAGCAGTGTGCAGCAGCTGCCAAAAAAGCCAACACAGTTCTAGGCTGCATTAACAGAGGGATAGAATCAAGATCATGTGAAGTGTTAATATCACTTTATGATGCCTTGGTAAGGCCACACTTGGAATACCATATTCAGTTTTGGTCGTCACAATGCAAAAAGGATATTCAGACTCTTGAAAGAGTGGAGAGAAGAGCAACAAAGATAATTAAGAGACTGGAGGCTAAAACATATGAAGAATGGTTGCAGAAACTGGGTATGTCTAGTTTATGAAAAGAACGACTAGGGAAGACATGATAGGAGTGTTCCAATATCTCAGGGGTTTCCACAAAGAAGAGGGAATCAACCTATTCTCCAAAGCACCTGAAACTAATCAAGGAGAGAAACAACTTAGAACTAAGGAGAAATTTCCCAAAAGTTAGAACAATTAATCTGTGGAACAGCTTGCCTCCTGAAGTTGTGAATGCTCCAACACTGGAAGTTAATAAGATGATGTTGGATAATCATTTGTCTGAAGTGGTGTAGGGTTTTCTGCCTAAGCAGGGGCTTGGATTAGAAGAAGGTTCCTTCCAACTCGGTTGTTGTTGTTGCTGCTGCTGCTCCTGTTGTTGTTGTTGTTGTTGTTGTTGCTGCTGCTGTTGTTGTTATTATTATTATTACAAAACAATGCTGGAGCTCCAGATAAAATAGGTCCAGAAAATTAATCCAGAATTGGTTAGTATTCAGAACTGTTTGAGTGAGCACCTTCCCCAAGAAAAAAATGCATTGAAATCCAGATGTGGAATGGATGTAGTGAAGAGCCTTTTAAAACAATTGGGGGAATACCCATTCTCACATAGGGGTTTGCCACTTGGAGCTAGCCCACAAACTCCTTCTTGGGGCAAAGAGTTTATGTAGAATTGGTCTTGTATCTTATTTACATTTTAAAGTCTTCATAAATTTAATTTATTTTTAAATTAGTTGTTTGTTAATTCATTACAAATATTCTTACGCAACATAAATTACATAAAAAAAATTAAATGACATTAGCTAACTTCTACAAGTTGAGAAATCTTCAGCTAAAAGAAGCCTGGAGGGGTTAAGAGAGTAGAGATACAAATTTGAATGAATGCAAAAATGAGTATGTGAACGTAAGCATAACCCTGGGAAAAAGGAGATGAGAAAGAAAATCAAAATTATCCCACTTTAATTCTCTTTAGTACAAGAGGGTGAAGAGGAAAACTGCCTAGTTTTCAAAGTTCTGTTATGCACAACAACAATAAAATAATTCAGCAATTCTTGTAACATCATTTCCTGACCTGTCCTATCTCAAAGAAGATTCATACAAATCAGAAAATGTCTCTACTGAAATTCTACGTAAAAGTATTGCTTAATCAGAGATTGGAGGGCATAATAAAAATAAAAATAATAAATAAATATAGTTTTATTCCATATAATTTACATATTTTGCAGTCAGTAATACTGCCTGTATTTCAAAGTAATCAGTAGATAAAGAAGAATAGTTACAGATAATGTCATGTATGTATATACATGTTGTAGAGCTGAATGAAGTATTCAAACAGACACTTTGCAAAATGAAGCCAGATGACCCTGGCAATTGGCTGTATAAATATCAAACTTGATTGAAGGCTCTATTTTTCAGACACAAGCATAGTCTGACAATATGAAGCGACCCTTCACATTGCAACTCGCTGCTTCAAGTCCTATGTTCTGAGAGACATTTTGTGAGCATCACAAATGGCCTCTTATTTGAAGGTAAGAGCAGGAGAGCATCTGCAGTGGAAGAGATAAAAAGAAAGCATGTCAGTTAAAGAAGATGGTTTGCTTTGAAATTAGAAAAAGGTGTAGGTGAATCCTATTTTAGTAAGATGAGGTAAGTGTCCAAGCCAACCTTTAATTAAAGACCACGAGGAAAAGACAAAACTAGAAACTTTCCTAGTCAACCCTCCTAGCTTAAAAAGACCTTGTTTTGGGGGATAATATATGATGTTGGGATCTTTTTGACCCACTAATGGGGAAAAATAAGTAAATTGAGGAATAAATTCTCAAAAGAACAGAAAATTCACTTGTCATTTTTGCTTGGCCATGATCTGTTCTCTCTGGGATATTGACATAATGTAATAACATAAATATATTTTTCATAAATTTCATAACTTGAGGATGCCTGTGTCAGACATGAAATGTAAATGTGATGAGCTACATTTCTCATTCCTGGAATTATACCCTTCTAAGGCAACACCTTGTGGCATGATTTAGTAAAAATTAAAACTTCTAAAATAATTGCCAATTAGAAAACTGTATGTGGATTACATTTGGAATACTCATTAGTAGCGGATATCTAGGTCAGAGATTCTGAGGCGTTTTTAAAATAGAACTTTCCTGTCAGAGAAAATTCTAGCAATATTTTAAAAGTGGGAAGGTTGAATAGGCAGCCATATTAGAGAAGTGCGGCATATTAACTGTGTAGAAAAAGGGATGCATTTTGTCATGCAAGAGACCACATTACCTTCTACTCAGGATGATCTCCAAAATAGCAATTTACTTCTCAGAAAGTCTCACACTTCCTAATACTACACATACTTAGAAAATGTCATCATTATCCATCCATCAATTCCAGTGAAGTTATGAAATGTTATTTCTCCAGAGACCTCGTCTTTACTTTACTTTTCTATTTGTTGGTTCTGTTGTCAGCATTTTATGACACTAATGGACAAGCACACAGATACAAATATTCTACTTCTCACCACCCCCCTCCACCCCAAAAGTGGGTTGGTTTCTTTGCATTTCTTCATCCGCGTGCATACAGATCATAATATGACTGCTGTGATACAGTCAAATCAAGGTAAAAGGCTCTACTGAATTTGACTTGAAGTATGGTATGTATGTAATAGCTATAATTATGTGGTCTGTCAGGCATGCCCCAGATGGAGCACCTCCTTAGGAAAGAAAGAGCCTTGACACCATTTGGTTTGAAATGAAAGATTCTTTTACTAAAGGGAGGTAGTTGCAATAAAGTCAGGCTAGAACTAAATCATACAGGCTTCTTTCCACAATTCATCCCTTCCCCCTTGACCAGTCTGGTTCCAACCACAGGTGGATGTCTAGATATTTTGGGAACATGCAATATTTAGAACAATCGACATTCCATTTCCAAGTGTCTCTGCTTTCTCAGTAACCTTGAAGGCAGGGACTGGTTCAAAGCATGCCTGGTCTTCTTCAACTGTCATTCTCCTGATCCCCAAAGCTCCTGATTCACTCGTCGTCGTCGGAGAACCAGTTGCGAAGAAAGCATGAGGCACCACCCACCCACCCAGACGCCGCCATTTGGCTTCTTTTATTTATTTTATTTATTAGTTTAATTTATATGCCGCCCAACTCTTTTATCTTCTGCGCATGTACAGAATGTTTTGCACATGCACAGAGGGTAAAAGAACCCAAATGGTAGTGTCTCCCTTGCGCTCCCTTCGCATCTGGCTCTCCAACAACTGATAGGCACGAAAGAACCGGAAGTATTTCACCCCTGTTCCCCTCCCAGTTTCACAGTGTTCAGCTAATGTCTATCGTCCATTTGGTCCCACATGTTATCCACCCTCCCCCTTTGGCTATTGATGGCAGGATGTCCATGAGGCTTCATCCAAAGAAGGCAGAACTGACAGGATCTTATTCAGTCAAAGCCTGATTTGATTGCTTCCCTAAAAGTAGCCACTGAGCTTCCACTGAGCTCTTAGCATAATGCAGCAGAAGCTCAACAATTCATTTTCTGTGAAGAGTAAGAGAGTAGTTATGAGAATCAAGGTGAAATAAGCTCATTATTTTTAATTAATTGTCAATATGCACCCAGCCAAGGGAATATGGGCGAGTCCATCCCTTCTGTTAGCTACACATAGTTTTACCTTAATTACAATATAGGTAATAATTTGTCTGGAAGACACTTTTTGGAACCAGGAGTCATAGGTGGAATTAAGTTGTGTAGCACTCATTAAAATCTAAGCCAATTAAGTATAACAACACAAACTTACCTGGGAATTAGGCAATTGAAGTCAATGGAGCTTACGTTTGAGAAGTTAGAAATATTTGGGGTGGGGTTTAAATGTTTCACGTTTTTTTAATATATATTCCATCTTAAAATATTTTCCACTCCAAAGCTAGTTAGATTTTTCTTCTTCTCCTTGGCCGCTTTCTTTCTTTCTTTCTTTCTTTCTTTCTTTCTTTCTTTCTTTCTTTCTTTCTTTCTTTCTTTCTTTTGTTCACCGTGTTCTGAGTGCACTGAATATTATCTTATTTGGGATACTCAAAACTTAGGGGCTGCAACTGTGGATTCTGGAATTTTTTTTATTGGTTAATGCCAATTCATTTTCTGCTGCTTTAAATTCAGAAATAAAAGGGAAATCTTTAAAAAGTCTTTTAAAAGATGTTGGGATATCACATAACCTCCTAGAAATCTGGTGTCTCTGGATAACGCTCTACATCCTTATAGCATTTATAACACTTAACTAAAGTGAGACTGAAGGGAGCAGTGGATTTTACAACATGAGAACAAGAACTCTGATTGGCCAATCTGTATTTAGATCAAGTAAGGAGCCCAGCAAGCATCTTCTTCTTATTTTAAATATAGTTTTAATAACAACCCATATAAAGTAAAGAAAGGGGGTAAACAAAGAAAAATATAAATATAAAATATAAACAAAAAATTGAAAAGAAGTAGAAAAAATGGCTTCTGATTTTATTTACTGCAATATTATAAGTACAAATACAAAATTACCTCATATTATATGGAGACCAAAAAAATATCCTTTTTTTAGTTAAACATTTTCTCTTATTATCAAAACCATACATTATAAATTCATCTTTCTGTTTATCATAAAAAAAACACCAGCTAGCAATAAACATATACTGTATATTGTCTTTTCTCTAACAAAGGAAGGCAATTTAATCATCTCTGAAAGTGCTATCACCATTTCTCCATTGTGAGCAGTGCCAAATCTTTTTATTACTTTATTACAAGATTACTCTACTCATACATTAACACTTTTCACCATTGGGCATACAATATAATAATTTCATTGCATATCACACCTTCTGTAAAAACAAAGTTCCACAACTTTTTTCCAGCTATTTATCCACTGATCTGGATAGTTTCAACTGTGTAATAAGCATTAAGATCCTCTGAATTAATGTGTTTGTTTCCTATCACAACCAAATGGTTGATTGATTTATCCAGTTCAATTCAAATTTATGTAAAAACTGTTTCATCAAAAATAAGAAAAACCTGTCTGTTTTAAACTGTCTTAAATTTACTTCCCATTAAGCTTTTTGAAAAAGTTTCTTGAGCCTTTAGATTCTTAAATCCTTTTTTTACATTGTAATCCAAAAATAAAGTTAGAATTAGTAAGAAGAATTTTACCTTGCTGCAAATAATATCTCTCTTTATCTGTACATTAATAAAATCCAAAATGTTTTAGAAATGACAGGGGCTGAAGCTAGTTCTTACATGTTATATTATACTTGCAAGTTTAGATGGGCCATTCCCAGCCACTCAACCCACAAGCAAAAACTTATGTGGCTGTAATTTTTTTCCAAGGATCAACTCTTCTGAGAACAAATGACTTTTCTCGCAACCTCTCTTTCACCCAAAGAGATTTCATTGGCAGGCATTCTCTGGCTAGTTTTCACAGCCGAAATGTCATCCCTGATCAGTGGTGAAATGTTCCCGGTTCGCTTGTGTCTGTCAGTCATTGGAGACCTGGTCATGAAAGCAGCACGAGGCTCCAACCACCCAACTGGATGCTGCCATTTGGGTTCTTTTACCCTCTGTGCATGTACAGAATGCTTTGCGCATGCGTAGATGGGTTCCTACCGGTCCAGAGAACTGCACCGGTAGGAACCTTCTAATGACACAATTTTGGGCATTTTTCTCCCCAGTGTCTCCATGTCGGAAGAAGCCCTCCTGCCCACCCTTGTCTTAATGCCAACCTTTCCAGGAGATGCCCAAAAAAAAAATCACCAAAAATTGTATCACCAGTGGGTTTCTACAAGTGTGATGCTCTTGACTGCACTGAGAGGAACCCACCACTGGTGTAGAGGATAAAAGAACCCAAATAGCAGCATCTGGGTGGGTAGGTGGAGTCTCACGCTGCCTTTGCAACTGGCTCCCTGATGACCAACAGGCACAAGCAAAACGGGAGCATTTCACCCCTGTCCATGGTCCTTCAGAGACATTAGTCCACCATAATCCTCACCAGAAATCCAGCCAGCTTTTTCTCATTTCTTGAATGGAATAAATGAGCACGTAATGATTTGTGTTGACTTTGGTTAACAAAAAATAAGACCTTCCTAAGTACCAACTTCACCTTCTTCATTTTAGCATACTCAGGAACAAATCTGATTTGTGAGAAATACATTTTACCTTTGACAGATTAGAGTTGAGCAATATGATAAGGAAAAACAGAAAAATTGCTGATTGCAAACACAACATTTCCAATTGTCAGGAGAAGACCTTCCTACGACAAGTGTAAGCATCTTTCTAAATGACATTTCCTTGCACTATTGCAGTAAAGCTTTTAAAATAAATTCATTAATTGCATATTGCTCTTTGGAAACTATCTCCAAGCACAAAAGCTAATTAAGCCAAATATTTGGGCCAGGTATATCAAAACTTTATTAAAAAGATAGGTTGTTCAAGAAAATATACCTTTACATACTGTATTTTTCCTCTACTTTCTGCCTTCCAGGGTGTTCTCCCTACCTAAAGGCTTTTTCCATTGAACTCATTATCCCATCACTCTGAAATGTGGCAACTCATTGATTCATAATAAAAAGAGATAGGATGTGCCTTTACCATCCTCTTCAAGTTTAATTGTGATTAGGCATCTCTCATTTGGAATGCTGAACCCGTCAGCCTTTAGAAATATATTTCTGGACTGATTGGCACTCTGTAATATTATACTGTACTTTAGAATCATTTAAAAGAAGCTGACAAACTAATTTGAACACAAGATGGAAGACTGTTGGAAGTTTACTGGAAAAGGGCCAAGTTAGTTGGTGATAATTTGCAGCTCAAAGAGAAGGACAAACACCTGTTAGTCTGGGACTGGTGCCAGGCTAATTATGATTAAATGTATGGTTAAAAACTATAAACCTGTTAACTGAAGATTGTTTGCAGTTTGTCAAATAGATTTAAAAGGATTGCTTGTTTGGTTTGTCTTCTCGTCATCATCTTCCTTTTTTTAAAGAGGCTTCTCTACAGTCTAACCAGCTGCACTGAAATAGCAGGCGTATGCATGAAACAGGAAATATGTTTTGTTCTGTGTTTAGAACAAAATAGCCTCCCTTGCAATGTTCCATCAATTCATTTCATGCTCCTTTTGTTCTGTTTGGCATGAATGCTCTGAATTCTGTCAGTATAAAACTTGAAATGGTACAAGTGGTCCTCACCTCCTAGGAAATAAGGAATTTGGCAGCATTTGGCAGGAATCAGAGAGTTCAAGCAACAGAGTAACACAATTGATTAACTATGTGTCATTAAGGTTTTTTTTTAAATAAAGTTTTATTGATTTTTAAAAGTTTACATAGAACAAACATATAACAGTGCACAGTGCATGTGCCCATCACCTAACAATAACACACACCCCATCACCCCCACCACCCATACAAGAGGATTCAAGAAAATTTAATTATTTATCTGTTATTCCTTGGCTCTATCTCTGTCATTAAGTTATTTTAAACTCCATCTCCTGCATACATTTTCTCCATGATGATCCATCCATAAACTGGTCTTTCAGGTCTTCCTATTATTTTCTTATCGCCATTAACTGATTCCATCCACCTTGCTTTTGGTCATCCTCTTCTTTTTCCTTCAATCTTTCCCAGAATTAGAGTACAAGACACCCACACCCACACACACCAGTGATGGGCTCCTACAGGTACAGTCAGGTACACAGAACCAGTAGAAAAAGTTTGATTTTTTTTTCCCCCCTTCTGGGCTCTGGGTATGTTTCTCCAATGAGGTTGTAAATGAGGTTGAATGTATATAGTTTTAGAAGAGCTGTGTGTGCATGTGTGTGTGTACATACACATACAGCTTATATAGTAGATAATGTATATTTTTATGTGCCTGTGTGTAATATGTATGTACACATATGGACTATATACATAGAATTAAATAGCATATTTTGGATGTTCAGTAATAGTAAATAAATGGTATCTCTTTGAGGCAAGGTGAAGGCAGGCACCCTAACCCTAATCCAAATCCTTGACATGAATGATTCCAAGTTGGCTACTTTTAAGCCAGTCACATGACCTTTAAGTCATTCCTGGTCACATGATCATCAAGCCACTTCCACCTGGTCACATGGCCGGTAAGCCACACCCACAAAATAAGCCATGCTCACAGTGTGGTAGTAAACATTTTTGCAGCCCTTCACTGACATATACACTTTTTTTTTGCAAGTATGGAAATGTCATACATGTGTCCCAAAAGGAAAAGGTTGTGTTGCAGTGTCACAATGTAGTTTACATCATGCTGATTGTTAGATTCATGTGTAATTGAAGAGGCAGAGTCACAGGAACAATTCCGCACGTTTATTGTTTATTAGCTATAACTAATATGGACTGCCAGCAGATTGCAGGGAAGCTGCTTTGAAAGGCTTCCCTAAAATGTACTAGCCACTGACAGCAGTTTATTTCTCCCGCTGCTGTATTCACCAATTAGCGTAGCTATGCAAATTCATACTCTGTACATCAGTATATAACACTGATGACTTCAGCAAGTTTCTGTGGATGCTGCAGTGGTTGTTTTCTTGATTTTCATTTTGAAATTACAGAAGTAGGTGGGATCATTGTCCATGCTAAATGCTGTCTACCACCTAAATTGCAGAACATTTTTCTGGGCCTGATTTTAAAAAATATTTGAAAGAATATTGTGCCTGAATCCCCAGAGAAACCATGCAACTTCTCATCATCTAAAACATGTGTTTAGCACCTTTGGTTAAGAGAACCTCCATTCCCTGAAAACGGAACAAGAACACAGACATTTTTAATGCTTGAAAGAAACCTTCTGGACCACTTAGCCAACAGGAGAAAGAACAAAGACTGCAATTAAACTTTTAACATTCCTTTCAGTTTATACATCTATCCTTGGAGGTTTTTCTAATGTTTTGTTTGTTTTCAGAAATGATCTATATGTAGAACATTTAAGACATTCAGAAGTGTTTACTGATAATAGATGAAATGTGGAACAAAGGGTTAGCAATATAACCACTGGATTGATTGTCTTTTTCCTGGGCAGAATTTTGAGCCAGGGGAAAATACCTCCCACACAGGATACATTTGCAAATGATTATTTTCTATTACTACCCTTTACCAAACAATTAAAAAACTCTTAATGCAAATGAACTAGATTAAAATAGGAACAATAGAATTACAATGAACAACCATTGATCAATATTTGGACATTCAAAATCTTAGCCTTGAAATAGTATTTCAAACGATTAAATATATGTAATATTTACAATATTACTTCAAATGTATTAAAGAGGCAGGCCTAGAATTGTCTTCTCTATATACATAACCAAGTGATCCACACCAACCATTGGCTCTTTAATATTAAGATATATGTCATCACTGCATATTGCTTGGTAATATTTACTAGCATTTTCAGTGGTATCGCTGTTAATCAAAATCTATGTTACTGCATCTTGTGATAAACAAATTTCATTTCAATTTGTGTATACAGTGGTGCTGCTTGCATTACCCAAAGAAGCTTAGACATCCAATTTCATACTGGCTATTTTCTTGCATAAATTTTATTTGGGAATTTGTGTTAAGTGTTTGTGAACCCACAGTGTAAGCAGAATAACAATTAAATATCTGTTAATGCAATTATAACCCAATTACCTAATTTAATTAAATGAATTAATCAGTATTAGAAACAAGTAGACTTTTCTGTAAAATCAGGAGAATACCTCACTCCCAAGCCCTTGTAGACTTTGAATCCAAGACAGAGTTGCAAAGATCTAGCTCTCAGGGTTGCATGCACTGCTTAGCAAAGAATATCGCCGGCTGACTTACCGGCCCCACGGCGCTGTTGCGGAAGGGCCGGGCAGACTCGGACCCTTCCGATGGCGGCCGCCATCTTGTTTTCGGCCGAAATCTCGCGAGGCGAGATTTCGGCCGAGAATGCCCTGCCCACGTGGCCGGGCATGACGTCGGGTCCGGGCGGGGCCTGCTGGCCCTATTTAAGGGACAGCAGGCTGGGAAGAAAGCCTGTTCGCCCGGACCTGGTGCTAAGAGCAGACACCCACCCGCCCTTCCCTATTTTGCAGTGTGCCTAGTGGGTCGCCTTCGGGGGCCGAATGGGAATTTTTTGCAGCCTCGCCCATTAGGCCAGGCTGTTTTTTCGCCCATTCCACACTGGGGAGATGGATGTGCGGTTAGGGGGTGTTTGTGTTTAATTAGGTTAATTGGCTTACCTCTGGTCATTGGGTAGGCAGGTTAGGGGCGGAAATCTGGGTGGTTTCAGCAACTGCGCGTTCTCCCTTGGGCATCTTTGGGGATGATTGACAGGTTCTCTCCAAGCCCATGGTGGGTGCTACCTGCGCACTTGGGGGGAACCTGTCTTTGGGTCCCGCTATTGAAGTCCCAGGGTAGGGGTGAGCCGGCGGGACCCCCCTCATGCGAGGGCATGGCAGGGTCTCAGGTGAGGGAGAGGTCCCTCACCTGGACCAGCATCGACTACGCCCATAGTTGCCCAGGAATGTTGACCTTTTACGTTATTTCCGCCCCGGAAGTATTTGTTTGACCCTGCAGGTCCACTGTTTCCGGGTCATAGTTGAGTATGTTGATTTATGCAAATTTATGCTAATCCATGCTAATTTAATTAATAAATTATGCAAATTTATTATAATAAAAATGACCCAAGTTTAAATCCAGCTCTTGTGTCCGAGTCGTTACTCCGTCTCTTCTGCAATATTCGCAATACGTACTTATGAAAGTTGCAGACAGGTCCCTTTTCTGCAATTGTGTGGAAATGTGCTAGAATCTGATTGTCAGGCACGAATAAACAAGAATGACACGTGGAGTTATTTCTGAATAGTGTTCACCTATAGACAAAAATTTTGCAACTATTTGCATATTTATTAGATACAATCTATGAATTCCTATGGAGGATCCTCTTCCTGCATGCCAGAGTTTCCTGTACACCAAAGTTTCCTCCCTCCTGCAACTCTAGACCAGGGGTGAAATGTGAAATATTTTCCTATAGGTTCTATGAGCATGGCTTATTATGGGTGTGGCTTGGAGGTCAGGTGGGTGTGGCCTTAGATGGGCATGGTCATGTGATCATGTGCCTGGCCAGATTGTCATGTGACTGGGTGGGTGTGGCCAATTTAGCTGTCCATTTTGCCAGGGAGCAGAGGGTTGGATTAGATGACCCTTGAGATCCCTTCCAGCCTTTGCTGTGCTGTTTCAATGCATCCTCTGTATCTGTATCTAGTGCCAGCCAGGTCTGTGGTCCTCCCTCCCTCCCTTCTCTCCCTCTCTCCCTCTTTTCTGTGGCAAGCAACCCCCCAAGTAAAATATTACTTATAAGAAAAGGCTCACAGAAAAACAAGGAAAAATCAAGCTGCTAATAAAGAACCTGTCTGAAGCTCATTCCACACTTCTGCCCAATAGAGATAATTGCCCAATAGAGATAATGTTGTCTGGCGGGCCCCAGGGGAAGAGCCTTCTCTGTGGCGGCCCCGGCCCTCTGGAATCAACTCCCCCCGGAGATTAGAACTGCTCCCACCCTCCTTGTCTTCCGTAAACTACTTAAGACCCACTTATACCACCAGGCATGGGGGATTTGAGACACCTTTCCCCCAGGCTTATTATAATTTATGTTTGGTATGTATGTGCTGTTTGGTTTTTAATTATGGTAGGGATTTTAGTTTTTTCTTAATATTAGATTTGTGCCTGTATAATATTGTTTTTTTATCGTTTGTTGTGAGCCGCCCCGAGTCTTCGGAGAGGGGCGGCATACAAATCTAATATATTATTATTATTATTATTATTATTATTATTATTATTATTATTATTATTAGATAATGAGCATATAGAAAATGGAAGCCTGATGTTTGGCTCCATTCACACAAGCAGGCAAATGAATCCCTAGAAAACCCATTTAAGACGGAATATTCTGAAATTTCTTCATGGCAAGATTTGGCAGCAGAATAAGCACCCCCACGCTCAAGATCTGACAGGAGAGGAAAGTCATTTAGCCACAATAGGAATCACCCAAACCCTTTTAGAAACACAAAGCCCATATTGCACAAATCCCAAAACTTCAAGAACATAGAACCATATATGAATTCTTACTTTTATCCAATTTGTTGTTCAGTAACCCAGAATGTCACTTCACTCCTGCAGTTAAAAACCTTCTTCCAAGCACCTTCCAAAGGTTTTTCAATTTAAAGCAGGAGTCTACAAAGTTTGCAACATTAAGACATGTGGACTTCAACTCCCAGAATTCCTCAGCAAGCCATGCAGCTAAGTTTGGAGACTCCTGATTTAAAGCAACAGCATTTGTTTTTCTTCTCTGCCAATCAATCTCCCAGCTGGAAAGTGAGTCCTGATTTTTTTCCCTTCTAATACCTACCTCTTTCTTTCTTCCTTCCTTCCTTCCTTCCTTCCCCTTCCCCTTCTCTTCCCCTCCTCCTCCCTCTTTCTTTCAGGTGAACTGGCAGGGGAAAAGGGGTTTTAAAAGTTTTTTGTAAAGAAAATCAGGACATAATTATGTGTGGGGGGGGGGGGGGAGCCTTGCACTGCCATTGCTATCAGTTCTCCAAACCAGTCGCCACAACCGGTACCTACTCGCTGAACTGGGCCAAACAGGATGAATTTCTGCTGTAGACTGCTGTAGGCTGCACTCCACCACAGCAATAGTTTTTTGCTAGTACAGTATATAACTGAACAAAAAATTATTGATTGACTAGGTAATTATGATGTTACCTAGGATAATGAATCATCTGCAAGAGAACAAGCAAGCTCAGAGAACACCAAGGACCCCACATTTGAACCCTGAGCTACAAATATTCTCCTTTTTTGACTGATAATTTTTTTTAAAATCAAACATGAATATCTTACAGCATGAATCAGGCAATCATAAATTATTGCAGATGGCTTGAACTTCTATTCATCGCCTGGTTTCATTTATTTTTTTCTCCATTTTTGTCCACCTTTTTTTCTTATCAAGCATCAGAATGCAGATTCATTGTTACAACGAAGAGCCATAAATAAATAGTAAGAAACACTTAAGAAATTAATGCGCAGGGGCTATGCTCTAGCAGGCTCTGATCTTTGGAGTTTAATATATTGAAGCAGCATGTCTCCAAATCCTTTTAATAATGCTTTCACAATTAATCCCACATTTCAGTAAGAAGTCTACCTTTAAAAGGGGTGGGTGGGGGTGGGATCCTTTTCAGCCTAACTGAAAACGCTTTTCCTGCTGTATAGTAGAAACATTTAGATGTGAGTGAAACCAACAGCCTTCACTGAAATAGCTATCAATCAGTGATTTCACCAGCCACCTGCAACAAGAAATCTGGCAAAAGTTAATATAAAAACCTTGTTTCTCTCCGCAGTCAGATCTTTAGGAAAAGCCACTTAGACCTTAATTCTAAAGACTGAAGGACTTGGCAAAATTGTATTCCCTGTTCATGCTTTGCTTCACTTACATGATTGAGTACAGCACAAGATAGCTATACAGCTTTTCACATGCCAGGAGAATACAAGCACGATAGTTTACCTAAATTACAAGTGTTATGGCTCCACTCTATTGCAAGGATCAGTGCTTTTCTGGGAAATGCACAAGGCTTATTTCTTTTGTGTGCATACATGTGTGTGTGTGGTTTTACTGCTGATATTTTTCCCTGATACAGCGATATTGAAACTGTTGGCTCAGCCTTATCTCCTTTTAATATGATATTTCTGATAAGTTATAGTTTATAGCTATTATATGTTACAGGACTTGTGACTTCATAATTTTTCTCATGCAAGTCACTTTGGGATTCTGCGGACTTGTTTCTCCATTTTACTGGAGGAGCGTCCTTCCATGCATGTTTAAAAGAAAAGACCTTAAACTATTGTCCTGAACAAATTAGATTCACCCTTCAGACTATAGATAAAAGATATCTGCAGTAGTGCCTGGAATATTTTGCAAGAGTAACTTCCATAGCACATGATAAAAATATGAAACACTGGTGTAAAGTCTGTTAAGTCTGTTGTATGCCGCCCCGAGCATACAAATCTAAATAATAATAATAATAATAATAATAATAATAATAATAATAGTAATAATCCAGAATTGAAAAATCAACAGATGATCCAAAGTGCAGACTCTGTAAAGAAACAGATGAAACAATTGATCACATATTCAGCTGCTGCAAAAAGATCACACAGACTGACTATAAGCATAGACACGATGCTGTGGCACAGATGATCCACTGGAACTTGTCCCGGAACTACCATTTGCCAGTGATAAAGAACTGGTGGGATCATAAGCCCGAAAAAGTGGTTGAAAATGAGCAAGCAAAACTACTGTGGGACTTCCGACTTCCGACTGACCGAATTCTGAAACATAACACACCAGACATCCTGATTGTGGAGAAAAAGAAAGTATGGATCATCGACATCGCGATCCCAGGGGACAGCAGAATTGAGGAGAAGCAGCTAGAGAAATTAGTGAAATACGAAGATCTAAAAATCGAGCTGCAACGACTCTGGCATAAGCCAGTGAAAGTGGTCCCAGTGGTACTTGGCACGCTGGGCGCAGTGCCAAAGGATCTCGGCGGACATTCAAAAACCATCAGAATTGACAAAATCTCCATCTGTCAATTGCAAAAGGCCGCTTTACTGGGATCGGCAAACATAATTCGCCGCTACATCATGCAGTCCTAGGTGCTTGGGAAGTGCCTGACTGGTGATGAAATACGAAATCCAGCATAGCGATATCGTTTGCTGTGTTGTATTGACATAATAATAATAATAATAATAATAATAATAATAATAATAATAATAATAATAATAATAATAATGATGATGATGATGTCAAACAGCTAAGACCACCGTATTTGTCTTCCAATATTTTTCTTACCAGCTGCTAATGATAATTATTGCATTTATTGCAAATAGTGTATATACCTTCTGTTGTCATCTAAGAGTAAAAGAAAAGCAAAAGAAACATTTGCTTTCCTATGGTAGCTCCTTTAAACAACAAAAGTGTGTTTACTGCTCTTCATCCACACTGCCCTTTAGATCATATCTGAGGGTAAGTTTAGAAATAAACCTTGCTTTGACTGCTAGCTTCCCATGGTTTTATAATACAACAGAATAAGAGGGGGAAAGGGACGTCCAAACTTTCAAGATCATCTGGTGATTTATAATGACTGTCACCACCTTCATAAGATGGCTATTCTTCCCTCTGCCTATAACTCATTATTTTGGCCATGTTGGGCAATGGGTTTAATTGTTGATTACACTGCAAATTTAAGAGGAGCCCAAGGATACACCTAAGATTGCTTTAGAGCTCTCAGTCTGCTATCTTTCAGAATTTAGATGCTATTGTCATTCCTGCTGTTATGTAATGGAATAACATAACAGCAGGAATGACAATAATATTTTACATACTCTAGCAATGATGGTGAACCTATCACACAGGTGCCACAGGTGGCATGCGGAGCCATATCTGATGGCACAGCAGCCGTTTCCCTAGTTCCGCTCCAATGTGCATGTGTGTGCCTATCAGCTGATTTTTGTCTTACACAGAGGCTCTGGGAGGGCATTTTTGACTTTCATAGAGCCTCCGAGGGATGGGGGAGGGCATTTTACCCTCCCCCAGCTCCAGGGAAGCCTTTGGACCCTGGGGAGGGTGAAATGTGAGCCCACCAGAAGTTGGAAACAAACCGTTTCCAGCCAGTGAGCCCACCAGAAGTTGGAAACAAACCGTTTCCAGCCTCCAGAACACATGCATGATAGGGCACATGCATGCTCTTTCGGCACCCAAAGAAAAAAAAGATTCACCATCACTCTACTATAGTATAATAGTATAATGGGATCTTATGTTGATGGAAGCGAAGATCCTTCTACTACAACAGGGCTGTCAAATTCACTGCCCACAGGCCGGATACATCGCGCGCTGGCCTTGCCCATGCCTGGGTTAGCAAAGGAGATAAAAGTCCTGATACAAAAATTAATTATACATAATACATATATACATGCGTGGAGATGGATGAACTCACTAACTCAATTAAGGGAAACAAAATCACGGAATCAAAACAAACATGGCAAAAATGGCATGAATGGGTTCAAAAGAGAATATAGAAACAATGTAATAAGAAGCAACAGTACAATGGAAACAATCTACAGCTACCTTGTGAAAAGTTTTATTTACCAGTTATTGAATATAATAAATATTAGAATATAAAAATATGAAATATAATGTATATAATGGAATGTAACAGGTAAAAATTTATTTTAAGAATTTTAAAAGAAATGGTTTATAATCTGTAAAACAGAATAATGTGTGATTTGAACTATATGTGAAAACTCAATAAAGAAATTTATTAAAAAAAAAAAGTCCTGATACATGACATGACAATGCCGTGACGACACAAGTTTGACACTCCTATTCTAACATATAGAATGATGTCAGCTGAAACTCTTTTTTCCAGATTGTCTTCATTGGTAGCTTCACATTTAAGAGGTGTCTCGGAGATCTCAAAATTCCCCCATCTCTTTTAGGATAAGCCTTACAGAATCTTGGTGCTTTAAAAGCAAAATTAAGTGGGGTTTTAAGTGCTTTACTGTTATTGGATTGCATTATGCAAGCTTCTTGAGTATCAATTGTATTTTAAGGTGTTCCTGTATTTAGGGACTCCACTGCTTGGAAAGGTGCATTAGTTAAGTAGAATAATTTATTATTATTCATTATTCAATTGTAGCCAGAGGCGTCAGAAACCAAATCAAATATATGTCTGCTGAATATATGCCAATTACATAACAGCCTGTTCTTTTTCAGTATGCTTGTCTGAATAATATGCCTCAGAATCTGACTTGCCACACCTTTGCCTTTCCTGATACGCTGCCAGACTGTTATTGCTTCCACACTGCCTGCCCTGTAATTTGCCTGCTTTTCATTTTGCCTTGGCATAACCAGTAATGTGCTCTTGGCTAGCTGATAGTCTCTGGATAATTCAAGCAGCGGTGAGCTTTAAGGGGACTGTTTTAAATCAGTAGAAGGTTGGCTGGGAGTGCTCCATGTATTGAACAAAACTTATGTTTCCCAGATCTACATTATTAGACCTAGATATTTATATGAACTATAAGACCAGCCTAGGTTTCACCTTGCTAAGCATTAAGTTCCCCATATGAGTGACTTGCTTAACTGCTTCACTGGAGTCGAATGCTGTAAGTTTTTTTTTAAAAAAAAATGGTGGGGAACCCACCTTGAATTCCTTGAAGCAACGTTCCAAATGGGAAGGACACTGCTGAGATAAGGACATGCTTTACCTCTACATATAAAAATCTATGTTTTCATTTGTCTACAAAAGATCTAAAGAATAGAATATAAAGGACAACAAAAGAGAAGTGGGGGAAGGAGAGGGACTTAAAGCTAACGTCTTTAAATGATGCTAAGTTATGTTTCTATTTATTTATTTATTTATTTATTTAGTTAGTTAGTTAGTTAGTTAGTTACTTAGTTAGTTAGTTACTTAGTTAGTTAGTTAGTTAGTTAGTTACTTAGTTACTTAGTTACTTAGTTACTTAGTTACTTAGTTACTTAGTTACTTAGTTACTTAGTTACTTAGTTACTTAGTTACTTAGTTACTTAGTTACTTAGTTACTTAGTTACTTAGTTACTTAGTTACTTAGTTACTTAGTTACTTAGTTACTTAGTTACTTAGGAGATGCATTCCTTTAAAGCAAGGTGCACAATTCCTGCATGGAAGCCCCATGCAGCCTCAAAACCCTTCTTAATAACTCAAAGTCCTTCAGACATTCTACTGAAATCTGACTGTCAACCCTTCTACAATTGTTTACTGTTTTAGAACATTTTTTTTTAAAAAAAATTACTAAAAGCCATTATTTTAATAGTTTAGGCCATAAATGGTTGCCTTCTCCTGTTGTAGGGAAGGGTCATGATCTCTTTCACAACCAGACCAATATTGCTCAGTCTGAGGTAGCTGCTTTGGGAGGACATCAAGCTGCCTTCTCCAGTCAGGCAAGCAAGATTATGACATCTGTGCAGGAAAGAAGAACTTAAACAAGTGATCAGTTTGGACTCATCATATTGTCACAAAAGATTGAAGTCTAGCCTCTTGTGAATTCTGTTGACTCTTATCAAGTATCAATTTAGCTTTCATTTTTATTTGACTGGATTCTTGTATGAAAAGTAGCAATAATAGACTCTTCTGTGCTTTGAACTCAATGGATGTGCCTGGTTATATATACTAGACCAGAAAGCTAAAAATAAGAAGGCTCCTGTTGTGGTTCGCTCATGTCCTGAACAATTAGTCATGGACCCAGAGGACACAGAGACAGTGGAAGTGTGGTACAGGCGCCCTGTGTTCCTGGCACCTGAGACTGACAACGAAGAGGACGTGGTGTCAGAGGCTGAAGAACAACCAGGGCCTTCTGCACTTCCTGAGATGAGTGACTCAGGAGAAGAGGAGCCTCTTCTGGATGCTAAGGTTCACAGGGCCTCTAGGAGGCATGAGTGGTTACTCAGGAGGCACTTTACTTGTGAATAGCACTGCTGATTATTGGGCCAAACCCTCAGGATATTTAAGAGTGACTCATGCCATGCTTCAGTGCAGAGAACAGCATAGTTCATTCTAGCATCTAGTTTCTAGCTATTGTTTTTTGGCTTGTGATTTAAAGAAACACATTCTTAGATTTCTGAGGAGCTCCAGGCTTTCCAGCTAACTTCTGAGCATCTCTGCTTCTGAATCTTGTTTCAGCTTAGTAATTATTGTCATGTTTATCTCTTTCTGGGACACTAGCTATCTGATAAGACTTTCCTTTCCTTTGTGAAAAGACTTAACGTAAAATATTTTCTGTACATAGTAAAATCCTTTAGTAGTTAAACCGGTGGTGCATCTGATTTCTGAGGGGCTCGGTGGTGGGATAGAACAGCCCCATTCTATGTCTCTATCAGGTAAATCTTCAGCAACTATAGCTAAAACTATATCTTATGTACAAAATATATATAGTTTATGCAAGTAAAAAGCAGGGAAGAGATCAATCTTCTCATTTCGGCCTTCATTTTGACTTTTAAAAAAACCATATTTACTGAATATAACAGTCATGTATAAAAAGATTTTGCCTTATATTTTGTAATGGCCTTTAAAACAGTACTTTCTATTTCATGAAAACACAAACTAGCAACCAAGGTAATGATTTTAGCACAGGCTTTATATTGTTTCTCTAAGTTCTTCACACTAGAGTTTTATGATCATCTTCTTCCAATAAATTATTAGTTGGCTCCTCGTTCAAAGGAAATTTTTAAAAAAGAAAGAAAACTTTCCTACATTGTTTCATGCTCAGAAACCAAAGAACTCAGAAAACAGAAACATACCAAAACTTCTTATCTGCTTTTCCTGGGAAATTCTGAAAAACCTATTGCCTATTTAGAATTCTGATTCTCAATATGGAGCATGATTATCCTCTCACAGCATTCCATTAAGATCCTTCTCAGTTTCCAATTTATTCTTTCATGCAGTAGTTTCTCAATCTTCTTTCCCTTCTGGAGATGAGTTTCTAGAAAAAGAAATGCTGAATAAGGGAAATCTCTCTCTCTATCTCTCTATCACTATCTCATCTCCATCTCTATCTCTATCATCTCTATCTCTATTTTTACCTCTCACTCTATTGATCGATCTATTGATCTATCTATAATCTAGAAAGGAAGGAAGGAAGGAAGGAAGGAAGGAAGGAAGGAAGGAAGGAAGGAAACAGAATAACAGAATTGGAAGAGACTTTGTATATCTTTGAATCGAACAGCCTGCTCAACAGGATTTTGTTTTTCATTTCAGGCAAATTATTGTCTGAAAAGGAGGGAAGGAAAGATCAATTATTGATTTTGATTTAAGAGTATGAAGTAGAAATTTGCTCCATTTTAAAAATTAATTTTTAATTTTTTTAAAAAAAAATGCTCAATATTTTTTTTTTTGAACCCACAATATTTACTATTGGTTATATTCCACCCTTAGTTGTCTTTGAAAAATCTTAGATTTGAAGAAATACCATCCATATTTTACCAGCAACTATAACAGCTGGAAGTTGTCAGAATTCTGCTAATAAAAGGACAAGGGAGTGAAGCAGCTTTTGCTTGTGCAAAATGCTTGAAGGCAGTCAGAAAACCATTATTATGACCTTGTGCTGACCACATACTATGAAGTGTTACATGAGCAGGGACAGGGAAGTTGCTTAATGAAAGTTATATAGTAGTTAGATGTATCCTTGTCACACTTCATCTAAACTGATACATTGCAATGGTCCACATTGCTCAGACCTGGCAATTACTGTCCAATTGCAATCTATTTCACACTGCCACTATAATGAAAAATAATTAGGAGCTCGAAAATGAGTTTTCACATGAAATGGTTTCAGCGCTTGGACACAATTGCCTTTGGCTGATGGCTTTGGGTTTCCTTTAATATAATAAAGACAGTTAATCATCTCTAAAGAGTCTGTAGAATGAATAAACTTTTAACACTATTTTGTCCACTGATCAACCATGGTGTGCAGATCACAATTCTCAAAGATTTTGGAAATCCTAAGCAATTCTGAAAGAAAAAACTGAAATTGATATCCCAGCTTCAGTTGGATTTCAGACCTAGCCAAGTGTTTGCTTCCGTTGTTTCCACACTGGCAAAGATTATGGAAGATCTGGAAATGTAATGAAATGCAATGCAATCATGGAAAGGAAAATCTTAGGATCAGTATTAAAACAAGTATATGGACCATTTCAGTGATCAGCTGAGATTGTAGAAGAAAATTCATGAAACTGTAGAAATTATATAAATTAAGATTCAAACCCTATGAATAATTGCAACTCCTCTGTCATCCTTGTAGCCACCAGTAATGACAACTTCATTGTAACAATGTTCAAACTGCAGAATATTTCATTTGGGAAAATGAAGACCAAACAGAAAAAAATAAGTCCTAGTTAAAGAACTTGAACAGCCCACTCTCTCTCTCTCTCTCTCTCTGTGTAATGTTTGCTTTTCCTTATCATTGCAAATAATGTACATTAAAAAAAAACATTTTCCCTAATACAATGCAGCTAGGCACAGTGTTATCATCAACACAAATTTTGGTTTACTTATCTTTTAATGCATGCATAACTGTTATTTAAAATGAGGGTAGTCTCTTGCAAATTTTGAACCATCACATTTTCACTTTCAGTGTTAAATCAGAAAACTTCACATCAAAATGCAAACCACAAGCTATCTCTTTTTAACATGCACACCAATTCAGAAGCTCTAGTTGAATTTTGACACAGATATGAAACAAGATGGGTGGCTAATAACTTAATTAAATAAATAATATTCTTTTTTTCTCAATTATTTGGTCACAGGCTATATATACATTCTAGTAAATTTTCAAACAAATCTCTGAAAACATAACTAAGAGTGTTCTCTATGTAACTCTCTTAACATGCCTCAAGGGATTGTACAGAAGAATTTTATGTTGTTGCAGCTCTGCACATATAAGTTATTTTGCATCAAGGCTGAATTCATGAACATGAGGGTGGACCTAAAGACAATGACTAGGAATTCTTCCTGACAACTCTATTCAGAGACATATAGATTAACATATACCAATTGTGAGTATAGTTCCTTTTTTTTTTTTGGCCTCGAGCTACTTTTAATTAAGGTACTCACTATTGGAATATATATGCCAAAAACTGACTGCAAGGTTTCTTGCCAATTGAAATTAGGAAAAACAAAGGAGCAGTTTTATATATTTAAATAAAACTAATTTGACAGTTCAACTCACGTGTATGATACCATTCCATCAAGTTAGCCTGGTTGTTTTCCCCATTCCCCATCCTCACTTCATGATCCTCTAGGAACAACTATAATAAACCTAGATTTGGTTCCTTCAATAGGCCATTATCTATGGAAACAGATTCATTGTTTAGGACTTATGATCTATGTTACTGACAAAAAATGTTTAAATGACTAAGAATACACTGCACTTTCATATGACTTTTCCTTCCCTAATTTTTTCAACATTTGGAGAGAATAGTGCCAGCGGACTTATCCGCCGGCAGCGTTTGCGGGAGGGCCGGGAAGACTCCGGACCCCGGCGGCCGCCATCTTGGTGCTCGGGCGAAGTCTCGCGAGGCGAGACTTCGCCCGAGAGTCAGGCCAACAGGCCTGACTGCTGATTGGTCCGGGCGGGGCTTGCCGACCCTATTTAAGGGCGTGTAGGCCCGGGCTCGGCCTTTTCGCCCGGACCATTGCCCCGAGCAAACACTCGGCTGAGTTCTGCTCGCGGCAGCCATTTTGGAGCGGCCTCGTGCAGCGGCTGCCATTTTGTGGCGTGTTTTCGGCGAGAAGGCCTTCGGCGATCCTTCCAAGCTTCGGCGGCAGCGGAGAGCGGTCGAGCACGGCGGCGCTGGTGGTCGTTCGGTCCCCCTCGGGCTCGAGGGGGAGGGGTGAACTCGGGCGTTCCTGGCTGGGAGGGGGCCTTGTAGGGCTCTGCCCCAGGGGAGGGGGGCGTCCGGCTGCTGGTGCCACCTGCAGCTGTTTGGGGGGGTGTAGTTGGGGTTCTTCAGCCTTGGGGGCATTGCTGGGCCCTCCCTGGTAGGGCCTGTGGCCTTCAGTGCTAGGGATCGGGGGTTGGAGTGCCAACTTGGCCTTATTGCATTTGCAGCAGCGGGGATGGCCCCAAAGAAGAGGCAAGCCAGGACCCCTCCGGCCCAACCAGCAGTGCGGCCTAGGAGGGCCCTTAGGCCTTCGGCCCAGGCTCGGGCCAACATGGAGGTGCCCCCTGGGGTGGTCCCATCAGATGGGGTGGTGGGATTTATGCCCACAGCCCCTCACCCCGATGTTTCTCCCTCTCTCTCTTGGGCCAGGGTCCTGGAGAGGCTTGATGAATTGGAGCGCTGGCGGTCCAGATCGGGCCCGGGCGGCTCCCCCCGGCTGCATCGGCGGCCTGGGGAAGGGATCCGGAAGAGGAGGTGGCCCAGGCCGGGCAGATGGCCCAGACCGGGCAGATGGCCCAGACCGGGCAGATGGCCCAGTCCGGGCAGATGGCCCAGTCGGGGCAGATGGTGGCATTGCAGGGGCCCGCTCGGATGGGCCCCCCGTGGATGTCTTCAACCCCGTATGGGGCAGGTGAGGCTGCACCACACTTAGCCACCACATCGCTCCTCCCCGTACAGGGTCTGGGGTTTAACCCGCCTGGTTTGGGAAGTGGCGCCAGTTTTCTGAGGTCCACTTCAGGCACATGCGGTCAAGTTTGGTCCCCGCTGGCTCTGCCGGCAGTAGCGCCGGGGGTAGTTTTCCCACCGGGGCCTGGGGCGGGGGGTTGGATCCCTCCTGCGCCCACTATTATGCCCCCGCCCCCTTTGGTGTATCCGCCAGGGATAGGGGTGCTGGGAACGGGGGCCTCCACCTTGTGGGACCCGTTCGCCAGCATCAAGGCTGGGGCTATCCCATGTGGGCTGCCTGCCACTCCCTTAGGGTACCACCTCCACCCGTCGGTGAAGGAGGCGATTTGGAGGGGGGAGTATGTGGACCTCTTCTCTCTATTGAACAGGGAGGTCCCTAAGCAAGAAAAAGATGTAGTGCCCGGGGAGAAGCCTAAAAAGACTAAAGTCACCAAGTGTTTCAGCTCATGGCTGTACGCTTTTCTGACTTACGCATCAGTGGTTATTCAACGACAGCCGGCTAGGGCCGCTTCTATGCTCAAGTACATTGACCTAATTGCTAGGGCTTATTTAGAGTATATGGGGACTATCTGGCGTCATTATGACAAAGGCTTTAGGATGCGTATTGCTCACGACCCCTCCCTCCCCTGGGATATGGTGGTGCTGGACCTATGGTTCCAGGCCACCTATATGTCCGGCAAAGAAGGGTGCGACAGGACCGATAGTGGTCATTTTATGGAAGAGGAGCCTGCGGCTGCCACACCAGCCAAGACGGCTACGGGGGGAGCGGGGAAGGGAGCCTCCCCTGCGTGTCATGAGTTTGCTGCAAAGGGGGCGTGTTTTCATCCCTTTTGCAAGTATAAACATGCCTGCGGGAATTGTGGGGGGACCCATGCCTCGTCAGTGTGCCCGCACCCCAAGAAGGGGGCAGAAAAGAAGGGAGGGGGTCCAGGGAAAGCTCCCCCACCTGCTGGGGGAAAAGGGGCCCAGCCCAATTAATTTAAAAGCACTTGAGGGTTGGTTGATTGACTACCACCCTCGCTCGAGAGCGGCCGCTCTCTTGCTAGGATTCTCCAAGGGATTCAGGATCCCTTATGTGGGGGTTAGGCAAGCCTTCATGTCCGACAACCTTAGATCGGTTGTGGGACATGAAGACATTGTTAGGGAAAAGATTCGGAGGGAGGTAGCCGAGGGCAGGGTCCTTGGGCCTTTCCCGGAGCCGCCCTTCCTGAATCTTAGAGTATCCCCATTGGGGGTGGTCCCCAAAAAGGCGAGTGGTGAATTTAGGTTGATTCACCACTTGTCTTTTCTGAAAGGGGAGTCAGTGAATGATTGCATTCCTGACGAACTTTGTTCAGTCCGGTATACATCCTTTGATGCGGCCGTGGCCATGGTTAGGAAGTGTGGGGTTGGAGCCCTTATGGGTAAATGCGACATTAAGTCGGCATTCCGGCTCCTCCCTATAAACCCAGACGACTTCGAGCTGTTGGGCTTCCATTTCGAAGGTGGTTTTTATGTGGACAGAGCTTTACCCATGGGTTGCTCTGTCTCATGCTCTCTTTTCGAGAGCTTTATCACCTTTTTGGAGTGGGCGCTCAGGAGGTGCAGTGGTCTGGGTTCGGTCGTTCACTACCTTGATGATTTCTTGGTGGCGGGGCCTGCGTGTTCGGAGCAATGCCTTGCTCTAATGTGGGACTTCGAAGCCCTTTGCGCTCAGTTGGGGTGTCTTTAGCCTCTGAGAAGACCGAAGGCCCCGCCACCAAGATTACCTTCCTCGGTATTGAATTGGACTCGGAGGAGCAATCTTCTAGATTGCCCCTGGACAAATTGACTAAAATCAGGGATAAGCTTGATTCGGTTCTGAGCTGCAGGAAGATCACCCTTCGGCAGCTCCAGGAACTAGCTGGGATACTTAATTTTGCCTGCCGGGTTGTGGTGCCAGGCAGGGCCTTTTCTAGGAGGTTATATACTGCGATGAAGGGGCTTCGTTTGCCCCATCACCGTACCCGCTTATGTGCAGGGGTCAGGGCTGACCTCTGCATGTGGCGGGAATTTTTAGACCATTTTAATGGGCTGTCTTTTTGGAGACACGAGCTTCTTTTGGAAGCTGAGTTGCAGCTCTGCTCCGATGCTGCGGGGACTTGTGGTTTTGGGGTAGTGTTAGGTGACCAGTGGTGCTGGTCGGTGTGGCCTTCAGAATGGAGTGCCTCTTCATTGGTTAAGGATTTGACTTTTTTGGAGCTCTTTCCCTTGATAGTGGCCCTAGAGCTTTGGGGTGAGCAGTTTAGGGACAAGACTGTGCATTTTTGGTGTGACAACTTAGCGGTTGACCATGTTGTGAACGCCCTGTCCTCTAAGAGTGACAGGGTCATGCGGCTTGTCCGCCATTTTGTGCACAGGTCCTTGTCCCTAAACACATTGTTTTTGGCTAGGCATGTTCCCGGGTTAGATAACGGGGTTGCTGACGCCTTGTCCCGTGGTCAGTTTTCCAGGTTTCGGACCCTGGCCCCGTGGGCCCGAGAGTCGCCAGAGGCATTCCCAGACCACCTTTGGAGCCTGGGCGGGCTCCCGAGCGGTGGAGAGACGAGGCCTCCAGGGCTATCGCCCTCTCGGTAGCACCGGGCACCCTGCGGGCTTACCAGCGTGCAGGTAAGGAGTTTGGGGATTTTAGGCAGGATAGGGGTTACCCCTGTAGTTGGCCTGCCCCAGTTGAGCACCTGGCAGAGTTTTGTGTCCAGCTTAGGCAGCGTGGCCTTTCAGTTAGGACTATTAGGTCCAGGTTAGCCGGCCTCGCCTTTCTGTCCAAGGCGGGGGGGTTTAGAGATTTTTCTGGTGACTTCCGCATTCGGAAGATGCTGGAAGGCTGGGTGAGGGAGCGACTGGGAGCCCCTTGTGACACTCGTCAGGCCCTGACGTTTCAGCAGCTGTCCCTGATAAATCAGGCTTTAGACAGTCTGTGTGCCTCCTTGTACGAGGCCCGTCTTTTTAGGGCAGCGACTTGTGTCATGTTTTTTGGGGCCCTCAGGGTCAGCGAGGTCATGGCCTCCTCTCAAGCTGACACATCGCTCCGTGCCTTCCAGTATGCTGATCTGGCCTTCAGGCAGGGGGGGGGATATATCCCTTGTAGTAAGGCATTCTAAGATAGATCAGCTGCACAGAGGGGTTTGTATTGAGCTCAGTGCGGCCGCTGACCAGTCTGTGTGTCCGGTGGCCACCTTGCAGCATTATTGTAGTTTACGTGGGTCAGGGCAAGGGTACCTTTTTAAGCATCTGGACGGTACCCCTCTGACCCGTTATCAATTTTGGGTGTTAGTGTCCAGGGCAATGGCTCAGGTTGGCATGGATCCCGCCGGATATGGAACGCATTCGTTCCGTATCGGCGCCGCCACTAGCGCGGCACTTTCTGGTTTCCCAGCCCAGCGGCATATTTGGATTATGTTAGGCCCACTGAGGATTCTAGGCAGGGCTTAGGCTAGATAACCTCTCTGTGTGTCCTCTTCCAGGTCCCCATGCCAATACGAAACCGACGGCGCTGCTGTGCGGCCACAGCATGATATTTTGGGCTGGCCGCTCAGCAGCCAGAAGCGCCATCAGGACCCAGTTGTCATTGGGACGGTGGGTCAAGGTCGTTTGGATGGGCCGAAGAGGTATGCGGTGGGAGGGACTCCTGCCGGCGTTGCTGGGTGGGCAGCATCCCACGGCTGCACCCAGCGGTACTGGGCGGGTGGCTTCCCAGGGTCGCGCCCAGATTGGACTGGGAGGGTGGCATCCCATTGCTGCACCCAGATGGCTGGTCTTGCACCTTGGTGGCAATGACCTGTGCCTGCTTGGGGGTCTACCATTGATCATCCAGGCGAGCGAAGACCTGCGGTGGCTTCGCTCTGTGTGGCCCACCACGCAAGTGGTGTGGTCAGAGATCCTCCCAAGGATCGTGTGGAGGGACGCCATTTCCCTTAGGGCCATTCACCGGGTCAGGCGTAGAGTAAATAAGGCCCTGGGCAGAATAGTCAGGGAATTAGGTGGGGTTGTAGTGGCCCATCCCCTCATCACTGTAGATCGGCCGTGGCTTTACCGGGCCGACGGCGTTCACCTGTCAGAACAGGGGGACGCCATTTTCTTACAGGACCTGCAGCAGTCTCTGCGTGAGCTGGCGCAGCTAGAGGGGGGAGTCGGGGGGCCAAGATAGAGATCTGACCCCCGCTCCGTGGCAGGTTAGGGGCAGAAAACTGGTGGTGGTTTAGCAACTGCGCGTTCTCCCTTGGGCATCTTTGGGGATGATTGACAGGTTCTCTCCAAGCTTGTGGTGGAAGCGACCTGAGCAGTTGGGGGGAACCTGTCTTTGGGTCCCGCACCTTTAAGTCCCCTGTTAGGGGTTAACCTGCTGGACCCCCCTCATGCAAGTGCATGGCATGGTCTCAGGTGAGGGAGGGGTCCCTCACCTGGACTAGCATCGAGCTACGCCCATAAGTTGCCCAGGAATTTTATCTGACGTCATTTTCCGCCCCGGAAGTATTTGTTTGACCCTGCAGGTCCATTGTTGGGGTCATAGTTAAGCATGTTGATTTATGCTAATTTTATGCTAATTTAATTAAATAAATTATGCTAATTTATTATTAATAAAAATGACCCAGTTTTAAATCCAGCTCTTATGTCCGTGTCGTTACTCCGTCTCTCCTGCAATACTGATTTCATTAATCTGCTCCTTGTTTCAAACTTTATTATTTTACTTTACTTTACTTTACTTTATCTCTTCTCTTCTCTTCTCTTCTTTCTCCTCTCCTCTCCTCTCCTCTAGAAAATAGGTTAAATCTGCATCTGTTGTACATATCTTGCTTCTGTCTAGGAATTGCCAAAATGTAGACATTCTGTTTTACAACTGTTATCCTTTTTGACTAATGGAGTTCATATGTCTACAGTGTTTCTCCTTCACTTCAGTGAGCCTCTGGCTGTAGAGTCTTTCTTCTTTCTGTTCATCTTGATTTGATATTGCTGATTGGAGTGCTGGCTTGTAAACCACTAAAGTTATGACTGGAACTTTTTATATTTTCAGACTTTGGAATCACAGTGGGTTTGAAACCCACATAAATATCTATCTAATTTAGGTTTTCACTGATATATTGATTCATGCTGCTATTGTCTTCTCTGATTCACTTGTACAGCAAATAATTATACCAATCCTGACGACACCCCCCCTCCTCCTTGTGTATAGATTGCAGAAAGTTCTACAGCGGAGAACACATTATCTACATATAAAAAGCAATTATATTCTGGCTTTTAAAATTGCAGCATGTTGAGAATCTGTTTTCAGAAAAGATAAAGAAAACACACTGTTCTCTGGGAATCTGACACAATTCCATTTAATTTCTAAAATGTTGTTTCAATTTAATGAAAATACATGCTTCAAGATGTTTGCTTCAAGTAAAGCCACTATGCTGAAGGAAAATGGATGACTTGCAGTTAAGTTTGGAATAAAAATAAATTTCTTTTAACCATGTTTTTGAACAATCCAGCATTTTAATATTCACTAAAATCAAGTTAAATTTAATGTTCCAATATCAAAGGGGCTGCCACACATATTTTCCAAAGCACCTGAAGGTACAGCAAGAAGAGAGAGGCAGAGGGAGAGTGAAGGAGTAAGTAGGTAGGAGGAGGAGATAGAAGGAGAGGGGAGTGCAGGATAGAACAAGAAGAGGGGCAGACTGGTATTGCTTAACATAAGGGCAAAATAAGATATGGATCTTTAAACAATGGATAAAAATGTACAATTATGTATGTTGTCTGTAATATTGGAAGATATATACACATTGATTTGTATCTCAGAAAGTGGAGAATTTTTTTAAAAAAATGGAAGAAGAAGAAGAAGAAGAAGAAGAAGAAGAAGAAGAAGAAGAAGAAGAAGAAGAAGAAGAAGAAGAAGAAGAAGAATTACCCAGGATGTGGATTCATTGGTATCCCTCTGGGATCATACAGAAGTCTTTAGGTCTTACTATGCTGATGTAGACTGCAGAGGAAGGTTGAATCAGCAAGCCCCCAAATCCTCCCAAACATTAATTAAATTATGCTAGAGTTTAAGTCTCTCTTCTAAAATCTCTATTTCCTTTAAGGAAGAAAGTGAATTTCCTTTCTTTCTTCCTTCTTTCCTCCCCCCCTCCCTGCTTTCCCCTTCCCTTTCCCTCCCACCCTCCCTTCTTTCCTTCTTTCTTTCCTTCCCATTCCAGCACAAACAAAGCAGGTCCTGGGTCTCGACTACTTTACACCATTCCCCCCACAAACTGCTTTCAAGAAAATCAGATTTTCAGTGAGGGCTTTTTCCCCCTTAACTGAGTGACAAATTTGACCTTTAAAGAAGGAAGGAAAAAAATCTGTTTGCTTGTCTAGTTTACCAGCAGTAATGGCTGTTTTAAAATACTGACAAATGATATGAAACATGATATTGACTGTTCTATAATAATACATCATGGTGAAGATTTTTTTTTAACTAGGAGGGCATGGAATACACAAATGCAAATGTGTATGTGTTTTTCTGCTGGCAATTCAGCACAAGGGTAAGAAGGAGAGAAAGAATCAGAGAACAAAACAATCTTTAGTGGAAGTTTTTGTTGTAATAAAACGATAAACCAGATCATAATCCTTCCTTTTGCTAAGAAGTGTTCTTTCAAAAAATTCCAGACTCTGATCACTATCAACTGTAATTTGTCTATTGTGTTCAGCCTAGCCTTTCTTCAGTATCAAAGTGAGTAGAAACTTTGCACCAAGGCCATCCAACTGTGAATGCACGATAACAAAGAGTTTTATAACATCTTAAAGATTAATTTAATATGGTGCAAATTCCTGTGAATGAGCATTCATTTCACCAAATGAATGCAGACCACAAATATCTATGCAGTGGCAAAATTGTTGCTCTGCATATTGTTACAGGACATTTAATTTGCTGCAGTTCTCAAGTGGCACTTTAGATTATCATTCTGAAGATAATTGGTTATGACCTATAAAGCCCTTCATGGCATCGGACCAGAATAGCTCCAGGACCGCCTTCTGCCACACAAATCCCAGTGACCAATTAGGTCTCACAGAGTTGACCCTCTCTGGGTCCCGTCGACGAAACAATGTCATCTGGTGGGTCCCAAGGAAAGAGCCTTCTCTGTGGCGGCCCCGACCCTCTGGAATCAACTCCCCCAGAGATCAGGACTGCCCATACCTTCTTTGCCTTTTGCAAACTCCTTACAACCCACCTCTGCCATCAGGCATGGGGAAATTGATTCCCCAGGCCGTTCCGTTTTATGTATGGTTTGTCTGGGATGTATGACTGTTTTTATATTAAGGGTTATAAACTGTTTTTATCATTGGATTTGTATTGTGTTTTGTTGTTGTGAGCCGCTCCAAGTCTCTGGAGAGGGGCAGCGTACAAATCTAATAAATAAATAAATAAATAAATAAATAAATAAATAAATGAGTGAGTGAGTGAGTGAGTGAGTGAGTGAGTGAGTGAGTGAGTGAGTGAGTGACCGAGCGAGCGAGCAAGCAAGCAAGCAAACAAACAAACAAACAAACAAACAAACAAACAAATAACCAGATGGGTATGCATGCACTGATATACATATTCATAGGTAACCATTGTCGATGATGCCATTATCTTTCATAGATCACTGCTATGAATGTGCAGTTAATTAAAAAATGGTGTTTCCCAGTGGTTTTTATCCATCTGTGTTGAAAATTCTTGAGGTTCTGGTTGCTTAATGGACCAGAATTGCTGCATTCCCTTTCAATCTGTGGCTGTCCTGGGTTTGGTTCAAAAGTGTCTTCCTATAGCTAGGTAGTCACTCTTACTTCCTTCTTCTCTTTTGCCATTTTGCCTTATTTCCAGCCTGTTTTGAAGAAAGTCAGGGTGCAGTTCCTCATCAAGCTACTGTCCATGCTCTTATCTGACTAGGTGCCCTAACCTAATGTGCAGCGTTCAGATACATCCTGCTGCTAATATATCTCAGTGCTGGGCTTATCCTGGATTTAGGAAAGGCAACTGTGAGCAACCAGCTGCTGCTATTTGTTGCAAGGAAATAAGGATATGGTAGCAAGTCCAAGTAGAATATTATATCCTTATGATTTGTATTAATATGGACTGTTTCCTGATTGCTTATTTGACATGAGGTATTGTACCTCACGATTCTTGACAAATGTATTTTTTCTTTTATGTACACTGAGATCATATGCACCAATGACAAATTCCTTGTGTGTTCAATCACATTTGGCCAATGAAGAATTCTATTCTATTCTATTCTATTCCATTCCATTCCATTCTATTCTATAGGAGAAGGATTCTTTCCTGCCCATCGTTGTAAAGCATCCAACATTGCATAAGTATTTTGCTCACCACATGAAGCCCTTCATGCAATGTTAAACATATCAATGTTTGTAAGATGCTTTTTAAAATTAGGATCCCGGTCATCTGTCTTGCTGCGTATAAGATTCCCGTGAATAGCAATTCCAGAATGGCCTTTTATGTTCCTTCTCTTTCATTTGCTTTTCTGGTTGTTATTTGTTTGTTTGTGTATTTGTTTTTTGTCTTATTGTCTTATTTGTGTTGCTTTTCCCTTTTCATTCCCTGTGTGTGAAATTGCCATCTATGACAGACCTTGTCTTAGAAACTTTGTCATTGTCTAAAGCAGTGATCAGAAAAATAATGGTAAATGGAAAGTGACAAAAGTGACACAAATGTCTTCACAAAAGTCTTGCTCTAACAATCTCTTCAAATTCTGCAACATCAAACAGAAGCGCATGCTAAGAAAAATGAAAGCTTCTCAGTCAGATCTATGTGGATTATTCTCTGAATGTTCCCAATTCAGTGCTTTTTCCATATGTAAAATTGTGTGCCACTGGTTCTAATCAAATAATAAAGCAGGTCTGATATTTGCTTCAATTGACTTGTATATCTGAATTGAATAAAGTTGATTTTGTAGGCATTCAAACAGAATAGACTTTTTTTTAAAACAGATCTCCAGGTCTTCAGACTGAGTTGGATCTAATTTGCCACATCCTTCTCTGCAAAATATAAATGTGATTCTTAATTTGCACTTGGAGTATAATGGTACCTACTTGGCTACTGTAAGATTTTAAAGTGATGTGACATGATTCTTCAGTATTATTTGGGTTTTATATTTTTGCTTTTTCTGTATAACAGAGTTTGAAAGGAAGGGGTTTAACTGTTTGTTTGTTTGTTTGTTTGTTTGTTTGTTTAACCATTCATCCAACTGTCAAGTAACTGGACAGCTTACAACAAATACACTTACTTTAAAGAAAATAGTACAATTATTCCTTAAAATTCTTTGAATTTGGCAAAATGGCTCTTCAGTTATTTAAATACTACAAATATTGGGGGAAACCATGCAGAAATAACGCCGGCTGACTTACCGGCCCCACGGCGATGTTGCTGAAGGGCCGGGCAGACTCGGACCCTTCAGATGGCGGCCGCCATCTTGTTTTCGGCCGAAATCTCGCGAGACGAGATTTCGGCCGGGAATGCCCTGCCCACGTGGCTGGGCATGTCGTCAGGTCTGGGCGGGGCCTGCTGGCCCTATTTAAGGGGCAGCAGGCCGGGAAACAGCCTTTTCGCCCGGACCTGGCTTCGTGAGCAGACACTCCTTGGTGCTGCTCGGCCGCCATTTTGTGTCTCCCTCGTGTTGCGGCCGCCATTTTGTGGCCTACCGAGGGGGCGAAAAGTGCATTGGAAGACTTCTTGCCTTTCCTCCTTCACCGGAGCTGTTTGCAGCGATCCCCCTCGGGCCCGAGGGGGACTGGTAACCTCCTCCCGGCTGGGAGGAGGGCGCGGTGGGGGTGTTGGGTTTGGGCCCCCGGTCTTGGGGCGGGGGGTGTTCCTGGATTGCAGGCCTTTGAGGCCTGCCTGAGCAGGGAGGTTTGCCATCATAATAATCATTGCTTAATAAATACTGGTCAATATATCCATATATAATTGTACTGTTATACCCAATCAGGGGTTAATAGGGGTAGCAGGGGCTCCCAGGCCCTAGGTAGGGCCCTGTGGTTGGAGTTGGGCCTGCCATTTGTGCTGTTGGTTTCGGCCTAGGTGGTTTTAGTGACTTATTGCTTACCTAAGGGGACAGTGTGATGGCTCCTAAGAAGAGGCCTGCCACTGCTCCTCTGGCTCCGCCAGCAGCGCGCCCCAGGAGGGCCCTTAGGCCTTCTGCCCGGGCCCGGGCCAGCAGGGAGGGGACTGCTGGGGTGGTCCCTGAACAGGGGGGGGTGGTCTCGGTGCCTCCTGCCCCTCAACCTGATTTTTCTCCCGCTATGTCTTGGGCCAGGGTGTTGGAGAGGCTCGATGAGCTCGAGCAGTGGAGGAGCGGTGCGGTCCCCGGAGTGTCCAGCGATCAAGTGCCTGCGGCGTTGGGGAGAGATCCGGCGGCGGCCCAGGCTGGGCAGCCGGCTCCGTTCGGACGGCAGGCTCCTGCAGGGCCGATGGCGGCTTTCCCGGGCCCCACACCATTGGGCCCCCCGTGGATGTCTTCGACCCCGTACGGGGCAGGTGAGGCTGCACCACACACCACATCTCTGTCTTTTCTTCCTCCCCCCGCCCCGGGTTTTCCCCCGGCGGGGGTCGGGAGTGGGTCCAGCTTTTTGGGGTCCCCCGCGGGCACCTGCGGGCAGGTGTGGGCTCCGCCGGTTCCTCCTCCGGGGCCGCCGGCGGCCGGCGCTGCTCCGTTGCCTGGGACGGGTTCTGCGGGGACACCAGCGGTGCCTGGGGCAGGGGGGTGGGTTCCTCCGGCCCCTCCTGTCATGCCCCCGCTCCCGGTTTTCCCCTACCCCCATGGGGCGGGTGTTTTTGGTGTGGCGGCCAACTCGGTATGGGACCCCTTCGCTTGTATTAAAGCGGGGGCCATACCGTGCGGGCTGCCGTCCACCCCTCTAGGATGCCACCTTCACCCGTCGGTCAAGGAGGCTATTTGGCGGGGCGAATACGTCGATCTTTTTTCGCTTTTGAACCGCGAGGTTCCCAAGCAGGAGAAAGAGATTGTCCCGGGGGAGAAAACAAAGAAGACCAAGGTAACGAAATGCTTCAGCTCTTGGCTGTATGCCTTTCTTACCTATGGGTCGGTAGTGATCCAACGGCAGCCGGCTATGGCCTCTGCCATGTTTAAGTATATCGACTTAATTGCCAGAGCCCATTTTGAATACAAGGGCACCATCTGGCGCCATTATGATAAGGGTTTCCGCATGAGGATGTCTGTGGAACCCAACTTGCCGTGGGATATGGTGGTCCCGGATCTGTGGTTCCGGGCCACGCATATGTCCGGGAAGGAAGGGTGTGAGCGCACTGATAGTGGGCATTTTATGGAGGAGGAGCCCGGCGCGGCTTCGCCGGCCAAGGCGACTCCGGGTGTGGCTGGCAAGGGGGCCTCGCCCACTTGTCATGAGTTTGCTGCAAAAGGGGCGTGTTTTCGTCCCTTTTGTAAGTACAAGCATGCCTGCGGGAATTGTGGGGGGTCCCATGCAGCTTCAGTCTGTCCCCGCCCCAAGAAAGGGGCGGAGAAGAAGGGCGGGGGTCCAGGTAAACCTCCCCCACCAGCTGGGGGAAAAGGGGCCCAGCCCAATTAATGTTTCTGTGCTTGAGGGTTGGTTGATCGACTACCACCCTCGCCCGAGAGCCGAGTTGCTCTTGAGGGGCTTCTCCGAGGGATTTAGGATCCCTTATGTGGGTATTAGGAGGGCCTTCATGTCCGACAACCTCAGGTCGGTTGTTGGACATGAAGACATTGTACGGGCTAAGATTCGAAAGGAGGTGGCTGAGGGCAGGGTCCTTGGGCCCTTCCCGGAGCCGCCCTTTCCGAATCTTCGTGTGTCCCCCTTAGGTGTGGTCCCCAAAAAGGCGAGTGGTGAATTTAGGTTGATTCACCATTTGTCTTTTCCAAAAGGGGAGTCAGTGAATGACTTCATTCCTGACGAGCTTTGTTCCGTCCGGTACGCATCCTTTGATGCGGCCGTGGCTATGGTTAGGGAGTGTGGGGTGGGAGCCCTTATGGGTAAATGCGACATTAAGTCGGCATTTCGGCTCCTCCCCATTCACCCAGGCGACTTCGAGCTGCTGGGCTTCCATTTCGAAGGTGGGTTTTATGTGGATAGGGCATTGCCGATGGGCTGCTCTATTTCCTGCTCCCTCTTTGAGAGCTTTAGTACCTTCCTCGAGTGGGTGCTCAGGAGGCGGAGTGGCCTGGGGTCTGTCGTTCATTACCTTGATGATTTCTTGGTGGCTGGGCCTGCGCAATCGGAGCAATGCTTTGCTTTGATGCGGGACTTCGCAGCCCTTTGTGCTCAATTGGGGGTGCCTTTGGCCTCCGAGAAGACCGAAGGCCCTGCCACCAGGATTACCTTCCTGGGTATTGAATTGGATTCAGTGGAGCAATCTTCCAGATTGCCCCTGGATAAGTTGATTAAGATCAGGTCCAAACTTGAGGCGGTCCTGGGCTGCAGGAAGGTTACTCTTCGGCAGCTCCAGGAGTTGGCTGGGATTCTTAATTTTGCCTGTCGGGTAGTGGTGCCTGGTAGGGCTTTTTCTCGCCGGTTGTATGATGCGATGAAGGGGCTGAGTTTGCCCCACCATCGTACCCGCTTATGTGCAGGGGTCAGGGCTGACCTCTGCGTGTGGCGGGAGTTTTTGGAACGTTTTAATGGGTTGTCGTTTTGGCGGCAGGAGCTTCTTTTGGAAGCGGAGCTGCAGCTGTGTTCCGACGCCGCAGGGACTTGCGGTTTTGGGGTAGTGTTAGGTGACCAGTGGTGCTGGTCGGCATGGCCTCCGGAATGGAGTGCCTGTTCGTTGGTTAAGGACTTAACCTTTTTGGAGCTTTTCCCCTTAATAGTGGCCTTAGAGCTCTGGGGGGAGCAGTTCAGGGATAAGACTGTGCATTTTTGGTGTGACAATCTAGCGGTTGTCCATGTTGTGAACGCCCTGTCCTCTAAGAGTGACAGGGTGATGCGGCTTGTCCGCCATTTTGTGCACAGGTCCTTGTCTTTGAACGCCTTGTTTTTGGCTAGGCACGTCCCTGGTTTAGATAACGGGGTGGCTGACGCCTTGTCCCGTGGTCAGTTGTCCAGGTTTCGGACCCTGGCCCCGTGGGCCCGAGAGTCGCCGGAGGTGTTTCCAGCCCACCTGTGGAGCCTGGGCGGGCTCTCGAGAGCTGGAGAGACGAGGCCTCCAGGGCGATCGCATTATCGGTAGCTCCTAGTACCCTGCGAGCTTATCAGCGTGCAGGTAAGGAGTTTGGGGATTTCAGGCTGGGTAAGGGTTACCCCCGTTGCTGGCCTGCCCCGGTGGAGCACCTAGCTGAATTCTGTGTCCTGCTGAAGGGGCGTGGCCTTTCAGTGAGGACTATCAGGGCTAGGTTAGCCGGCCTCGCCTTTCTGTCCAAGGCGGGGGGGTTTGGTGATTTTACGGGTGATTTTCGCATCCGGAGGATGCTGGAAGGTTGGGTGCGGGAGCGACAGGGGTTTCCCGCTGACGCTCGTCGGGCCCTGACGGTTCAGCAGCTGTCTCTGATTAATCAGACATTTGGCAGTCTGTGCGCCTCCCCTTACGAGGCTCGGCTGTTCAGGGCAGCGACTTGTGTTATGTTTTTCGGGGCCCTCAGGGTCAGCGAGGCAATGGCCTCCTCGCAGTCTGACTTGTCGCTCCGCGCCTTCCAGCTCGCTGATCTGTCCTTTAGACAGGGGGGTGTCTCTCTTTTGGTGAGACACTCCAAGACAGATCAGTTACACAGAGGGGTTAGACTTGAACTTAGTGCAGCCACCGATAAGTCTGTTTGCCCGGTGGCTGCTTTGCAGCAATTTTGTGTCTTGCGTGGGTCAGGGCGTGGGTACCTTTTTATACACCAGGATGGTTCCCCCCTGACCCGGTATCAATTCTGGGCGATAGTGTCTAAGGCTATGTCTCAGGTAGGCATGGATCCCGCCGGCTATGGAACGCATTCGTTCCGTATCGGCGCCGCCACTAGCGCGGCACTTTCTGGTCTCCCGGCCCAGCGGATTCAGGAGATCGGCCGCTGGCGGTCAGCGGCATATTTGGGTTATGTCAGGCCCGCTGAGGATCCGGGGCAGGGTTTAGGCTAGGTAACCTCTCTGTGTGTGTCCTCTTCCAGGTTCCCAGTCCAGGCAGAAACCGACGGCGCTGCTGTGTGGCCACAGCATGGTCTTCTGGGCCGGCCGCTCAGCAGCCAGAAGTGCCATCGGGACCCAGCTGTCATTGGGACGGTGGGTCAATGTTGTTTGGATGGGCCGGAGGGGTATGCGGTGGGAGGGCCTCCTACCGACGCTGCTGGGTACGCAGCATCTCAGGGCGGTACCCGGCGCTGCTGGGCGGGCGGCTACCCAGGGTCGCGCCCAGATGGGACTGGGTGGTCGGCAGCCCATAGCCGCACCCAGATGGCTGGTCTTGCACCTCGGTGGCAATGACCTATGCCTGCTTGGCGGTCTACCGTTGATCGTCCAGGCACGCGAAGACCTGCGGCGGCTTCGCACGGTATGGCCCACCACGCAAGTGGTGTGGTCAGAGATCCTCCCACGGATCGTTTGGAGGGACGCCATTTCCCTTAGGGCCATCCACCGGGTTAGACGTAGGGTGAATAAGGCCGTGGGAAAGACTGTCAAAGAATTAGGGGGGATTGTAGTTGCCCATCCCCTCATCACTGTAGATCGGCCGTGGCTTTACCGGGCCGATGGCGTTCACCTGTCAGAACAGGGGAACGCCATTTTCTTACAGGACCTGCAGAGGTCTCTGCGTGAGCTGGCGCAGATAGAGGGGGGAGTCGGGGGGCCAAGATAGAGATCTGACCCCCGCTCCGTGGCAGGTTAGGGGCGGAAATCTGGGTGGTTTCAGCAACTGCGCGTTCTCCCTTGGGCATCTTTGGGGATGATTGACAGGTTCTCTCCAAGACCCTGGTGGGTGCTACCTGCGCACTTGGGGGGAACCTGTCTTTGGGTCCCGCTATTGAAGTCCCAGGGTAGGGGTGAGCCGGCGGGACCCCCCTCATGCGAGTGTATAGCAGGGTCTCAGGTGAGGGAGAGGTCCCTCACCTGGACCAGCATCGATTACGCCCATAGTTGCCCAGGAATGTTGACCTTTTACGTCATTTCCACCCCGGAAGTATTTGTTTGACCCTGCAGGTCCATTTGGTTCCGGGTCATAGTTGAGTATGTTGATTATGCAAATTTATGCTAATTCATGCTAATTTAATTAATAAATTATGCAAATTTATTATAATAAAAATGACCCAAGTTTAAATCCAGCTCTTGTGTCCGAGTCGTTACTCCGTCTCTTCTGCAATAACGCCGGCTGACTTACCGGCCCCACGGCGATGTTGCTGAAGGGCCGGGCAGACTCGGACCCTTCAGATGGCGGCCGCCATCTTGTTTTCGGCCGAAATCTCGCGAGACGAGATTTCGGCCGGGAATGCCCTGCCCACGTGGCTGGGCATGTCGTCAGGTCTGGGCGGGGCCTGCTGGCCCTATTTAAGGGGCAGCAGGCCGGGAAACAGCCTTTTCGCCCGGACCTGGCTTCGTGAGCAGACACCCACCCGCCCTTCCCTATTTTGCAGTGTGCCTAGGGGTCGCCTGCGGGGGCCGAATGGGAATTTTTTGCAGCTTCGCCCATTAGGCCAGGCTGTTTTTTCGCCCATTCCACACTGGGGAGATGGATGTGCGGTTAGGGGGTGTTTGCATTTAATTAGGTTAATTGGCTTACCTCTGGTCATTGGGTAGGCAGGTTAGGGGCGGAAATCTGGGTGGTTTCAGCAACTGCGCGTTCTCCCTTGGGCATCTTTGGGGATGATTGACAGGTTCTCTCCAAGACCATGGTGGGTGCTACCTGCGCACTTGGGGGGAACCTGTCTTTGGGTCCCGCTATTGAAGTCCCAGGGTAGGGGTGAGCCGGCGGGACCCCCCTCATGCGAGTGTATGGCAGGGTCTCAGGTGAGGGAGAGGTCCCTCACCTGGACCAGCATCGATTACGCCCATAGTTGCCCAGGAATGTTGACCTTTTACGTCATTTCCGCCCCGGAAGTATTTGTTTGACCCTGCAGGTCCATTTGGTTCCGGGTCATAGTTGAGTATGTTGATTATGCAAATTTATGCTAATTCATGCTAATTTAATTAATAAATTATGCAAATTTATTATAATAAAAATGACCCAAGTTTAAATCCAGCTCTTGTGTCCGAGTCGTTACTCCGTCTCTTCTGCAATAGCATTGCAAATAATACACAAATGTGTATTATTTGCATATACATATACATAAAGGACCACAATTGAGCCCAAAATTTCTGCTAAGCAGGACTGTTGTTAAGTCAGTTTCACTCCATTTTACAATCTTTTTTGACATAGTTACTAAGTGAATCACTACAGTTATTAAGTTAGTAACATGGTTGTTAAGTGAATCTGGCTTCCCCATTGACAATGTGTCAGGAGGTTGCTTGTCAGGAAATCACATGATGGTTACTGCAACCATCCTAAATATCAGCCACTTGTCAAACATCTGGATTCTGATCATGTGACCACAGGGACACTGCAATGGTTATAAGTGTGAAAAATGGTGATAAATCACTTTTTTCCAGTGCTGTTGAAACTTAAAATGGTCATTAAATGAATGGTTGTAAGTTGGGGCTTACCTATATTAGCGAAAATCTTCTGCCAAGAATGTGTATAATAAGCAAACCTACATACCAAATTCAATATATTAGGGTGCATACTGATTTGATTCTTCAACCTGAAATGGAAATCGGGGCATACTAAATTTAATATTGGAGAAAGAGAAAAAAAGAAAGAAACACAACCTTGCAGTTGCATCCTCTCCTCAATACAGTTAGAATAGAATAGAATAGAATTTTTATTGGCCAAGTGTGATTGGACACACAAGGAATTTGTCCTGGTGCATATGCTCTCAACGTACATAAAATAAAATATACATTTGTCAAGAATCATGTGATACAACACTTAATGATTGTCATAGCGGTCAAATAAGCAATGAAGAAGCAATATTAATAAAAATCTTAGGATATACGCAACAAGTTACAGTCATACAGTCAACATGGGAGGAAATGGGTGAAAGGAATGATGAGAAAAACTAGTAGAATAGAAGTGCAGATTTAGTAGAAAGTCTGACAGTGTTGAGGGAATTATTTGTTTAGTAGAGTGATGGCGTTCGGGAAAAAATTGTTCTTGTGTCTAGTTGTCTTGGTGTGCAGTACTCTGTAGCGACGTTTTGAGGGTAGGAGTTGAAACAATTTGTGTCCAGGATATGAGGGGTCAGTAAATATTTTACCCGCCCTCTTTTTGACTCGTGCATTATACAGGTCCTCAATGGAAGGCAGGTTGGCAGCAATTGTTTTTTCTGCAATTCTGATTATCCTCTGAAGTCTGGGTCGGTCCTGTTGGGTTGCAGCACCAAACCAGACAGTTATAGAGGTGCAGATGACAGACTCAATGATTCCTCTGTAGAACTGAATCAGCAGCTCCTTGGGCAGTTTGAGCTTCCTGAGCTGGCGCAGAAAGAACATTCTTTGTTGTGCTTTTTTGATGATGTTTTTGATGTTAGGTGACCATTTTAGGTCTTGAGATATGATAGAACCTAGAAATTTGAAGGTCTCCACTGTTGATACTGTGTTGTCTAGTATTGTGAGAGGTGGAAGGGTGGAAGGGTTTCTCTTAAAGTCTACCACCATTTCTACGGTTTTGAGTGTGTTCAGTTCTAGATTGTTCTGGTCACACCACAAGGATAGTTGTTCAACTTCCCGTCTGTATGCGGATTCATCATTGTCTCGAATGAGTCCGATCACTGTTGTATCATCTGCAAACTTCAGTAGTTTAACAGATGGATCGTATGAGATGCAGTTACAAAAAGACATGAGCTTTGATCATGAGTACCCAGGTTCCACTGTAATATGCCCCAAACCAAATATGCGTAATATTATTTAAGCATATTACTTAATACTGTAATATGCTTAAACCAAAGTACTGTTTGATGGTGACTAGTTTTTGTTTTTTATTTTAAATCCACATCCCAAGATAATTGTTGTTGTCTTTGTTGTTTAGCTCAGTAGCTTTGGAAAGACCATTTGGCAAGAGTTTGTCCCACAGCTCAAGCTATTTCCTCAAGACACTTTTTCTTTCTGTAGATTTTTGTGAGAGTTCAAAGATCAAAGTTGTTAAATATTTTCTTGCATTGTCATTAAGGATTGTTACACATTGTACAGGAACACATGGATTATTCTTCTATCTGTGCATTCATGTAGTATACAATACACAGCACTGATAGACTAGGATGAGGTCCCTGAACAGAGCACATTTTATTTCAAAAACAAAAAATGGGGGAGATATTTTTGTGTGATTAAATTAAACCAGTTATTACAAAAATTCGGACAATTCTTCCAGGTAAATGTTTGGTGAAGATAAATTGTTCTACCACATTCATTCTGAATTTTTAAGAACTTGCACAAAACCCTCCCGAGGCTTTTCCAAAATATAACTTTGTGTCACCAGCCAATAAGATGGACATTTAGTACATACAGCAAATATAGAAAACTGAAAAATAGGAAGGCTGGCATTTTTCTGATGCTTTTTAGATTAATGGCAGATTTTAGCAAAATTGTATTTTTTTTCTCTTCTTATAGCAAGTCTCCTTTATGGTGGAAGCTTAGCTCTGAAAGATTTATTTGGTCTTTTTAGTCCGGTCATCTGACAACAATAGGTTTGTGCTACAATGTTTAATGAAGTTTGAACACAACAAAATAAATTCCATGGACAATTTATACAGGGCAAAGGAAATCAATGTTGGTTTCCAAGAAGTTAAAGTTAAAACTTGATTAACTTCAGAGTCAGGGACAAAGGCAGAGGCCAGGTTGACACATTAGACATAAGCTGTTTGGAACCTAAGAAGTCTTTTGATCAGCACAGCATAAAAGACAGTTTGAACATGATGGGGGTTAGTGGATACCCTAGCTTTTGTCACAGCATTAGAACTCAGCAGATATTTGACAAGAAGTTTAGATCTCCAGATAAAACTAGGAAGCCTGATCTACATAAAAAAGAAAAGTTACTGAACTAGAAGGAATTATTCTTTAATGTCCAAACAGAGACTCCCAGGCAATGAGGGAACTGATGTGGTGGGTGGGTGAAGGATTGAAAATGCCATAAATGGTCACAAAACTGAAAAATACTGATTAGGGAGATAGTATCAGATGTCTGGCAAAGATGTAAGAGAATAAACAGAGGCTGTTTAAACAACTCAAGGAATTATAGAGTATGTAAAGTCCAGCTATTCGTTTCTAATAAATTATACAGACAGCTTCTTCCAGATGTCACATCAAACTGTCCTCTGCCATGGAAGAAAGAACTGAGAAATCAAGCCACTGAACTTAACTTTTCTCAGGCCTTAAAACCATGGGTTGCATACAGTTGGTACCATGGAAGGGTTACCAAAATTTTTATTACCACACTGTGGGCATGGCTTATGCAGGACACCCGGCATTTTCTTTCAACATCTTTCAGTGCAAATTGGGTGCTCTGGGGTGGAGCTCCATTTTTTTCTACTCCACTGCATTCCTCCCACCCACCCACCCTGTCCAGGCAGTAGCCCACCCCTGGTCGTGCTCTATCACAAGAAAAAATTCTGTTTTGGTATCATCCCCCTCCTCTCCTTATACTATTTAGGTCTCCCATCCCTAGTAAAGACAATGGTTAACTGACACAGGAAGAAAAGAATTCCAAATGCATTATCTCATTGTTCTTCCAATACTTTTTAACATTTATGTGTTTTCAGAAACATTTAAGTTATGCTGGCTGGAGAATTCTAGGAGTTGAAGTCCACAAGTGTTAAATCAGAGGCTGGAGGCCGAGGAAGTTTAACAGCTCTTTATTGGCAATCAGGAACAGTTGAAGTGACCAGCTCGCAGGTAGGAAGTGACTGCGAGCTACCGGCTAAAGCCGCACCTTATATACCTTGCTGGCATGGGGAAAACAGCCGTGAGTTCCTCTTTTTTAAACTTTCGCGCCAAGGTTTCCCTTGGCCGCGACTTAAGCCAATCAGCGGTCACCTTTATTTAAAAGTACAAACATAACAACAAGTCTTAAAGTTGCCAAGTTTGGGAACCCCTATTCCAATACATGGCCAATCCACTAGGTTCAGATGAAACTTAATAAAAGTTTATAAAGTCATCTGTAAGTTTACCTGAGGGTATTTTCCCCCAAACAAGATCAAAATATATGTAATTTAAAATTTAAAAAACATTTTTATTTGTTTAAATAGTCCCATTAAATTATCTTCCTCTGTCAAATAAACATCTTTTTTAAAAAAATATTCCATCTATAAAATAAATTCTATGTTCTATAAATATAGTTTTGGACACTTCCTAGACCAATTATTTACTACTGAAAAATACTAGCAATTACAACATTTCAAGGTGCCTGGTAAAAAAATCTTGTCTGCAAATAATGAATTTGTTTCTCAAAATCTGAACATCTGCTGGTGGACACACTGACTTCAGGGCTCAAAGAACAGGAAGAAGGATGTGTGATTCCCATTACTAGAGAAAACAGAGGAAAAGCCATACTCAAATTGAAACCAACATAAGCATTTAAAGCAAAGGAAAATGTAAACAAGTAGAGGCGGATTTAGGGCTTATGTGTACAATGTGCCAAAGCCACCAATCAGGCAAGTATTTTGTTTGGAACAAGCTAGAGTGGATTTTACTGGTTCTCCTCAGGTGAATAATACCCCTATTACACATCATTCCATCCCTGGCCAGATTTGGGTTTGAATGACTGCTAGGCCTATCTGCTTAACTGAGGAGTTTATGTATTTCAATATCTACAGTACATTTCTGATGTTTTAAGATGCCATTTAAAACTATATCCACACAAAAACATTAAGAAACAAAGTACAACTGAAGAGTGATCATTAGATAGCACCTCTGCACTGGAATTATACAAGTGCCTCCAAAACCCATAAATCAACACACCAGATAGTGCTTCTTTTTCTAGATAATATGCAACATTAATCTATAATCCAGTTTCTTTCCTTTTGACTTGAAGCGTTATGTGAATGTGCAAACTCTGGCTTATTTGACAGTATACATTTAAGAAAACCATAGTATAGTACAATATGAGAATTGTACTATACAATTCTCTATACTATATTTGTACTATACAAATATGAGCTGATATTTGTCTTTTACTCCCTAAATTTCCGTCACTTATCTTCTGTGTTGCATTACTATGATTTAACTATATACAGTGGTACCTCAGTTGTCGACCACAATTCGTTCTGGAAGTGTGGTTGAGAACCCATTTGGTTGAGAACCGAAACAATTTAAGATAAATTCCCCTTCTCAGTTGTCTCTCCCTCTAGCTTGCCTGCTTCTGTCCCCATGTCTCTCTCTCTCTCTCTCTGTAGCTTGCCATCTTCCATCTTCAGCTCTCTCGCTTGCCCGCTTCTGTCCATGGCTCTCTCTCTCTGTGTGTGTGTAGCTTTCCAGCTTCTGTCTTCTCTCGAGTGTTCGAGTTCCAAATATTTGTTTGGATTTCAGGGCAAAAGTTTCTTGAATTTCCTGGTCGAATACCGATTTGTTCGAACTGAGAAGCGTTCGAAAAGCGAGGTACCACTGTATAAGCATAAAATAAACACTACACATAAACCAGTAGTGGGTTCTAAAACATGCTTGCTCATGCATGCACTGTTGTGCACAATGCTTCTGTTCATGCTCATAAGCATCCTGGGTGGGCAGGCAAAGCCTCCCGCCTCTGCTACCGGTTCGCAGAACCAGGCCAAAGCAACTCACATAAACACATAAAATCTAATAGAAACTAATACAGAATAAGGGAGAACCAAGATACAAAGATATAGGAAAAAAACACACAAAAAGAAATGTTAAAAAGAAATAGAAATAAGATTCCATATTTTTTTTGCAGAAAATGCAAGTATGATGCCAAAACGCTCTCACACTCTTGGATTACCAAAAAGGCTCACTTTATCCTATTATACATTTTCCCCCTAATCATTAAAACCACAAATCGTAAGAGCATTTTTCTTATTTCATGCAAAAGGTATTTAAAGGAGTTTCCAGTCAGCCAATATCTAAACATAGGCATTGCAGTTTCCTGTAATGAAGGAAGCTAATTTAGCCATCTTTGCAAGTGCCCTTATCTTCCTCAAGGTTTCTTCCAAACCATTTCACTTTTGAATTTATAATCTTGCTGTAAGTGTTACATATAAAAATGATTTTTTAAAAAGCTGAATATCTATTAGTCCCAAAAGAAAAAAAACTCTGGTTTCAATTGTACTTTAGGGCCACAATGATATCAGCTACTGAGTCAGATCACACGCCAGATTGAATCTCCTGATGTACTCTTGGAGAATTGTAATACCATTCTCTGAGAGTTCCACCAGTGTGTAACTTGTAGTAACAATGTACTTTCGAAGCAACAACAGCACCGCTCCAAGCATCGTTTGACAAGGTTTGGGTTAATGCCAACCCCCCCCCCCTCTTGAGACCAGACTTATTTATCTAACACTTGATCATCAGCTTCACAGGACCTCCACAAGAAGAAAAGATACTAGAAACAACTCCTGGCATGCTGTCATCCAAGAAAAAGAAAGTCAAGAAAAACAACTGGACATGACTCATTCAGGCATTCATATCTGAGACTCAGCCTCATTCTGGTATATCACATTAAACCCTCAAAGAAATGGTCTGCATGGACAACTCTGTTAGAAGTGGATACTCATGCCAAACTATAGAAAAACTGCCAATGTGACAGTTGCAGAGATCAAGAAACTTGTTACCCAGGTAAGATCTCAGGAAAACACCCACCCCTCTACTCTTGTCATTAAAAACAATTTGGGCATCTCCACTCTGGCCCTGCTCTTTACCTGCATTAGTACCAATGCCTAAATTCACAAGGATTGGGGATTGTGATCATTGTCCCTATATATACAAAAAGGGAAAATGAATGATCCTACCAGCTATAGACCAACAGCCTCTCTAACATAATCAGCAAACTCTATGCAAGATAGACTCTGTTTCTGATTGGTCTAACACATGGCAACTTCAAATCTCAACCAGCAAATGCTCTGTCCTTTACATCGGCAAAAAGAATCAAAACTCCAAATACAAACTGAATAAACAAATTATCACAGATAATCCCCACTCGGTCAAGGAAACTCGGAGTACTAATAACTAAAGATTTAAGTGCCAAAGCCCATTGCAACAACATCACCCAGAAGGCTTTAAGAGTTGTTAATCTAATCCTACGTAACTTCTGCTCTGGCAATCTCACACTACTTACCAGTGTTTATAAAACTTTCACCAGACCCATCCTAGAATATAGGTCATCTTTTTGGAACCCATACCGCATTTCTGACATTAATATTCTTGCAAATGTCCAGAGATACTTCATCAGAAGAGCTCTTCACTCCTCTACCCATAACAGAACACCCTATGAAACTAGACTTACAATCCTGGGTCTAGAAAGCTTAGAACTAAGATGCCTCAAACATGATCTAAGTATTGCCCACAAGATCATATGCTGCAATGTCCTGTCTGTCAAAGACTACTTCAGCTTCAACCACAACAACACAAGGGCCCACAACAGATATAAGCTTAATATTAACTGCTCCAAACTTGACTGTTAAAAAATACGACTTTAGTAATCGAGTTGTCGAAGTGTGGAATTCACTACCAGACTCTGTAGTATCATCCCCTAACCCCCAACACTTTACCCTTAGACTATCCATGGTTGACCTCACCAAGTTCCTAAGAGGTCAGTAAGGAGCGTACATAAGTGCACCAGAGTGCCTAACATCTCCTCTCTCATATATATATATATCTCATATATCTTCTCTTCTATACCTATATCTTTTCCTGCTATTCTCTCATAGTTATATTTTACTCCTTTATTTTCTCCTCCATTTATTTATTTATTTATTAGATTTGTATGCCGCCCCTCTCCCTAGATTGCCATTCCCCCTTTAATACATTCTACCTGATTATATCCTCTATAACCCTCATTGTGTATTATTGTGTATTGGACAAAACAAATAAATAAAATAAATAAAAATAAAGATATCTCCAGTGGAACTTCCAAGAATGGCTGAAAAAGAAAACATATTCTTCTGACCAAGCTGTATTTGGAGAAGGTCAATCCACCATTGATCAGTGCTCAATGCTCCAAAATCTTCCTTTTACAAAATAATATTCCAGCATGATGTCATGGTCTCTCCTCAGATGTGCTTAATTACTGATATAGGAACTACTACTAACCTCACTTCATCATTATTACATAAATATCTAGAGCACACAGGATAATTTAACACTTTCCTACAGCTTTCAATCACCAATCCTGCTATAACATACAGTGTTCCCAGGTTCTACACACAGTAGTTAAAATCCATCAGAAGATGACCTATGCCATAAACCAGCTTTAATGAACACCTTGTTAATAATTTTAAAATTCTCTATATTATAATAGTTATTTTGCCATATTTTTCTATCTTTATCTTTTGTTCTTTACCGTCCTTCAAGACGTTTAAAAATATTAAAAGTTTTTTTTCTGGTTTTGTCTTTATACCTTTTAACTTTATTTGGTTGTATTTTTTATGCTTTTTTTTTGTACCCCAGGCTATTTATGCTAGTCTTTGACTGTAATAAAGCTCTGGTTTGATAGATAATTTATAGAATAGAATAGAATAGAATAGAATGGAATGGAATAGAATTGTATTGGCCAAGTGTGATTGGACACACAAGGAATTTCTGGTGACAAATTATCTGGTGACAAATACCAATTTATACATTATTTTATTAAAATATCTCTTTAAGATTAGAACTTAATGTAAATTTCAATCCTTTTGATCCTATATCTTCTCATTTGTCCATTTGTATATTGAAATTGAAATGTTCATCCCATTCTTTTATTTGTTCTTCATTATCACATTTCAATAAAGGTTTGTACATTTTAACAGTACATATTCATCATTAGCACAGTGTTCTCTTTTAAAATCAGTATTTCATTGCCCACAATCATAAAAACTTTTATCCAGTTTAAATATTTCTGACAATTGATAACATAATGCTACGTTATGTTCTGAAAACACAACAAGTCACTGACAAGTATATCCATTCATTGTCAAATCTTCTCTTAATTTTATTTTACAAACCCCATCTAATACCTCTATATTCTTTTTTCTTTTATCAATATAATGTGTTTTACACTAAGGTCACAAAGGTGTCTTTAGCCACAACTTAGATTTTTATGTTTTGCTATATGCTATAAATGGTCCTTCTCACATAATGATTTCTGAAATTTACAGAGTCTGACAAAACCTAATTTCAAATCTCATGGCCCTAATCCTAATCCTCATCTTTCCTTTGCATTTCGTCTTTGATGGCATCTTACCTTTGATTTCAGCTGATGGCAGGGATGATTTTCTTAGAATTGTCATCTTCATAATCACAAACACTCAGCCCAGGGGTGGTTCTAACTTACCTCACTGCCAGTTTGCTTCTTCCCATGCTGTGTGGCTACACACACATTGTGCACTGCGTGGCTCTGCCACACAAGCACAGTGCCAAAAACCAAACTTCTGTGCATGCACAGAAGCAAAAAAATAAATAAAAAATTCTGCATGTAAACAGAAGCCAAAAACAATTTAATAGCCAATTTGGAGGCATGACCAACTGGTGATCGCTCCCAGTTCAGTGAGCGGGGGGGGGGGGATTCCTACTACTGGTTCTATAGAACTGGTCTGAATCAGGAGCATCCAACCTCTGATTCAGCCATTCTACTACACTAGACTTGAGAACTGATTGTACTAAATTTATTGATGTTTATTTTTTAATTTATAGTATTGTAGTATGTTTAACACAATATAAGTATAAATTATAGATAGAAAAGATAAAAAGACATTAGGACAGGGACGGTAGCCATGAATGTGCACTTATGCACGCCCCTTACAGACCTCTTAGGAAAGGGGAGAGGTCTATTTTAGATAATGTAAGGTTGAAGATTTGGGGATTGGGGGAGGAAACAAAAGAGTCCAATAGTGATATCATGTTTGCTATCAGATTGATTTTTATTATTGTGGAAACTAAACAAGGAAAAACTACACTACTATGTACCATCTGTGTTATTGTACATTTTGTGAAGTGTGATGCAGTGTTTTTGTTTCTCTTCCTCAGTCCTTTTCATCCTCCTGCCCTCCTATCTTGAGTTGTGAAAATTCTCCCTTTTATATGACTATCAGCAGTCAGATGTAGATCTGTTCTGAAAATACTTTCAAACTGTCCAAACTTTACAGTAAAGGTCACCTTATCATTATATCCCTGTTTTGGCTTATTTAGCTATAATGGAAAGCTGTTTTGACACATGAAAGATGTTCTCATTATGCAAAAAGCTATCTGGCCTGGCCTAATAATTTGAAAGACATCCAAGAAGTTTACCTCAAGAATAACAGAACCTCCCTTTTATTAACTCACTGATTGTTTTTACAGACCTCTCGGCTTGGTACTAAAATCCATCATAGCCCCCCCACCCCAAACAGTTCTTGTTACGAATGTGATGCACCTTATTTCTTCATTCTTTATTTTTTTATATTAGAACTCCCAAGACCTTTAATTCAAAACTTACCATAAATGGATATTTGCAATAAATTATGTATTAAGATAAATACATTTTAAAAATGTATCCATTCTAGAAGGGTGACCATATTAGTCTCTTTTAGGAAAACTGACAATGTGTTGATGTATCTTGATCTCTAGCCCTCTGCTGCCTCCTGTGCTCAAAGGAAAAATGATTTATATTTATATTTTTTGTATATTATTTTAACTTATCTCAAGGAGTATTACACTGTGGACCAATCTAAAAATATAATATGGGCATGCATAATATGCCCATGTTCATACATTAACATGGTCATTCAAACCATCCCACTTCTCCCTCTCCCTCTTCCCCCCACCTCTCTCACACATAGTTTTGGAAAAAAAGAAAAAGTATTGGAGTCTCCCTTTCCATCTCTTGGCGAAGCAGTGCTTTAATGTTTTATGCATCTAATGCTGCCCTATCAATTTGACCATCTTATTTGTTACTTATGCAACATTTTATTCAGGTTTCTGACATTAGTTACTTTCTTCCACTGCCTTTTGTCTCCAGTCTACATGCAAGGCTGATACTATCTCAGTTAGATATTGAATCGTCTGGGAGATTTTATTTCTGCTTCTAATCATCTCCTTGCAGCTCTCTGGATGGCAGCATTTGGCAAACATCAATTCTTCTTGTTTTCTCTTGTGTCTGAATGAAAGTAATTATGTTTACAACAAATTAAGCATCATATTTCCCCCCCATCCTTTTTGGTGTTCAGTAGAGCTTGATTCATCTCATCTGCAACAGGCACTTAGACGGTTCCTCACTTTCATTCTGAAAAGCAAGTTAAATTTTAGCTTGTGGGAAGGATATACTCTGGTATAGACTTAGTTACAAGCAATTTGTGGGAACATCTTGGCAAGATTTGATTGTTCAGAATACTGACTCATTTGGAATAGCTGGTAGATGCTCCAAAATCCCTCAGATATCAATATATGGGAGGTTGTGGAGTCAGTTCCTGGCACATTGCACTAAAATAGGACTTCGAGTAGCAGGGAGAGTTGGTTGATTGCTTAGACCAACACAGAACTGTTTATTTATTCCAAATATTTTAATCTTCCTGTTCAAAAATGTAAATCTTGATTTTTAAAGTAAATTTCTAAGACAATCTTTTTTTATTGTCTTAAATGATAATAGAATTGAATGGTTGTATTTTATCCCATATTTCCATATACAGTGATACCTCGTCTTACAAACGCCTCATCATACAAACTTTTCGAGATACAAACCCAGGGTTTAAGATTTTTTTGCCTCTTCTTACAAACTATTTCACCTTACAAACCCACCACCGCCGCTGGGATGCCCTGCCTCCGGACTTCCGTTGCCAGCGAAGCACCCGTTTTTTCACTGCTGGTATTCCCCTGAGGCTCCCCTCCATGGGAAGCCCCACCTCTGGACTTCTGTGTTTTTGTGATGCTGCAGGGGAATCCCAGCAGGGGAATCCCTGCAGCGTAAAAACAGGTGCATCGCTGGCAACAGAAGTCCGGAGGTGGGGCATCCCATGGAGGGGAGCCTCAGGGGAATCCCAGCAGTGCAAAAACAGGCGCTTCGGATGACAAAAGGGGTGAATTTTGGGCTTGCACGCATTAATCACTTTTCCATTGATTCTTATGGGAAACATTGTTTCGTCTTACAAACTTTTCACCTTAAGAACCTTGTCCCGGAACCAATTAAGTTTGTAAGACAAGGTATCACTGTATCTTCCTTCCCCTGTTTTCTATCTTTCTCTATTTCCATATCTCTTTTTATGCCATTCACTTCATGCATTCAAAACAATACTATTTAAAAAGAAAAGGAATATAACATCACTTTCTCATTCATTTTGGTTATAGAAATACAGCCCTATGTACATATAGGAGCTAAATGAAACAATATAAACTCATTCAGATCTTAGGGACCTGTTCTGCATTTGATGGTCTGAAACTAGTTGCTAACTCATAGTCTCAATTTCTTATATTAATTATTTAGAAACATTTGTAAGAATTAGATATATTAAGTTCAAGATTAAATTTAAGACATTGTTTTTAAGATTTTTTTACATTGAAATAGGTACATGATCACACATTTACCCAACTTAAGAAAATTCTATATTAGGCTTCATGGTTTACTCAATGGAATAAAGAAAGTAAAATTTGGGAAAGTAAGATTTGCTATCTTGTTACTATTTTGGATATTGATCAGTCATATGTATAAAATAATATGACTTTAGAGCAATATAAATTAGAGAAAGGCAGAATTTTTTTCCTACTGAAGATAATTCTGTCTTCCAAAATAAAACCTTCATGTTCCCTTTCTTATTTTTCATTTATTTCTATTCTTCTTTCAATCCCTCCCTCCTATCGATTAAATTAATTGAGTGCCTATGACTTGCCTAATAACACTTGAAATACTTGAAAAATGAAAATAATTTGGAAGAATGGTAGATAATAAATTGCTGAACAAACTTAAGAAAACCCCCCAATATAGCTGTTTAACTGTGTTAGATGTATAGGTTTTTTTAAATAATAACTTAATCTAAACCAGCAAGTTTAAGGTGGAAAATCTTCAACTGCAATTATGCTCTCTGGGGAAATTCTGAGAGATGAAGTCTGCCCAGCTTAAACTTGCAATGTTTAAACACTGTTATAATAAAGAAAAGAATTCAAGAGTTTCTCATGGGTGCAACATTCTCTATCCCAGAATTGCCAATCCAAAATTTACATATAAGGCCCAAAAGATCTGCTACCAGTAGTCTTCAGACATTGGAGTGTGAGAAATGTTATGCCTCTTATTGCAGCAGAGGTGGAGTAACGACACGGACGCAGAGCTGGATATAAACTGGGTCATTTTTATTAATTAAATTAGCATAACTTATTAATTAAATTAGCATAAATTTAATTAAACCTAATAAGGACCCGCACGGTCAAACAATTACGTCCGGGGCAGAAAATGACGGGGCAACTTATGGGCGTAGCTCCATGCTGATCCAGGTGAAGGGCAACACCCTCACCTGGATCCCAGCCATGCACCTGCATGTGGGAGGTCTCGCCGTCTAACCCCTGCAAGGGGATAGAAATGGGCGAGACCCAAAGGCAGGTTCCCCCCAATTGCTCAGATCGAACTAAAGGCACCATGAGCCCTTGGAGAGAACCTGCCAATCATCCCCAAAGATGCCCAACAGAGAACACGCAGTTGCTAAACACCACCCAATTTCCGCCCCTAACCTGCCAACCCAAATGACCAAAGGTAAGCCAATTAAACTAATCGGGGAGTGAAGCACTCCCTAACCATCCATCCATCACCACAGTATGGAATGGGCAAAAAAAACGGTTGCAGAAAATACCGAGACCACCAAAAATTCCTATTCGGCCCCCTAAGGGAGACCCACAGTAGCACACTGAAAGATAGGAAGGGCGGGCGGGTGTTCGCCTGCTCATCGTGGGAGCAAAAAGGAGGCCCCAAGCCTGAGCAGCCTCTTTTATAGGGCTGGCAGACTCCCCCCCCCCCCCCGACGACATCATCGGCCTGGGCCGATGACCCAAAATGGCCGTGATCTCGCGAAATCTCGTGAGATCACGGCCTTCCAACATGGCGGCTACACCGAGAGCCATGTCTCCGCAAATCCGGGCCAGGGATTAATCACCGGCCGTGCATTCTTGAATTAATATATATTTATCATTATTAATATCTTGACTAGGATGATGACAACTTCAAAAAATAGAACATCACAAGTATCTCTTTTATGTATGTATAATGTAAAATGTATATACAGCATCACTTAAAATAAAATCATTCATAGTGATGTATGATAAGAAGTATATGTTACCAAATTGCCATTTTTTCTTCTCTTTCTTTTTTTGATGAAGTGGAAGAAGTCTCTGAGTATTGGTTCTTGATTTCTACTATCATCAGTCCCATGATCAATGCCAACTATTAGATCTAATTTCTTACAGACACTGGTTTTTCCCCTGTAAACCTTCCAAAAATGTTATTTGTGCCAGGAGAAAAATGCTTTTTTTTCTGCTTCAGTGGCGTTTCCAGATGTTCTTCATATTCACACATATGGACATTGTTTTTGTTTCCCATTAAGTATGTTGCTAAAGGATGCACATCCCTCAAAGCCAAAAACCAAGTACTTAGAAATGATGAAATGTTTGAAATAGCTCTCAAACTGTAGATTAAAGTTATTTAAATGAGCTACATAAAATTAAATCTTTGAGATCATACCATTACAAGGCTCTTATTATCTGCTCTAAATTTCAGAAATTAGAATAAAGAAAAGGTAGCTCTTGCAAAGCTACCTATCAAAGCATAAAGAATGTGTATATATATATTTTTCTACAAATATATACTTTCATTTGTATCCAACTGTACAAATGTTTTTCTGATCCATCTGAAGGTATGATTTCAGGAGAGATCTTAGTAACAGGCTTGTTGTAATCATTACATTCTTGACAATAAAATGCACCTTTTTGCAGAAGAATTTTGGACAAATGTCCAGAAATGCACTCAATAGTGCATCAGCAAGGCTATTTATTATCAAATAGATGAAGTGCTACATGTTTCTTTCTTAAGAGCTCATTTCTGTAAGATTCATTTTACATTTGTTTGCACAAAACCATAATAGATTAATAAAAAATAAATTCAAATTTTCAATTTACTTTACTGTTGCAATTATATCAGCTCCCATCCCGTTATAACTGAATCCTCCTGGATTTTTCATTCTTAACTATTTTTTCACTATACTGAAATCAAAACTTTGGATATTATGGGATCTTGAGAGAACTTATTTGTGCGGTGTGTGTTGATATGTATGTTTACCTTTATAGACATAATGTTTTTTTTCATTTAATGATCATATTATATTTAATTGTGAAGGAAAGGGAAGAGGAACAAGGACTCTTGGTGGGAGATGGGAGGCATAGAAGTTTAATAAAAAATAAGTAAAAATACAGTGTCATGAAACTGGTGCTAAAAGAGACGGGGATGTATCTGTTTCTCCCTCCCCCCCAGGAATTTCAAGGAAAGTTTGGTGTGTTTTTTTAAAAAAATTACATTTCATTCAAAGCTTCTACTACATAAAGTATTTGTGTACTTCTTGATTAAGACAATTTTTTTTTTAGCAATTTTAGCTGCAAAAATGAAAGAGCCACAAACACAGTTGGGTAGATCCTGGGCTTAATGCAGCTGTGTGGTTTCATGTTGCTAATTTATGGACTATGATAATGCTCATAACAGTGTATCCAAATGCTCTATAATTTGTATACACCCATACGCAGGTGTACACATTACAAAAGATTAAAACCGATCATGCTAACAAACCCTAACAAATTAGTTAAAGATAAACTATGCCTATATGCAGATGTTTCACACTGCGGTTACAGAAATATAGTAATCTTTATTGTCATCATTTCAGAAATTCTGAAAATTGGAGATCTATTCAGGTATTATAAGTGACCACAAAATAACAAGGAACATGTTGATGCTTTCACAGGTACATCATGTAATCCAAGACAGTACAAGGTAGACAATCATACTATATCTGCAGACTTGTATATGACATTTGGGAAGCAAGTATGTTTAAGAGGTTTTTTAAATAGTTTTCCTGGTGCTTTCAAAGGAGTTTTGACTGCTGGTCACTGAGACAAATCCTTGCAATTTTCTTGGCAAGATTTTCTGAAGCAGTTTTCCCTTGGGTTTTTTTCCAGAGAAAAAGGACTAGTATGTAATGCTTAAAGTACGTAGGTAGCATCTACATAACATTTAAGTAGCATTGAATTTGGCTGACTAAAGTTACATGTTTTAATGTACTTAGGGAATATGTCCAGTTTATTCAACTTGGGAAGTTCTAGAATGATGCTGATAACATCAGAAAGTCTATATAAAGTACTTTAGATTAGGTAGTAATCTGATTTTTTTGAAATTTAGTTGGCATCTGCAAGAAATAGTAATTCAGCTGTCATAACCACCAATCAGGTTTTCATTTTCTATTTCTTATATCTTTCCTGAGTCTTTTCCATGCAATCAAGAAAATGACACTTTTTGCCAGAGGTGCTAATTATTTGTTGTGGATATTTGAAAATCAAATTAAAGAAATATTGTACTTGAAGAAGCTATCCCTACTGTATTGCACTAATAAATATATATTAGTATTAATGAATATCCGTATGCAGACTGTGTATTTATGTGCAGATTTAGAGACATTTGATTGAAATTAATAATTTTTAGGTTTCACATTATTTTGGAAAAAAAGAAAATGTGCTTTGCAGTATGGGTAGGTGAGATGTTGATTGTTGACTTCTTTAGGATAGACAATAAAAGAGGAGGTCAAGCATAGAGACCTAGAGAAAGAACAAGTGAGGGATCCCAAATGGCAATGAAGTATATTGCAGCCTGATGTAGTTCAGTAATGTAATATTTTCTCAAGAGCTGGATACAGGCAAGAGTATTGCTATAATAATCATTGTTGACATCTGAATTTGGATGTCAAACCTCAAGCTGACCTAATTGAAGTCATTGTTACTGCTTCAATGTTGCTACACTGGAGCTGGGGAATAGGGAGAGGGGAATTGAGATAGAGGGGAACGTATAGACAAAACAACATATTTTCTTTTGGGAACCAAGGACATTCTCATACCTGGTCAGAAGAAGGAAGTATGATGGCCACCTGGCTGCCAGCCCATTCTGTGATTGGGCCATGTGACTGATTGTTTTGAGAAAGTGGGAAAACCTTTACTTTTATTTTGGTGAAAGCTACAGGAGACCTTAGAGTTGGTTTTCACTAAATACGTGCCAATATGATAATTTCAAATAAAAGTATTCTTTGAGGAATGTACATGCCTCAGAATCTTGCTTGATATGAATTTATTACTGGGAAACCTGACATTGAATTGTGCATATATCTTCTACTTTGGCTCTCTTCTAACCAGACATTGGGCCTTAGAGTATAAGTTGCCCAGGAACCATTATTCCAGTAACCTATGTAGTCCTCTCCTTGCAGTACTAATTCATCCTAACAAGCCACTCCAACATTTCATATCACTATCCAGATTGTCACCAGAGATATTAGCGATATCATCCAAGAGATAACTTCTCCAAGTTCTTCTGTCTGTACAACTAGCTTGATTTCTTTCTGACCAACTGCAATACCTGAAGACCTAGAAGATTCTGAGGAACTCAACTAAACTAACCCAGAGTGTCATACATCACTCTGTTTCCTGTGGTCTGTTTCCTATGCCACTTTGCCCCAATGAACCAGTTCTGAGGTTCTGATCACACACTGCCTGGATGAATCACCACAGCTCAAATTCATTTCTTTGCTCTCTCCCCCACCCCTCCGCTCTTTCTCCAAACCATTACTCTCCAACTGAGAGACTGCCTGCCCCATTAGACAAATCTCAAAATGGGGCAAAATCTACTGGCTTCAACAAATATCATCTGAAAATGATGAAAGCCCTCTTCCAAAGCCACCACTTGTCTAGACTAAGGTGACCAGATGTCCCACTTTCAGCGGGACAGTCACACTTTTTAACAATTTGCCTTGCATCATGCAGCACTTTTAAAAAGTCTAGATTTTTTGAAACAAGTCGCCGGCTGGAGATTGTTGGATTTCCACATCAGTTGATTTTGGCAGTGTGGAAGCTAAGCTTCCTTCTTTGCAGCTTCCAAGCACAGAGTGAAGTTTCCTTCTCCCCAGGTGGCATAGCTGAAGCATTGGACTCGCCCGACCTCTTCTGTCCCTAGCTCAGCTCTGCTCACCAGCAAGCCTCACTCCATCATCTGTTGCTGCCTTCCCCAGGCCTTGCAACTTTTTGCTGTTCACCCACTCAGCCTCCCGCCGCCGTCAATTAATCCCTCAGGTGCCCCTTCCTGCCTTTCTCCCCCTCTATTTTATTTTTCTTTCTTTCTTTTTAAAAATTTCCTCCCTTCTCCTCCTCTTCTTCTTCCACTCATGCTCGCTCCTGGCCCCTGGCTTGACACCTTCCCTGCCACCCATGCAGGAGGGCTTGCTGGAAGCAACAGCAAAGGGGAGGAAAAGGAAAGGGAAACCCCCTCCTCCTCTGACAGCCTGTCTGCTATGCTTGGGGGCCAGCAGATGGAGCGGCATTTGTGCTGGGTGGGAAAACCCATCTGCTCCATCCGAGCAGCAGCTGGCCTGGTGAATGAAGATGGGCCCATCTCAGCCCGGCATTTTTCCCCCCGAAGGGCCTTTGCCCCGGCGCCACCAATGGTGCAACTGAGCACACTCTGCCTCTGTGTCAACGTCACCTCGGAAGCAGGTGAGAGAGGGAGAGAGAGAAGAAAAGAAGAGAGAGAAATAGAGATAAATAAAGGGAGGGAGGGAGGAAGGAAGAGAAAGAAAGAGAGAGAGAAAATAAGAGGAAGGAAGAGAGAGAAAGAAAGAGCAAGAGGAAGGGAATGAGGGGGAGAGAGAGAAAGAAAAAGTAATAGAGAGGGAGAAAGAAAGAAAGAAAAAAGAAAGAAAGAGAGAGAGAGAGAGAGAAAGGGAGTGAGGGAGGAAAAGAGAGAGGAAAAAAAGAGCATTTTTTTGCTAAAGCCTCCCCCCACCCTGCTCAATGGTGTCCCTCTTTACTAATTTTAAAATCTGGTCACTTTAGTCTAGACCCGTTTATCAACTCCCTAATCCATCCTCAGCTCTCAAACCCCATGAAAGTAGTCTTCATCCAGTATCATCTGAGGTTCATTAACATTCACTCCAGAAAGCAAAATCACAAACAAAAAAAGGAGATGAGGGAAGGGAATATTGAAGTATCCAAGAAGCAGTGGTATTCTACCCACCTAGAAACAGAAAAAACTATAAATAAAGAACTGGCTATAATATAAGTTTAAAGTAAACAGTCCAATATCCTCTTTATCCTGTAATTCCAAAATGGGGACATATAAAGGAAATACGATTAAGCAATAAAGGGAATCATCGTCCTGTTAGAAATGCAAAGTGAAATAGAGTGCTAAACAGAGAGTAAGAGACAGCAATCAATTATGTTAACTCTCTTTCTTTATCTGTCCCAATTCACAGTGATGGAAAAACTGCAATACTTAACCCGCTATATTATATTAACTCATAATGTTCTGGGATGCTGCTTAAAACTTCCATAATTTCATCCCTTCTCTGATGGGAAACATTTCTATATAAGCCATACATGATTATGGATATAGTAGTAAAACTATGGGGATTAAATGCCAAACAATTTGCATGAGCCAGGTGTTGGCACTTGCTTCCAGATGGCAATTTTCTTGGGAAGACAAACTACTTGGCAACTGAATATATGTTTATGGTTTGATACTTGCTGGAATCCCAATGTGCTTGTTATGTACCATTCTTATACAGCTAAAGAGAGAGACATTTCAGGAAAACAGCAGCTTTATGAACAGCTGATATGATTCTGGAAACCAAAAATGCTCAGCCACTGAATTGCTAGGCAAATATGCCAATCATTTTTTTTTTTAATTACTTAGATTTGTATGCCGCCCCTCTCCGAAGACTTTTATTTGATGCTGGTAAAATAGAATGATTTATGTAGAATTTAAGCCCATTAAAGTGGTGTCCTTGGTGCCCTCTGAGCCTAGTTGTTTCCTTGCAGACTTTTCATTACTTAACTATGTAACATTATCAGTGTTAATGATGTTATCAAATTGGGACACTGATGATGTCACCTAGTTGGGTAATGGGATATCTGCAAACAAACAAACTCAAGCCTGAACTATGGATATTGGAAACAGTTAAAGTAGATGTTGTTAAATTTGATTAGATGTCTATTGGTTAATTTAGAACCAAACCCATCACCCTAGTGAAACCACAGCACTTTGATCTTTTTAAGCTTACTAATCCAACTTTACATATCTGATTTATTAAGGTTTAAGATGACTCAAGCTTTATGTTTTTCATATGAAAATAATCCTGGAGGAGTTAGTCTGAATATCATTGTCATGTGTCTTGAGTGTCCTATCTTGCAACAGCATTGGGTTCCACCAAGGCCACTAGAGAAATCTTAGTAACAAGATATCCAGCCTAGACTTTAAGATAAGCATAAGTAAATAATCTGTACAATTATTATTTAGAATGAACCATAGAATTATAGAATTATGAATGAGACAGGGATCCATCCATTTCACAACTTCATATGAAATTACCTTAATTCTCCTTTTTAAACTACTCTAAACTTCTCACTAGCTAAGACGCTGAGCTTGTTGATTGAAAGGTCGACAGCTCAATGGTTTGAATCGCTAGTGCTGCATACCATTACTTGTCCCTGCTTCTGCCAACCTAGCAGTTCGAAAGCATGTAAAAAATGCAAGTAGAAAAATAGGGACCACTTTTGGTGGGAAGGTAACAACTTTCCATTCTTGAAACAGAGGTGAACACTGCCCACTAAAGTCAGGAATGTCTAGCAGACATGTGCAAGAGAAACCTTTACCTTTATTGCCAATAAAATCATTACTACTGTATACAGCAATCAACCTATGGTAGGTTCTTTGTGGGTTGTTAAAATAATAATAATATATTTATTTATATATTTTTATTTATTTGATTTTTATGCCACCCTTCTCCTTAGACTCAGGGTGGCTTACAACATGTTAGCAATAGCACTTTTTAACAGAGCCAGCATATTGCCCCCACAATCCGGGTCCTCATTTTACCCACCTTGGAAGGATGGAAGGATGAGTCAACCTTGAGCCGGTGATGAGATTTGAACCCCTGTCCTATAGATCTACAGTCAGCTTCAGTGGCCTGCAAATAAAAGAAAAGGACACAAAAATTGCTCAATAATGAAAATAAAGGGTTCAGGGGCCCTATACTAGATAAAAACAGCATATGGAAGTTATATGGAAATGGATATGAATTTGAGGTGCAGAGTGATGATATGGATATGGAAAAATTATACTTAAGACAGAAAAAAATCTGAGAAACTAAAAAGAAAATAAAAATGCCCTTTTCTCCATCCCTATTAGCAGAGATGAAAACAACTTTAAGAAACTATTTGAAAAGGGAAAACTTGATATTACTTACTAAAGTTCACAATATTATCCTATATTTTGTTTTAGCCCTTGCTCATACTAACTTGGCCATACTTAAGAAGCTAACATTTCTGTTAGCATGAGAACAGATCTGTCAGGTTCTTTCTTAATTTCTCACACAAGCCGAAGTTCTTGGCAGTAGACATACTGAATCAAATATTTTATCTGTCTAAATTTTTCCTACAATGTGAATTCTCAACTTTGTCATGTTTACAGTAATTAATGGCTTAAATTAAAGTTCTCAGAATTCATTGTCAAAGCATAAGCAATACTATTTTTCTGTCATTTTAATCCTGATTAAGTTTTAAATCATCCTTTAATTCATTATAAAGTTCATGATATGAAAATATAAATAAATAAGCTATCCATCTTATTACAATAAATAATATCTAACATTCTGAATATGAATATATGCACATATACACATACAATGTGATAACCAAACTGATTTGTTTAAAAGTTGATGAGTAAACTTTAAAAACTAGCATAATAAAAAAGGAAGAGAAGGAGAAAAGGCATTAAAATATTTAAATATTTTAAAAAAACCCTTAAAAGCAACTCCAAGGGGAAAATAAGATAAATCAAAACCAAAAATGAAACAGAATACTACTATGACTACTACTACTATCTGAATGAAAAATATTGAAGATGCAGTAAAATAACTAAAGTAGCCTATCTCCCATTTAAGTAAGTAAGTAAGTAAGTAAGTAAGTAAGTAAGTAAGTAAGTAAGTAAGTAAATAAATAAATAAATAAATAAATAAATATTTTGTTGACAATGGTCACTGCTTTCCATAAACAATGTTGAATTTTAATAACATTTCTTTATGGATGATCAACTTTATTATGGGACTTTATTATTTTGCCGTAATAGAGGTAAATTATCTCTGAGAGAAAATATCTATGTATTCTTCCTAATATAGTGAAAATAGATCAGCATCAATGTCAATGTCTCAGCTATTGCAATGTGCTCTACATGGGGCTATCCTTGAAAATTGTTTGGCAAGTATAAATGGTCCAAAACGCAGCCAAGCGAGCTGTTACACAGCCATATTACACCAACGCTCTGAGCTGCATTGGCTCCCAATAGGTCTTCGGACAGAATTCAAGCTATTGGTCATCATCTTTAAAGCCCTCATGGCTTAGGACCAGATTATGTACGGGACCGCATTCTGCCACATACAGTATCTCTCAGTAGCCAATTAGGGCCGGTAGACTGAGTCTTCTCAAGGTTCATTCGACCAGGCAATGTTGGCTGCTGGGACCATGGGGGAAGGTCTTCTCTGTGGTGACTCTGGCTCTATGAAATAAAATCCTCCCTGAGATCCCCATGATCCTCACTCTTCCAAAAGGCCATAAAAACATGGCTTTTCTGGCTGGTTTGGAGCCAGTGAACAGTTCCATTTTGTCCCGGCTGAATGGAATAATGTTTTAATTAAGGGTAACTATTTTATTGTTTTTATATTGCTGTTTACAACCCAGAGTCTGTAAGTAATTGGGCAGTCTACAAATTCCAATAATAAAATAAATAAATAAATAAATTTAGAAGTTATTGGGTTTTTTTGTAAGATCCTAACTTGTCTATCTCCATATGAAACCTAGCAAATAGCATTTTCTTTTTTTAAAAAAAATATTTTAATTTAAATATATACTTTAAAAACAGAACATATAAACGCTTAACAATTATACAAACACAGATGGAAAAAATATTCAACTAAATTATTCACAACCATTAAACACAACATTTTAGTCATTTTTACGGCTAGTACAGATGATGATATTGGGAAAAAATAGCATTTTCAATTTGTATTCTATTGACTGACCCTTCAAACATTTCAAGCTCTTTGTGAAACACTAAATAATCTTATAAAACTGTTTTGGATATAGTTTCAATTTACTATAATAGCTTAGGAAGTGTCACTAAAGTGATCATGGTAGCTCATGACTTTAGGCCTAACTACACTGATGATAACTGAAGCAACTTCTTCCAGCATTATTTTCCACCATCATGATCATCTCCATCACCATGAAAGTAATGGGGGGGGGGGGGAATGCAAAGCTCTCCAGTTTTCGACTCCAAGGTATTCCTTTGAACATAAGCTACAAGGTCAGCATACAGGAAATAGAAATTCTAGATAAATCAAATAATCACTGATCCTACATATGTTAGATCAGATTTTCCCCCCTTACTTCCGCTTATTCAAAGCATGTCTTTTGATTATGTACACATGATAACCTTTTATGTACGAGCACAATATGCAAAGTAAAATTTGCAGAATTAAAGCCAGACATATATTGTATACCTCGTTTATTTCAAGTAATGTAGAACACATGTCTGGTGCCCTGTCACTATCTTATCTTACCATTAGGGGTTCAGCCCTGATCAGCCCCCAGTCAAAGCTTAGCATCTAGCTTCTTTTGACATGAACATCAAAGTCTAGAGAGATGCATGGAACATAAACAATAAAGCCTCCAAAACTTCAGTCGACATTTGCTTGTTTTGCTTGCTAATGAAATGTAACACCCACATTCACAGGTGCAAACCACACACACACACACACTGGGCAGCTTGCAATAGCTGGAAAGTTTAGTAGCTGTAAAGGAGAATATAATTTTTTGATTATGAACTTTGGATTTTTTTCTACAGAAAATGCAAGATTCTCTCCCCTTCCCAGTTTTGATTATAAATTGATTTTACAGTTAACTTCCTTGGGTGTATCAAGTAAATTATTGACTGCATTATGAACCCACTCATTATTCTTGATTCCTCTCACACTTAAATGAGCTTGAGGGTACTTTGATTGTAATTCCTTAATTGAAAATACTGTAGTAATTTATAGTAATGCCAATGGCATAAACTACCTCTTTCTTTTTACCTGTCAAAGGCTCACCAAGTGAGACTTAGCTGATATTTGCCAGCTATTACTGTTACTCTAAGCATCCCTTCATGTGCTCAATGTTCAGGAGTGTTATTCTATTTTCATGTGATTTTCTCTTTCATGAAATTTTGGAATGACTCAAAAAAAAAAAAAGGATAACATTTGGCAGCAATAACTTCCTTTCAAACGCTCATTGAAATTTTTGTTGCTGTTAAAAAACAAAAGTGGGCATTGTTTATACAATTGTAAAATAGTGACAAGAACCTCATGTTCCTATTTTAATACAGTGTTTGGCAACACTGTATCACTGATGTTTCTGAGTTTGGCAAAACCATTCTTCTCTATAGATAGCAATTCCATTTTCACTTTCATCCTCAGGATGCATTCAAATGTCTTTAGCATTAATAATTTAATGCATTAAAATTAATTAATAAATTGAAGGCCATTGAAAACAAGGCCAAAAGTAGACAAGATGGCTAGACATAAGCAAGAACTCAGAAGCAGTAACCAATATACAGTCCTGGCAAGATAATGTCTATTGTGTCCTGAAGAGACTGAATGACTGAGCATCAGCAACAAAATGAATTTTAATGACATTTGTGAGTGGCACCTCTTCCTTTAGCATGGTTACATTCCTGGTTTTCTTTGCTTTATCATTAGAGGATGAGAAAAAATCCTGCATGATGTTTTTTCTCCCTTAGTTATTGGACTGAAGTTCAAAAAACTAGAAAACACAAGCACCAATAAAGAGAGGACCCAAATTTTAATGACAGAAGATTCACCTATGTCCCTTGGCCACTTCATAAAATAAGTATAAGAATTATACACCTGAGAATTACTTTTGCACTATGATTTTTGAATGCTTATAATATACAGTAACTATGCTTTACTAATCTGATTTTCATCAGTTTTGCATACAAAAAGAAAAAGCTGATCACTTAAAAATTATAAATATTCTGAGCTTGTATATGTTAAAACTCAATTTTGGAACTGGAGAAAATTTAAAAATTCCCTCTTTTATAGAATGTAGTCCATTTGTGTCAACAATTCATTGTTGGCAAGTCTGTTGTTCATTGTTAATTTACATAATGTTTTAACAACAAAAACAACAACAGCAGAATTGGAAGAGACCTTGAAGGTCTTCTAGTCCAATCCCCTGCTTCAGCAGGAAACCCTACACTACTTCAGACAAATGGTTATCCAATATTTTCTTTAAAACTTCCAGTGTTGGAGCATTCACAATTTTTGGAGGCAAGTTGTTCCACTGATTAATTGTTCTAAACGTCAGGAAATTTATTCTTATTTCTAAGTTGCTTCTCTTCTTGATTAGTTTCCATCCACTGCTTCTTGTTCTACCTTCAGGTGCTTTGGAGAATAGTTTGACTCCTTCTTCTTTGTGGCAACCCCTGAGATATTGGAACACTGCTATCATGTCTCCTCTAGTCCTTCTTTTCATTAAACTAGACATTCCCAGTTCCTGCAACTGTTCTTCATGGGTTTTAGCTTCCAGTCTCCTATCATCTTTGTTGATCTTCTCTATGCTTTTTCTAGAGTTTCAACATCCTTTTTACATCATGGAGACCAAAACTGGATGCAATATTCCAAGTGTGGCCTTACCAAGGCATTATACAGTGGTATTAACACTCCACGCAATCTTGATTCTATCCCTCTGTTAATGAAGCCTAGAACTGTGGTTGGCTTTTTTAGCAGCTGCTGCACACTGCTGGCTCATATTTAAATGGTTGTCCACTAGGATTCCAAGATTCCTCTAACAGACTGCTGTTGAGCAGGGTACCAAAAATACTGTACCTATGCGTTTTGTTTTTCTTGCCTAAATGTAGTACCTTATGTTTTTCACCATTGAAGTTCATTTTGTTAGTTAGTGCCCCATGTTCAAGTCTGTCAAAAAGCTTCTGTATCTTGAGCCTATCTTCTGGAGTGTTGCTATTCCTGCCAGTTTGGTGTCATATGCAAATTTGATGAGTTCCCCATCTATCCCATCATCCAAGTCATTAATGAAGATGTTTTAGTACTGGGCCTAAAAAGGAGCCCTAGACTGTTCCTACTTTCTTGCCACCTGTTTGTTTAGTGCACATGGTATCAATGTTCCCTCTAATTTTTTTTCGGGGTGGGCAGAAAAGTATAGTGTCTGAGCGGCAGTCCCCTTTGGACTGGGCGGCATAGAAGTACAAATAAATGAATGAATGAATAAATAAATATAATAAATCCCTTCTTTTTTATTAAAAGAAATTAATAATAAAACAAAACAAAACTCTATTACTATTAAAACTAAAACAACCAGCAAATCCAAAAACATAACTATTAATAAAAACAGGTGAGGGCTGGGGGGTTTTCTCTCTGTTATTATTTAAGTGCTTTTACCATATGCTTTAAATCAAGAGTCACTTCTCTCTCTGTTTCTCTCTCTTTCCTGTCATTCTCTGCCTCAATCATTTTCTCATTCCTCTTCCCCCCCCTTTTTTTCTATCATTTCTCTCTCCTTCTCTCTTCCTTCCACTCCTCTCTCTCTCTTGCTTTCTTCCTCTCTCTCACTCTCTCTCACTCTCTTCCTTCCTCTCTCTTCTCTCACTCTTTCTTTCTTGCTCTCTCTCACTCTCTCTTCCTTCCTATCTTCTCTCTCTCTCTCTTTCTCTCTCCTTTCCTTCCTTTCTTTCCTTCTCTCTTCCTTCCACTTTTTTCTATTTGTTTCTCTCTTTTCCTTCCTTCCCCTATTCCCCTCCCTCTCCCTCCGTTTCTCCCTCTCTCCCTTTATATTTATCTCTTCCTTCCTTCCTCTCTTCCTCTCTTTCTCTCTCCCTCTCATTCACTTTTCTCTCCCTTCCTTCCCTCCCTCCTTCTTTCCTCTCCTCTTTCCCTCCCTCTCTTTCCCTTCTTTCTCTCCACATCTCTGATGGGCAGCTAGCTTTGCTGACCGGCACAAGGCTCAAGACAGCTGCCCGGGAAAGCCAGGAAGGTCCTCCTGCCCCCCCCAGCCAAAAACACAATGGAGGTCTGCCGCTACCAGCTTGAGCCTCCCGTTGCTCCACCCCACTTCGCCTGTCATTCTGGACCTTCGTTGTGTTTTCGGGGGTGAGCAGCAGGAAAGCCCTGTGCCGGCCAGGAAAGCCGGCTTTCCAGGAAAGCAGTGCACTTTTCAAATGCGCTGCTTTCTTGCAACTCTTTCCTGGGCAGGGGGGAGGGAGGAGGCCACTCCCCCCCCAGGAAAGAGGTGCAGGAAAGCAGCGTGTTTAAAAGGCGCACTGCTTTCCCAAAAAGCCGGCTTTCCTGGCTGGCACAGGGCTTTCCCGCTGCTCCCCCCTGAAAACACAATGGAGGATGACAGGCAGGGTGAAGCGGAGTGGAGCTACAGGAGGCTCAAGCAGGCAGCCTCCACGCTTTTCTTTTGGCAGAAGAGGAGGAGAGGGGGCGGATCGAGTGGGCGGGGGGCAGCACCTTTTACTGCCGGTGCCTCCCCACCCCTGCCCCCCCGCGGGCTGGCAGGGGGATGGGGAGTGCACGCCCGTGGAAAAGGGTGTGCGGGGGGGTATTTTGGGGCGCGCGCGTGCTCACGCGTGCAGCTTACAGGGAACGGTGCATGGTATGGCATTCACTATTAAATGCTTGGCTTTGATTCACAGCAGAGCTGATAAACTTACTAGCACACACATCTATGTTGCATGCACTTTTAACCCTATTCATTTTATATTGCTGGGGACAGAAATGTTCTTTATTGATTAATTCTCTGTTCCCACTGTTCAGTTTAAATGTTTATCCAGAAAATTTGTAATGTAATACCAAGTAGCTTAGTCCCTTCCTTTGATGGATGTAAACCATCTCTTTTGTGCAGTTTTTCATTGGACCAGTTGCAGACATCATGGCTAATGAAACCAAAGTCTTCCCTTTTACACCATTCCTTTAGCCACACATTAAACTCTGTTACATGCTAGCATTTCCCTTTTTGATCCTTCTAAACTGGTAAAACCTCTGAAAAGATAACCCTACAACCTATACTACTAAGTTCATACCCCAAGTTCTGGAAGTCATTCTGCACAGAAGGTATATCTTTTGGGGATAGATTTTCTATGGCAAATGTTGGGTTCAACTGCAATTTTAACTTCTATTAAAAGGCTCAAGATACAACTAAGCATAGATGCATTTCAAATAATTTTATTTGCATGGGGTAGATCTTTAAAAAACAAATCATTTCACATTCTGGATTTTTGGTACAAGCACCATAAAGACCTTGCATTATCACAAAGCTATTAAAATAAAATAATCTATTTGGAAATATATCCATGACTTCAAGGGTTCCACAGCTATCAGTATCATGCTTCAGAAACAGAAACTTTCTACTCACCAAATTTTCTTCCAGGCTTGATTACTTCCTTTCAGTAACCATTTTTATCTTGTCAATTTTCACATATTTCAGTTTGTTTTATCAGAGACCAACAAAATCTACCAACTGGAAGAAGAAGAAGGAGGAGAAGGAGAAAGAGAAGGAGGAGAAGGAGAAGGAGAAGGAGAAGGTGAAGGAGAAGGAGAAGGAGGAGGAGAAGAAGAAGAAGAAGAAGAAGAAGAAGAAGAAGAAGAAGAAGAAGAAGAAGAAGAAGAAGAAGAAGAAGAAGAAAAAAAAAATAGATTTCTGGACTTCCTCTATCTTATAAGCTTTCCATCTGCATGCATCAATTCATTTTCATTCTTAATTTATCACACTATTTATACTGAGATCTCTCTTGACCTCTACTGCTGGCTGGATTATGCATGGGGCTGTTCACAGATGCTCTAATGCAGTGAAGTATTCCAGAAAACCCAGATTTAAAGTCTACTTGATATAATTCCACATTTTCCTTCTAACGTGTAACCTCTGTGCTTATATCCCATCTGCCTCTGCTTGGATCATTAGTTTTCTGCATGATAATTATTTTGAATTTATCTTCAAAGATTTACACACACACACACACGCAGACAGACACACCATATACATGCATTTATATATTCAAAACATTCTATAAATGAGACTTAAACCTAAATACTGCTTTTCTGTTTTTAGATTTCATAGATTTATACCATATCTTTTGGCTTCACTATCTTTGAAAACACAAGATAATTCATTTAATGTTCTAAATATATGAGTCGATTTAAAAGTCTATCAGATTTCCTTAAATTTTCCTTATAATTATCTTCAACACCTAATTTTTCATGCAATATCTGGTAGACTATAGAAATTTGATAGACCATAAAAGTGTTTCACAAATGCTAGTTTGACTCCAGATATGATGCGTCGCAAAGAATACATTTGATACTATTACTTGTTCATGTTAACTAAACAGCCCATTGGGGCAGGCTCAATGACTTTAAAAAGGCAGAATTGCAAATAGGATGGGAATGGAACAGAGAGGGTGTACTGTCATGTCAGATCTTATATTCACACAGATCCTGGACCCCATTCTACCCCTTATGGCATCTCTGTCAAACTACCATCCTGCTTGTTCTATTCAGGTTTCTGTGCTCTGCCAAAGATAATGACATAAGGCTATGCAACATAATGAAGATGTACTTAACATGGAGCAAGTATCTTAAGGGGAACCTCCTGCTATGGTAAGACTGGTCCTAGGAGTTGGGGAAAGGCAAAAACATCTCCATTTTTTAGCAAAAAATGGGATGCAGGGGTGGGAGGCCAAAAATGGCTGTATTCAGTGTATAAGATGCACTGCCATTTCAACCCTCTTTTAAGGGAGAGAAAGGTGAGTTTTATACTCCCCAAAATACAGGTAAATAGATAAATAAGGTCATGATGGCATTTTGCCACCCTGAGTCCTCGGAGAAAGGCAGCATACAAATCTAATTAATAAATAAATTAATAAATATTTTTTTCAAGTATTTAAGTATGTGAATGCACAGCACAGAATCTTTTAAAATAAATTTAAATCCTTCTTGTCATATCATTGTGTGAGAGAATGTAGAGACTGATTTAATACTCAGCCTTCAATCCTTTCTCTGCCAAATATAACTCACTGATCGAAATCTTGAGAAGGGGGAAACCAAGCATTCTTGAGATCTTTTATGTATTCTGACTTAGAACAAAATATAGAAGAGTCTCCCCCCCCCACACACACACACACATCATGTTGTTATCCATGTTATCCATGATGTTAAATATGTAAAATCTTACCTCTTTGGAAGTATTTTCTTCTTGTCCTTAAGTCAGAAGAAAAGTATGTCAACAAAAAATGTGATGCTACCACATCTGAATTTTACTGAATCTCAGATACATTGCAGAGCAGTGATTGGTGGATTCTCTGATATTCTTTCTCCTGGTACTTAGCCTCACGGAGTGAAAACTAACCCCAAATATTGCTGCTGAACATGTAGTAGGACATGGTTGAGGGATACCACTAGATCTTTTTGATTCACTCAGGCCCCATCCCTCTCTTATGTATCATTGGTCAGGCAGAATGGATATTTTTCAGATGTGATTATTACAGGTCTAAGGATCTCATAGGAGATTTCTATACCCATTATTGCATCTCCTCACTCCGATCCCAAAAACAAAACTATCTTCAGCCAAATCTATCAGTCACTCATTTTTTTCATACTTTTATTCATTCCTTCATAGACATAGGAAACTAATATTCCGATGGCGAAATTCAGGGCATTGGGAATTCTTTGCATCAATAATCAAGAAGACCTGCTAGACCAAGAGACATCAGGAGAGTTCTTTCTCTCACACATATGCATATTTACACAGAGCTGTTGCACAGTGGGGGAGGCAACATTTTAGGGAATTAAATGTTTTCATGAAATAACCATTCTCCTCTTCTTAATTCTGCATTGTCCCTCATTGGATTGCCTTCCATTCCATTGTAGCCAATCATTTAATTTTCCTTTCCGTTGTCACCGCACACTGAAAATCCATTTCTTCCAGAACTTGCTTTTTCTCTTCTTTATGTCTCTATGTTTTACTTGCTTTTTCTCTTCTTTATGTTTCTATGTTTTACTATGGTAGTAAATAACAAGGTGTACAAGGTGGGCTGTCAAGTGTCTATAAAAAAGAATATTTATAGTTCAGAGTTGAACTGTGTGGTCCTTGGTGCTCTCTGAGTTTGGTTGCTTTCTTGAAGATTACTAAACTGACTAGTTCAGTAGCGAAACATCTGCAAGAAACAACCAAGCTCAGAGAGAACTGAGGACCTCACAAATGTCAAGGGTGCAACTAGATTGCTATTCCTATTATCATATCTCCCTAAGACATCCCCCAAACAAATCAATCTTCAACCAAATCTATCAGTTGCATAAATAAATTATTTATTCATAGTTTTCTTCATTTATTCATAGCCTTAGAAAACTGATATTCCTGTGGCCCAAGGTCACCCATTATTTCATGCAGAAAGCTGGAGCACAACTCATGTTCTCGTAGATTTTAGTGTAATGCCTTAACTACTACACCAAACATTTCCATATGTTAATAATACTAAAAAAAGGAATGGGGAAATGTGGTCTAAAGCACCTAATTGTCCATTTCATATGTAGATTGACAGATCCTTCCTATTCCCTATGTGTGTGTGTGTTTGTATATATGTATGTATCAATGGTGGGCTGTAAATAATTTTGCCACTAAATTGTGCATGCGTTTGTGCGTGCACATGATGCTTCTGCATATGAGCAAAAGTGACCCGGGTGGATGGATGGAGCCTCTTGCGGCCAGCGCTACTGGTTCTAAGAACTATCCCAAACCGCGAGCCACTCCCACTAGTATGTATGTATGTATTTAAATATAAGCAGACAAAAGAAAATGCTTGGGCTGGGTATCTGGAATTTTTTGTAAGCCAGATAAAATATAGCAATGGTTTAAGAAGAAGTATGACCACAGCAGACTTAAAAATCAATAACTGCTGGATGGCTTTCTACCTTGTATATCTCATTCCCAGACTAATCACCAATCAAAGTGTCCTAGATTGTCCCAAACACTTTTTTAGTAGAAGGAAAGCCTCCCACAACATGCTAGAGATGAGACAGAAATGAAGGTACTTGTCCTTCAAAAATAAATATAAATGCATTTTCAATCCATGGAAAGTGGAATGTGAGGAAGTGTTTAAGAAACTAATAAAAATAGATTTAAGGTAAAAATGTTTTTAAAGGTTGCTTTATTTTTTGCAATTAGGATTGTGCTCACTGTTGAATATTTAAAATCTAAGAAATTGAGATTTTGCTAAGTAGCTTTGGATGGGATGCATCAGGAACAAAAGAAAATTATGAAAATATAATATCTCTGCTATTAACAGCCAAAAACTCGGAACAGATGGTGTTATCTGAGAATGCGAATTCCCACTGTTTCACTGCAGGGCAATAGAAAACCCCAAGAATATTTATATTCAAAATAATTTTTAAAAATAACCGTCTGATGTAGTTTTGTCAAGGCCTCAGTATTTTTAAGATTTATTATATTTGAAATATTTAGCTTTGCTTTAAACTAATACGTCAGCTTCGATTTTTCTGTAGATTCAAGAACAATATTTGAAATATAGTTTAAATTAGATGGGGATAAATCATTTTATTTTAGTTCATGTTATATCTTTGGAAAAATATTGTTAAAGTCAACTTATTTAATATATTACTTTATATTAGTTCAATATACTACAAACAGTGAAGAGGAAATAATATATGAAGAAATAGATGTAGAAAACTGCATATTTAGAAAACTGTACAAAAAGAAACAAATACAAAAACCTTTATAAATCTTTATGAGAAGCTTAAACTCCAGTTTTATAAAATAAGACAGAACAAACATGAAGTTATAAAAAAAGTAACTAAGCAAGAGCAGACGTGAACTGCTTTTCACATATCTGTCCTCTCTAATGTCTACTGTAATTTCCATATATTTTAATTCACACACAGATGTAATGTTTTTCTCATACATTTTTTAAAAAAACTTAATTAAAACTGCAGAATATCTAAAAAGTACAACAATTGATAAATTAATTTCAATCTGCATGTTTATCCAAAGGATGAAGATTATAAAAAATTACAATAGCTCTTTAACTGACATAAAATCAACTTTATGTGAATCATTGCAATGTGTTCTACATAGTATTGCCCTTGAATACCACTTGAAAGCTACAACTGGTTGATATTGTGGTAGCATAGATAGCATAGATAGTAATGCCCAGCCGGCGGTTTTTAAAGCCGCCGGCTGAAATTGCCTACAGGGCGGGGGGCGACGCTGAGCTAGCTCTTTTCAGAGCTCAGCACTTCCGGGTTCATTCGGAACCTGGAAGTTCGGCTTCTGGCAGCGTGCCAATGAGAGCGCGCTGCCGGCTTGCCCTGCCGGGTCCCAGATCACCCTATTTAAAGGGCGATCTGGAAGGGACCCCCATTGCCTTTGCCAGCGAATGGAGGAGCGACGGAGGAGCGACCAGACGTTGCTGCTCGCTTGGGACCATGCGGCATTCCAGGCTTGTCGGGTCAGGGGCTTACGGGCCTCTGACTCTTTCCTTTTATTTATTGGTTTAATTTGGGAGCGAGAGGGTAGGGTAGCCTACTCTCTGGACGGGTGTGGGGGTATAGGGTATAGCGAGGCCCAAGGGGCTTCACTCAGTAGGCATTTTGTGGAGTTAATTCTTTAATTAATTGATTAATTATTTAATTAATATTTAATTAATAATTGATATTTAATATTAATATTAATTTGGGACATTTTGTGGAGTTAATTCTCGATTAATTAATTATTTAATTAATAATTAATATTTAATTAAGTCTTTAATTGATTAGCTCAGCTAAATTAATTTAATTTTGTAAAAATAGAAAATAAAAATAAATGTCATTTTAGGAACGGGATTTTGTTTGCATTGGGGGTTAGCGGGCAGGCCTCTCCCCCCCTTAAGGGGAGTTTAAACCCCCCCACAGGCACACACACACCACTTCCCCCCTGCCCCCCCAATTCTCCACGGGGGGGGGGTGTTTTACTAAGGTGGGCTGGTAAGGGCTAAAGGAAGATAAGCCTCTTGTTTTGGGACAAGGGGATTTGGGCACTTCGAGGCAAGGGTGGCCTTAGTGCAGGGTAGTGGGATCAAGTACTGCACCTGGTGGTGCGATCTGGTCCCAGGGGCCCCCCCGTTCGGGTGTCTTGGCCTGGGTTGTGGGGGCATCCAGGTTTTTTCCCTGTTAACAGTGTCCCAGGGTTTCCTGAACCCCAAGACCTCCCTTCCGGGTGGCTGGGGGTGAGCAGGCCTGGTTTGGGCCTACGATCTTAACTTTACCCCTGGGATTTTAGAGGGATTGTCTACATGGCTCCCAAGAGGCGTGCCCCTACCCAGGGCCCCCTGGGTCCTCGCCCTCGGAGGGCAAGGGTCCCTTCATTATGGGCTAGGGAGGCGGGGGAGATAGTTCCTACCCCTCATGCGCGACCCTCTCCTGTCAGCCAAGCCACCCAAGGCCCCGAACCCATTATCTTGGCTCAATCTTTTTCCGCTTTACTAGATCGCCTGGACCAGATGGATGCCTGCTGGGAAGCCGCCTTCGGGGCACACAGCGGATCCAGGCCCCTCGGCAGTGTTGGGAGCCCCTCCTGTGAGTGGGGATGTGCAAGATCCAGCTCCGGACCAGAGCGAACCGAGGGTACAGGATGCCAGTTCAGCGGCCGGGGCCCTCGGGGCCCCATTGGATGGCAGGGGTGAGTCAGTATCCATTGCACCCACACTGGTTGTACGGGGGTTATCCATCGTAACCCCCCCGGTGGGGCCGGCCGGCATGGCTCCCCCTTTGGAGTCCAGCACGCCTACGGTATGCTCCCAAGTTTGGGGTGCAACCGTGCAACCAGCTTTGGTCCCGGCCGGGGCGCCAATGGTGAACACGGGGTCTACCGCGGGGGGGAGCCAGGGTAGTATTTCTAATACACAGTGGCTCCAACCATTGCCCAGATCTTCGGGGCCAACCGGGTCATCGCTCAACATGACTGGCAGTGGAGGGCCCCAGGTAGCTCCTGTTGGGGTAGCTGGGTCGGTGACAGTGCCGGGTTTTTCTTCCCTTGTGGCGGCCTTTTCTGTGGCAGGGATGGCCAGTAACAGTGTGGCCACCTCGACCGACCCCATGGCTGCTGCCATGGGGGCGGTGCCTGTAGGCCTTCCATCAACTCCCTTGGGATATAATTTTCTACCCCTCGATTAGGGATAAGATTTGGAGGGGAGAATATATCGACCTCTATACCCTGTTAAATAGGGAGGTTCCCAAGAAGGAAGCTCGGACCGATCAGGCCAAAAAGGTCAAGGTCCCCAGAAGTTTCAGGTCTTGGCTGTACGCCTTTTTGACCTATGCCACCATTATAATACAAAAGGAACCGGGTAGGGCTACGGCGCTACTTAAATACATCGACCTCATTGCCATGGCATACTTCGAGGTCAAGGGGGATGCCTGGCAGAACTATGATGAGGCATTCCGGATGAGGGTGGCTTTTGACCCTTCTCTCCCCTTGGATCGGGAAGTGCCCGACCTATGATTTCAGGCTACCCATAAGAGCGGGTCGGGTCAGCGGACCGATAGCAGTCATCTAATGGAGGAGGAGCCGGCTGCACCCTGCGCTGCTGCGGGGCAGGGTGTTCGAACCACCCAGCTTTGTTTTGAGTACAGTGCCAAGGGCTCTTGTGCACGCTTCTCTTGTAAGTTCCGGCATACTTGCGGTAAGTGTGGGGGTTCCCATGCCACCCACATGTGCACACGTCCCGGTGGAAACAGGGACAAAAGTAAGCCAGCCATTCCAGCGACGCAAGGGCCCCAGTCCGGTCAAGCTTGAGCGCTTGGCCGAACTCCTGCAAGGGTACCACCCGCCAGAGAGGGCGGCTGCTATCCTTTGGGGCTTTTGTGAAGGCTTTAGTATCCCTTATCGGGGTCCACGTAAGGCCTTTATGTCAAAGAATTTGAAGTCAGTTTTGGGTAATGACAATTTAGTTAGAGCTAAAATTAAGAAAGAGGTAGACGAAGGGAGGGTCCTGGGCCCCTTCCCCCCCATGCCTAATAGGAGGGTCCCCCCCCGGGTGGTGCCCAAGAAAGCCCTAGGGGAATATCGGCCTATTCACCCCGTAAAAGGGTAACCCTCAAACAGCTTCAGGAGCTCACAGGGCTGCTTAACTTCACATGCCGGGTAATTGCTCCCGGTAGGGCGTTTTTACGCAGACTGTATTCCTCCATGCAGGGATTAAGCTCGCCCCATCATCGTGTGCAGCTCAATGCAGGGGCCAGAGAAGACTTGCGGGTATGGCAGATATTCCTGGCCCGATTTAACGGGATTTCCTTCTGGCAGCAAGATTTGCTTCTCCAAGCAGACTTGCCATTGCACTCCGATGCCTCGGGTTTCCTTGGCTTTGGGGTGATGCTAGGAGGAAGGTGGCGCCATTCACCGTGGCCAGCCGAATGGGAGGCAGCAGGAATTTGTAGGGATCTTAGGGAGCCTGGCAGGGCTACAGAACCAGGGAGGCAGGAGGCAGATCGGGCCATTGGGCTGTCAATAGCTCCAAGCACCCGGGCTGCATACCGCAGGACAGGTAAGGAATTTTGGAGTTCAGGGCTAGCAAGGGTTACAGGCAGGCTTGGCCATACCAGTCGACCAGTTGTTGGAGCACTGGGTGCTGTTACAACAGCGTGGTCTGACTGTCAAAACCATTAAGGGTAAGTTGGCGGGTCTAGCGTTCATCGCCAAGGCTCAAGGGTTTCCCGACACGTGTAGTGATTTCCGGGTTAGGAGAATGTTAGAAGGGGCTCCCTTGACTAAACACCAACTCTGGGCCGTTACAACCCGGGCCCTTGAACAAGTTGGTGCTGACCCCTCCAGGTTTGGCACACATTCGTTTCAGATAGGCGCTGCTACTGCGGCCGCCACTGCTGGTTTCGCGGATCACCACATTATGGCCATCGGCCGTTGGAGGTCTGCGGCCTTCCGTTCATACGTTAGGCTTCCCCGATAGGGACCCGGGTATTGGCCGTTTTAATTGTTTGGTTTGTTGTTTCAGCCGTTGCTGTTTTCCAGCCCGTGGTTTGACTTTTGGGCTGGTTGTTTTGCTGCGAGGTCTCCTGTTGGATCGCAGCTTTCCCTGGGCACCAGGATGGACGTCGTCTGGATGGGCCGCAGGGGAATGTGCTGGGAGGGGCTCTGCCCCCTGTTTTTTGAGCAGTGTCGGTCCGGGAGAGCCCCCGAGTTGCTGGTGATCCACCTCGGGCGCAATGGCCTCGGTGTTTTGAGTGGCTTGGCGGTGAGCATCCAGGCTCGCGAAGATCTGCAGGCCATCACCACTGCATATCCAGGCACACGCATAGTGTGGTCTGAGATTCTCCCCAGACTGGTTTGGCAGAATGCTATCTCACCTAAAGCTGTGAACAAGGCCAGGTTAAGGGTCAACCAGGCCATTGGAAGGGTGGTGGGGGAGTTGGGGAGGGTGTAGTGAAGCATCCCCTGATAAAATTTGGAACCCCCTGGCTCTACCGGGCCGACGGCGTTCACCTCTCAGATGAGGGGAATGCCATTTTCCTGTCGGACCTGCAGAGGTGCCTCCAGGAACTAGTTTAGGAGTCTGGGTGGGGGTCGGGGGGGCAAAATTGAGATCTGACCCCCCCCCCTCCGTGGCAGGTTGGGGGCGGAAATGGGCAATTAGAAGCAACTGCGTATGCTCCTTTCGGGCATTCTTTAAGGGTGATGGACCGCCTCTCTCCAGGAACTAGAGGTTTGAGCAACGTCGGGGATTGGAGAGAGGATGTCCATGGGAATCACCGGATCCAATCTCACCCGGGGATTGGAGGGTGAATTCCTCCCACACGACGAAGGGGCGTGGTTTGATCCAGGTGAAGGTGGTACCTCTACCTGGTTCAGCAAGGAGTTCTTGCCCAATGTTGCCAAGGAATGTTATGGTAGGAATTTCCGCCCCGTTAGTTTGGCTCTGCAGGTCCTTAGTCTGTTTTGAATTAAATATTCAAAGTTACGTATTTAAATTTATTTAAAGTCATTTAAATTTATGATAATTAATAAATAACCCTTAATCCACAATATATGTCTCAGCGTCTTTACTCTGCCTCTGGGGGGCAAATGCATGTTCCTTGGTGTTTAAATACTATTATTATTGCACTGGTCACAGTCAACTTCTGGGTACAATTCAAGGAGCTAGATGTCTTTAAAACTATGTATAGTATATGAGAACTGGATTGCAGAATGTCTGTCTCTTATTACATTTTCCTATCTGGTAAGATGTGACAGAATTGTCATGCTTCTTCTCTCATCTATTAAGCAATGTAATCTTATGGCATTTGAAAATGTGCCTTCCTGTTTGCCATACTGCTAGATGGAAACCCACCCACCCACACATAAACTCCAAAATCTGCACTCTCCCGACCTTGAACAAATACCTGTCACTCTCTATGGTAGTGGGCTAAAATATTTATTGAAGTTGAATTCTAAATTGTGACTTTAGATTAGATTGTCACTAAATTGTGACAATACATGTGTTTGAATAGACTCAGACAAAATAAAACCTGTTACTTTTCTGGATCAGTGATGATGATATAATCAAAACTTTTCTCAGAACAAAATTTAAAAAAAATACAAAGCTACAGGTAGTCCTTGACTTACAACCAAAATTGGGACTGTAATTTCAGCTGATAGGTGGTAACTGTCATTAAATGAATCACCAAGTGACTGGATACAATTTTGCAGCAGTTTGTTCTGCGGTCATTAAGCAAGTCATGTGGGCATTAAGAGAATTTGACTTCCCAAACAGACTGCTTGTCAATTCATAATCACAAGACCCCAGATGCTGCAAAAATCATGAATATGAGCCAGTTGCCAAATATGGTGGGGGTTAATGCTCCTCAAACAATAAAGTAATGCTAAAATTTATATACTTACTTCTTTGATATATCATGGTATTCCTAGAAAAATGACAGTTAGAATGCAGCAGGCTAATTCACTGCTCCCTCCAAGAGTTAGATTCTGAATGACTCAAGGTTGAATCAGCCTTCCATCCTTCCAAGGTCAGTAAAATGAGCACCCAGATTGTTGGGGGCTGTATGTTGACTCTGTAAACCACATAGAGAAGGTTGTGGTATACAGTGATCCCCCGAGTTTCGCGATCTCGATCTTTGCAAAACGCTATATCGCGATTTTTCCACCCGATGACGTCACTCCCTTCCTTTCTCATCTTTCTTTCTCTCTCTCTTTCTCTATCTTGCTTCTTCCTCTCTCACACTCTCTTCCTCCCTCTCTCATCTCTTTCTTTCCTTCTCTCTCTTTCTCTATCTCTCCCCCTCTTGCTGTCGAGCGGCAAGCGAGCAGCCGGGCGGGCGGGCGAACGGGCAAGCGGAGCGGCCGGGCGGGTGAACGGGCAAGCGAGCAGCCGGGCGGGTGGGCGAACAGGCAAGCGGAGCGGCCGGGCGGGCAGGTGAACGGGCAAGCGAGCAGCCGGGCGGGCAGGCGAACTGGCAAGCGGAGCGGCTGGGCGGGCGGGTGAACGGGCAAGTGAGCAGCCGGGCGGGCGGGCGAACGGGCAAGCAGAGCGGCTGGGCGGGCGGGTGAATGGGCAAGCGAGCAGCCAGGCGGGCGGGTGAATGGGCAAGCAGAACGGCCGGGCAGGCGGGTGAACGGGCAAGCGAGCAGCTGGGCGGGCGGGTGAACGGGCAAGCGGCAAGCGATCTTGGGGTTTCCCCTTTGCCTGGGCGGCGGGAAGACCCAGGGAAGGTTCCTTCGGCCGCCCAACAGCTGATCTGCTCCACAGCGCGGCAGCAGCGAGGAGCCGAAGATGGGGTTTCCCCGTTGCCTGGGCAACGGGGAAACCCCATCTTCGGCTACTCGCTGCTGCTGCGCTGCGGAGCAGATCAGCTGTTGGGCAGCCGAAGGAACCTTCCCTGGGTCTTCCCCGCCGCCCACACGCAAACTCCACCATCTGCGCATGTGCGGCCATGGAAAAAGGGGCACGCATGCGCAGATGGTGTTTTTACTTCCGCACCACTACATCCCGAAAAATCGATTATCGCGAGGGGTCTTGGAACGGAACCCTCGCGATAATCGGGGGATCACTGTATAGGTTTAAGAACTGATGCTATTGCTAGGATGCTGAGGGGTTCCTTACTGTATCCACTGTTTTCAGGCAGACAATAAGGGGGATGCTTGGAACTTGAAGTTTAGCTTTTTGAGATACAACGAACTGTACTGGTTGCCGATTGGTTTCTGGATACAATTCAAAGTGTTGGTAATGACCTACAAAGCCCTACATGGCATCGGACCAGATTACTTATGGGACCACCTTCTGCCGCATAAATTCCAGTGGCCAGTTAGGTCCCACAGAGTTGGCCTTCTCCAGGTCCTGTCAACCAGACAATGTCATTTGGTGGGGCCTAGGGGAAGAGCCTTCTCTGTGGGGGCCTGGCCCTCTGGAATCAGCTCCCCCCCAGAGATTTGTACTGCCCCCACACTCCTCGCCTTCCACAAGAGTATTAAGACTCACCTATGTCACCTAAGGCAATTAGATATTGCCCCCCTGACCAATAAATGTGATGCATGGTGTGATTGGATTGTTTGATTGATTAATACATTGGGTTTTTAGCTGTAGTTTTTTTTTAATGTATTAGATTTGTCTTGTATGCTTTGTTTCTCTAGGACGGCATACAAATCTAAATATAATAATAATAATAATAATAATAATAATAATAATAATAATAATAATAATACACTGTGGTGGTCTATCAGATATTTGTCAAATTTCAGATGGCAAGATAAAAATTGCTAGTGATATAGTGGGTGGGAAGAGAAAACATCAAATATAAGATGAAAGGGGAGAAAATATCCATATATTTCAGAACATCTGGACATCTGAAGGAATGTTTCAAAATGTGTGGGACTAATCAGCTGCTTCTTGTAGTTTTGGAAGCTCCTTCTTTCCTGTTTTCTTCCTACTTAAACAAAACAAAAATGGTGAGCAAGTGCCATTTCCAGGTGGACTCTGATGGCTGTCAAGGATTCGAGAAATATTGCTGAACTAGACTGACAGCTTCCCTTGAGCTTAGTTTCTTAATGATATTGCTACATGCAATAAGATTTGTGTGCAGCCTGACATAACAAGAGTATATATTTTTAGCCACAATACAAGATGAATGGAAACGTGTGTGAATGAAAAAGAACTATAATCTTTGGTTATGGAAAAATGGAGTAAACTCTATATGTCTTATTGATATAACTACCAAGTCAGAGTCTATAATCAAGTGGTACCTAAATTGAATAGATTGATTGGATGTATTTTTTCAAAACTATCTAGAAACAGAAATTTCTTTCTGATTTTGTGTTTGTGTTTCTTTCTCTTTCCGTTTGTTTGTCTATCTATCTATCTATCTATCTATCTATCTATCTATCTATCCATCTATCTATCTATCTATCTATCTATTTATTAGATTTGTATGCCGCCCCTCTCCGTAGACTCTCCTTTTCTTCTTCTCTGTCCTTTTATTAATGTGTGAACTTTAAGAGGAAAAAAATATCAAAGTTTGCCAAACTGACAATCTGTTTAACATCAGGTTGTTGATGTTTTGCCGTGAATCCATTGATCTGTTTTCTGCATACACAGAGCAGTATCTAATATACAGCAGAAAACAATTCAGGGAAAACAGGTTGATCTAATACTCTCTGTAATTAAAAAGGCTGTGATTTAGCAGGAAGAAAGATTAGTGACGCTATCATTTCTTAAATGAAAAGTGAAGATAAATTGAAGCAAACGGAATTGTTTTGTGATTTTGTGATTTTCCCAGAAAGAACTTCATTAATTGCAGATGAAATCTGGAAAATGAATTTAGAATCAATACACATACCTGAAAAACTAAAGAATGTTAGACAAGTAGTCCTCAAAAAATAATTATTCATTTAGTGACCATATTATGATGGTGGTGAACATTTACAATAAGTACTCAAAAGTTCTATTGCAGCGCCCCTGAAGGCATCTGAACAAACTTCAGTTGTCTGGCAAGATACTCACATTTAGGACCAATTGCAACATAGAGTTATGTGACTACCATTGAGTAGCAGTGGCATAGTGGTTAGAGTGAAGTACTGCAGGCTACTTCTGTTGACTGCTGGCTGTCTGCAATTTGGCTGTTGAAATCTCATGAGGCTCAAGGTTGACTCAGCCTTCCATTCTTCTAAGGTAGGTAAAATTAGGAGCCAGATTATTGGGGGCAATATGCTGATTCTGTAAATCACTTAGGGAGGGCTATAAAGCATTGTAAAACGGTATATAAATCTAAGTGCTATTGTTCTTGCTATTTGTGATCTTCCCTGTCAGCTTCTCCCAGGCAAAATCATGGGGAAGCCTGGCAAACTCACCAAGATGGTTGCAAGTTGTGGGATAAATCTTCGACCTCTCCACCCCACCCCACCCCCCATTTTTTTTTTCAAACATTGAACCATATTTCTCCCCTTTGCTTGCACACAACCCACACTCTTTTTCACACTCCTGCTTACTTGTGTTTCCACATACATACGGATCAACGGTGGCTTGCTCCTGGTTCAGCCCAATTCTAAGAACTGGTAGCACCGATTGCAGGAGTTTAGTGATACACTGAATATCATCAAACACACGAATAATCCAGAAATTCAAAGATGATCCAAATAGATCTCTATGATGTGGGATAATAGAAAGTATTGTAGCTGGTTATTTTTGTGGTACTGGGGCATTTTTAAGCCAACATTAGCAGCAAAATTATTCCCCATGATCATTTAACATTTGTAACAGCATTAATATCGCTTTTGGCTTTCCTTTTGTCCAAGAATGCTGAAGCAAATGGCAGTCTGTAAATAACCTTAGCTGATCATGTAAAGCTAAGAAAGCAATATCTGATTAGTCTTTGGGTAGAAAGATAAATGACAAACTATTTGCATAACATTGTCATGAATTCCATGGATGGATCCATCTAATCACCAGGTCCTGGGCTCAATTTAAAGGATATTTTAGTTTTTCTGCATTATTAGCAGAAAAATTAATAATGAGCAGACATTATTTTTCTGTAGGATAGAACCGGGGCCCTTCTGGTTCTCTTTCTTCCATGAAGTATTTTTCTGCATCAAGAAAATATTCCCCTTGTCAATAGATATTTCAGAAAGGTCTAAGCATATTCAAAAACAATAGGAAAGTAAATAAACAAATATGCAATGCAGACCATTTTTCTGCTAAAGGTCCCAAATGTCTATGTCAATTTTAGAAATGATTAAGATTGTCAATTTACCACAATTGAACTGTGTAATTTAAACTGTGTAAACTGAGATGGAGAGCAGATTGTCACTTATATGCAACTTTTCCTTAACATATAGTAATTTGTAAATGTTCCTCATTGTTAAAACCATGCCTTGGTTTTCTGGAGAGCAACTCATACCAACAATAAGTCTATGTAGGGTAGTAATGATCCATTATGATGGAATACTGGCCTTTTATGAGCACTAATTAGTAGACAACAATTAATAAAGACAGATTAATTAGTAGATAATAAATGGAGGTCTCATTAAACATTTTCTTTTTACGACTATCAATCACAGAAAACCTGATTTCTATTGAATCCATAGAACTCATGCTTAAACTTCCATCCATGTCATGAAGCAACAAAAGTTTTCCATTTACAAAATTAACATATAACAAACCATGCCCCAAAGCATTCAATGATTTGGACTTAATTTGAATCAGGATTTACCAAAAGAAAAAGATGCTTATCTACACATCTAAGAGATTCAATCTGTCGGAGCAGAAAGAGCTGAAAATATATTATCTGGATGCAATTACACAAAATACTGAAATTATTGCACTTATCTTCTATCATTCCTTCCTCATTTTCCCTTTCTATTCATTATATAATATGTATACATAAATATAATCTTCTGGGGCTAAGAATATTAAGTAAACAAGAATATGCTCAGTGATGGTTGAAATAGATTGTCATGCCAGGACTGAAAACACTTTTCTGTTTTCATTTTAACAAATGAAATAAAGCAACTCACAGAAGGCTAAATCTTTCTGTTTGCCTTTTAAAAGTATGCATCTTTACAATAATAATGTAAATTATTTGGGAAACTTTTTGGTATTCTCTGATCTTGGTTTTCTTTTTGCAGATTTTATATATAAAAATTTTCTTTATGCAGATTATATATACAGTGGTACCTCGGTTCTCGAATGCTTTAGCCATACCCACTGAGACTTGAACCTGCAACCTTTGCCTTTTAAGGCAGAGAATTATCCTCTAGGCTACAGTATCCAATCCCTTCAGCTCTGCACCAGGGAAGGGTTACATATTTTTGTGTCGAATACACACACACACACACACACATATATTTGAAAGTCTTGGCATATTTGGGTTTCTTCCCGTGTAAGTTTCAGAGATTCCTGGCAATGTTTCGACGAGGTCCCACTCGTCATCTTCAGGCTGGTGCTTTGCAAACAAAGCGTGATCTGAGCTGCCTTCCCTCTATAAATACTGATGGGTGGGTGTGGAGTGCTGGATCAACTGTTGCAAGATGTGTTGAAACTGCCTTATTAGTTGCTGGGGTAACACCTTGAGTAATTGATGCAATTGATATATGTAGATTAGTTGATGTTTGCAGATTAGGGGTGACATCCTGAGTAGCTGTTGCAGTTGGAGCCTGCAGACTAGTCAGTTGTTTTGCAGGCTCCAACTGCCACAACTACTCAGGATGTCACAAATTTGCTCTTTGTAGCCAACAAACAGAAAATCCCACTCAGAACATTGTAAGTGAGCTTTCTGGAAATGAACCAGGATAAACTAGGTAAAAATAACATTATATTTTGCCCTGCATGTGAAAAGATTATTGGTGTGTATGTATGTGTGTAAGTGTATATATGTGTGTATGTGTGTGCATGCATGTGTGTATGTGAGTCTATGTGTCTGTCTGTCTGTCTTCCATGCATCCATCCATCTTAATGTAGGTAACTAGGTAACTACATTACCTAGTAATGTAGGTATAAAAAATATCCCTATAGCATAAATCAAGAAATAATGTAGTAAGTACTTTACCCTTTATTTTTGCTGATAACATACTTCTTCTACATAATCCCCATGATAATGTGCAGAGTTATTAGGAATCTAATTATCTATTAAGGTTTTTTTTGCATATGCACATATGTTGTCAGGAAATTGTCAGTAAGATATAAAACTCCAAACAATTAGTACAAATTATAACTTACTAAGAAGACACTGTGTTCATCAACTGATTCACAAACCGAACAAATTAGATTTAGAAACAACTACTACATAATTTTTAAAGAAATAAAACATGTTTAAATTCAATATAATTGATCAGAAATCCTCATGTCCAGCCTAAAGTGGACACAAAGATCTTAGAGGAAGAGTATGTGCTTTATAATTTCAACCTTGAGGCCTAGTAAATGCAATTATTTGTCTCTACAAATAAGCTGAAGCAAAGAAAACAAAAGTATAAACACATATCCCTGTAGAACTGCCATATTACTTCAAATCCAACTGCTTCAATTTACCTTGTTCTAAATCAAATATAGAAGATACACGAATCTAATCATCTGTCACCTATCATAGATCATTTCTTATATAAATACTTATTTCCATACCTGCACACTGGGTATTCATAATCAGTGAACAATGTTTTATATATGTAAGTAAATTTTGAGTCTTAAACTGACTTCAACAAAAGTAACAAGTAATCTTTTGGAGTTTAAGGGCCTAATTACCTTAGAGGAATGTATTTGCAGAACAGATATTAGTGGAATATCTGAATCCAGATATAATGGAATCAGAATGAAATGCTTTTAATAATAATTGTCTATTACAGGGATACCAGATCTGGATCATACATTCTGGAGGACCATCCAGTAGTAGAAGGTAAGAATAACTTGTGCTTACATTAATACCCAGTTTGGACTGATACTCGGTTATATATTGGGCTACCATTACAGACTGCTCAGAAAGTTGTAGCAGAATGCAAAGGCTCATGACCAACATCTATAATATATTTATTTATAGGCTTTGCCTATATATATATATTTTGGCACCAGGGTATCTGAAAAAACCCCTTCTTCAATGAAAATTGACTCACTCAATATGGATATTCCAGGAAATATTGCTAATGATCTTTCATTTCTATGGAATGAGGGCACTGAAGCAAGGAGGCAGAGGTTCGTTGTCATTACTTCTGTATCATAAAACAGCTTTCCCTTGGAGATAATACTTGCATAAGACAAACAATGATTGTCTTCTAAAAGTTGGGTAAGATGCAAACTTTACCAAGAATAGAACACTAACAAATGACTCCCCCCCCCTGGTTTCTCTTGTAGGTTTGATTATAAATCAATGCAGGTCATTATAATGGATATATTTATTTATTTATTTATTGGATTTGTATGCCGCCCCTCTCCGCAGACTCTATTGCTATTTATTTACTATTATGTTTATCACATTAGATGCTTTCTCATGTACCTTTCATGAATTTTGTATTGTGTATTATGAAGAAGTATTTGATTATAACAGGGTAGAAATTTTAAAAGATAATAGACGTTCTGACTTTTCAGAATGAATTGAGATAATCCTGGTTTAGTATGCATTTATTTTAGAATGGGCTTCTCAAATCCTTGAAAAGTAGATAATAGTGTGGAAAATATGATTATCTTAGAAGATCACACAGTCTTCTATCGTGAGCAAAATAGCTAGCCATCACCCTCTCCAACAAATGATTGTTACAAGAAAATTAAGAAATCATTATCTAGAAACTTTGAGATAAATTGGGTGCTAAAGTGAAAGTATCTAACTGTTAAGATTTCTGTAATCAATCAATTTTCTGTTTAAGTAAAAGTAATTAAATAAATGGACTTACAATGCAGCAAAGCAAACCAAGTACTGGAACATAAAGTAGTACCAATTACCACAAAGAAGCATTTCATGCAAAGCATACCCACCCCTACCCTATGTTACCATTGCCAAAAATGGATACTTACAGTAAAATGTAAATGAAAGGTCACCACAGAAAGGAGATGTTTGAGAGAAGCTATTGGCCAGAGAAGATAAAATCAGAAATGAGAGAAAGAATTGGCATAAAAGTAATCTTAAATTGCATACAAAAACAACAAATGAAGTGGTTGCTCACCTGGAAAGGATGTTTTGGGATTCATGGCATACAAGTCATATACAAAAAAAAGAGGAGTATGTCCAAAAAAAAAGCCAGACCCAGAGGAAGATGGAGATACAATAGGAAGGACATACTAAAACAACATCAATTAACAATAGCTAGGGCTATCTGAAAAGTAAGAATGAGAACATTGTATCTCTCTTGACACAAAGTGGAAAGAGGGAGAGGGAGGAGGAGGAGGAGGAGGAGGAGGAGGAGAAGAAGAAGAAAAAGAAAAAGAAGAAGAAGAGGAGGAGGAGGAAGAGGAGGAGGAGGAAAAGAAGAAGAAGAAGGAGGAGGAGAAGGAGAAGGAGAAGGAGAAGAAGAAGAAGAAGAAGAAGAAGAAGAAGAAGAAGAAGAAGAAGAAGAAGAAGAAGAAGAAGAAGAAGAAGAAGAAGAGTATGCAGAGAGGGGCGGCATACAAATCTAATAATAATAATAATTCACTGGGCGCAGTGCCACTCAGCGGACATTTGAAAACCATCAGAATTGACAAAATCTCCATCTATCATTTGCAAAAGGCCGCTTTACTGGGATCGGCAAACATAATTCGCCACTACATCACGCAGTCCTAGGTGCTTGGGAAGCGCCTGACTGGTGATGAAATACGAAATCCAGCATAGTGATCTCGTTTGCTGTGTTGTATTGACATAACAACAACAACAACAACAACAATAATAATAATAATAATAATAATAATAATAATAATAATAATAATAAATAAAACTTTGCAATCATAATGCCCATTTCTGCCACTTATTCTATTTTATTCATGTAAAACCTACTACATGCACCAACAGAAACATCCAAGCCCAGTCATAATCTTGAGGAAGCAGAGCAAAACATGCCCTCTTTCTCTTCTGCTTTCATGGCCACGCTCCAAATATTTTCAGGTGATCCAGCAATCCTGTTTCTCTAGCCATTTATTTATATTTCTTTTTCTCCTATGTCACCTTCTTTCCCCATTGAATATTTTTCTCCATTCACACACTTCATTTCCATTCAACTTTTTCTTACATGGTTGATTGGGATTAAGGGGGTTTTCTTCTCTCAACTAAGAAAACTAAGGAAAAGAGGAAGCTGTCAATGGGAAAGTATAGAAATATAATGGCCATTTCAATTCATCAACATCTGGAAAGCATAAGTTTCCCATATGTGCTATCCACATATCCTGGAAAACATCTGCTACTGATCCATTGTCACAATCTTCAAACTTAATAAATTAAAAGCAACATTTGAATTTTAATTACTAAGTGGCAGTTGTTATTCCATTAAAGTCCAAATATTATTCTATTTTTTTGTGGAAAACAGAAGCAGTAGACAATTGACACTATTGAATGCTGGACAGCAGTGAATAGAGATATTTGCTCTTCATTTTTAAACAATGAATTAAAATATTTAGATTTAATTAGGGGGAAAATTGAAATATTATTTCTTGATAGAACTACCGGTATATCTGTAAAGTATTTGTTCATATAAAATGCTTTCAATCTAAGAATATAAATGTCATTTAACACCTCTCCCCCTCTCTCTATTTCTTCCTGTCTCTCATCCTTTGTGTCATAATATAATTGAGAAATTTGCAGGAATATTAGCATAAAACTTGCAAATGAACTTTGCTATGTAGAATCAAGATTTTAGGCCTGTGAAAAATCTTGCAAATCTGGTTATATAAATTCCATAACCTATTTTTTCCCTATAGTGTGTTCACATATGCATTTTTATCCTGACAATTACAATTTGAGACAGATGATGAGTTAGCTTTGATAAAATGTTGTTGTATCACCTCTCCTTACTTATAAAACATTTTACTTTTATTTATTTCTGAATCATCCTATTATAGATCAGTGGGTGGGGAATGACTCAACATTGTGATGTCATATTTCTTTTGTGAAAATTGAAATCTACACCTGGTTTTCTTTAAATATTTTTTAAAATGCATACTTTTTTTACCTATTCCAACTTCATGAACCATGTGTAAGAAATTCCCTACTACATTTTCAGCACTTTTCTTCATTGGACTCCTTAACAGATTACCAAATGTAAGGGACGAAGCTGGTGAGATGAGTATCATTTCTGACACCAAACAGAATAATTAAACTGTATAAACATGGACAGATATCCCTTTTTCTAGAAGCTAGGAGAGAATTCTCCAAAAGTCTATTGATTCAAAAACCAAAGAGAAAGGAGCCTAATATTTAAACCCTGATGGTCCCTAGGTAAAGTTGTTGTTGTTGTTGTTGTTGTTGTTGTTGTTGTTGTTGTTGTTGTTGTTCTTCTTCTTCTTCTTCTTCTTCTTCTTCTTCTTCTTCTTCTTCTTCTTCTTCTTCTTCTCCTCTATCTATCTATCTATCTATCTATCTATCTATCTATCTATCTATCTATCTATCTATCTATCTATCTAATCTCCCTCTTCCTTTCTCTCTTTCCCCCCTCCTCTCTCTCTTTCTCTCTCCCCTCCTCCCTAAAACATATTGCTGTTACCTAATTACTGAATGAGGTATTTAATTTGTGGAGATATCCCACCATGCCAGGTCTAAAGACTGATGCTTGGCAAACTAGTTCCATTCATTCACATCACAAAACTTTATAGAGGAACCTGAGACAGAAGAAAATCAACATGATCTAAAGTAACTGAGGTTCATTAGGTCAGTTACTGAGATATTTGGGCCATAGTTTCCTTTCTATATTTATTTTAGATGCCTTTTCTGCTCTCCTTTGGCTGTAAGGAACAGGAAATGAGGGCATGAATTGAAGTTAGGCATTGCCAAAAAGGGTTGTTCAGTCGTTCAATTCATTAACAATGGGGACCAACCATGCCATGTGGCTGTGCATGCATTGCGCACTGCATGTCCATGCCGCAAGGGCACATGCACAGTGCTAAAAAACAAAGAAAAAAGAAACAAACCCAAGGTGATGGTGTATGTGCAGTGCTGAAAACTCAGCTTCTGCACATATGCAGAAGCAAAAAACCAGCAAAAAAAAAATAAATTTCATTTTTTAAATAAAAAAAGGTGGTGTCCATGGACTGGCACCAACAGAATTGGCTTAGTGACATCATCACCAGTTTACTACAGGTTCAATAGAGCTGGTGTGAGCTGGGAGGAACCCACCTCTGAGACCAGCTCTACCCCACTAATGTTATATTTATTATACCTTACCAGAAAATATATTAAGAACTTCAACAAAAACAATTCCTTTGAAAATACTTTTCTATAGTATGTTCATTGATTTTAGACCTGTTGAAATATTTTAAACTAAGTTTTGACTATGAAAGCTTGGATATGTGCAGTCGTATGCATTCAGATCTCTTTAGTACATGTATGTATATTGCTATGCCTCTCAATCCCAGGGCTATGCAGCTTTAAAAATAATTCATTAAAGCTGCTCAGTTCCTCCACAAAAGCAACAAAATTGTTGCTGATTTAAGGAACATCTACAACAGCAGCCTTTAAAAAGAGCAGAGGGAAGAAGAGTGTGTTTGCATGAAACAATCTTAAAATGTGGACCACAGACATAACTATCAAGCACAGAACTTTTAGCAAACAAGGCTTAATTAAGTGGAGAATTTCAAACCTTTTTGGAATATCTGACTCATGATATTATGACAATAAACTTCAGAACAACACGGGAAATTCCAGCAATTTAAGCCTCCTAAATCTTCTATAGGCTTAAAAAATTAATGTTGCTCCCTCTCCTCCTTTATTTCTAAAATATCTGCACCAGCGTTATGCACATGTATTTCACTTCTTGCTTAACCACGCACTAAGGATGTTATTGACTCTCTTTTGCATGGCACACATTCTCTGTCAGCACAAAAACTCATTGTTTGTATAATTAAAATCACACACCACTAGAACCCAAGAAATGTTAATATTAGTAAGAGTATCCACGAGATACTTTAACGCATGGGTGTTAAAGTCATGGCGTCATGTTACTGTCACACGACGTTTCGCAATATTTTTCCCATTTGCGGAGCTGGGGTGAGCATGGCCAGCTCGTGACGCATCTGCCAACAGGCCACTAGATTGCCACCCCTGCTCCAGTGCTTTAATAGTAGACAAGGACATTTTAGGAGACAATGCTTTATCATTTTAATAGAAAAATATCAATCCTACAGATATGGTATTCTGACATAGAGAATGCAAAATAACCTGAATATGAATATTTTGAAACTTTAAAAGCTGTTTTAGCTTGTCAACTGCTATGTTAAGGGGTTAAATTAAACCCTTTAATCTACAGTATTAACCTGGATTTTATGGAACATTTGAGCATCTGGATATTTTGTATAAATACATGGAAAAAATATTTTGTTCATCAGTGACACATGGGGCATATTAAAATGAAACATTTTAAAATACTGTTTTGTTTTCTGCAATTTGAAAAGCAAGATCTTATCTCATGTAAGGGTAGCAGCTGATGAGTCTATGTAGTAGGCATCCCCCCTCTCCCCTGTTTCAATTGCCTTCTTCATTTTTGCTCAGTCATGACACCTTAAACATGGCTCTTTTAAGAGATGATGGCATTAGAAATTATCATGTCACCAGTAATTTTTTTAATTAATGGCAGAGATACTTCTCAGCTCCCTAAATGTCTGGTTAGCTTTTTCAAAAGCCAGGCTAAATATTTCATCATCAAATATGCTATACGGTAGATTTTCAAATATCTGGATAAATATTTGAATAGGGGGATACTGAAATTTAGACAGGGGAAAATCTTCTGGTTTCTCAACAGGATGGATTCCTTTTTAAATTGAATTGCAAATGGACCTATTTGACCTCATGTGTGGCTGGTTCAGTGACTTCCACGTTACTTGTAATTTCATTATCAACAAAAGGGTTCTAGAAAATGACTACCCAGTAGTAGAATTCTTATGGAACTTAGTGGAAAGTAAAATATAGAGAAGGAATCTTAATCTATGGAACACCTGCAAGACAATAAGGAATTTTTGTTTCTGCTGTTCCTATAGGTTTGTCAAGATTGGAAGATGTGGAGAGACCTGGCTCATAGAATTGCCTAGTGTCGGACATAACTGAATGCATAACACCACCACCACCTGTTTGTCAACCCTTTCCAAAGCATTTTGGAAAATAAGGTAGTTGAGATGGGCAACTACATTGCCATTAGGGTTATTCCCTCTCTCTTTCTCTTTTTGAAATGGTCCATTGAACTCTTCAGCATATTCGCTGATAAAATCGCTCGGATCTGGGTGGACCTCGACTCCAATTGGATAACAGAGTCAATTGACAATGAGTCAGTCGAGGTGACTGGGGCCCGTACTTGTCCATCTGTCTGGGAAGAGTTTGATCTGGTGACACCTGATGAAGTGGACAAGGCCATTGGAGCTGTGAGTTCCGCCACCTGCTTACTGGATCCGTGTCCCTCCTGGCTGGTTTTGGCCAGCAGGGAGGTGACACAGAGCTGGGTCCAGGAGATTGTCAATGCTTTTTTGGGGAGGGGGTCCTTTCCAGATCCCTACAAGGAGGCACTTGTGTGCCCCCTCCTCAAGAAGCCTTCCCTGGACCCAGCCATTCTTAACAACTACCGGCCAGTCTCCAACCTTCCCTTTATGGGGAAGGTTATTGAGAAGGTGGTGGCGCTCCAGCTCCAGTGGTCCTTGGAAGAAGCCGATTATCTAGGCCCTCAGCAGTCAGGATTCAGGCCCGGCTACAGCACGCAAACTGCTTTGGTTGCATTGATGGATGATCTCTGGCGGGCCCGGGACAGGGGCTCATCCTCTGTCCTGATGCTTCTCAACCTCTCAGCAGCTTTCGATACCATCAACCATGGTATCCTTCTGTGCCGGCTGGAGGGGTTGGGAGTGGGAGGCACTGCCCTTCAGTGCTTCTCCTCCTACCTTTCTGGTTGACCTCTAGGCTTCTCCCTTGTGGAGTGTCTCAGGGGTCTGTCTTCTCCCCCCTGCTATTTAATATCTACATGAAACTGCTGGGCGAGATCATCCAAGGGCATGGGGTGAGGAATCATTAGTACGGGGATGATACCCAGTTGTACATCTCCACCCCATGTGCAGTCAATGAAGCAGTGGATGTGCTGTGCCGGTGCCTGGAGGCTGTTAGGGTCTGGATGGGTGTCAACAGACTCAAACTCAATCCTGATAAGACGGAGTGGCTGTGGGTTTTGCCTCCCAGGGACAATTCCATCTGTCCTTCCATCACCCTGGGGGGGATCATTGACCCCCCTCAGAGAGGGTCTGCAACTTGAGCATCCTCCTCGATCCACAGTTCACATTAGAGAACCATCTTTCAGCTGTGGCGAGGGGGGCGTTTGCCCAGGTTCACCTGGTGCACCAGTTGCGGCCTTATCCTGACCGTGACTCACTGCTCACAGTCACTCATGCCCTCATCACCTCGAGGCTCGACTACTGTAATGCTCTCTACATGGGGCTACCTTTGAAAAGTGTCGGAAACTTCAGATCATGCAGAATGCAGCTGCGAGAGCAATCATGGGCTTCCCTAAATATGCCCATGTTACACCAACACTCCGCAGTCTGCATTGGTTGCCGATCAGTTTCTGGTCACAATTCAAAGTGTTGCTTATGCCTATAAAGCCCTTCATGGCATCGGACCAGAATAACTCCGGGACCACCTTCTGCCGCATGAATCCCAGCGACCAGTTAGGCCCCACAGAGTGGGCCTTCTACGGGTCTCATCAACTAAACAATGTTGTTTGGCGGGACCCAGGGGAAGAGCCTTCTCTGTGGCAGCCCCGGCCCTCTGGAACCAGCTCCCCCCAGAGATCAGAATTGCCCCCACCCTCCTCGCCTTTCATAAGCTCCCCACCTCTGTCATCAGGCATCGTGGAATTAAGATATTCCATTTCCCTAGGCCTATACAATTTATGCATGGTATGTTTGTGTGTATGTTTGGTTTTTTAATAAGGGTTTTTAGTTATTTTAAATATTAGATTTGTTATATGCTGTTTTTATTGTTGTTGTTAGCTGCCCTGAGTCTACGGAGAGGGGTGGCATACAAATCTAATAGATAGATAGATAGATAGATAGATAGATAGATAGATAGATAGATAGATAGATAGATAGATAGATAGATAGATAGATAGATAGATACATAGATACATAGATAGATACATAGATACATAAATATTTAGATGATTAATAGAATTATCCTCTTCTCATTTCTTGTGATTCAGCAAGCTACATAGAATACCCTTTGGATTTCATACTCAACTTATCTTCTAAAGAGGGAACAACTATTTTATTAAACTATGATTAATAATCTGTTCTTTTACCAAACTTTCAAGTTGATTGCAACCTAACCTAAGGAGAGTTATAGCATTACAATCTTTTAGAATTATATTTAAGAGGAAAATATAAGGGGTGTAAGAGAAACAAACAAAAACATAATTCCTTTATTTTAATATAAGAATAGCCTTATATTGTCTTGTCTTCTCAGTTGTGCATCTGATGGGCACTTGACAACCTTACATATTCATGATAAGAATGCATTGTTAAAAAGAATGTGGAAGAAATTTTCTCTGTCTTGATTCTAGTCACCCCTAGAGTAGAAGAGAACAGGCAGTTTTGTTATTTAAAACTGAAATGGTCTTATATTGAAATTAAAGGTACATCCTGGATCTGAATAGCTTTTATTATACAATATATGATGTATGGGAGTTCATTTTTATACCTGAGCACTTAAGTGCTCTTTTTGCATGAGCATAAATTTATTAATGGACAGGCAGGGAAATGAATTAATATCATCAAGAAGCAATAGAATATATATTTTAGTTAAGCGCCTCCAGTCAACAGCATATTTCACAAAATGTAAGAGGCTACTAAAATGGACTCCAGTATGTATTTAGATTTATCTTTGACTTGAAATGGCATCTATACTTACATTGCATATCCTTCTGTGCAAAAACAAAACAAACTAGGCATTTAATTTAATTATGAATTAATATTTACTGAATATCTTTTTCAGGCTATAAATATTGGAATGGTGACATGTCATTTGGATTTAATGCAAAAACGTAGATGCTTCAACCGTCTCATGGTAGAACATCTATTGGATCTAAAATAAGCCTTAATACAGTCAGTGGAAGTACTGTCATACAGAGAGTGTCTACAATACATATGACAGAAATCTATGTATTTTACCCAGGCACAATTCCCAAGGAGTAAAACAAAGCTCCCTTCAAAATAAATGAGTCAAGTTTGCAGGCATCAAAGATGAAAACAGAAAAACTGTAATGGAAAATATTAGTGCAGCAATTCAGAGAGTTCCTACCCTGTGAACAGTTGATAAATAAGAGACATATATATTATCGGTCTAAATCAAACAATGGCAGAAAGAAGGTTATTCTGTGTAGGTTGGTAGATGGATATTTTTCAAGTTCCCAATTTTTATTGAGAAAGAATGACTTGCCTAGAGTCCAGCAAACCAGCAGCTATGACTACAGTAAAGAATTAAAACTTGGGTCTCCTAGCTTTCTAATCCTGCATCCTAAACACAATATCACACTGATTCATCTGTAGGGATTTGGGTATCTATTGCCAAAGAGTTATAGTTTTACCCCCTCTCCCAAATATGTATTGTATATGAATCTAACATGTTTAACAGAGATGAGTTCCTCCTGGTTCGGACCAGTTCACCTGAGCAAGTAGCAAACCGCTGGTGATGTCATGATGATGACACAGAACCAGATTGGTTGGTACCAGTCTGCAGGTGCCACCATCTCTTTTTTGAATTTTTTTATTCTTTTCTGATTACTTTTAAATTTTGTCCCATTTTTTTTCTTCTGTGCTTGCACAGAAACCAAGTTTTTAGCACTGCACATGTGTTGTTTTCAACTTTTGGGGGGGATTTTGAGATTTTTTTTGTACTGTGCATGTGTGCACACTCAAAGCACACGTGCACCCACAAGGTAAGGCCACATGGTGTGGGAGGAAGCGAACCAGTAGCGGGCTAAGTTAGAACCCACCCCTGATGTTTAGCACAGCTAAACAAAAAAGGTCTCTGTGACCAATTAATACAAGCCAGTGCATTCTCCCACATCAATAAGTCCTACTGAGTTCAGAGTGGCTTTCACCCAAATAAGTCAGCATGAGTCCACATCCTTGCAAACTACACAATGTGTGGAGGTGCCTGGTAAGATTGGCAATCACATTTTCACTTTTCACTCTTTAAAAATAGAAAATAAAAATCAATTTAGCTGCATTGCCAATGCTGTAAATGTTTATCAGAAATTATTCCAATAACATGATTCCACCAAGCTTAGTATCAAATTCCAGAGAAGCATTAGTAAATTAATATAACCCAACAAAAGTGGATGATAGTCTAGTTAAAGAGATGCCTTACTGTGTCACTTATAATGATTCTTTATAGTTTTGAAAGTCCTGATGTATTACACCAAAGAAATAATTGATGCATCAAAAAATTCTAATTTTGAAAAATTTAACAATACTTGGGAGAGAACCTTTAAACTGCTACCTTCATTATTCTTTAAAGAAAAGGGCTATTAGTTGTGTTCAGTGAGGAGTGAATTATGGTGACCTTATGTATTCTGTTTGCTACTTTACTCTCAATTAAATTATGAAAACATTTAAGGAAATTTTTGTTGTTGGTAATGTGTATTGTGGGCAGGCTAATTAATTTGAAAATGGCTATGGAGTATGTGTGAGTTTTTAAAAAACCTCAGAATAGATTAAACTTGGTACATAAATTTAGTCTACATGAATGGAAGTAGCCAATTTCTTGATTGAACATCTACCTCTAAATAGATCAAGGACCAATAACAGAAACTCCTATTTTCATTAAGGTTGTAGATAAGCAAATGATGCACAGATTGCATTTATCTTTTTTTTTTTACTATGTTAATTGTTATTAGGAATCAGCACTTTTTTGGTGTAATAGAGATAGGAGTCTAAATTAATCTGCATGAAAAGTAATTTTCCATTTACACAGCCAGAGCTTTACTTCCTCTTTATTGTCCAAAGAGCTTAGTCAGAGTGTCTCCTCCGATATGTACAATTTGCATTATTTTATTTAATGATATTTCAGAGATATTCACTCAAGATTTCCTAAAGGTATGTTTGTTATGGAAGAACCAATCCAGTTCAGCATTGCGTAAAATTTGGAAAATATTTCGATTGTATTCAACAATTCCACCACATGTAATATATTTAGGAGTGGCTTGAATAGTTAAGAAATAGGAAATCAGGCCTTCCAGTCAAGTTCCTTCTGGTTTTAGAAAGATCTGAATGAATGATGGCTTTCTAAAGCCTGAATGGATGTTATTGGCAGAACAGATTTTTGTTCAATTCACTCCCTGCCTTTATTATTAGTTAGACAAATAACTCAAGACAGCAGACATATTCAATACACATTCTTCTATTTTCCTCACAACAACAACCCTTTGTGTTGTGTTGGGTTGGGTTGGGTTGTGTTGGGTTGTGTTGAGAATTACTGGCCCAAAGACATCCTGCTGACTTTCATGGCTGAGGTGGGATGTGACCTCAGAGTCTCCTGCTTTCTTGCCTGATGTGTTAACCACTGGACCAAACTAAATGATTGTCTGCAGGTCCTTCCAATCAAGGAAAGGGCACAATTGGCACACCAGATGAAACTGTGAAGGGCCTTCTTGGCTACAGCTCCCAATTGTCCATTAAGAATCCAAGAAGACTCCCAGATTAGATACCATATTTGAATGGGAAATCGTAACTTAATTTTTCTAGGATTGTGGTATGCTTGTGGAAGAGAACCACATGACTATGGAGAAAGACTCTGCTGCTTTAACAAGTGTCCTCACAGATTCTAAGCACCTTTTCTTCTTTTAATTCAAAATCCTGCCTCACTTTATTGCAGTATTCCTTCCTCTAGCTGGCAACATCAATGGAAACAAATTGACAAAGAGATAAGGATGAGCAAATAATATAGACAGCAGTGATTCTTTCATACCTCCATCAATTATCCTCAAATAAAATATTTTCTTTCTGAAATCTTTAAAAGTTAGTTTGGAAAGATAATACATGCTGGTTTCATTCTCCCAACCCCACCCAACCCTATTTCATTGCTTTTTCTCTATACTCATAACTACCAACTGAGTTAATGAAAGAAATGAGGTTAAACTTAGACTCAGCTGTTGGAAAGGATCATTCTGGCCAGTTGTGCTAGCTGTGGACTGCTGAGCAATCACATGTTCAAATTACTGACTTGTTTGGCATTTCCAAGTACAGGGATGTGCAAACTGGCATGGGAATATAGAAGGTTGCAGGGACATAACAGACATTCATTATTTTCAGTTCCCTTCACTAAATGAACATAACTGGATGGTGAGTGGTAGCCCAAGCATCTTAATCAGTTTGTACCTTTTCATATAGAACAGGTTATTTTCTATTTCTATGGAATGTTAACTAGCTTAAAATATTTTGTTTGTTTGAGTTCGCTTTCTTTTTAATTGAGTTTTATTTCTTTTTTTGAGACTGCTTTTCTAGGATGAGGACAATTGTCATTTCCAAGTAATTAAAACATTGGAATATGTACAACTTACTTGGCAAATTTATTTCAGCTGGAAAAAAATGTGAAGAATATCTTAAAACTTCCATCTGCCTTTTTGTTTAAAATACCCTAGAATAGCTAACAGTATCAAACACAAATAGAATAATTCAACTTATAAAATATATGTGACAAAAGTAGAAATACAGTATAACCAACAGAATTAACAAGCTACCTCAGGCGATACACTAGAAGTTTCAGGTGAGCTAAAAGATTTGTTTGGTCCCAACAACATCAAATTCTCCCCTAATCAATATCCCTTTTGAAGGGCAATACACGTGGGATGTTACAATGGTGGTAGGATTTACAAAGTAACAAGTTCAGAACATGGATAGAGTGAGATGAAGGTATCTGCTGATGGCATTGTGTATTCTAGCTAATTTATGTGGAATAAGATTATCCTACCCTCAAAACAATGCTATAGAGCACTGCGCACCAAGACAACTAGACACAATAACATTTTTTTCCATACATCACTCTGCTAAAAAAATAATTCCCTTGTCACTGTCAAACTATTCACTCAGGCTGCATTACTATTACCATTAGTCTTCTCATCATTCCCATCACCCATCTCCTCCCATTTATGACTGTATGACTGTAACTTGTTGCTTGTATCCTTATGATTTATATTAATATTTATTGTTTCCTGATTGCTTATTTGTACCCTATGACAATCATTAAGTGTTGTACCTCATGATTCTTGACAAATGTGTCTTTTCTTTTATGTACACTGAAAGCATATGCACCAATGACAAATTCTTTATGTGTCCAATCACACTCGGCCAATAAAGAATTCTATTCTATTCTGTTCTGTTCTGTTCTGTTCTGTTCTGTTCTACTCTACTCTACTCTACTCTATTCCATTCCATTCCATTTTATTCTATTCTGTGACCCAGATCTCAATCCATTTACAGATTTTTTAAAAAAAATGATCATTAGCATTTTGAATTTTGCTCATGATCATGGACTAGCCACATGACTTTGGAGAGAGCTCTATACAAAATAATTTATAGTAATCTAATTTGAAGATTATTATGGCATTGATCACTATGATCAGGCATGTTTAGTCTCAATCCTATACTGAACTGATAAAGAGCAGCTGGAATAATACTAGAGATAGACTCTTGTCTTTAAAAATGTATTTAACAAATCAGGAACTATCCAAGACCAAGAATATCTCTGCCTAAGAGAGAGATTTGGCCAAGTTATTCTTTCTTATTTCCTATATAGAATTAGAATAACTTAACTTCAACTATTAGATTGAAAACAGAACTGGATGGATGGATGGATGGTGCAACGATATACACTTGTTATTGGAGAAAACCTTAGCTGTCAATGAATCACATTCTTATATGTTTAAAATGCATTGATTTATAACTCACCTATTTACTTTAAAAGAACATGGGAGAGTATGTGGATAAAAAGTGATTTATTAGATCAAGATTCCAGCAAAAAACTTCCTTAGCCCTACATCTGCCTTATATCCATAAAATCCCTCATGTAATCTTTCAGTATCACAAATCCCCATGCAAGATGTACCTTTATAGATTCATGGAAGCGTTCCAGAAACACTATGGAAGAGGGTTCCTTTCCCATTCCTTTTCTACATGTATCTGCTTTTAAAGGGGGCAAATTTCAATGTTTAATCACAGCAGCATCTTGACTTTTTTTCACCCATCCCATATGCTTGTCCTCCTGACCACATCCAAAATTAAATTACCAAACTGTAATATGTGACTAGCAGTTATTGCATAGGTGGTAAATAATGATTAATTCATAAATTAAATATTTGTCAAAGAAACCTAAATGAAATCAAATCAATGATAACTTCTGTCTGAAAATCAACCAGGTTTTAAATTCTGCTTATTCCCAGAAAGATGGGGAGCTCTTAGCATGCTACTAATAATATGTGTGGCCCTTGTACAGATAAAAACACACAAAATGGAACAAAACAATGTTCATGTGCTGCTCAAAAGTTAAAACAATTTATTTCACCATTTGATCAGATAAAGAAGACTATTTTTATATACTTGGAGTAACATCTGGTAGGAAAGAGGGAGGGAGGGAGGGAAGGAAGGAAGGAAAGAAGGAAGGAAGGAAGGAAGGAAGGAAGGAAGGAAGGAAGGAAGGAAGGAAGGAAGGAAGGAAGGAAGGCTCTGCAAGAGTAATGGAGCAAAGATTAGAATTTTAAACCACAAAATCCTTCACTGGATTTCATTTGAAATACTGAAATAAAGTTTTTTAAAAATTGCTGTTTTTAAGCGTGCTGTGTATTGGAGGCCATTTAGCCCGCTTCTGAAAGTCCTGTTTAAATACTAAGTCACATCTAATATAGCATCAGGTACTAGATACCTAGTAAATGTCACACCAAGAGTTTTACTGTTCCTACAACACAAAGCCTCCTGAGGCTTTTTTAATTAGAGTTGCAGTGAATCTTTTCACCAGTGTTACAAACACTGATAAACAATCCCCTCAGAACATGAAAGCTTTAGATATGGATAGGGCACTCTTCACTGTGAATTTGAGTGCATTTCCCCAGGCACGACAGCAAGGCCTGAGCCTGAGCCTAAAACATTCTGAAAATTGCATCAAGCCAGGGGGAAATTTATTCTGCTCCAAGTGTTCGAACCAATTGAGCTTCTGAACTATCAGGCTGCTGGTGGAGTGAGAGCACTCTGTTAAGTTGTTAACGGTGATCCGTCTGTGTGCATTTATTAGAGCAAGGTTTTAGAATCAGGCTAGAGGTTGCTCCAGGATTTATTGAAGGAATGAAAATAAAGGTAAATTGGATGTATTAAGTATAGACAGTCATGTTCTGATGAAGGAAGGAGAAAAGAGGAGAAAGAGAAGGCAGTTCTTCAAAGTTTCTGCCAGGGTGAGCCCTGTTTCTTAGCTGGGACAAATGGCTTAACAAGTTTACCATCTTCTACTGGAACAAGGGAAAAAAACCTGATTTAATTAGGAAGCTATGAATATGACAGTAGCAGATTCTCTGGATCCACTGCAGTACAAAAACAGTATGTCTTCAACTGCAGCTGCAACGAGTGTTTTAAATCTCAAGAGACTATTTAAATATGAATATTTTAAACCCTAAACACAACAAAAACCAGGCAGAGAGACTTGAGTGGAAATGGAGGTTTATGGTACTGAACAATAATATGCCCACATAGAATGTTGAATAATTTTAGAGCTGAACTGGGTTTGAAAAATGCTGACATATTAACTATTATTTTTTAAAATATTTTTTAAAAAATATATATAATAACTATTATTTTTAAGAAAACATGGATACTTTTTGGTAAGGGTTGCAATGGAAGGTTTATGGTCCTCCTTTCCCTTTCACTTCCTTTCCCTCAAAGTTTCCAGCATTTGAACTTGACAAGTAATCAGAGCTGAACTGCAATGTTCATGGCATCAATCTACTAAAGTGATCCCTCGAGTATCGCGAGGGTTATGTTCCAAGACCCCTCGCGATACTCGATTTTTCGCAATATAGTGGTGCGGAAGTAAAAACACCATCTGCGCATGCGCGCCCTTTTTTCCATGGCCGCGCATGCGCAGATGGTGTTTTTACTTCCGCACCTGGGAAGACCCAGGGAAGGTTCCTTCTGCCGCCCAGCAGCTGATCTGCTCGGCAGCGCCGCAGCAGCGAGGAGCCGAAGATCGGGGTTTCCCCGCCGCCCACACAAAGGGGAAACCCCGATCTTTGGCTCCTCGCTGCTGCTGCACCCGCCGCTTGTCCGCCCGCCGCTTGTCCGCCCACCACTTGTCCGCCGCTTGTCTGCCCGCCGCTTGTCCGCCCACCGCTTGTCCGCCCACCGCTTGTCCGCCGCTTGTCCGCCCGCCGCTTGTCCGCTGCTTGTCTGCCCGCCGCTTGTCCGCCACCTGCCTGCCCGCCTGCCCGCCGCTTGTCTGCCTGCCACTTGTCTACCGCTTGTCCGCCCGCCGCTTGTCCGCCGCTTGTCCGCCGGCCACTTGTCCGCCGCCTGCCTGCCCGCCGCTTGTCCGGCCGCCACTTGTCCGCCGCTTGTCTGCCCGCCGCTTGTCCGCCGCTTGTCCGCCCACCGCTTGTCCGCCGCTTGTCCGCCGCTTGTCTGCCCGCCGCTTGTCCGCCACCTGCCTGCCCGCCTGCCCGCTGCTTGTCTGCCTGCCGCTTGTCCGCCCGCCGCTTGTCCGCCGCTTGTCCGCCCGCCGCTTGTTCGCCGCCTGCCTGCCCGCCACTTGGTGCACAAGAGAGGGAAAGTGAGAAAAAGAGGGAGAGAAAGAGGGGGAGAGATAGAGAAAGAGAGAGAAGGAAAGAAAGAAAGAGATGAGAAAGGAAGGAAGAGAGTGAGAGAGAGGAAGAAAGAGAGAGAGAGAAGAGTGGAGTATTTTTTAATTAATATTTTCTGAAAAATCGCGATATAGCGTTTCGCGAAGATCAAGATCGCGAAACTCGAGGGATCACTGTATTTGGTTTCTTCAGAGGCTATTTCTAAGACCATGATTTTCTCATTTCTGGTTAGTGGAGGCCCTCACTTCCTTATACCTTTAAAATAAAGCCAGTCCTGGATCTTAATTAAACAGATATGATTGCCCACAGCTTAGGCTGTTTTGTTATAATATTGGCCCTGATAAATAACCTAAGGCTGTTTGCTCACCATCTGAGATGAATACAATCTTTATGTCTATCCATGTATAAATAGATGAAAGTGAAATGAAAGAAATAGTAGAAAATATACATAAGATTAAAAACACAAGAGTTAAAGAGATGAGAAGGAAAATCTTACACAAATGGTATTATACACCAGAACAACTTGCACACTTCCAGGGGAAAGAGAAAGGTAACTGTTGGCATGGTTGCCAAAAGAAAGGAATTTTCATGCATATGTTCTGGGAGTGTGTAGAAATTCAGAAATTTTGGAAGGAAGTGCAGAACGAAATTAATAAAATGTTAAATATTAATTGGACAATTACAAAAGAAATAGCGATTTTAATTAAACAAAGAGAACTAGGAGATTTTAAAGAAATAAAAACTGCAGCATTGGAAAGTGCTCAAGCAGTAGTGGTATTGGGTTGGAAAGAGTCTATAAAATGGACATTACAGAATTGGTACTGGTACATGGTGGATCACATACATTTTGAAATCATGGAAATAAGATTAAACAACTTTGATGAAAATAAATTGGAGAAGCTGATGGTACGATGGAATAAGGTGAAAGGTTATATGTTGAGTAGGATCTGTGATGTAAATGTGAAAAATAAACTGCAATCACTCTTTTAGTAATAACAAATGCAAAGTAGAGCCAAGGAAAAATATATATATATATATATATATATATATATATATATATATATATATATATATATATATATATATATATATATATATATAAACTAGTAAATTTCGAACCCCTTGTAATGGGTGGTGGTGGTGATGGGGGTTCTCTGTCGGTCAGGTGATGGGCACATGCACTGTGCACTGTTTTATGTTTGTTTTCATGTAACCACTTTTATAAAATCAATAAAAATATATTTTAAAAAAAAATGTCTATCCATTTATAGCAAATAACTCTATCTGTATCAAATATCTCTTCTTTTTTAAAAAAGGAAGTTCTGATACATACGCACAGTGAAATTTTTACTACCACACTGTGGGCATGGTTTATACAGGATGCCCTGTATTTTCTTTCAACATCTTTCACTGCAAATTAGGAGCTCTGGGGTTGAGCTCCATTTTCGCTACCCCACTGCATTCCCCCCTCCCCGGTCCGGGCAGTATCCCACCCCTGCCCCATAGACCCAAATCTTATAAAGCTAAAGCAAACTACTTATACCATCAAACATATATTTGAGAATTCCTAGAGAGGAGCCGTTCTGATGCTTTTCCTTTCACTTTGAGTATCTCAATTTCACCAATCACTTGTTCCTCTCGAATTCACTCCCTCCTTCCTGGGAATTTGGACTACATTCCACCACAGAATGGATATCTTAAGATTTTTTTAAAAATAGAATCTAACATATTTGACAGTGTAAAAGTGGAAAGAAAGTGCATTTTATTTTCACCCAATGTATAAGTGGAAGACATATCCAAGTGCACCAATGTGCCTTCCGTTCCCAGTCTTAATGTTTCTCTTTTACTATATCATTTATATAAATATTATATCTTTGTATACCACCAATATGTACATGACAAATGAAATCAAATAAATAAAAATAAATAAAAATAAATAAAATGTTTAACGCTCAAGGTCCCCTGAAAGATCTTTCCAATGGGGAAAAGTTGATAGAAGATCTATGTGAGACTCTTTTTCTTTCTCTTTCTCTTTCTCTTTCCCTTTCTTTCTCTCTCTCTGTCTCTCTATCTCTCTCTCCCTCTCTGTCTCTCTCTCTCTCTCTCTCTCTCTGTGTGTCTCTCTTTGTACATATTTATACACCATGGTCCACACTGGAACCAGGGTGACATAATGGTTAGAATGCAGTATTGACTCATTGTTCACTACTCACTGTCAGGTGTTTGATTCAGGAGTTTGATTTTGACTGGTCAAGATTGACTCAGCCTTCCATCCTTCCAAGGTTGTTAAAATGGTGACCCAGATTGTTGGGAGACAATATGCTGACTGCTTGGAGACGGCTGTAAAGCAGGGGTGGGTTTTATATTCTTTACTGCCGTCTCTGTGGGCGTGGCTTATTTTGTGGGCATGGCTTGATGGTCATGTGATGGTGTGGCTATTGCCCAGTGCTCTCTGTTCTTTCTCCCTTTTGCCTCCCCCACTTGTTTACCCATCCCAGAAAGTTCGGGCTATACCTCCCTCCGACCTGGCCATTTTCCTCACCAGTATAGTTCCTGAGCAAACTCTTCTGTCTTTGGCTGTTGCAAAGAAGCTTTGTTCTCTTTGAGAGCTGCTTTGCAAAGTGGCTCTCAGAGAGAACAAAGTGGGCATGGAGCATGAAGAGTTCCCACTTCTTCACAACAGCCAAACACCTCTTCTGCTTGGAGCTCCAAGCTGTGGGGAGGAGGAATATCTGCAATGCCGGCAGCTTTGGGGGCTCATTCCTTCAGTGCAGGGGTGGATTCCAACTTACCTCACTGCCAGTTCACTTCCTCCATCTGTGTGGCTGCATCTCATGGCCGCGCCTGTGCATGCGCAGTGCAAAAACCCATTTTTTTTAAAAAAAATGAAAACATTAAAACCAAAATGGCAACCACAGGCACAGTGCAGGAAACTCAAAAAAAATATTCATTTTTTTAAAAAAAAGATGGTGGTGCCCACGAACCAGCACCAACTGATCCTATTCAGCAAACCAGTCCAAACTGGGAGGAACCCACCCCTGCTATAAAGCACTGTAAGTGTAAGTGCTATTGCTTGCTATTGCTATTGTATGCAAGCAGTGTATGTACAGCAATTCCATTTAGTGCCCTAGATTCTCCTTCTCCGACACCATCATATTAGAGATCATGGGGAGGTGAGTGGACTGTTTATCAAATTGAACAACTAATGATACAAAGTTAGAGAGAGAAAATATGTTTTAGCAGGAGCAGTGCAGTTCTCTTAATGGTCTGCAGTGAACTAATTCATTAAAAATATATTCAGCTATATTATCCTGGGTGAAAATGTCTCTTCACATTAAAAAAAAATCCTGAAAATGTTTTTGTATAGTTTTAAAACAAGCATGCAACCAAATAATAAAAACCGAATGTTTCTCCTTGGTGGTCTAAGGCCTTGATCTGAATGTAATGGTTAAATGAAGAAACTATATAAATGGTTTCTGGTTTTTGTTTATCATTCTTGTACCTACCATAATGTTTGGCCAAGGCTATAAAAATGCATGCATAACTGCATAAAGAAAAGACCTGGCATTTAAACATTATAACACTAAATACACAACAGCAAATTTTTCCCTATGATGCTCCTTTATTCTTGATAACCACCTTGTAATAAGAAATAGGCAACACCACATCCTCACGGAACATGTTTTACTCAGACCAAACACAGTGATTAAGAAAAATGTGCCATGATTACTCTCATCATTCTTGGCCTGAGGCAAGTTAGCATTTACATCTGAATAACATGTGACATAGCAGGCAGGGGGGAAAAGAAAAAAAGAAAAGAAATGAAGACTCTTTTCTTTTAAAGACAAGCTGAGTACAATAGTTGCAAAAGTGACTGCTTGTAGCTCATTGATCTGTGATTAATAAAGCACCTAGCACTTAATCTGTCTTCTGCAAACAGTCCAGTAGGACCCTTGTACCTTGGTAATGCATCAACTGTAAATTACTGCATCACAATTAGTGGAAGATAGTTCTGCTATCCAGTTGCTCTGCTTATGGGGTGTTTTTATTAGTCTCTGTCTTCCCATTGGTTTGATACTAAGCCAGAGAAAGAGAGACAATGATGGCTGTAGTTTTACATTATACAACTACCCATGTCAGTTTTGGATTTTCCAGTTAGATACAGATTAACAGTCCAAGCATACTTTACACCAGCGGTCCCCAAACTACGGCCCGCGGGCCACATGTGGCCCGCTGAGGCCATTTATCCGGCCCGCGGGTGAGTGACAGGAGCACATCTAATTTTCCATGAATAAAATGAGGTATTTTGTTAGTAATTAATATCAATCATCAAAAAAGTTGCATACGTTTTTTTTCTAATTTTGTCATCCAGTTACATTCATTTTCTTTTAAGTAAATTCCCTCCTCAAAAAAGTACAACACCAATTATATTTCTAAGTTATTAACCATTATGCCAAAGTGCTTCCTTTTTCTTTATACATTTTTCTATAAGCCAAGAAAACCTTGTATAGCCAATCAGATGTTAACAAAAGAAAATTAAAAACAAAACATAAACATATATGAATTTCAGACTTCTTCCCCCCCTCTAAAGAGTACATTGTTTTTTACTTTAAAATAAGGTATGTGCAGTGTGCATAGGGATTTGTTCATAGGGTTTTTTTTATAGTCCGGCCCTCCAACAGTCCGAGGGACAGTGAACTGGCCCCCTGTGTAAAAAGTTTGGGGACCCCTGCTTTACACCATTTTTGACAGATGGCAGTCCAATCTCTTCTTGAAAGCTTCTGGAGATGATATTCCCACAACTTCTGGAGGCAGTTATTTTACTTGAATATTTTATCACAGAGAAAGCGAAATGATGATGGTGATGACAACAATGATTTATTTATTTATTTATTTTATTTATTTATTACTTAGATTTGTATGCCGCCCCTCTCCGAAGACAATGATGACAATGATCATCTCCAATTCTTATTCATACATTTCATTCTAACTTCTGTTTCACTTAAATATCTGTTTTTTCCCCCTTTTATAGAGTTCTGCATGTTCTAGTGTCTCTTGCAGCTAATTTAACACAGGGGGTATTTGTCTATCTTTTAAAAAAACTTCCTTTTCCTAGATGAACCTTATGTATTTAAGAATTGCATCATTTCAGTTCCAAATTATCTCCCAATCTACCAAAATTACCTAGCATCCAAAAGTATGTAGGTACTTACAGGGAAATAACTAGCATTCAGGCTGCTTGCCTGCGGAAGCTTACCTTGTGTTTATTGCATTTAATTTTAATGCAGTTTTGTTGAAGTGTGTAATAGCTATATTGTAATGCACTAGGAAGATTATTTAAATAAGTTGTTTCCTTTATAATATTTTCCTAGCTTGCAATCTTTTATTTTTAATATGAGCTTTTGTTACTCTATAAAGTAGATAAATAGATGATAGATTCACTTTTATAGCTCCTTGAACATAGTGTAAATGGAAAAGTGCCATAAGCATTATCTAAAGCAAGGATGCTTTGCAGAACAAATTTCACACTGTTGCATTAGTAAGTAAAAAATCCTTCTTCAATGGCAAAGCAATCTTAACTTCTTCTGAACACAATCCAAAGAAGCTCTGTTGGTGGCAGGAGCTTGTTCTTAAAATTCCAGCAATGCCAACTATGTAAATCCTTCTCCAATAGCAAGACAAAGGGTAAGGAAGAAAAAGCTGGAGCAACTATAGGTCTGATGTTATAATGACTTTTCCTAAATTTCTTCTTAATTTGCCATTTGGCCTAGAGCTAGCACTATTCATCCTATTTTTGGAATTAATGAATTAATGGTGAAAAGTTTAAAAAGTGCTCATTCATTTATATCAGTTGGTTTTTCAGTGACCGCAGGGTGCTTAAAAATAAACTTTTGCCGAGGGAAGAGTGGGAGGAAGGAAAAAAGGGACAATATTATGGGAGTGGGCAGAGCTGTATTCTTCCATTGATATTAAGCCAATCTACAGTTCAATGGACAAATGTGGTCTCTCTCTCTCTCTCTCTCTCTCTCTCTCTGTGTGTGTGTGTGTGTGTGTGTGTGATTGTTAATCTCTACTGAATACTAGCAAAAACTGTTCTTTGTTAAGTGGTTTGCTGCCAGATTTCAACTGGGAGATTGGAGAATGAAAATGATAAGCTTACATGTTATATTTGGCCCAAAGGCATTAGTTGCCCATCCCTTTTTTGGCCAGGAACAATCAATTTGATGTTCAAACTAAGTCCCACATCTCCATCTGGAGTTATACTGATGACAATTGCTTTATGCACTAAGGTGTGAGACTATTTTCATGTGTTCAGTGCTCTTGCAGACAGTTTGTAAGGTCATTTGTCTTCTTCAAAACACTACTCCTTTCCAAACCAAAAAGGGATGGAGGAATGGAGTGATAGATGGATGGATGGATGGATGGATGGATGGAAGGGAAGGGAAAAAGGAAGGAAGGGAAGGAAGGGAAGGAAGGGAAGGAAGGGAAGGAAGGAAGGGAAGGAAGGAAGGGAAGGAAGGCAGGCAGGCAGGAAGGAAGGAAGGAAGGAGGGAAGGAAGGAAGGAAGGAAGGAAGGAAGGAAGGAAGGAAGGGAGCCCATAAAATTATATGAAAATCTCTCTACTTTCAGACAAATGTGAATCTGGATTCCATAATTCCTTTTTCCTTTTCCTTTTTCCTGACAAAATACAATATTTTTCTCCAAAATGAAAGCAAAAAATTGTACAAACAAAATGCACATGCAAGGTTGGTGGGGAGAGGGAGGGGGAGAGAGAAGAAGAAAAAGAGGAACAAACTTGACATTAAGATATTTGCTTGCCTTGGCCTAAAATGGAACAAGGAATTCTATTTAGTAACAGGCAGTTAGAAAGCCATTTGATCAATTCATACACTGTTGTTGTTTTTTCACAGTTATGATTATAGAAAATCCTTGAAAAAATTATGAGTAGTTAGGGAGGAAATTTAAAAGTGATGGTCTAAAATACTAATATTCACAATGGATGCCTGAGCCAAAAACAGTTTTTTCCTTCCCTAACACCCATTGCCCCTGATTCAGCAATAAATTCTCAGTATTGGAGAAAAACACCCCCCCTTTCTGCATATATTGTACATAAATCCCTCTTTTGCTATCTTTATTTGAAGTAAAGTCTTCAAATTAAATTGATATCTGGTGACTTCATAGCCACCTCCATGCCGTTTCCCTGGCAACTCTGTGGAAGTGATTGTACTCCACTTTCATCTGAAATGTTTTCCCAATTTCCCAATCTAGACCAGTGTTTGTCAACCTGGGCAGTTTGAAAAAATACGGACTGTAAGTTTCAAAATATTGGCTGAGTAATTCTGGGATTTGAAGTTCATGCATCCGCAAGTTCTAAGAGTAAGAAATCAAGGGGCCCCAACCTTTTGGACCTCAGGTTCCATTTATAATTTTAAATCCCGAGGACCACTAATATGAATCCAGCACACCACTTAGCTGAAGCACCTGGACTCCCAGTGACGAGATGGAGTTCTTCAGGCATTCTCTCCCTTCTCTCTCTTTCTCCCTCTCTTTCTCTTTCTCTCTCATCTCTCTTCTCCCCACTCTTTCTCTATGTTACAGTATCTCTCCCTCTCCATCTCTTTTTTCTTCTTTATCTTTCTCTCATTTCTCTCCCCCGTGTTTCTCTCATCTCTACATCTACGGTGGAGATTTCCAACCCCACCATAAGCGGCCTGGCCATTCCCATATTCCAGAGCTCTAGTCACAGGACTGGCCAATAGTCAACCTGGAGCAGGTCCTGTACCTGGGTGCGCCATGGACCACCAGAATTTTCTCACGGACCATCAGTGGTCCGCAGACCACCAGTTGGCAACTTGTGGTCTAGACCATTCAATAGGATATCTCTTCTCCAAGTACCAAGCAGGTCCAGTAGTGCTAAGTTGCTAGCATCAGACAAGAACCTTTGGAGTTGCTATTTTCTCACGTATTTTTAAAGATTTTCTTCCTTGTGACTAAAACATACAGAAACACATGAATGTTGTTTCTATTATAGCACACAGTATTGGCAATTGATGCTTCAGCAGAGATGCTAGTCAGTGGTGGGATTCACATTTTTTTTTACTACTAGTTCTATGGGCACGTCTTGGTGCATATGACATGGCTTGCTTGGTGGGCGTGGCAGGGGAAGGATACTGTAAATCTCCATTCCCTCCCCACTCTAGGGGAAAGATACTGTAAAATCTCATTTTCTTCCCAATCAGCTGGGACTCCAGAGGCAGAGAATAAATGGGGGTGGAGCCAGTCAGTGCTGGTATTTACCAGTTCTCCAAACTACTCAAAATTCCCACTACCGGTTCTCCAGAACTGGTCAGGACCTGCTGAATATCACCTCTGATGCTAATAAAGAAAAGGCAGGAGTAGGGAGGGAAGGAAGGATGGGGAAAAAATATCCCATGTAATACTTTCAACAATGACAAAAGTGAATGTAGAAATTTCTGGCTATTTTCAGAGAGGCAAGGTACTGTAAGATGGTAAAGGGATTTTACATTCACTGTAAATTTGTTTGGTTCTTTTTTCATTGCCACATGTCATTTTGAAATCATTTTAATTCACCAGATGGATGATTTCACACATACTGTTCCTGAATCACAATATATGCTCAGACTATGTGTCTTCAGTGCTATTATGCTTGCTCTTGCCATAATTGTATCTTTGCAACAGTTACTGGATGATGAAGATAATTACAATAATGATAATGATGACAGTGGTGTTTTAATTGATTCTATGTCCTTTCCTTCTCTCAATCATATTGATCTACTTCATATAATATGCAAATGTTGCATCAACTGTGCCATTCTTCCAGAGTTCCTATATTTATATTGCATCTTGACACAAATGCTGAAAAGAGATACATTCTCAGTGTCATCTACATATCTTTAAATGTCATTCTACAAGAAAGAAAATGAAGGGTGAAAAAGTCACAATAGCAATGAAAGTGCTGAGAGCTGAAGACAGAGAATATGTGACCTCCTGTTTCTGAAATACACCTTCCAACAGCATAGCAATAAAGGTATCTAATGGGGGACAAATTCTGTGAAGACTCCATTTTGAAACCAGCCACCTATAATACACTTTGGTCAGTATTGGATAGAAAACTGAAATGAATTCTTTCTTGGAATCTATTACCTGAAATGCATCAAAGATATATGTTTTTGTCAGATGAAACACATCCTGTTTTGTTGTTGTATGTATGTATGTATTTATGTATTTATGTATTTATGTATTTATGTATTTATGTATTTATGTGTTTGTTTGTTTGTTTGTTTGTTTGTTTGTTTGTTTGTTTGTTTGTTTATTTATTTATTTATTTATTTATTTATTTATTTATTTATTTATTTATTTATTTATTTATTTATTTATTTATTTATTTATTTATTTATTTGTTTGTTTGTTTGTTTATTTATTTATTTATTTATTTATTTATTTATTTATTTATTTATTTATTTATTTATTTATTTATTTATTTATTTATTTATTAGATTTGTATGCCGCCCCTTTCGTAGATTTTCACGGGTACAGGTATGACGGTCTTGGTATATTTGGGTTTCTTCCCGTGTAGGATTTGGAAATTTCTGGTGATGTTTCGATGAGGTCCCACTCATCATCTTCAGGCTGGTGTTTCTGTCCTTGTTCTAAGGAGAACACACACACACATATATATATGTATGTATAATCTATAGAGGGAGATTATACATGCATATATATATATATATATATATGTATGTATGTATAATCATCATATATATATGTGCATTATCTATATATATTAACCCCACAGTTAATATCACATTGCTGCGTGTTAACTGTGAGATTTTGTTTGGTATTTTTGATTTTCAAATCCTTCCTAAGGATCTAAGATAGCTAAATATATTATTGTAATATATTATTGCTTCATCAAATAAGTTATTCATCATCATCTTCATCATCTTCATCTTCATCATTGTCTAATTAATATCCCATGTAGGGATTCATCTAAAATACAATGCAGGCACACAGGCACATACTCAAAAGTTATACATATACTATAATTTAACCTGATTCTTTAACCATGGATGAAGTAGAAAGGTTTAGTTTTTATACCTGCCGCAAAACAGTACCAGGTTTTCAACTTTTTTCACTGCTTCATATTTTCACATATGTGTTTTTTCTATCTATATAGCACTAGATTATGAGTTCCTTTATGAGCTTCCATATAAGCATTTTGCAAAGATTTTGCTTTTTCCTTTCTGAAATGTCTTGCTGGCAAAACTGCTTTTGTTGGTGTTGGAATTTAAATGGAACATCAGAAATAACTGAAGTGGCAGATGGAGACATTTATAACTTGCTATAAATTACAATAAATAAAAATTCAGTTCTATAGCAATTTCTGGGCTATACAAACTGCAAAATACTTGGGTCTATCTTCTTCCCCCTGCAGTCTCCCTCCCACTCCAATCATAGCTGTCTTAATTCTTCTACAGGGTTTTATATGATGTATAATTCTGAAAGGCAGTTAGCCAAGGCTTCCATGCAATAAGATATTGAAGAAGGCATTTTGAGGGGGGAGGTGTTGTGGGTTTTCTGGCACAACTGCTTTTAATTGCTCCTATTCACTGGGTTTTTTAAAAGTGTGCATGTTGGAAGTGGATTTAAAGAATTTGAACTGTAATTAGTTATCATTGCAGCTGTACCATCTGCATCTTTGGGGAAATAGCAAATTGAACTAATCACCAATAATTGTTTCCAAGATATTTAGCATATCTTATATTTGAACATCAATGCATAACAAATGTTTATATTGGTTCATTCATTTCTCCTCTTCCTTGTTTCATCATCCAAAGTCTCCACTAGGGTGCTACTTCAATGCAGCTGAAAAAGGTACCTGTGGCGTGTCTCAGTGTTATTTAAATTTGTGTGTAAAAATTACCTTGAACATTCTCTTCATACTATTTGTATGTATTAAGTCTATATTCCTGTATGATTTGGTAGTAGAAGAGTGGGCAAACCTGTTGTGTGTTACTAAAGCCTGGTTAGGAAATGGCAATAAAGTTATGAAGACACCAATATTATAATGTTATGTTTGTCAACTGATTTCTTTCATTTTATTTTTTTAAAAGCAGTAGAATATGAGTCAAATCAGTGCTTGTATTCGACTTTCCATTTGCCTTTGCCTGTAGAGACATAGCTGTTAAAACCAACCACTTTCTGAGTTGTTGGGCTCCAGCTGGTGAACTGCTTAGCCAAGATTTTAGTTATCCTCCTATTTTCTCTTGCCAGCAACTGAAGAAGCAATACTTTAACGTTTTTTTGACTTAGTTGATCCCAGGATGCTCCTTGGTTTCTGAGGAGTTCTGGAAATGAAGTGCCAGAAGAGACTAAAAGAGTGCTCTTGGAGATAGATGAAGAGCAAACCCAACTGAAGCCAAGTAAGAGCTCACATTATGGATTTATTAGAGCAACAGCAGAAATAAGATACATTATTTTTCTGCTTTTGTTGCATCTGTGTAGTCCTGTTCAATTAAGTTAATTCTTTGGGGAAGAATGGACTGATTGGTCATGTCCAGGGCTACTGGGAGGAATATTTTAGTTATGTAGTACATAAAGTATCTTGGATTCTTTTGTACTCTTACTGTACAAGTCTTGTTAAAGTGACCAAAGCAAGTCCTTGTATGATTAACTGGGATGAAATCTATTTTGTCCCTCTTGAATAAGTGATTGGCTAGAATCCTCAGAGCTGTGAAGCTGGACACTCGTTTATTAGATCTATGATTTTCCTGGCTGTTGAAAGGTGCCAGGAAGTGGCATGTGATTAAGTCTATGTGATTATATCAGCTTCCCTGAGCAAGAAGTGAGTTTGTTTCCCTTGAAAAGGATGGTCAGGTATACCCAGTGAAGGGCTACCAAATTTTTTACTACCATATTGTAGATGTGGTTTATGCATTTTCTTTCAACATCTTTCAGTGAAAATTGGGTGCTCTGGGGTGGAGCTCCATTTTCGCTACCCCACTGTCTTCCCCACCCCTGGTCTGTGCAGCAGCCCACCCCTGGGTGCACCTCCTTCTTTAGGAAACCATTGACATACCCACCAGTCTTGGACAATTGTCAATCTTCAAACTTCCTTTCTACTGTAATCTCACAGAGTCAATAATTTTTCTCTCTCTCATAGATAGATCAGCTCTAAATTTAGATATATTTTTGTGGTTTTGCCATATTTGTTGCTCTTAGCTTCTTCCCAACATTTTTAATGTTTGCTATTATTGTTTTTAATTGTATAAGCCTCTTTGCCTTTGTGCTTTGGATAATTTGACTTAATGAACTGATTTTAAAATGTTTTGCACTCTGTGCATACAACAAGAATCCCAAATGAAATGCTAGATGAAATAGGTATTCTTCTTCTCTGCTCTTTAACAATGAACAGTGACTAAAGTGAGTGGATCAGGGGACAAAGTTTGTTTGCATGGAAATTAGAGGTGGGTTTGGACTGTTTGCCTGAACCGGTAGCGATCTGCTGCTGACATTAGGATGATGTCATGGAACCAGTTCAGTTGGTGCAAATCTGTGGGTGCTGCGATTTTGGGGGGGGGGGTAAATTTTTAAAAAAGAAATTCAGATTTTTTTTAAAAAAATGTTTTATCTTCTGAGTATGCATAGAAGCTGACTATCTGGCATTGTGCATGTGATCATCATCTTGTTCTTGGCTTTTAAAAAAATATTTTGGCTTTTCTGCCACTGCGCACTCACGTGGCATGGCCACATGTCGCAGGAGGAAGCAAATGGGCATCAACATAATTTAGATCCCAACCCTGCATGGAATGACATGCAATCAGCTTTCCTTCTATGTAGTTGATTCTTGAAAAGGATCATACAGTTGGCTTCTCTATCTATGACTGGATGATGAAATGCTTTACTAAGAACTGTAAACAATTCATGCATAAATGGTTTCTATACAGCTGCTGCCTCCATCCCATCCAGAAATGCAGTATAATTGCTGCTGTTCTCCACTGTTATTTAATAGATTTAGCTAACAAAAGACTTTCACAACAACTCCAATTTTCAGTATTAAAATTAACATAATCTTTGATTTTTTTAAAAAACAGCAAAAATTCTTTCTTTATTTGAAATAAGCCTAGTTAATTCACAGGAAATGATGCGTTATTTACAAAACTCTAATATGAATATTCTTTTAAGAAAACCACTGTCTTTAACTTGATGCTTCAAAAGAGAACGTAAGCAACACCGAATAGCAAAACTGTCCTGGGTAAGATTATCAGTTTGAAATATGATTAGTGTGAACTTCTCTGAGCTTCATGGGAGGAATCAAGAGTACAGGATCTCAAGTCAAGAACTGTTTTAAAAATGCAGAGCCGCTTTAAATCCATGTGCAAGACTCATCCAATCTGTAGCTGAGGACAGAATCCAGTCACTGCAGAGATAGTTCTAAACTTCTCATGGCCAAGATGTAGAAAATTGTCATAGAAGTCTGCTCCTTCACATAGCATAGCATAGGGAAAATACCAAGGGCTATAACTTTTCTATTTTTCTAATAAAATTAAATGAAATTTTCAGACACATTAGACCTTTAGGAAAAGATGAAATGTGTCTAATTTTGTTGGGATAGAAATGTAGATTTTCAATCTGACTCTTTTGCCAAATTGTCTTTTGAGGGAAAAGAGTATAATAAAAAGTTACATTATATTAGCCCCTGCTTTGAAGCACACTATTTCTAAGTGTTAGCAGAAAAATTAAAGGCCATCAGGTATTTTGATGTTTTGGTTTTATTTTCTTCCTTACTCATGCTACCCTCAAATTTAATTAACAAATAAATATGACAAATTCACAAGCTCTTTTCTCCTTCCTTTTTTCCCCCTTTCCTTTCCTTCCTTTTCCTCCTTCCGTCAGCCCAATTATATCGATATAACCTTTAGCATATTAGTAACACTGTTCTGCCTGGCCACATGGATGAAAGCCAACTAGAGTAGCTGCCACATGGCAGTTGCTTCAGGGGACAGATTTTATGTGCAACGTGTTTTGCCCTATAATTCATATTCATCTCATGAAAAGTTTCCACACTGCTGCCAGATATTTCAGATAATGCTTTGATGAAGTCAAAGGGACCCATGAGGTTCCATTTAATTACCTGAAATTCTTTGCCCTTACTTTTGCACATTAGTTTTCTTACAGTGATACTTCTATCTACAGCTGCACATCAATGGAACTGAAGAAGTCTGGCTTTTGTACCAATCAGAGGTTTATGTACCATAAAAATGCTTCCAATAAACAAGTCGTGAAAAAATACTTCTTAGATATGTGTATTCATACTTATATATATTTTGTTGGGCGAACCCCAAAAAGTTCGAATTCGGGTTTGGCACCTGAATTTTTAAAAAAGTTCGGGTTCAGCACCCGAACCTGAACTTTTGCCAAACTTTCAAGTTCGGCACTCGGGAAAGCGCCAGGAAGCGCCACCGCCCAGCTGTCACCTTCCGGAACATCCGGGGCACTTCCCGGCGCTCTCCTGAACCCAAATCTGAACTTTGCCAAACTTCTGGGTTTGGCGTTCGGGAGACCACCGAGAAGCGCCCCGGCTGTTTCTGAAGGTGACAGCTGGGCGGCGGCGCTTCCCAGAACAGCCAGGGAGCTGTCGGCCAGCCGGGAGGCACAAAAGGAGGTGGGGAATCCCACGAGGGTATTCCAGGGGCAGAGCTTTGACGTCACTGAAACATCCTTCCTGGAGTCCCCATTTCAGCCGGCCAGGAAGGATGTCTCAGTGACGTCAAAGCTCCATCCCTGGAATCTCCTTGTGGGATTCCCCACCTCCTTTTTTACCTCCCGACTGGATGATAGCTCCCCAGCTGTTCTGGGAAGTGCCACCGCCCAGCTGTCACCTTCAGAAACAGCCACGGCGCTTCTCGATAGTCTTGCGAACACCGAACTTGGAAGTTCAGCAAAAGTTCGGGTTCGGGAGAGCGCCAGGAAGTGCCACAGCTGTTTTGGAAGGTGACAGCTGGGCGGTGGCGCTTCCTGGCACTCTCTTGAACCCGAACCAGAACCCAAACTTTTGCCGAACTTCCGGGTTCGGCGTTTGCGAGACCGCCAAGAAGTGCCCTGGCTGTTTCTGAAGGTGACAGCTGGGCGGTGGGGCTTCCTGGTGCTCTCCTGAACCCGAACCCAAACTTTTGCCGAACCTTTGCAAAAATTCAGATTCAGGTTCGGTATACCGAACCGCGCAAAGTTCGGTACGAACCCAAACTTTGCAGGTTCTGTTCACCCAACACTAATTATATATTATACTGTGTGTATATTATACTGTGTGTGTGTGTGTATGTATGTATGTGTATGTATGTGTGTATGCGTGTGTGTGTGTGTGTGTGTATGTGTATATATATATATAAATATATGTGAATGATGAGGCAGCAGCCATCTCGATCACCGGAACATAGAAACTTTAATAAAACCACTTAGCTTTCGTTAGCGTGCTGCTAACTTCGTCAGAGTATTAAAATGCCATGGGAGACAATCACCTTTATAAAGCATTATTCAGTCTGCTCATTGCCCGCGTCATAGGGCCACACCCTTCCCTCCCCTCTGCGGCAAGCCTAATTGTGGGCTTGTTCATGCTGGCTAAAGGGGGATCTACCGCTTTTACTCGTGTCTGTTGCCTCTTTCCCTCCCCAAGGGAGGAGGTGGAGTTATGAGGCAATACTTCGGAGCTGTTTGGTATTACTTTCCCCCCCCCATTATCGTTGTTACTTTCTATAGTGGTACATGTCTGCTCTTGCAATTTTTTTGCCCATGCCCTCGTCTTAGGTCTGCACTGTTCTAATCCCCCCTTGTCCCCTATGTTGGAACTGCATTGTGCCCCTCCCCCTCTACCTCCATGTTGCTCCAGTATGTTCCCTTGCTTCCCGTTGGGGGTTGCTCTACCCTCATTTAGCTGGTTTCTATGCCCGGCCTGGGGAATTCTGTTAGGGGCTTTATCCAATCCTAATGACCTATCCCCTTTAAGTCGTTGCTGGTGCCTTAAAGCCTGGTATGCCGATGGCATATCAATATGTCTATTTAAAGAATTTTCATTAGAGAACCAGGCTTCTTTTAGGAGGCGACCTCCCTTGGTTTCATCTCGCGCCAGAATCTCAGTTCCCTGGAAATCGAAGCCATGATCCTGCTCCTCCATGTGTATCCAAATCTGGGAACGCTGTTCATGATGTCGGACCGCCAATTTGTGTTCGTGTATACGAGTTCTCAATCTTTTTGCCGTTTCCCCCACATAGTGGTGTGCACAATTATTGCAGTTTATTCCATATATCCGGACATTCAGTTTACGGTGGAGGAGGAGGCCAACAGTAAACTGGCCTTTCTAGATGTACAGATTAACCGGAACCCAGATGGAAGCATCGACACGGAGGTATACCGGAAGACCACCAACACGGACCGCATGTTACACAACGAAAGCAATCACCCCAACGCACATAAAGTCAGTTGTATACGGACATTATTTAACAGGATAAAAACTCACTGTAGCACACGGGCAGCCAAACAAAAAGAACGAGCGTATCTTTATCAAACTTGTATACGTCATGGCTACTCGAGAGATTTTATCCAACGGTGCGTCACACCCAGACTCCGGCAACCTACTGAAAGCGCAAATGAAACATCAGCGTGGAGGGTACTCCCATACATACAAGGGGTATCCGAAACAGCCGCACGCATACTGGCACCCCACGGGGTCAAAGTAGCGCATAAGCCAGATCAAACTTTGAGAAAATCAGTAATGCGCCCGAAGGAAACCTTAGTGAAGGAGGAGTCCTCCTCGGTAATTTACCGTATAAACTGCAATAATTGTGCACACCACTATGTGGGGGAAACGGCAAAAAGATTGAGAACTCGTATACACGAACACAAATTGGCGGTCCGACGTCATGAACAGCGTTCCCAGATTTGGATACACATGGAGGAGCAGGATCATGGCTTCGATTTCCAGGGAACTGAGATTCTGGCGCGAGATGAAACCAAGGGAGGTCGCCTCCTAAAAGAAGCCTGGTTCTCTAATGAAAATTCTTTAAATAGACATATTGATATGCCATCGGCATACCAGGCTTTAAGGCACCAGCAAAGACTTAAAGGGGATAGGTCATTAGGATTGGATAAAGCCCCTAACAGAATTCCCCAGGCCGGGCATAGAAACCAGCTAAATGAGGGTAGAGCAACCCCCAACGGGAAGCAAGGGAACATACTGGAGCAACATGGAGGTAGAGGGGGAGGGGCACAATGCAGTTCCAACATAGGGGACAAGGGGGGATTAGAACAGTGCAGACCTAAGACGAGGGCATGGGCAAAAAAATTGCAAGAGCAGACATGTACCACTATAGAAAGTAACAACGATAATGGGGGGGGGGAAAGTAATACCAAACAGCTCCGAAGTATTGCCTCATAACTCCACCTCCATGGGAAGAAACCTGAATATGCCAAGACCGTCATATATATATATATATATACAGTATATATATATATATATATATATATATATATATATATATATATATATATATATATATACATATACATACATACATACATACACACACACACACACACACACACACACACATATAAATATATAAATATATATATATATATATATATATGATGGTCTTGGTATATTTGGGTTTCTTCCCGTGTAGGATTTGGAAATTTCTGGCGACGTTTCGACGAGGTCCCACTCGTCATCTTCAGGCTGGTGTTTCTGTCCTTGTCATATATATATATATATATATATATATATATATATATATATATATATATATATATTTGTTTTCGTAAATTTTCACGGGTATATGTATGTAGATTGTTCTGAGTTCGGGTTTTGCCCTGTGTAATGTTTTGCATGTCTATGCGACGTTTCGGCGAAATCACATTCGCCATCATCAGGCTGGAGTTCCAATCTTTGTGTTTTTGCAAATGAATATTAGCAACTGACATTTCTTCTTAGCATGTAGTGTGGGGGTGGAGATTTGCTTTGAATGTAGCAAATAGATTGGGTGACTATGCTTCCGTGATCTGATTGGTTGGTGTAATCATGGTTATAGAAGGAATGGCATGAAGATTATGAAGTGTTTTGTTTAAGTCTGATTTCCAAATATAAAATTCTAAAATCATAATAATTAAAGGATTGACATATTGATTATAATGAAGTGTTTATTTTGTTTAAGGCTGGTTTCCAAATCTCTGGCAGGCGCGAGGTATCATCCCTTTTATTTAAACAAAAAGATCTTTTTTCAATTTCGATAGCTTCTAGAGAGATTCTTTTATATAAATTCTCTGTTTTGTGGAGTAATTTAGTTTTTTCGTCGCATAGACATGCAAAACATTACACAGGGCAAAACCCGAACTCAGAACAATCTACATATATATATATATATATATATATATATATATATATATATATATATATATATATATATGTCACATGTTTAAGCTGAATTTGAAAATTAAGGGAGACTAGGATAGATCTATTTCGGCCTTATTTTGGCCTCATCAGCTAGCCATACCCACTGGGACTTGAACCTGCAACCTTTGCCTTGTAAGGCAGAGAATTATCTTCTAGGCTACAGTATCCAATCCCTTCAGCTCTGTACCAGGGAAGGGTTACATTTTGTGTCGAATCACCCTGGTATATTGAAGGAACATCACAGCTCCTTTTTTTTTCGCCTCTCGGCCCAACCCAGGGCCATTTCCAAGGCAGTTAATTTTATTGATAGCCGACAATTCTATCTGTATGTGTCACATGTTTAAGCTGAATTTGAAAATTAAGGGAGACTAGGATAGATCTATTTCGGCCTTATTTTGGCCTCATCAGCTAGCCATACCCACTGGGACTTGAACCTGCAACCTTTGCCTTGTAAGGCAGAGAATTATCTTCTAGGCTACAGTATCCAATCCCTTCAGCTCTGTACCAGGGAAGGGTTACATTTTGTGTCGAATCACCCTGGTATATTGAAGGAACATCACAGCTCCTTTTTTTTTTCGCCTCTCGGCCCAACCCAGGACCATTTCCAAGGCAGTTAATTTTATTGATAGCCGACAATTCTATCTGTATGTGTCACATGTTTAAGCTGAATTTGAAAATTAAGGGAGACTAGGATAGATCTATTTCAGCCTTATTTTGGCCTCATCAGCTAGCCATACCCACTGGGACTTGAACCTGCAACCTTTGCCTTGTAAGGCAGAGAATTATCTTCTAGGCTACAGTATCCAATCCCTTCAGCTCTGTACCAGGGAAGGGTTACATTTTGTGTCGAATATATATGTGTGTGTGTGTGTGTGTGTGTGTGTGTGTGTGTGTGTTTTCGTAGATTTTCACGGGTATATGTATGTAGATTGTTCTGAGTTCGGGTTTTGCCCTGTGTAATATTTTGCATGTCTATGCGACGTTTCGGTAAAATCACATTCACCATCATCAGGCTGAAGTTTTAAGCTTCGTGTTGCTGTACATATGGAATGTTTGTAACTGCCACATTCAAACCAAATCTCCACCCCCAACACTATATATAAGGAAGAAATGGCAGTTACAAACATTCCATATTTACAGCAACACGAAGCTTAAAACTTTAGCCTGATGATGGTGAATGTGATTTCACCGAAACGTCGCATAGACATGCAAAATATTACACAGGGCAAAACCCGAACTCAGAACAATCTACACACACACACACAGGGAGTTTTATTAATTTTATTAATTAGCTAAGAAATAAACCATTAAGGCTTGCACATTGTTTACAACCATAGTTTAATATAATGTGTGTGCTGTGTTTGAAAAATATAGGATTTGAACATATTTAATATATCTTATATTTTTGTTTTAGCTATGCCTGAAATTTATCTTCTCTATATAGTGAAGATTCAAGGCATACTACAAACAGGTAGGTGAATAAGACTACAATTACATTGGTAGAATTACAAAAGATGCAGGGTATATCTCCGTAAAGGAACAAAGCATTTTCCTATTCGCCAAACTTGACATGATCTTAAGCATGATATCTCAACTTTTCTTCCTCCTTTGTCTCCATTATTTGTAGGTCACCCATAGTCTAACTTTCAAACCCCAATGCAGCTGCTCAAATCAAGAAGTGACTATGCCTAAAGAAATATGCATATCAGGAAATGAAGCCATTTTAAACCACTGAAGCAGATGATCCGATCAATAGCTCTTGGCCACAAGATACCACTTTTGCCTAGCTACAGTTATTAGAATCTCTATCTTTCCAATAGGCAACAAAAGTATCTTAAAGAAGATTGAGGAGAGGTATCTCACCCTCAATAATCCCAATGCGTTCCATTATTTAATCATAATACAGTTAAATAATCACAAGGAAATATTCACTCCCATTAACCTCAGGTTAAAGCAAACCCAAAGGACATCATGAATGAAAGTTAATCTTGACTGGAGACCAATCAGCCTAAAGGAAGGACAAAAGATCATTCAGCAATGCAAGTAACATGTGTCTTTTATGCTTACATAAAGGAAAGGAGAGGACCATGACTTTTTATCCTTTTGTCGGTAAAAAAAAGTCTCCAAAACCTTCTGTCCCTCCGTAGTATATGCAAATGGGACTCATTGTTAAACTCCTTCTGTTAAACCAGTGGCCCCCAAAATACGGCCCGGGGGCCGCATGCGGCCTGCTGAGGCCATTTATCCGGCCCGCGGGTGAGCCTCTCGGCCTGGAGAAACCCCCGTGGGCTCTGAGCCCCACCCAGCTTCTCCGGCTGTGTCTGGGGACCACACCACTGTCCCTTGTAAGGCGTGCTGCCACTTACACAAAAAACAACAACCGTGCAGTCTTTTCCAAGGCCGCATTGGAGAGATGGGCATCGGAGTTGGGGTGGGGAGTGACAAGGAAAGTGCGGGGAAGTCTTGCACCAGTGAAGGTTCGCACGCGCCTATGCGCACAAGCTCCCCATTCCACTGCCAGCCTCCCATGCACCTGGGAGGGGGGGGAGGCTGAGCAGTCCACCGCGAACTTCAAAGAGACTCAGCAGCTCCTTCTCCTTCCCCACCACCTGTATCTATTGCTGGCTCCGCCCACCAAGGTTGGGATTGCGCCCAGAGGAGGTGGTGAGTCTCTGTGCCCACTCTCTGAGGCACCTCCGTATCCGAAGCCGGAGTGACCACGGCGAGAATGTCCCCCTCGATTTCATCTCACCCGAGGTAAAGGAAGGCCTGCCGAAAGCTGAGCTGGGCACAACACACACACATACATGCACATACCCGCCTCTTCCTTTGAGTTGCCATCTCCCGTTTTCTGAATGGGGATTGAATGGGAGTCCGGGGTCAGGGGGGGGTTAGAGGCTTGTCGGGCAAGTTCTCCATGGGGAGAGAAGAGGGAGGGTGAAAGAGGGAAAAGACAGAGAGAAGTGGGGAGAAAGAAAGAAAAGGGAAAGAATAGGGAAAAAGAGGGAGGGAAAGAGAAGTGGAGAGGAAGGAAGGAGAGAGGGAAGGAAGGAATGGGGAGAAAGAGAGGGAGAGGGAAAGGGAGGGAGGGAGGAAGAGAGATAGCAAGAGAGATAGTGAAAAAAAGAGAGAGAGAACAAGAGAGAGAAAGCGAGAGAAAGAGAGAGAGAGAAAGCAAAAGAGAGAGAGAGAGAAAGAGAGTGAGTGAGAGAAAGAAAGCAAGAGAGAAAAGGAGAGGCAAGAAGGAGGGAGGCAGGGAAGGAAGGGAGGAGAAATGGAGGGAAAAGGAAGGAAGGAAAGAAGGAAAGAAGGAAGGAAGAAGTAATGAAGGGAACAAGGAAGGAAGGAAGGAAGGAAGAATGAAATGAATGGAGGGGCGGAGTGAGGAAGGACTTTTTTGGGGGGTGTAATTTTTTTTAAAAAATTCTCTCAACATAAATTCAAACAATACAGTGTACTATCTAATTTTCCATGAATAAAATGCGGTATTTTGTTAGTAACTAATATCAATCATAAAAAAAGTTGTCATCCAGGTACATACTTTTCTTTTAATTAAATTCCCTCTTAATGTTCCTTCAAAAAGTACAACACCAATTATATTTCTAACGTATTAACCATTCTGACAAAGTGCTTCCTTCTTTCTTTATACATTTTTCTATAAACCAAGAAAACCTTGTATAGCCAATCAGATGTTAACAAAAGAAAATTAAAAACAAAACATAAACTTTTGTGAATTTCAGACTTCCCACCTCCTCTAAATAGTATGTTCCCATTTTGTTTTTTACTTTAAAATAAGGTATGTGCAGTGTGCATAGGGATTTGTTCTTTTTTTTTTAATAGTCCGGCCCTCCAACAGTCCGAGGGACCATGAAATGGCCCCCTGTGTAAAAAGTTTGGGGACCCCTGTGTTAAACTAATGAAGTTTTCAGATAACACAACAGTGATTGGTCTCATCCGAGACAATAATGAATCCACCTGCAGACAAGTGTTCGAACCAACACCCTTGTGGTGCGACCAAACAAACCAGAACTGAACACACTCAAAACTGTAGAAATGGTGGTAGACTTTAGCAGAAACCCTCCCATTCTACCACATCTTACAATACCAGACAACACAGTATTAACAGTAGAGACCTTCACACTTCTAGGTTGTATCATACCTCAAGACCTAAAATGGACACCTAACATCAAAAACATCGTCAACAAAAGCACAATAAATAATGTTCTTTCTGCGCTATCTCAGGAATCTCAAACTGCCCAAGGAGTTGCTGATACAGTTCTACAGAGGAATTATTGAGTCTGTCCTCTGCATCTCTATAACTGTCTGGTTTGGTTCTTCATAGACTTCAGAGGATAATAAGAATTGCACAAACAACAATTACTGCCAACCTGTCTTCCATTGAGGACCTGTATACTGCACAAGTCAAAGGATGGGCCGTGAAAATATTTACTGATCTCTCACATCCTGGACATAAATTGTTTCAAAACAATGTTATAGAGCACTGCGAATCAGAACAACTAGATACAAGAACAATTTTTCCCAAATGCCATCACTCTACTAAACAAATAATTCCTTTGCCACTTTTAAACTAATCACTAAGGCTCTATCATACTATTAATCTTCTTATCGTTCCTATCACCCATCTCATCCCACTTATGACTGTATGACTGTAACTTGTTGCTTGTTTCCTATTATATTGATTTGCTTGCTTATTTGTACCCTATGACTATCAATAAGTGTTATGTCTTATGATTCTTGATGGATGTATCTTTTCTTTTTATGTACACTGAGAGCATATGCACCAAATTCCTTATGTGACTAATAATCACACTTGGCCAATAAAGAATTCTAATTTAATCTTTCATAATGTGACACAATTTTGCATTATTTGAATTTCTCAAGGGGGTCATGACTCAATGCCTCAATACATGTCTCAATTCACAAATGGGATTCCACTTATTTTTTTAAAAAAATCAGTGTTAGGTTGAGATTTGTTGTGATGGTGTCGTCTATTTTTAATCAGTACTTAAGCTGGATTAGTTCATACTAAACTACTTTAAGTGACTATGGCAGCTAAGTGACTCAGGACTATTAAAAGTGAATGAAGAGAAAATTGGCTTTGTACTGTTCTTAGCAATTTTCAGGTAGAGGCTTTGCTGTTGAAAATCTATCATGCATGTGTAAGTATTAGTGTAAAGCTGCATTCCTTGGTAAAGTTGAATATTTTGCACACAGCTTTACAAGGCACGTAGTCAAGATGAATAACCAATAAGGATAGCACTGAGCATTCAGAATATTAATGAACTATATAATTCCTTATTCTATGAACAGCACCATGAGGATACTCTGTTCAATTTATGCTACATGCTCACACCATTCCAAGAATTATTCATAGTAATGGAGAGAAGATGCCCTCCATTGTTCTGGTCTATATCATCCACAAGTCCTGGATCATGCAGAGGAATATTGAATATTGGAGCTGTGATTCCAAGCATTTATGGAAAAACAGAGTACCCAAACCAATGCAGTCTGTACTGATTATGGCTATTTTTCAGACTGCTGATACCCTCTAATTTGTATTGAAACTTGCATTTATGTCTATTGAAAGCTTTGCTTACCACTACTCAAACAAAAATTCCTCATATGGAAATGATTTATAATAATAAATTCACATGCTTTTGAGCACATACAACCGAAATGAATTATTTCTTGGCATATTGAAAGGCTAAGGTTACAATCATTCTGCTAGTTTTTTGCATTTTCTCAAAATATCTCAGTTCTTAAGCATTAAACATCCCTTAGCTCTTAATCTGTAGTACCTGTAGATATACTGATGTCATCATCTATACTAAGGAAAGGAAGAAAGGCATACCTCCAAAGCATAATAAATAACCCAAATAATTTTAACTTTATATTTAAAAAAAAAAACACTTTTCAGAATCTTATGCTCTTAGCTCCACTTTTATTACTCCCAAATCCCATTATGAGCTATATCTTTTAAAGGAAAAGTCATTTCATTAAGCAACTTGCTAACAGAAAGAACATAGGATATTACCCCATTGTGACTTGCTTGGAGGAAGGTACACTTTCTGTAGGAGGAAAGCAGGCAGAACTAGAGAGCAGAGTAAAGTATGTTATCAGTTTAAAGCCCTTGCTTTGTTACAGGGGCAGGGGCAGAGAGAGAGAAAGTGCAAGAGAAAAACTCAAATGTACCTAGAGCAGTATGTCTACCTGGCAACCTATAAATCAAACGTGGAAAGACAGACTTTGTCCATTCTGTGGGAAAGAGTCTCAGAAGTTTTCCGCAAAGTCATATTATGAGGAAAGACCAAGGGACTAAGAATCCGTCCAAAAACCGACCCTGAGAGGTGAGAGAGAGAGAGAGAGAGAGAGAGGAGTGAGAGAGAGGGGTGAGGAATCGATGCCACAGCAGCCCTCCCCCACTAAACAGATTCAGGACGCTGTTTGATTTAATATCAGGCTGCGCGGAGCCCGAGAAATAAAGAGATAGAGAGGGATGAGGGAGAGGCGAGAGAGGAAATAAACTAACATCACCACCACGACAGTCCTGGCCCACAAATAGACCTAAGATGCCAAGAGCTATATGGTGGGAGCGCTCGGCATCGGAAAGTCTATCAGGTGGAGGGCCTACCCGGACCAGCTGCTGCTGTGAGAGAGAGGGCCGAGAGAGCAAGGCGGAGACTGCAAAAAAATGCCGATGAAGCTGGAGGACTCTACTAAAGGCCATGGAGTCTGTATGCAGACTGCGTGACATCGTGGGGGGGGGCTAGTGAATTGGAAGTTCCCCCCTATAACTACAGAGGTGTTGGATGGTGACCAGAGGGACCAGCGTAAATCGGGGAGTTCTGTAGAAATGGAGGAGCTGAAGACAGGAAAAGACCAGGAGGGCCGGCGGGTGGCAGCGGTCGGCACAAAAGAGCCTGGGAAATAGAACTAGTAAACCCAGGACTCAGACATTTCCCACTGAACTTGAATATCTCCTGAACAGCTGAATTCCTGACCTGCCAATCATAAGTCTTCCTCATACTCAGTCTCCCAATAACTTCAGTGGTATAATGGGAGCCCCCATTATCAAACATAATTACCTTATTACAGGTAATTATCATGGCAAACATTAGAGAACAGTTTGGGGATTCCATACAGGAAGTTACAGCAACTAGCCTGATTAAGAAACTTCTACATGGCAGTAGAAGAATCCGGCAATATAAAAGGAATGCAAATTAATCACAACAGATCTGGGTGCAAATAAAATAGCTCTGATGGCTCAGTTCAGGAAGGATCTGAATTACTGGATTGCAAATGAATTTATCAGATAAAGAGTTCCACAGATTAAATCAACATTTCCAGCTTTGGGTAATTACATAGACATGTTTGTAAGAGATCCTATCTTCAGCCATTGTAGGCTACCAACAACCCCCACTCACGATCCTACCTTCATCCCACTCATGCCCACAGAAACTAACTAGAGAGGAGAGGAATGTATGGAAATAGGGTATTAAGGAGTGTGCAGAACAATCCTTGAATTATCAAGGACATGCAAAGAGGAAATGTGGAATTCCAGTAGATATCCAGGAGATATTAGTAACTATTCAGTCATACAAAACAGATACATTAAAGTTCAATTAGTGTTTACTTTAGAAATAGCACAGTCAAGTTAAACAGTCCAGTCATATACATTCAAATCAGTCAATATCTATTAATACCATAATAAAATTACAAACCTATCTTTACCTTATATATCAGACATATATTACAGCTTGCAAATATATCAATCTAACACAGAGCTTATTATATCAGTCACACTGAATCAGCAGAAAGAACAGAGAGAGCAGAGAGAGAATCATGCTTATAGCTCTCTCATGACAATTTGCAACACTACTTTTTAAAGCTATAGTACTTCAATACAAACAAACATTCATTGTTAGATTGTTTATATATTGCAAACCCAATTGTCTTGTACAGAGTACTAACATAGGGGCAACAAACAGACACTTGCAGCTAAAAAAAGGTTATGATAAAGAGATTTAGCACTCCATTTCTAGATTTAGCACTCCTAATCAGGATACATGCTTAGGAACTGCCATTCTAGGGCACCCAGAAGAGGAGAAAGACAGTTCAGACAATAAATTCACTAAAGAGCAGATAGAGCTGGAGGGTGGAGTTAAATATGTCATTAGTTTAGAGTCTTTGCATTGAAACTATCAATAATAATTTCTGATAAGCCACTACCAGATCGAAGTCCAAATCCCCCTTGAATTCTATTTGCCCTTATCTAACAAGTTAGTACTAACCATAAATTGACTAAACTCCTGTTTAAAGGCTTTATAAACTGTTTATTTATAACTAGTAGCTGGATACCCATGCTTCGCTACCAAACTATGTTATCTGGCTTGATAAATTTACAGTTAAAGTTTGAAAATTTATGTAGAATGTATAACTGCTCAGAATCAGAACATATTCATATAATATAACTGACAGTTGGAACAGAGTTATTTTCAGGTGGGGAGGGGGAGTAGAATGTCTAATTCCTTAGCATAAGAATGTGTTAATTAATATAATACTGTATAAGAAATACTAATGATCTGACAGTCATTTCTAAAATCTTTTCTTAGCGAGCACCTAGAAGCCAAGAGGAACATACATGCCAACTTTCAGGTTTGTAGGTTTTACAGTTCCAGAGATTTCATGATGAGTGAGTAGTATTTGACTTTTGTATATATAGATAAATTGTTTATGCTGCAACCTTGAAAATGATCTTGATTCTGTGTGCCTGACAATTTATTTCATATTCGGCAGAAATAATCACAATCTATTAGCAAAGGGCTTATGAAGCACCTTAATTAAGGTGTTTCATAAGCCCCAAATCTCCCTACATTGCTAAGAAAGGCCTGAAGAGGAAGTGCAAATATGTTTGGAGCTATTGCAATATAATCAGAAATGTACAGATTGCTATAATATCAGTAGCATTTTCCATTGTAATGATAGCTTGACTCAGCTTAGCCTACATAGCCAGAGGCAAGAAGAGTCTTAATAACAAGAATTGGATGGATTCCACAGTTAAATGAAAAACTTGTCTGGTATTAATCCTATCCTGTAACCGAATATGGTAATTCTATATTTTTTCCCATCTCTCTCTCTTCCAATTGAAAGGCATAACTACATATCCTTGTCAAATTAGTCATTTACTTTAGAAAAAGCTAAATATTTGGCTGCAAAATTCCAGATGTCAGCTAGGTGGCAGGTAAAAATTATGCTTATCTTTTTGGTGTCATTTATTGTTTGTTTGCAGCCCAGATCTAATAATTCTTTTCTATAACCAGCATCCTAGATCAGAGGTCTTTTTCTATAGAGGGTAAGATCTTGCCTCTCTTCTGTCTTTCCCTGTCTGGCTGTCAGGTCTGCAGCCCAGGGTATGTATCAGGTGTCACTGGTCTGCCAGCAAAGAGCATTACAACCATAGTTCCCTCTAAGCTGAGCAGTGAGCAATCGCTCACTTAAAAATCATCATCAACTCAGAGTTTTCCAAAGCTGCCCAGAAGCCGAGAGGGAAAGAGTGAGAGGGAAGGAGAGAGAGAGGAAGAGAGGAAGAGAGGAAGAGAGAGAAACAGATAGAAAAAAGAGAGGAAGGAAAAGAGAAAGAAAAAGAATGGTAGTAAGGAAGAGAGAAAGAAAATCAAAATCTAGTTTGAAATTAGCTCAACTATTTAAGTGGCATTTTGATATTGATAGAGTTGCCCTATTATGAGCTCACTGTTATAGACACACAGTACAGTATTTTATTTTGAAATTCTCTGAGGCAAAACAGGGTGGGTTTTTTGTTTGTTTGTTTGTTTGTTTGTTTGTTTGTTTGTTCGTCCGTTTATTTATTTATTTATTTATTTATTTATTTATTATTTCTGTGCCGCCCAGTCCCGAAGGGACTGCTGCTCAGACACTATACTTTTCCGCCCAGCCCCCCCCCCAAAATTAGAGGGAACACTGATTACAACCGCCGTATAGTGGTTAGAATGCTTGCTCAATCTGAGAAATGAGATGAGGCAGCAGAGGTGATCGGCTTCCTACCTCCTCATCCATTCTCACTTCATGGGCTAAACTAGGCAGTAAGCTGGGTTTGGTCTAGTTTATCAACCCCTGTTGTTTCTCAGATGCTTTCTCAGACTGCTGTAACATGTGTTTCTCAGACTGCTAATTCTCTCAGTGCTCAGATGATTATTACAATAATTTCCTCTTTTCATTTTAGAGATCCTGTGAAAATAGTTCTGGGGAGAAACCACACTTTCGTTGGGAATTCCTCTGCTAAACAATGCACAATGTAATTAATACTGGCAATTTTGGGTGAAGACAATTATAAATGTATGTCTGACTCCTGCAGTTTCCTGTTGTGGAGAGGTCAGTTAGCATTCAAAAGTGGTTACAGTTCATCTTTACATATTCCCCAGGATGGGGAGGTCTAAAATGCATGCATCAGTCTCCTATTAATTTAAATAGCTTCTATCATCAATGCCTGGATTTTTTTTTTAAATCCAGCTGTTTTAAGAGTCACATAAGTTGACTTAAAGCATCTGCAACTCCCCCCCCCCCCCTCGTATAAAGAAAGTTGATTTTATTGAAGAGCAAAGAGGTTTTGGGACCCAGATAATCTGAATCAATATTTCAACATCACATTTATAGCACACATAACTCTGGGATTGATACTTGGCAATGTGGCAAATTCTAAATACTTTTTATTATTGTTTGTTGCATAGACATGATGATTTTTCCCTCATCTGGTTCCTCAACTTTTAAAGCCTTTTATTGCTGGGTTTGGCTTGACAGAAAATTATTGACTTTTGCACTCTTATAAAAGAAATGTGATTCCTCTGTCATTTTTCTCCTTAAGATTTAAAATGAAATGAATTTATCATAAAACCTAAGGATGGTTCTGGGTATACAGGGGTAGAAACTATTATTACTTTTATCGTTTAATGTGGATTATTTGGTCCTTTCAGGAAACAAAAAAAAAATCCCATAAAAACAGAAATCTCTTTTGTCTACCACTAATGATTTTTTTGCATAAAATAGGTACCTTCGAAAATGTACACACATATATGTATATATAGCAGAAAATGTTGGGTTTCAAAACAGCTGCAAGAGAAAAGTAGTAAGTGTTGTTCACTAAGTATTGTAACACACACTTTAATAGCCACTTAACTGCTAAGAGGTAAAATAAAAAGGGTTGGACTCTAAAAAACCCAGTTCATGCCACACCAATCAGCATCTCAAAAGTTAAAAGGAAAAAGTCTTAGTGATGCTTCCTTTTGCAGTGCAATAAATGGCCATATCAAATTGACCTTCAGCTTCAAGTCACCTGTCTATGAGAGGAGTTGATTTCCTAGTAAATGCATCTAAGATTAAAGCCTAATTTTGTAATGAGGATATAGTTTTAACTATTATTTCCATTCCTTCGCCTTCTAGTTCTTACTTCTAGATTCTAGAAGAATCTAGAAACATCTAATATACACCATCATGATGTTACAAGTGAATAATTCAAGTTCAAGTTCATTCTATCACACCGGTTTAATTTACTTTGTAGGGCAGGTTTCTGGGAAAAGGTTTAGAATAGTGTGCGCAGCGCATGCCATCTTGAGGTTCTGGAAGAAGCTTGTTTGGTTTTTTAAAATTGTAAATTGATCTAACAGATTTACATCAATCTATAATAAAAGGAAAGAAAGGCTTTTTATATAATGATTAATATTTTGAAGCACTGTATGTTTTTTATATTTCTTTGTGCAGCAATATTAGATAGATCACAGGCCAGCTGAATTAAGGTAGTCCTCAACTTTACAATGATTGATTTAGTGACTGTTCAAAGTTACAATGACACTGGGGAAAGTGACTTTTGATTGTTTTTTCACTTACCACTGTTGCAGCATGCTCATGGCTATTTGAACAAAATCCAGATGTTTAGCAACTGGCCTGTATTTATGATAGTCTCAGTGTCCAAGGGTCATGGCATCACCTTCTGATGAGCAACGTCAATGGGGAAGCCAAATTCTCTTAGCAACCATATTACTCACTTAACAACTGCAGTGGCTCATTTAACAACTGTGGCAAGGAAGGTAGTAAAACAGAGCAAAGCTCACCTTAACAATTGTTTCACTCAGCAACAGAAATTTTGGGCTCAGTTGTGGTCTTAAATCGAGGAATGCCTGTATATGGAAAGCGTTTGGCTTATCCAATTTGGTGACTGTGTGGATCTCAGTAAAGCATCAGGGATTGCTTATTTATTAATTTAACTTTTATGCTGCACATCTTCCCTGTAACGCTGGGCAGGGAATAGAATGTTAATGCTGATATGTTTATAGTCTCCAGATGTATTGAATTTCATTTCCCATTTAAGTTCAGTATGATCCAAAAATAGGACCGAGCATGGGTTAAATGCTCCCGGGTAGCTTGTGCCTGTTGGTCATTGGAGATCTGGTCACAAAGGGAGCGCGAGGCCCCGCCCACCTGCCTAAATGCTGCCATTGGGTTCTTTTACCCTCTGCCCATGCGCAAAGTATTCTGTGCATGCGCAGAGGGTAAAATAACTCAAATGGCAGCATCCGGGTGAGTGGGTGGGGCCTCCCACTCCTTTTATGACCGCCTCTCCAATGACTGACAGGCACAAGCTACCCGGGAGCATTTCATCCCTGGGACAAAGTCAGGACACCAGTTTTAAACTATGTCTGAGATGTTTTTGTGGCTAGGGTATTGGACTATTCCTAAGAGATTAACCAAGGAAAATCACTGAGTTATTTTGGGCCAGGAAGTATTTCTACCTAGCCTACATCCATCTCATTGAGAATAAAATTGGAACAGAATATAAATTTAACAACCTCTGCCATCTTGAAGACTTAATATGGATCATTAATTTTCATCAAACTATCAAGTCCTTCTTAGGTGATTCATTGTCTATTCCATTTCAGGCTTGGGAAGCTGCCCCCCATTTTCTAGTTGTATGATATCAAATTATAATGATTTGCTACATATTGATTTTACACTAGATAACATTGAAGTGGCACTACATAGCCTAAAACCATCTTTTTCTATTGGCCATGATGGATGATGTGCCTACTTCTTGAAAAAGCTTGCTGTTGCCCTAGCTGAACCTTTATGAAGTATCTTTCAGAACCAGCTCCTTGCCTGACTTATAGTTATTAGCTACAGTCATACCTATTTTAAAATTACAGACCAATCTCAATATGTTATGTCACCTATAAAGTCATGGAATCAATTATAAACCAAACCATCACCCTCCACATAGAAACAAACTAACAAGCAGTTTGGTTTCAGGAAAAAAAAAAGTCCTGTAATCTGCAACTCCTACACTGCAGAAACATTTTGACCACACATCTTGACCTGGGTAAAGCAATAGATGCAATTTACATAGACTTCTGAAAAGCCTTTGATTAAGTGGTGCATGACAAACTACAGTTTCTGATGGCATCTCCAGATCCCTGCACAAGTGGATAACCGTGTTCCTGTAAAACAGGAAACAAACAGTCAGAATAGGAAAGGCTCTATCAAATCTGGCACCAGTTAACAGCAATGTCAAGGCAGCATTTTAGGACCCATACTCTTTCTGATTTACATCGATGATCTATGCCAGCGATGGCAAACCCTTTTTTCCTTGGATGCTGAAAGCTATTGCGTGTGTGTGCATGCCCACACCCATAATTCAATGCCCCCATGCCCTACCCCCTTGCACATGTATGTGTGAACCCCTGCATGGCCCCAGCACTGTGCAAACATGTTTACCCCTCCCCCACTGCCCCATTTCTCAACTTCTCTTGGGCCCGGTGAGCCCATTTTCTGCCCTACCCTGGCTCCAGAGGCTTCCCTGGAGCCTGGGGATGATGAAAATGGCTTCCCCTGCCCACCCAGAAGCACTCCGGAGGCCTAAAAAACCTTCCCAGAGCCTCTGCACGAGCCAAAATCAGCTGGAGCTGAGCTAGGGCAAAGGTTCAGGCACTTATAGCTCCACGGGCCAGAGGTTCACCATCACAGACCTATGTGATCATATTAAAAGCAACTGTGTCCTCTTTGTCAATGACATAAAATTATTTAACGTCACTGACAATACTGCAGCCCTTAAAAGCAACTTTGACAATGTGTCAGAATGGTCATGCAATTGGCAACTCCAAATTTCAAATGTCCTACACATTGGCAATAAAAATCATACCAAATACAAACAGGGCAGAAACAATCTCGTAGATGACCCTTGCTCTGTCAAAGACCTAGGAGTACTCATCTCAGATGATCTAAGGCCCAGAGCTCACTGTATTGCCAAAAAAGCATTAAGATTTGTTAAGATAATTTTGCAAAGCTTATTCTCCGGTAGCATTGTATTGCTAACTAGGCATACAAAACCTTTGCCAGACCAATTTTTGAATACAGCTTGTCTGCCTTTGTATCGGGCATTAACATGATTGAGAAGGTTCAGGGGTATTTCACAAGAAGAGTACTCCACTCCTCTACTCACAATAGAATTCGCTATACCTCCAAGCTTGAAATTTTGGGCTGTGTCAATCTGGAACTCCACCTCCTGTGGTTCGATATAAGCATAGCACACAAAATTTTCTGCTATAACTTCTTTCCTATTAATGACTTCTTCAGCTTCAGCCACAATAATACATGGGCAAACAATCAATGCAAACTCACTTCAAACTTGATTGCAGAAAATACGCCTTCGGCAACATAGTGGTCAATGCTCTACCCGACTGTACCCGACTCCATTGTTACAGCCTCAAACCCTCACAGCTTCAGTTTCAAACTAACTGTCTGTATGTCTGTCTGTCTGTCTGTCTGTCTGTCTGTATTTATTTACTTACTTACTTACTTACTTACTTACTTACTTACTTACTTACTTACTTATTTCCTTATTTATTTCCTTATTTATTTCCTTATTTCCTTATTTCCTTATTTCCTTATTTCCTTATTTCCTTATTTCCTTATTTCCTTATTTCCTTCCTTCCTTCCTTCCTTCCTTCCTTCCTTCCTTCCTTACTTACTTACTTACTTACTTACTTACTTACTTATTGGATTTGTATGCCGCCCCTCTCTGGAGCCTCGGGACCTGTCTACCATGGACCTCTACCCCATTCTTAAAAGGTTCCTAAAGGGGTGTGCATAAGTGCACCAGCGTGCCTACTGTCCCTGTCTTACTGTTCTCATTTATCTATATTTACTTCCTTTGTTCACATTTATGTTGATACCTATGCCTGTTACCTTGTACATATTTGACAAAGAAACAAACAAGTAAATAAATATACTATTTTTGAAATAAGAACTGAAAGAAAATACTGTATCCAGGCATCATGGATCAGAAGGTTTCTATTTTGTTGTAACCACCTGGGATCTAAGTAGGTGACACAGCAAAATATATTCTTTTCTTTTGCTAGCTTCTAATCATGTGGTAAAATTTATAATTCTTATCCAGCCAGAAAAATTCAATCTGCTGTGCTTCTTTTTATGCTTCATCACCCTTTAAGTTTTAGCTTTAAATGACATAGTTTATTGCTCTCTACACTTGCTATAAACAGGATTGATGATGACGACAATAGGTAAAAACGACAAGAGTCCAGGAAATGAGAAAGAGCTTCTTTTTTAAAAAATAAAATTAAATTAAAATCACACTTGCAGAAAACTAGTCAGAAGTGCTAATGAATTATTCCCACGGATCATCAAGGGCACCAAGGATGGAATAATTTTATCCAGACAGAATCATACTAAGATTTAAAACCGATGGAACCCAACAGTAAGGTGATTGTTTTGTACTACATAAGTAATAAAAGCCTTTCTGAAAAATCCTTCGCTTACTCTATTTCTTGCAATTTATTATAATGAAGCAATCATAACTTTTAATACTCAATGCAGTTCAAACGTTTTCTCTGAGGTAAATCATGGAATACACTACCTGACTTTGTGGTTTCTTCCCCAAACTTTAACCTTGGATTATGTACTGTTGACCTCACCCCATTCCTAAAAGGTCCATAAGGGGGGTGTATAAGTGCACCAATGTACCTACCAACCCTGTTCTTATGTTCCCTTTTATTCATATCCCTTTTATGTATTAATAACCATGTTTATACCTATACCTGTTATCTAATACATGCTTGACAAAACAAAAAAATGGGTTAGTAGCAAATTCATACTCTGAGGGCTTATTGCAGCAGAGGCGGAGTAACGACACGGACACAAAGAGCTGGATTTAAAATGGGTCATTTTTATTAATTAAATTTGCATAATCTATTCATTAAATTAGCATAAATTTAACTATAACCCTAAATAAGGACCCGCAGGGTCAAACAATTGCTTCCGGGGTGGAAAATGACATCAGAAAAACTTCCGGGGCAACTTATGGGCGTAGCTCCATGCTGATCCAGGTGAAGGGCCCTGCCCTCACCTGGATCTCTGCCATGCACCTGCATGTGGGAGGTCTCACCGTCTAACCCCTACAAGGGGAAAGAAATGGGCAGGACCCAAAGACAGGTTCCCCCCAATTGTTCAGGTCGTTAGCACCATGAGCCTTTGAAGAGAACCTGTCAATCATCCCCAAAGATGCCCAATGGAGAACATGCAGTTGCTAAACACCACCCAGTTTTCCGCCCCTAACCTGCCTAACCAAATGACCAGAGGTAAGCCAATTAGCCTAAGCAAGGTGCGAAGCACCCCCTAACCGTGTGTCCATAACTGCAGTGTGGAATAGGCAAAAAAATGGTCGCAGAAATACCGAGACCACCAAAAATTCCTATTCGGCCCCCTAAGGGCGACCAACAGTGGCACACTGAAAGATAGGGAGGGTGGGTGGGTGTTCGCTCTGTCATCGTCAGGGCGAAAAGGAGGCCCCAAGCCTGCACAGCCCTTTTTATAGGGCTGGCAGGCTCCGCCCTTGGCGACGTCATCGGCTATGGCCGATGCTTCAGGAATTGGCCGAGATCTCACGAAATCTCGTGAGATCTCGGCCCCCAAGATGCCGGCTACACTGGAGGGCCGTGTCTCCCTGGCCCTGCAGCAAAACGGGCTGGGGAGTGAAGCACCGGCCAGGTATTATAAAAGACTGAGCTATTGGCAAGAAGAACAGGAAGGCACAACCAGAGTTAGTAGAAGTATTAAGGAGGTTAAGAGGTAACTGGCTTGATGATACTTTAAGGACTGTTGAGGAGTAATATACTGTAGTAAGCTTATGGAAAACATAGGAATAGATTTCTATATACAGCGATCCCTCGATTTTCGCGATCTCGATCTTCGCGAAACGCTATATCGTGATTTTTCAACAAATAATACCATCTCGATCTTCGCGAAACGCTATATCGCGATTTTTCAGAAAATATTAATTAAAAAATACTCCACTCTTCTCTCTCTCTCTTTCTTCCTCTCTCTCACTCTCTTCCTTCCTTTCTCATCTCTTTCTTTCTTTCCTTCTCTCTCTTTCTCTATCTCTCCCCCTCTTGCTCGCCCTCTTTTTCTCACTTTCCCTCTCTCGTTCACCGAGCGGCGGGCTGGCGGGCAGGCAGGCGGCGGACAAGCGGCGGGCGGACAAGCGGCGGGCGGACAAGCGGCGGGCGGACAAGCGGCGGGTGGACAAGCGGCGGGTGGACAAGCGGCAGGCGGACAAGCGGCGGGCAGACAAGCGGCGGCTGGACAAGCGGCGGCCGGACAAGCAGCAGCCAGACAAGCGGCGGGCGGACAAGCGGTGGGCGGACAAGCGGCGGGCGGACAAGCGGCGGGCGGACAAGTGGCGGGCAGACAAGCGGCGGGCAGACAAGCGGCGGGCGGACAAGTGGCAGGCGCGGCAGCAGCGAGGAGCTGAAGATCGGGGTTTCCCCTTTGCGTGGGCGGCGGGGAAACCCGGATCTTCGGCTCCTCGCTGCTGCGGCGCTGCCGAGCAGATCAGCTGCTGGGCGGCGGAAGGAACCTTCCCTGGGCCAGGTGCGGAAGTAAAAACACCATCTGCACATGCGCGGCCATGGAAAAAAGGGCGCGCATGCGCAGATGGTTTTTTTACTTCTGCACCACTATATTGTGAAAAATCGAGTATCGCGAGGGGTCTTGGAACGTAACCCTCGCGATACTCGAGGGATCACTGTAACTGTGTTAAGGAAACAAATTGGAGACAAATCCCTTACACTCAGTGATGGGCTCCTACTGGAACGATCGGAAATGCAATTCCAGTAGCAAAATTTGGAGCTTCACCCCAGAGCACCCAATTTGCACTGAAAGACGTTGAAACAAAATGCATAAGCCACACCCACAGTGTGGTAGTAAAAGTTTTGGTAGCCCATCACTGCTTACACTACAACACTTTCTTACAGGTCCAGAGGTGGGTTTCTTCTAGTTTGGACCAGTTCAACCCAATCGGTAGCAACCATCTGGTGATGTCATGATGATGTCATTGAACTCATTTGGTTAGTGCTGGTCTGTGGACACCACCATATTTTTTTTTAAAAAAATGTATGTGTGTGTGTTATTTTATGGGTTTATTTTCTTCTATGCAAGTGTAGAAGTTGAGTTTTCACATATAATTCCATCTTGTTTTCAGCTTTTTTTAAAATATATTTTTAATTTTTTGACACTGCACATGTTCATGAGCACCATGTGTGTGCATGTCCACCTGGCATGGGCACGTGGTATGGGAGGAAGTGAACCATTAGCGAGGTAAGTTAGAATCCATATTTGTATAGGTCCTATGTTTAATATCTTTGCAGCACTTCAACTCTGCAAGAATATGAAGCACAGATTTCTTTGGGATGAACTTTACTTCTGAGATTTCTAAAACCAAAGTGAAAATGACACTGAAGCTGTATTCAAACTTGGGAGAGTTTTAGAATGTGCGTTTTATTGCACCCTGTCTTATGTTTCGATGGGAAGTGAACGGCACTAGTGATGGGCGAACCGAACCTGCACAATTCGGGTCTGTACCGAATTTTGCAGTGTTTGGTATGCCGAACACGAACCCAATTTTTTTTCAAACTTCGGGCAAAGTTTGCGGTCATGTTTGGCATTCGGAGCTTTGACGTCACCGGCAGGTTGCTAAGGATGCAATGGAATCCAGGAAGTGATCACCTTGGCGTCCTTAGCAACCTGCTAGTGACGTCAAAGCTCCGCCCCCGGAATCTCTTCGTGGGAGGGATTCCCTGTTCGAGTTTGAGTTTGGGTTCGATTCGGGTTCGGCTGAATTTTGCGTAAAGTTCGTCCGAACCTGCCGAACCCGAACACCGTTGGGTTCACCCAATCACTAAAGGTACCAGTCCAATGTTTGTTTGCTTGTTTGCTTGTTCATCTTACAAAGTTGCCCACATTGCAACCACAATCTTACTTGGCTCACAAAATAATAAAAGCAATTTTAAAAAACCATTACAACAAAAATTCATCATGCGGCATGCCCTTTGACAAGATTCTCCCATATATCAACATTCTTGTTGGGCTCCAGTTATCTGTTATCTCAACATTTGTGGAAAGAGCCAAATCTTCAAAGCTTTCCATAGGCAAGGAGGGTGTGGGCCTGGAAGATCTCTGGCGAAAGGATGTTACACATGGCAGGGACAGCTACAGACAAGAATGTTTCCTACACAAGTGGGGGTTCCAACTTACCACTGCTACTGGTGCTGATGCACATGCAATCTCACGAGAAGATGTGCGGGTTTGCAAGATTTCAGTGATTCTTTTTTTGTTTCCGCACATGTGCAAAAGCCAAATCTTGCTCCAGTGCATGTGCGCCTGGGTCAACCGGAATTGCGAGCACAGTTCCATTTCTGCTACTGGTGCAGTGTCTCCCCACCCCCGTTCTGGTAGCAACCTGATACTGTTCCTACATCCCTCTACATGACAATATATTAATCAGTGGTTGTTTGAACCTATCTTTATTTTCTGTTGTCATAGAGCAAATATGTTTATATGCTGCTCCCTACTTCACTTCTCCTCCTCCTCCCAACTTTACATATGTTGACAACAGGTTTTTAAAAGTTTTTTGTCCATTTATGTGCACAGAAGATATACATGCAATTATCTCGCCCCTTCTGAGATTCTCAAATAATTTTCTTGCATGGAGAATTAAACTAGGGAATGCCAGGTGGTGTTTTGAGAGTCTGCAGATGTCCAAGAGTCGTCCGTTTTAATGCATCCTCTAATGTATGTTGCTGATGTTGCTATTTGAGATCAGTCAAGAATTTCCCATCATACTGTGAATCCTTTGTACTGGTAACTAAGGCTGAACTATCAATAGATCAATAAGATAAAAATTTAAAAGAGGTGTAAAATAGATAAAAGCTGAACCATATATTTAAAACAAAACGTTTAACAATATGTTTGCATTCAAAGTTGTTTATGCTTTGAAAATATTTAAATATAAATGTTCTGTACTAGAATGCCCATAAGCATGTACTTTGGTTCAGGAAGTTGGTGAAGAAATAAATCTGATCCAAAATGTGTTGAAAAATAAATAAATAGCCAATTAAAGGAGTAAAACTCATACGTCTGCTATTCAGTCTGTATATTTATTTAGTTATTTATAGATTGCTTGCATTTATATTCCATCCTTGCCTGATTTTATTGTATGTTAGTTACCCTGTTTTTCTAATCTAAATTTATACACATTCTAGACTTTCCAATTTGAAAGTTGTTTCACCCCCTGAGAATTTTACTTGCCTCCTTTCCAATTCTTTTGTATTTGTTTTCAAATGTAGTCAATAGAACTCTACACCAGATCTCATATGCAAACGTACCATATATTTGCATAAAAGTGTGATAATGTTTGCATTTTGTTTTCAATGTTTCTCCTAATGATCCCTGTTATGGAATTTCCCTTTTTCATTGTTACTGCCAGTGATGGGCTGCCAAAATTTTTACTGCCACACTGTGGGCGTGGCTTACTTTCCAGGTGTGGCTTGATGGTCATGTGACTGGGTAGGAGTGGTTTGCTGGCTATGTGACCAGGTGGGAGTGGTTTCATAATCATGTGACCAGGGGATGGCTTAAAAGTCATGTGACTGGGTGGAAGTGGCTTACCTACCAAGATAAGTTTTCAAATAGGTGCTTGGACTCTTTTTCAATTGATTAAGTCACATTATTTGAATAGCCACAAAAATGACAAATAATAGACAGCATTATTTGTTGAGGAGCACAGTCACATTTTAAGGTTTTGTACTGAATCCGCAAGGTTCAGTATGATAACAGATTAGGCAAATAGCTCAATTTTCTTTAATTGCTATAAAAGTTCAGTTCTAGATAATGATTAAAATGATTAAAGCGTTTATGGGTAAAAGATAATTTTAATTTAATTATTTCCTATTTTAAAAGTAATTAAGGTTTTTCCCGGCACTTCCAACAGGTGGGGGAGAGTTTTGGGTACATTTTAGACAGACGGGCTGGGGGAAGGTGCCATCTGTAGAACATCTTATATATGTTCTCCTTGTATGGGATTGAAAGTGTTATTTTGTAATTATTTGCCCAAATTTTTTCCCATTCTGGTAAATTTATCGTATACCCGAAATTTTGCCCCAGGCTATCATGTTACCTTTTACTTCCTCCTCGGCAAGTTCCTGGTAAAGCAAATATTTGTATATTTTAGAAACATGCCATCATATGTGGTGGACATGCCCAGTAGTCAAACAATTTTGGGGGAAAATTAAAAATATGATTGAAGAAATTATAAAAAAGGAAATAAAAATAAGACCAGAACTCTTTTTACTAGGAATATTTAGGCAACACTTCTCAAAATATGATAGACATCTAATATTGCACATCACAACAGCGGCCAGAATTACATATGCCCAATCATGGAAGGAGGAACTCCCACCCACAATCTATAGTGCGATAAATAAAATTTACCAGGTGGTCAAATGACAAAGCTGACCTATGAGTTACAAGATAAGGACATGGAAGACTTCCATAAAAGCTGGGACAGGTGGTATATCTGGGTTATCAAAAAAAATAAAATAAATTAGAACAAAATTTTAACTAATCTAAATTAAAATTAGGAACCTCAATACCAAATTCAAAAGTAATAAATTCAAACACTATTTATACATATTAAGATACTACAGCACCATTATACCATTGAAGGATAGATATATGAATGATAAAATGTTATGAAGAATTGGAAATGTATATATGTAATCGATGTACAACAAAGTAATAAAAGGATTAGACTTAAGCTGCACACCAAATTTACTACTCTTAGAGTAGTTCAAATGTAAATAACGATATCAAAAATGTAATTGATAAAGCAGAATGCTTTATTTTTTCTCTCTTAATTTCTTTCACACCTATTTCTTTTTACTCATCTTTTTTCTTCTCTCTATTTAAATCTTTGTGTACGTAGTGTTGTATTATTATATGTATTGTAGTTGTGTGATTTTATTGTAAATATCTAATAAACTTTTTTCAAAAAAAAAGTAATTAAGGATTATACTAAGGTACTAGAGAAGGGAGGACAATTTAAAAAACTATTAAGTATTCAATAAATAGTGCATAAACTTACTACCCCCACTGTGTCGTCCCCCCCCCCATGTGGGGGCAGCAGCCCATTACTGGTTACTGCCCATGAGTTACAAGATCCAATCTGGGTTGGTCACTAGACCAGAGGTTTAGTTTTCCAAGCTTTTTAGATCTGTGCTGGCGCCCATCTTCATGGAACTTCTCCCTTGCTAGAAACATTCTGATGAGAGAGAAGTTCCCTGACAATTGGGCTCTGGCACAAATCTGAAAGCTTGGAAGGCTAAACTTCTGGTCCTGGTGATTGATCCAGATTGGATCGTGCAACATTATCCTGAAACACATATATTTACCTTCATTCATTGAGCTACATACTATTATCCCAACTATTTTTCAGGTTAGTTAATAGACTGGTGAGAATCCATTTATACACGTATGAAGTTAAAATGTCTTACTCTAATGTACATGATTTTACACTTATTTAAACTGAAACTTATTTACCATTTAGATTACCATTCGCCCTGGTGTTTTTAAAAAAATCCTTCTGGATCTTTTCAAAATCCTATTTAGCTTTTTACCACCCTGAATATATTTGTATCATCCACAAACCTGATCAGCTCACTGCTTATCCTATGTCAAGATAATTTATGAACTAGTTCAAAAGTACTAGAACCAACATAAATCCTTGAGGGAGTCTTTCATATTTCCATTCATTGAAGAAATTATCCATTTGTTCCTTCTCTTTGCTTTCTGTTTTTAACCAGTTAATAATCTAAAAAAGGGCAGATCCTCTTATCCCGTGATTGCTAAATTTATTAAGGAGACTTTGATCTTATATAAGTACATCATTGTCACAATTTGTTTAAAATTATTCTCATCCCCAGCTCAAGAACGAAAAATCCTTTTAGCAGCCTTTGCTTGTAATGATTACAATGAAACCATATGGTTGGAATAAACAATTTTTTTCCCTTGAGTTCCCCAGTGGGCTATTCACATCAGTTCTATTTGTAAATGGTACAAAATAAGAATCAGATGCTTGGAATATACAGGGAAAGGAAGACAAATAAGAAAAGAGATGCTTGTAAAGTACATACAAATTGAAAATGCATATAAATCTATATGCTGCCCATTGGTCACACTTTATTACAACTCTATGGACAAATAGTAACTTAAATTTGGTTATTAGGCTAATAATCTTAAAATAATTTTATATCCCGGTATCTTCAAAATATAAAAAAATACAGTTATCCTGTAAAAGGCAGAATTCAACTAGCAGGCATAGATTGACCACTCTGCCTGCCTGCCTGCCTGCCTGCCTGCCTGCCTGCCTGCCTGCCTGCCTGCCTGCCTGCCTCTCTCTCTCTCTCTCTCTCTTACATCTATCTATCTAATAGTATTGATTCAATGTAAAATATGATTCTATGCAAGAAATTATAAAAACATAGCATTTGCTTTTAAGTCTATAAATATTTTTCATCATTTCTCAGTATAAAGTATCTTCTCTAAAACAGCTATGATTAATTCAGAATAGTTCAGAAATTGAGATTCCAATGATTAAACATAATTTCTTGCACCTCCACATAAAGTGCATATGTACTTTTTTCTTGGTTACAGCTAGCCACAATCATCCTGAAGAAGGCATCAAAACTTTTAGAAATTTTCTCTGTAGCCTTCACATAGCTGAATCTTCTTAATTTTAGTTGCATCTCAATCCATACAAAAAAATCTTGACTGTACAAAATTAAATCCAATGACCTGGATCTGTCACAATATAAGATATTAGATTGAAACATGAATAATTTATATGACTCTCTGCAATATAACACACATTGTATTTACCTAACCTGGATCTAACTCATTGACAGGTTTCATATATCTTAATGTTTAAGTGGTTTGCCTTGTTTTGCTTTAAGAATTGTGTAAATCTAGATAATTATGGCTTATTGAATAAATTATGGCACAATTAGGCATTACAGGGTCATAAAAAGGGAGGTTTGAGTTTCGACCTAATTAATTTAATAATTTGAATAGATGTCGGATTCTTTGTGATCCTTGGACCCTAACCACCTGGCCTCCATGAGTTTGCCCAAATTATGTTCATTGCATTGGAACTAAAGTCAAATCTAAACTTTATTCAATGATGCACAAGAAGATACAACTTAAATAGTATTTGAGAAGTTGGGAAGAACATATACGTAATAAATACATTCTTATGGTATATTTAATGCTAATCCGTATCTTGCTAATAAAACATCAAAGGAAAAAACAACAAATGAAAGAAAAATATACATGCATAGGCAGTGCAAAGGTCATTATTAAACAGGTTATGACCTTTTATAATGCCTTTTTGGATTCTTGAACTTTGAGGAAGTACTTTGACTTTCATGCTAAAAAAACAACAACTCCTGACTGGAGCAATTAAGAATATTTTAAAATATGTTATGTTAATTAATATGAAAAGTACACAGACTCATCACATTACAAGCATTATTAAGATCAGTCAGAGTGTAGTTAGCCTTTATTATACGCCATAGAATAATTAAGCCATAGTTTTGAAGTTTAAATAGTGTTAAACTTTATTACAGTATCCAAGAACTTATTTTATAGAGTTTATCTTTAAATATAAGACTCAAATTTAGGATTACTTTCCATTTAACAATGTACTTTCCATTTAACAACATATAGATAGTATGATGCAGCAGTTAATATCTTACTAATAATAGGGGGATAATATACTAACAATTATTACCATTTAACGGTATGTATTGCCATCATTGCACTATGATTGATAGGTGCCAACAGCTTAATCAAATATTGACACAACTGTTCTTTGCCATTTTGTTCTCCCTTGCAGTTATCTGAGATGACTGTTTCTAATCTATCCATGCGGCTGCTGACATTTGGCTAAGATATGACCTTCTTTGACCTCAAGTGGCTATTTTTTTCCCTTTTTTAGGGATTCAAAAATGTATCAGAAATCTTAGTTGTGAATCATTGTTTAAAACAAGAGAGCAAGGAATGAGTCACATAGGTAAAGCTGAGAAATGTTATGTTAAAACTAGAAATAAGAGAAGGATTAGCTACACGAGAAAATAAATATAACTCTGAATTTTGTATAATCTCTAATCAAGTTTGCAAAATGCATGGGTCAGGAGAGATTTTTCAAAATATATTGATCACTTACAACAAGTAAGTGGGGCGGCATACAAATCCAATAGATAGATAGATAGATAGATAGATAGATAGATAGATAGATAGATAGATAGATAGATAGATAGATAAATATACTGTACATTGTGATTATTTCTCTCATTTGGCTGGCAATAACAGCTTTTCCCCCACTACCAAATTAAAGTGCTTTTTACCTCTCTTCAAGAGATCAAAAACCAGACTGGCAAAAAAATTACTTAATCCTATCGGTGAATCCCTACTCTGATTGGCTGCCTATTTTAAGATAAACAGAGATATTTAGAAAGAGACATTGCTGGGGAAATTAAAGAAAAAATTGGTATGGTTTTAAGATTAATAATCAGAATATGGTATTAACAAAATGTTTAAATAGAAGTAATGGAGAAAACTGGTTTTAAGATTGAAAATATGAACTGCATGTTATTTCAACATAATTATTTATTTATTTATTTATTATTTGGATTTGTATGCCGCCCCTCTCCGAAAACTCCGAAAATTATGCTTAAGACCCAGAACAGAACTAAGAAGGACATGTTAATATGGTAGAAATTAAAATTATCTAATTTGGGGGAGAATTTATGTGATTAAAAAGGAATGTTTTACCAAAAATTATGTTTTTGCTTCAGACAATATCAACTTTTGACAACTCAAGTTCCGTTCAAGCAATGGCAAAAAAGATATATCTAATTTTGTATAGCAAGAGAAAAAACTATAAATTAAATATAAAGTGTTACATGATGCAAAGGAAAAAGGAGGAGTGGGTTTACCAGAATTGAAATTATACTTTGTAGTTTGTTTGTTTTGGATGAAAAACTAGATATTGCTAAGAAACTAAGGAGTGTGAACATAGGTGCATATTTAGGTCTATATTGTACAGCTTATATCTTGTAATACAAACTCTTACTATATGAACATCATATTTAACAATAAAGGAAAGATTTTGTGGAGGGGTGGGTTCTAAGTTACTTTGCTGCTAGTTTGCTTCCTTCAGGGCCGCATGACTGTGCCTTATGGGTGCATGCGCTTTGCTCGCACACACGTGTGTGGTGCCGAATTTTTTTTAAAAAAATCACCTCCCAAAATATATGAAAACAAGATGGTGGCACATGTGCAATGCCAAAAATTTGGCTTCTGCACACGCTTAAAACTAAATAAATTCCAAAATAAAAAAAACAAAATGATGCTGGTGCCCACAGACTGGCACCAACCGAACTAGTTCTGTGACACCCAAGTGGCTTGCTACCAGTTTGGGCAAACCAGTCTGAACTGGAAAGAATGCACCTCTGATTTTGTGGCAGTATTCATACTGTCTTGAAGATGAATACAGGAACTATCTGATTTGCATATACTATACATGAAACACAACTGGGAAATAGTTGTTGCCCTCTTATAAAAAAGTAACTGATTGATTGACATTCAGGCCAAGATATCCTGTTGGAGCTCGTTCTTTTTATAGATGTATAAATATGTATGCATATATCTATATGTATATGTATATTTTCAGTCTATTCATTCAATATAATTAGCAAAATTTAAGCTTTTGTTGCTCCACAAATTCTGATTGCAGCAATCTGCTTCAGTACAATAAGAAAACACAGTGTGAACTGATTTAATGCAAGATATACTTTTTTAGTACTAAAACAGTAGGACAATTTAATTTTCCTTTCTCATTTAACTGCGAACAATGTTTGCACAGGAGCTAGTTTATCTACATTGATAAAACTGGTAATTGGTACTGGATTTGGGACAGATTATTGTCTTATCACTTCTGGTTTATATTAGCAGAAGAATAGATATATTCATCACCCTATGAGTGACAAATAAAATTCTTCAAAGTTTGGGGTAGAGGCATCAGTTAAAGAACACAAATTTCCCTTCAAACCTCCAGCTGTGATTTACATCATAAAATAATGTGATGACTATGTTCTCTTATTTCACTCGTCTTTCTTATATGAGTGTGGAGATCAACTTTCATTAACATAGCACTAGGGGCAACATTTTCAAATATTCCACAGTGTTGGAGATCTCATTAAAGCGGTCCAGTGCCATTGGTTTTCTATGCTCGGCATATATCCCAAAAGAACCAAACTTCTTGAAGAAAAAAAAATCTGAAGTTTCTAAAAACAAGGAGCATTATGGTTTTGCATTTCCACACACTGCTTCCTGTGCTGTAGATTATTATTAAACAGCACCATAATCATCTGTACAAGGTGTTCGTTCTTAATGACAGTGATACATCAGTGCATGAGTCAAAAATTGCACACAAAAATGTAAGCGTTGGAGTTCGTATCATGACACACAACTCACCAGATATCACCCCCTCATTCAGATGAAACTACAGTGGTACCTCAAGATACGAACCCCTCGTCTTACAAACAACTCGTGATACGAACCCGGGGTTCAGAAAAATTTTGCCTCTTCTTATGAACTTTTTTCAAGTTACGAACCGGCGTTCGGAGACTGCTGGGAAGCCGCGCGGCTGTTTTAAAAGATGACAGCCGGGCGGCGGGGCTTCCAGGAAGCCTCCCGAATGCCGGTTCATAACTCGAACAAAGTTCGTAAGAAGAGGCAAAATTTTTCTGAACCCCGGGTTCGGTTCGGGAGGTTGCTGGGAAGCCCCCCACCCCAGCTGTCACCTTTTAAAACAGCCACGCGGCTTCCCAGCTGTCTCCCGAAGCCGAACGCGGAAGTTCGGCTTTGGCGTTCGGCTTCAGGAGACAGCTGGGAAGCCGCGCGGCTGTTTTAAAAGGTCGCAGCCGGGCGGCGGGGCTTCCCAGAAGCCTCCCGAACGCCGGTTCGTAACTCGAACAAAGTTCGTAAGAAGAGGCAAAATTTTTCTGAACCCCGCGTTCGGTTCGGGAGGTTGCTGGGAAGCCCCCCAGCCCGGCTGTCACCTTTTAAAACAGCCGCGCAGCTTCCCAGCTGTCTCCCAAAGCTGAACGCGGAAGTTCGGCTTTGGTGTTCGGCTTCAGGAGACAGCTGGGAAGCCGCGCGGCTATTTTAAAAGGTGACAGCCGGCCTGGGGGGCTTTCCAGCAACCCAGGTTCGGGGGGGTGCTGGGAAGCCCCCCAGGCCAGCTGTCACCTTTTAAAACAGCCGTGCGGCTTCCCAGCAGTCGCCGAAAGCCGTTTTTTTGCGGGGGGTTTTTTGGTTGCACGGATTAATTGACTTTACATTGTTTCCTATGGGAAACAATGTTTCGTCTTACGAACCTTTCGTCTTACGAACCTCCTCCTTGCACCAATTAAGTTCGTATCATGAGGTATTGCTGTATTTATTTGAAATTCTAAAGATCAAAATGCTGAATTCCCTACTTTTTTCTTCTATCATAAAAGTGAGGAGAAATTTTGTTTTGTTTCAGTATTTTAATCACATCTTAAAAAGTAAAGAATTAAAAAAAACAATCTCACCCTTTTTGTATTAAAGATAATTGAAATTACATTGGTTACAGTTCCATTTACATATTGCTGCTGTTATTATTGCTAATCCCATATTAAACTAAAATTGGTCCTTGGTAGCACTTTTTAATTCAGCTAGAAGTAAATGCAAGTATGAAAAATGTGTGTGTGTGTGTGCGTGTGTGTGTGTATACATACACACATGTACATGTAAACATATACAATAGATATAGAAATGTGTGTGTATATACTGTATATACTGTATATATGGCGGTACATATAGAAATTCCTAAAGGAAATCAACCCTGTTCTTTGGAAGGATAGATACTGTTGGTCAAATACTTTGGCAATCAAATGAGAAAATAGGATTAATTGGAAAAAACCCTGATGTTGGGAAAGATTGACAGTGGCAGGAGAAGAAGGGGATGGCAAGGGATGAATTGGTTAGTAGTCATTGATGCAATAAATATGAATTTGAGCAAGTTCCAGGAGACAGTGGAAGACAAGGGAGCCTGGTGTGCTATGGTCCAGTTGGACACAACTTAGCAATTGAACAATTGTTTTTATATATTTATTAGTGTTTTAAACTGTTATCAATTTAATCTATTTTTAGTATTGGGGGTTCCTAAATTTAAATGGATGATTGGGATAGAGTTACTTGTGTGCATGAGTTGAATGGCTGGTATGATTGGGATGGCTGGGGTGGGTGGGGTCACGGTATGGATGAGATGAATGGTAATAGTATGAATGGTAGATTTGGCCCACCTGACGCTCGAGAGGCGGGAGGGGATGGGGCACCGATCTCTGGGGTGGCAGAGGGTCGGAATATTCCAGTGTTGCTGGGGAGAGGCAGATGTGGCGGGGGCCACGGAGTTAGCCGTTCCAGGAGAACGAGGGATCGTTGCTTAATAACGATCCCTTGTTCTGGCTCCGTCAGCCCAATCTTGGGTACTGGTGATGAGTGTAACTCTGGCCCTGGGCTCAGGTTGCTGCTGCTTAATGCCAGGTCGATGGTAAATAAAGCTCTCCTCATCCGGGATCTGATCCTGGATGAGGAGGCCGACCTGGCATATATTCCTCTCTCTGAAATTTGCCCAGCCGGGTTTCAGATATGGCATCAACCTCGACCCCAGGGAAGGGGGGGAGGAGTGGCTATTATAGCCAGGGAGAGCCTTTGCCTACGTAGACTCATTGCTCTGGAAATTGCAGGTTGCGAGTCACTCTTGATGAAGTTGGACTTAGGGGTTCAGGTGGGCTTATTTCTCACGTACCTGCCTCCCAGCTGCGTGTCAAAAGCCCTGCCTGTGCTACTAGAGGAGGTAGCCGGGTTGGCAGTGGAGTTCCCCGGACTTATTGTCCTGGGGGACTTCAACCTGCCGTCACTCGGCGGAACCTCTGGGCTGGCACAGGAGTTCATGGCCACCATGACAGCCATGGACCTGACTCAAGTAGTTCGGGGTCCGACTCACGAGGGAGGGCACGCACCTGACATGGTATTTCTTCCTGAGCAATTGAGTAATGGTCTGAGACTAAGGGGCTTAGAAGCATTGCCTTTGTCATGGTCAGACCATTTTCTACTACAGCTTGACTTCCTGGCTCCAATCCTTCCCCGCAGGGAGGCAGAACCAATTAAGATGTTCCGCCCCAGACGCCTGATGGACCCAGAGGGCTTTCAGATGGCGCTTGGGGTTATACCAGAGGCACTTGTCCGCAGTTTGGCAGAGTCTCTTGCGGAAGCCTGGAACAAGGCTGCAGCGGAGGCTCTTGACCGGATTGCGCCTTTGCGACCTCTCCATGGCGCTAGACCCCGTAGAGCTCCATGGTTCAACGAGGAGCTCCGGGAGTTGAAACGCCAGAAGAGACGTCTAGAGAAGCGATGGAGGAGGAGTAGGTCTGAGTCTGATCGAACACTTGTAAGAGCTTTTATTAAGACTTACAAAGTGGCGCTCAAGGCGGCAAGATGCGTGTACCATGCCGCCTTGATTGCATCAGCGGAATCCTGCCCGGCAGCTCTGTTTAGGGTGACCCGCTCCCTTCTTAATCAGGGGGGAGTTGGGGAGCCCTTGCAGAGCAGTGCCGAGGATTTTAACACGTTTTTCGCTGATAAAATCGCTCAGATCTGGGCCGATCTCGACTCCAATTGGGAAACAGAGTCGACTGACAACGAGTCAGTCAAGGTGACTGGGGCACATACTTGTCCACCTGTCTGGGAAGAGTTTGATCTGGTGACACCTGATGAAGTGGACAAGGCCATTGGATCTGTGAGTTCCACCACCTGCTTACTGGATCCGTGTCCCTCCTGGTTGGTCTCAGCCAGCAGGGAGGTGACACGGAGCTGGGTCCAGGAGATTACCAATGCTTCCTTGGGGAGGGGAGTTTTTCCAACCCTCTATAAAGAGGCGCTTGTGCGCCCCCTCCTCAAGAAGCCTTCCCTGGACCCAGCCGTACTTAATAACTACCGTCCAGTCTCCAACCTTCCCTTTATGGGGAAGGTTGTTGAGAAGGTGGTGGCACTCCAGCTCCAATGGTCCTTGGAAGAAGCCGATTATCTAGGTCCCCAGCAGTCGGGTTTCAGACCCGGTTACAGCACGGAAACTGCTTTGGTCGCGTTGATGGATGATCTCTGGCGCACCCGGGACAGGGGTTTATCCTCTGTCCTGGTGCTCCTTGACCTCTCAGCGGCTTTCGATACCATCGACCATGGTATCCTTCTGCACCGGCTGGAGGGGTTGGGAGTGGGGGGCACTGTTCTTCAGTGGTTCTCCTCCTACCTCTCCGGTCGGTCGCAATCGGTGTTAGTGGGGGGTCAGAGGTCGACTCCGAGGTCTCTCCCTTGTGGGGTGCCTCAGGGGTCGGTCCTCTCCCCCCTGCTATTTAATATCTACATGAAACCGCTAGGTGAGATCATCTGAGGGCATGGGGTGAGGTATCATCAGTACGCTGATGATACCCAGCTTTACATCTCCACCCCATGTCCAGTCAACGAAGCAGCGGAAGTGATGTGTCGGTGTCTGGAGGCTGTTGGGGCCTGGGTGGGTGTCAACAGACTCAAACTCAACCCGGATAAGACGGAGTGGCAGTGGGTCCTGCCTCCCAAGGACAATTCCATCTGTCCGTTCATTACCCTGGGGGGGAATTATTGACCCCCTCGGAGAGGGTCCGCAACTTGGACATCCTCCTTGATCCACAGCTCACATTAGAGAACCATCTTTCAGCTGTGGCGAGGGGGGCATTTGCTCAGGTTTGCCTGGTGCACCAGTTGCGGCCCTATCTGGACTGGGACTCATTGCTCACAGTCACTCATGCCCTCATCACCTCGAGGTTCGACTACTGTAACGCTCTCTACATGGGGCTACCTTTGAAAAGTGTTCGGAAACTTCAGATCGTGCAGAATGCAGCTGCGAGAGCAGTCATGGGCTTACCTAGGTATGCCCATGTTTCACCATCACTCCGCAGTCTGCATTGGTTGCCGATCAATTTCCGGTCACAATTCAAAGTGTTGGTTATGACCTTTAAAGCCCTTCATGGCATTGGACCAGAATATCTCCAAGACTGCCTCCTGCCGCACGAATCCCAGCGACCGATTAGGTCACACAGAGTGGGCCTTCTCTGGGTCCTGTCAACTAAACAATGTCAGTTGGCGGGCCCCAGGGGAAGAGCCTTCTCTGTGGCGGCCCCGACCCTCTGGAACCAATTCCCCCCAGAGATTAGAACTGCCCCTACTCTCCCTGCCTTCCGTAAAGTTCTTAAAACCCACCTTTGCCGTCAGGCATGGGGGAATTGAAACATCTCCCCCGGGCATATATAATTTATGCATGGTATGCTTGTGTGTGTGTTTGTTAGTATATTGGGGTTCTCTTTTAAACTTTTTAAAATATTTAAATTATTTGGATTTGTTCGATTTGTTTATGCCTTGTTGTGAGCCGCCCCAAGTCCGCGGAGAGTGGTGGCATACAAATCTAAATAATAAATAAATAAATAAATAAATAAATAAATAAATAAATAAATAAATAAATAAATAAATAAATAAATAAATAAATAAATAAATAAACATCATCATAACATAATGACATGGAATGCCCTATTTCAGGGAATGACATCCCTAAGGATCCAAATACACGTAGAGTCTATTGATATTCTGACCTACATCATTCCCTTGAGCAAGGAAATCAACTATAGGAGCCGGGGTGGCACAGCAGGTAGAGTGCTGTACTGCAGGCCACTGAAGCTGACTGTAGATCTGAAGGTCAGCGGTTCAAATCTCATCACCGGCTCAAGGTTGACTCAGCCTTCCATCCTTCCGAGGTGGGTAAAATGAGGACCCAGATTGTGGGGGCAATAGCCTAGCTCTGTTAAAAAGTGCTATTGCTAACATGTTCTAAGCCGCCCTGAGTCTAAGGAGAAGGGCGGCATAAAAATTAAATAAGTAAATAAGTAAATAAGTAAGTAAGTAAGTAAGTAAGTAAGTAAGTAAGTAAGTAAGTAAGTAAGTAAGTAAGTAAGTAAATAATAAGTAAGTAAGTAAGTAAGTAAGTAAGTAAGTAAGTAAGTAAGTAAATAAATAAATAAATAAATAAATAAATAAATAAATAAATAAATAAAGCCTGAATCATATGTACACTTAATTTTGGAACTCAATGATTCAAATCTGTGTTTAAAATTGATAGGGACCTGGGGTAGGGGTTGGGGGCTGTTATTTATTCCATGGCTGTCATGTCAGCTTAAATTTACCCTTGTAAGTTCCTGTTGAGACCATCATTTTTTCAACCTTCTAAATACTATCTCTTAGTAAGCAGATTCTAAAATGGAAGAGATTGAAAGAAGCTGAGTCACATGGTTTCTTTCTTAGCATCAAGCAGAATGTCAACTGTGTCTCAGTCAGAATCAAAACAAAGTTTGAAAAGTTAAAACTGTCAAATCACGGCCTCTCTGCTTGAAGCCTAGGAAAAGTAAAGGAGCACTTTGTCCGGAAAGATCATTTGATCCTAGAATTTGACAGCAGGCAATGGATTTAGGAATAAAGTGAAAGCACTTATACAAAGTTATGAATACAGTGGAACCCCGACATAAGAGCTGCTCTACTTAAGAGCAACTCGAGATAAGAGCTGGGAGGGGAGAGATATTTTTGTTCTACTTACAAGCCCAAATTCGAGATACAAGCGCCAAGGAGCTGTCTCCTGAAGCCAAACGCTAACTTCCGTGTTCGGCTTCAGGAGACAGCTGCGAAGCGGCGCGCGTGTTTTAAAAGGTTGCAGCCGGCCTGGGGGGCTCGGGGGGGTGCTTGCAGCTTTCTTTCTTGCTCTTTTTCTTTCTCTCTTTTACCTTCCCTTCTATTTCTTCTTTTCTTTCTCCTTCCCACCTTCTTCCCTCCCTCCCTCCCTTCACTCATTCCTCTCTTACTCTCCCCTTTCATAAGTTTCCTTGCTTCCTTCCTCTGTTCCTGTCCCTTCCCCCTTTCTTTCTTTCTTTCTTTCTTTCTTTCTTTCTTTCTTTCTTTCTTTCTTGCTCTTTTTCTTTCTCTCTTTTACCTTCCATTCCTCTATTTCTTCTTTTCTTTCTCCTTCCCACCTTCTTCCCTTCCTCCCTCCCTTCACTCATTCCTCTCTTACTCTCCCCTTTCATAAGTTTCCTTGCTTCCTTCCTCTGTTCCTGTCCCTTCCCCCTTTCTTTCTTTCTTTCTTTCTTTCTTTCTTTCTTTCTTGCTTGCTTGCTTGCTTGCTTGCTTGCTTGCTTGCTTGCTTTCTTGCTCTTTTTCTTTCTCTCTTTTACCTTCCCTTCCTCTATTTCTTCTTTTCTTTCTCCTTCCCACCTTCTTCCCTCCCTCCCTCCCTTCACTCATTCCTCTCTTACTCTCCCCTTTCATAAGTTTCCTTGCTTCCTTCCTCTGTTCCTGTCCCTTCCCTCTTTCCTTCCTTCCCACCCTCCATCCATTCATTCACCCATTCCTCTCTTGATCGCTTAAAGCCGGTCCCTGGTGCAAAAAGGGTTGGGGACCTCTGTCCCACAGGATTGGGTGGCAGAGAAGTTGAACATATGTAAATTTAAAAGTTTAAGAAAGTTTACAAGTTAAGTGAAAGAAACTTCATTATTCATTTATATGTACATGTACATTTCTTCATTAAAAACATGTCTTTCTGCATAATTTAGACTAACTTTGTGAGTTTTTTGAGGGCTGGAAGCAATTAAAATTATTTACATTAATTCCTATGGGGAAAAGTCGTTCGAGATAAGAGCTGCTCGACTTAAGAGCCCAGGTCCGGAACGAATTAAACTCGTATCTCGAGGTACCACTGTATTTGCAGAGAACAGATAGAATATATTGATTTTTTTTAAAGGATGCTTAGTATTTCTGTGACAGATTATTGAAGGGTCTCTGTACAATTACTTTTTCATACTTATCCTGAATGACAGGAAAAGAAGCTATGTCCTCTCATAAAAACTAATTCATAAAAGCTTCTCTTTTTTCTTTAGAAGATTACTACCATATAGTCTCTCATTCTTCTTCCTCCTTCAGTTGCAGTAAAAACAGATTCAGGCAAAGTATGAATTTCAAAATCCCACTCTGGGAAGAAGTTAGGAAGGCATCAATGAATAAGTATGTTTAAAGCAGCAAGTTATATTAAATAGCAGGGGGGAAATTACCCAAACACAATGTGTATGAAGACAGCTAGCACCGGAGTAGGGGCAAAATAGGAATCTCTACCCTGGGAATTAAGGAGAAAAAAAAGATAAGATGAAACTTTATGTAGAGTTGATAGTGTTTTTTCTTCACTGGAATGGGGTAGAGACAAGGCTGGATTGCTGGGGGTTCACAGGGTTTTGGGAGAACTTCTAGCTAAAATTCTGTGCAGTTCAGGATACCCCAAATTCAATTCCTGGCTAGCCCTGCCCCACCCTGCTCATCCCATTCCTCCCAGGAGTCCCCATGTGGCCCATTTTGAATGCAAGTAAGTGCAAGGCATGTACAGAGATTTGGGGAGGGCAAAAAATGGTCCTACCAGAAGGTCATTTTCACCCCACCCCCCCAGAGACTCAATCAAAGCCTCCAGAGCCCAAGAAGGGCAAAAATCCCCCCCGCTTTATTGTGCAGGAGGAAAACATGGCCACACACCCCAACAACAAGGCAGAGAACACCTTGCTAAAGTTTTTGATACCAACCCTTGGATAGAGTAGATTACACATTTCACATTACTCAACAGATAAAATGAATTGAGAAGTAAAGGCAAGTAAAATGAAAAAGCAACCAAGAAAGATTACATTTTTTAAAACCCAGATGGAATGATATGTCTTGTTTAATGTAAGTGGGGAAAAATATGAGAAAAGATAAAAAAATCTGAAGCAAGAGCAATGTAGACTGGAAACCAAGTGGCTCTCTGGTTGTGGAGAAAGGTTAGTGGTTTGAAAAGATATGAAGGAGATCAAAGGCTGAAGGAAGGAAGAACTGGATAATGAGGGAGGAGTAACTTCTGACACAATGTTTAAATTTTTGTTCAATTATTCAATCCTATAGCTCTTATGGAAACCTCAGAAAATACATCTGAAGATTTTTCTCTTACTGTGATCCAAGATGAACCAGCAAATGTTACATTGAAGTCAGTACGAAGTACTGTAGCTTAACAATGACATTTCTTCCTCAAGTTTGCCTTTTCACAGCTTCTGATTAGTGATCCAGTTCTGTATTAATAACAAGTGTAAACAAATGCATATTAGCTATGCAGCTAGAAAGGGCCTTTATCATTTCTCAGCTTTCGTTTGGTTACATATATTTTTCTTAACATAACAAACTTTAAAATGCCTCTTAAATCCAATGTTTATTTCGGAATGAGGTGCAGACAGGAGGGAAAGTATGAAATCCAAATTCTTACAAATTAGGTCTTGAAACACATTTGTAAATTATATATTTTATTATTTACAATGAGTGTAGGGTATTAAAACCTACCATCAGGAACTTCTTTTGTGAGTCCAATAAAATAATCTTTAATCAGGTCAGTTTCTTCATTTGCCCTTTTGCACTTCTACTTTAGTTCTTTTCTCGGTCTTATAGTCAATCATTTTCATTTACTTTCCTATGCTTACAAATTCTTTATATTCTTCATCAGGCAAAACTTGTTCCATCTCTTGTAAATCTTCCAAAATGTTCTCTTTCACATCAGTAATTTCTGCTTTAATGTTTTACAACATAATCTGTACACAGAATGATGCATCATTGATGAGACTGAAGCTGCTATTTTTTCATCCTGTTTTTCAAAAATCTCCTGAAATAGAATATTTCAAATGTCAAAGCGTTTTCTGTCATTTTCCAGGTTTCAATGCTGACTAACAAGAGGGGCTTTCCTCTTTTACTTTTCTGCTTTGAATCTATAGTCCCGCTAGCGTTCAGTTTCTGAAACAATCTCAAGTTGCTGTTTTAATTTAAGCTTGTCTAAAACAATTTGGTTCCCATGAATGAGCTGTTTGTTTATATAATTGTTTCCAAAATACTGTAGGAAAAGTCATACTATTCCATTATTTAAACTGATCTTTAATTCATTTGCAACTTTTTCAAATTAGACACTTAGCTTTTTGCAATTTATTTCTGGTTTTAAAATTCTTCAGCTTATAGTTAATGTTTCTTTTACTCAAGAATGAAAGTAAATTAACCACACAGATTTTCAACCTTGTCATTTTGAGATTCTCTAATGTCCTTAAGATAGTTGAATAGCAATTACCAATTGAGATTTAGAGAGCAAATTAGCACCCTCAACGACCTAACCCAAGTAGACTTCACTGAAGACCGAGTTAAAAAAGCATTATGTGACCTTAAACCTTCTCTATCAGTCGGACCAGATGGTCTATGTGCTTACTTCCTAAAAAAGCTCTCTTCTGCCATAGCTGAACCACTAAGCATAATTTTCGAAAAATCCTTCAGAACCAGCACACTTCCTAAGCTATGGTCGAAAGCAATGGTCATCCCCATCTTCAAAAAAGGAGAGCCCTCTCTTGTCGATAACTACCGACCAATTTCACTATGCTGCGTCCCATGCAAAGTCATGGAATCAATTATAAACAAATCAATTAATCTCCATCTAGAAACTAATAATTTGCTTTCTAACAAACAATTTGGTTTCAGAAAAAAACTATCCTGCAACCTGCAGCTCCTCCACTGCAAAAATATATGGCAACTCATCTAGATCAAGGGAAATCTATAGATGCAATTTATATTGACTCCTGCAAATCCTTTGATTCAATGGTCCACGACAAACTACTCCTAAAACTCAAATCCTATGGTATCTCAGGATCCCTCCATAGCTGGATTACAGCATTCCCGTCAAACAGACAACAAATGGTCAAAATAGGAAGCACCATATCCACTCCCCCATCTCAGTTGAAAGCGGTGTTCCCCAAGGTAGTGTACTGGGACCAACACTCTTCATTCTCTACATCAATGACCTTTGCGATTACATCACAAGCAACTGTGTCCTCTTCGCTGACGATGTAAAACTCTTCATCACCACCGATAACACAACTACTCTCCAAAAAGACCTAGACGCTGTTTCTGAGTGGTCTAACACATGGCAACTCCAAATCTCAACTAGGAAATGCTCTGTCCTACACATTGGGAAGAAGAATCTGAACTCCAAATACGAACTGAATAATCAAATTATCACAGAATCCCCACTTGGTTAAAGACCTCGGTATACTAATAACAAAAGATTCAAGTGCCAAAGCCCACTGCAACAACATAGCCAAGAAGGCTTCAAGAGTTGTAAACCTAATCCTACATAGCTTGACTGTAAAAAATATGACTTCAGTAACCGAGTTGTCGAAGCATGGAACTCATTACCGGACTCCATAGTGTCATCCCCAAACCCCTAACACTTTACCCTTTATCTACGGTTGACCTATCCAGATTCCTAAGAGGTCAGTAAGGGGCGAGTACAAGTGCATTAGAGTGCCTTCTGTCCCCTGTCCTATTGCTCTCCTATATCTCCTATACCTTTCTTCTATTCCTATATCTCTTCTTCTATTGTTTCATTGAAATGTTCTATTACTATATCTTCTTTTCTATTCTTTCTTAGATATATTTTACTATGAGTATCTCCTCTATAACCTTCTTCATGTATTTTACTATGTGTATATAGATATATACCCACTAAAACTCTCATTGTGTATTGGACAAAATAAATAAATAAATAAATAAATAAATTATTTGTTTGTTTGTTTGTTTGTATCTATCCTGCCTTATTATTTTTACAAATAACTTAAGGCAGTGAACAAATCCAACACATTTTCCTCCTATTTTCCTCACAATTCCTACATGTCTTAGCACCAGATTACCTACAGGACCATCTTCTGCCTCATGTATCCCAGCGGCCAGTTAGGTCCCACAGAGTTGGCTTTCTCCAGGTCCCTTCAGCTAGGCAATGCTTTCTGGCGGGACCTAGGGGAAGAGCCTTCTCTGTGGCGGCACATTGGCCCTTTGGAACAAGCTTCCTCCGGAGATATGTACCACCCCCTGGCCTTTCACAAAGCCTTAAAGACTCATCTCCGCCAGCGGGCATTAGGGGCTGTGAGTGCTGAGACCTAACTCTGGCTGATATTATGAGTGGCTAGACCCAGTTGGGATGAATGTGGATGATTGTGTTAGGCTAAACAGAGGTTTAGGATTATTATTATTTTTTTGTTTTCAGTATTTTAATATTAGATTTCTACAGACTTGTACTGTATATATTATGTTGTAAGCTGCCCTGAGTCGGTTGAGAAGGGTGGCATAGAGGTCAAATGAATTAATTAATTAGAGAGTTGGTTTGAGAGAGAGAGTACGACTAGCCGAAGGTCACCCAGCTGGCTTTTAAGATTAAGGTGGGACTTGAACTCAGAGTCTTCAGCTTTCTAGTCTGGTATCTTAACCAGTTCTCTTCATTTAAATCTGTGGAAAACAGTGGGTCTTGCTGTTTCATCTGAAGTAGTCATCTGGAACATAAGTTATAGATCTCCTCTCCTTATCTGGAGATGAGGAGTGGGACCAGTTACCAATGGTTTGGTCTTGGCCACAGTGATCCACTCTGTTCATTCAGATATGTCTTGTCATTATTGGTCATCTGGAAACTTATAAAGGAAGGTATTTTAAATGTTTTTAATTATAATTGCTTTTACACTATTTCAGAATATACATATCAGACTTACCACACATATTTGCAATTAAAATATAAAATTCTAATAGCAAATTCACCGACTGCCATCTCCTCCTGAATAAATCAGAGAGGAAACACAACAATATGAACCCATTCTACTTTTTTAAAAAGTCAGGCTACATTATGGGAATTTTGCAAGTCTGAAGGCACAAACTTTCTACTTCCACTTTTAACTATTTGATCCATTAGAGTGGATCTTTTCTAAAAAAAAATTTCTGTGACAATTAAGCAACTATAAGCCCCTTTCTCTCTGGTGTGATTTTTCCCCTAGGTAGCATCTTCTCTTCTCTTTCCCCAAGGTCATCCATACATTCCATTACCTCTTCTAATGCCTTAATAAATAAAGTTTCAGTACTTAATAAATACATCAAGTTTCTAACTAAAGGCAAAGTAACCTTATTTTAAAATGAAGAAAACTATTAATTTTTGCTACCTGTGTGAACATGACTTCAGAATGGAAAGTTTTGAAATAAATATCTTCCACTTGAGAAGCTTCTATTCTTGTTTTATAAATGAAACTATTCATAATTATATATTTCTAGAAACACACACACACACGGATATAAATTTCTAACAGAAAAATGGGGACCATTGATAGACTCAGAATACCTCTTCTCGCTACCTGAGTGACTGTGGCCACATCCCTGAGTGATATCTCTTCTGACATAGATTATATACATCCTTCATTGGCATTTCTAATTTTAAGTTCTGTATCAACCATTTACAAACCTTTCTTCTATAGGCATGCTTTTTCAAACAAGCAGGAGAAGGAGGAGGGAAACAAGCAACTTTCTAGCTAATTTGTTACAGACTACTCTATCAGGACCTAATTACAATGGTAGAGTCAGGAAATAAATTCCATTCCCTGTACATTACTAATGCTCCTCAAATCCTCATTTATCATGTTGAAGGTTATGTAGAAATGAGGGACAAGGAGCCCAAACACTTTTATTGCAATCATTCCCACAGTACATATCTGTAAGAGGCAAACTTCTTAAATCCCTGGGTAATGTCAAAATTAAAATACCATTCAGATGGGATTACATAGAAAGTACAAAGTCTGAAAGGGGGAAAAAAGACCCTAAAGATAAAAACAGAGTCCCAAATCATAAATTATAATTTAAAGAAATCATGTTTAAGCAGTTACAAACTAAAATACTGGAGCATGAACTGTCATGTATCCAACATTGACCTTTCTGCAAAATTTATATAGTACTACAGTGACACTTGGGATGGATAGTGTATTCAAGCTGTATTGCAAGAGATCTCTTCCCTACCATTTCCTGCAGCTCAAAGAGATGCCTTCAGTTCTTTTCCATCAGCTTGGCTTGGAGGTGGTCTATTTTGCTTGTCAGTTTTATGATAAAGTGCCTGAATTAAACACAACTGCTTTAGGAGACACTACAGGCCAGCAATAGATTTTGGCCTATTATGCTTCCCCCCCCTTCAAAGTGATCTCTTTTTTGTGTTCCCTGCTAACTTTGTTCACTGAATAAGTTCAGCTTGCTCCTCATTACTTTTTAATGATGATTTAAGATGTGATGAAGAACACAGATATTAGAAAAACTAAATGCATTAATGTTATTAATTTTGTTTAAATAATTATCTTTATTGGTTTTTATATAAACTATATAGTGTATACTAAATTAGAAATACAGATGTAGGAGGTTTCTACCAGCCAATAATATAGTAAAAGATGAGAGTCTAAGGGCTTGCAGTGATATTGTTCGCATAAAAATAAAACAAGTAAGGATTAAAAATATGGAAAAGAAAAATTATGGCTGAAATTAAAAGAAGAGACTGGGGCAACATCTTGTTCACAATAAAGTAATGAAGAAGAGGAAAAAGAAGATGAACATTGGAAAAAAAGAAGTAATATAAAATTAAATAAAGTTGAAAGAATGTAATTTATCATATTAAATCTGTTCATTTTTAATAATATATCAAGAAATAAATTGTAAATGGTAATAACTGAAAGTAACATTGGGAAGAATGGAAGAGTGGAGGGGTTTCGAGGGAAATATGGGTGAGGAGAGGAGAAAGGCCAAAAAAAGCAGAGATGATGAAGGGAGCAGGAGGTAGAGAGGGAAAAGAAGAGAGGGAAAGAAAGGGAAGAGATAGAAGTTCAACTTGCTCCTATTCTTCCTTCAACCTGTTTCTCACTCATCCACAAATGCATGCACACTCCAGAAAGGGCTTACAAAAAAATGAGACTATAAAAATTAAACACAGCATCTAAGCTTCCTCACAAAGAGAGTGTGCACATTTAAGAAGTTAGTCCTACTTTCACATCTTCAACCCAACACATGAAGAATAATAAGTAGTTTCTCTCCTACCTTAGCCATATTGATGATATAAAAGAGACACAGTCACAACTGCCTCTATAACTAGAAATTCCAAAGACTCCTCAACATTCTTCACTTGTTGGATGGAGTACCTGAAGGTAGTGTCTAAGTCTCACATCAGGCCGTGCCAAACTAAAAGACTCATTGCAAGTATTTAAAATGGTCATCTTTTGCAGGAGAGGCGCAGTAACGACACGGACACAAGAGCTGGATTTAAAACTGGGTCATTTTTATTAATAATAAATTAGCATAATTTATTTAATTAAATTAGCATAAATTAACATGCTTAACTATGACCCCAACAATGGACCTGCAGGGTCAAACAAATACTTCCGGGGCGGACAATGACGTCAGATAAACTTCCTGGGCAACTTATGGGCGTAGCTCGATGCTAGTCCAGGTGAGGGACCCCTCCCTCACCTGAGACCATGCCATGCACTTGCATGAGGGGGGTCTAGCCGGCTAACCCCTAACAGGGGACTTAAAGGTGCGGGACCCAAAGACAGGTTCCCCCCAACTGCTCAGGTCGCTTCCACCACAAGCTTGGAGAGAACCTGTCAATCATCCCCAAAGATGCCCAAGGGAGAACGTGCAGTTGCTAAACCACCACCCAGTTTTCCGCCCCTAACCTGCCTACCCAAATGACCAAAGGAAAGCCAATTAGCCTAACAAGTGCAAGCACCCCCTAACCGCACATCCATCTCCTCAGTGTGGAATGGGTGAAAAAACGGCCCTGCGCAAAGCCGCAAAAAATTCCCATTCGGCCTCCCTAGGGGCGACCCACAATAGCACACTGCAAAATAGGGAGGACGGGTGGGTTTCTGCTCGGGGCAATGGTCCGGGCGAAAAGGCTGAGCCTGGGCCTACGCGCCCTTAAATAGGGCCGGCAAGCCCCTCCCAGACCAATCAGCAGTCAAGCCTGTTGGCCTGACTCTCGGGCGAAGTCTCGCCTCGCGAGACTTCGCCCGAGCACCAAGATGGCGGCCGCCAGGGGTCCGGTGTCTTCCCGGCCCTCCCGCAAACGCTGCCGGTGGGTAAGTCCGCCGGCGCTATTGCAGGAGAGGCGGAGTAATGACACGGACACAAGAGCTGGATTTAAAACTGGGTCATTTTTATTAATAATAAATTAGCATAATTTATTTAATTAAACTAGCATAAATTAGCATAAATTAACATGCTTAACTATGACCCCAACAATGGACCTGCAGGGTCAAACAAATACTTCCGGGGTGGAAAATGACGTCAGATAAACTTCCTGGGCAACTTATGGGCGTAGCTCGATGCTAGACCAGGTGAGGGACCCCTCCCTCACCTGAGACCATGCCATGCACTTGCATGAGGGGGGTCCAGCCGGCTAACCCCTAACAGGGGACTTAAAGGTGCGGGACCCAAAGACAGGTTCCCCCCAACTGCTCAGGTCGCTTCCACCACAAGCTTGGAGAGAACCTGTCAATCATCCCCAAAGATGCCCAAGGGAGAACGTGCAGTTGCTAAACCACCACCCAGTTTTCCGCCCCTAACCTGCCACGGAGCGGGGGTCAGATCTCTATCTTGGGCCCTGACTCCCCCCTCTAACTGCGCCAGCTCACGCAGAGACCGCTGCAGGTCCTGTAAGAAAATGGCGTTCCCCTGTTTTGACAGGAGAACGCCGTCGGCCCGGTAAAGCCACGGCCGATCTACAGTGATGAGAGGATGGGCCACTACAACCCCACCTATTTCCCTGACTATTCTGCCCAGGACCTTATTTACTCTACGCCTGACCCGGTGAATGGCCCTAAGGGAAATGGCGTCCCTCCACACGATCCTTGGGAGGATCTCTGACCACACCACTTGCGTGGTGGGCCACACAGAGCGAAGCCGCCGCAGGTCTTCGCTCACCTGGATGATCAATGGTAGACCCCCAAGCAGGCACAGGTCATTGCCACCAAGGTGCAAGACCAGCCATCTGGGCGCAGCAATGGGATGCCGCCCTCCCAGTCCAATCTGGGCGCGACCCTGGGAAGCCGCCCGCCCAGTACCGCTGGGTGCAGCCGTGGGATGCTGCCCACCCAGCAACGCCGGCAGGAGTCCCTCCCACTGCATACCTCTTCGGCCCATCCAAACGACCTTGACCCACCGTCCCAATGACAACTGGGTCCCGATGACGCTTCTGGCTGCTGAGCGGCCGGCCCAAAATATCATGCTGTGGCCGCACAGCAGCGCCGTCGGTTTCATATTGGCATGGGGACCTGGAAGAGGACACACAGAGAGGTTATCTAGCCTAAGCCCTACCTAGAATCCTCAGCGGGCCTAACATAACCCAAATATGCCACTGACCGCCAGCGGCCAATCTCCTGAATCCGCTGGGCCAGGAAACCAGAAAGTGCCGCGCTAGTGGCGGCGCCGATACGGAACGAATGCGTTCCATAGCCGGCGGGAACCATGCCAACTTGAGCCATTGCCCTGGACACTAACACCCAAAATTGATAACGGGTCAGAGGGGTACCGTCCAGATGCTTAAAAAGGTACCCTTGCCCTGACCCACGTAAACTACAATAATGCTGCAAGGCGGCCACCGGACACACAGACTGGTCGGCGGCCGCACTGAGCTCAATACAAACCCCTCTGTGCAGCTGATCTGTCTTAGAATGCCTTACTACAAGCGATACCCCCCCCCTGCCTGAAGGCTAGATCAGCATACTGGAAGGCACGGAGCGACGTGTCAGCTTGAGAGGAGGCCATGGCCTCACTGACCCTGAGGGCCCCAAAAAACATGACACAAGTCACTGCCCTAATGAGACGGGCCTCGTACAAGGAGGCACACAGACTGTCTAAAGCCTGATTTATCAGGGACAGCTGCTGAACCGTCAGGGCCTGACGAGTGTCACCAGGGGCTCCCAGTCGCTCCCTCACCCAGCCTTCCAGCATCTTCCGAATGCGGAAGTCACCAGAAAAATCTCTAAACCCCCCCACCTTGGACAGAAAGGCGAGGCCGGCTAACCTGGACCTAATAGTCCTAACTGAAAGGCCACGCTGCCTAAGCTGGACACAAAATTCTGCCAGGTGCTCAACTGGGGCAGGCCAACTACAGGGGTAACCCCTATCCTGCCTGAAATCCCCAAACTCCTTACCTGCACGCTGGTAAGCCCGCAGGGTGCCCGGTGCTACCGAGAGGGCGATAGTCCTGGAGGCCTCGTCTCTCCACCGCTCGGGAGCCCGCCCAGGCTCCAAAGGTGGTCTGGGAATGCCTCTGGCGACTCTCGGGCCCATGGGGCCAGGGTCCAAAACCTGGACAACTGACCACAGGACAAGGCGTCAGCAACCCCATTATCTAACCCGGGGACATGCCTAGCCAAAAACAAGGCGTTTAGGGACAAGGACCTGTGCACAAAATGGCAGACAAGCCGCATGACCCTGTCACTCTTAGAGGACAGGGCGTTCATAACATGGACAACCGCTAAGTTGTCACACCACTATCAAGGGGAAGAGCTCCAAAAAAGTCAAATCCTTAACCAATGAAGAGGCACTCCATTCCGGAGGCCACACCGACCAGCACCACTGGTCACCTAACACTACCCCAAAACCACAAGTCCCCACAGCATCGGAGCAAAGCTGCAACTCAGCTTCCGAAAGAAGCTCGTGCCTCCAAAAAGACAGCCCATTAAAATGGTCTAAAAACTCCCGCCACACGCAGAGGTCAGCCTTGACCCCTGCACATAAGCGGGTATGATGATGGGGCAAACGAAGCCCCTCCATCGCAGTATATAACCTCCTAGAAAAGGCCCTGCCCGGCACCACAACCCGATAGGCAAAATTAAGTATCCCAGCTAGTTCCTGGAGCTGCCGAAGGGTGACCTTCCTGCAGCCCAGAACCGAATCAAGCTTATCCCTGATTTTAGTCAATTTGTCCAGGGGCAATCTAGAAGATTGCTCCTCCGAGTCCAATTCAATACCGAGGAAGGTAATCTTGGTGGCGGGGCCTTCGGTCTTCTCAGAGGCTAAAGGCACCCCCAACTGAGCGCAAAGGGCTTCGAAGTCCCGCATCAGAGCAAAGCATTGCTCCGAACACGCAGGCCCCGCCACCAAGAAATCATCAAGGTAGTGAACGACCGAACCCAGACCACTGCGCCTCCTGAGCGCCCACTCCAAAAAGGTGCTAAAGCTCTCGAAAAGAGAACATGAGACAGAGCAACCCATGGGTAAAGCTCTGTCCACATAAAAACCACCTTCGAAATGGAAGCCCAACAGCTTGAAGTCGTCTGGGTGTATGGGGAGGAGCCGGAATGCCGACTTAATGTCGCATTTACCCATAAGGGCTCCAACGCCACACTTCCTAACCATGGCCACGGCCGCATCAAAGGATGTGTACCGGACTGAACAAAGTTCGTCAGGAATGCAATCATTCACTGACTCCCCTTTCGGAAAAGACAAGTGGTGAATCAACCTAAATTCACCACTCGCCTTCTTGGGGACAACCCCCAATGGGGATACTCTAAGATTCGGGAAGGGCGGCTCCGGGAAAGGCCCAAGGACCCTGCCCTCAGCCACCTCCCTCCGAATCTTTTCCCTAACAATGTCTTCATGTCCCACAACTGATCTAAGGTTGTCAGACTTGAAGGCTTGCCTAACCCCCACATAAGGGATCCTGAATTCCCTGGAGAAACCTAGTAAGAGAGCGGCCGCTCTCGAGCGAGGGTGGTAGTCAATCAACCAACCCTCAAATACTTTTAAATTAATTGGGCTGGGCCCCTTTTCCCCCAGCAGGTGGTGGAGGTTTTCCTGGACCCCCTCCCTTCTTTTCTGCCCCCTTCTTGGGGCGGGGGCACACTGACGAGGCATGGGTCCCCCCACAATTCCCGCAGGCATGTTTATACTTGCAAAAGGGACAAAAACATGCCCCCTTTGCAGCAAACTCATGACACGCAGGGGAGGCTCCCTTCCCCGCTCCCCCCGTAGCTGTCTTGGCTGGTGTGGAAGCCACAGGCTCCTCTTCCATAAAATGACTGCTATCGGTCCTGTCGCACCCTTCCTTGCCGGACATATAGGTGGCCTGGAACCATAGGTCCAGCACCACCATATCCCAGGGGAGGGAGGGGTCGTGAGCAATACGCATCCTAAAGCCTTTGTCATAATGACGCCAGATAGTCCCTTTATACTCAAAATGAGCCCTAGCAATTAGGTCAATGTACTTGAGCATGGAAGCGGCCCTAGCCGGCTGTCGTTGAATAACTACTGATGCGTAAGTCAGAAAAGCGTACAGCCATGAGCTGAAACACTTGGTGACTTTAGTCTTTTTAGGCTTCTCCCCGGGCACTACATCTTTCTCTTGCTTAGGAACCTCCCTGTTCAATAGAGAGAAGAGGTCCACATACTCCCCCCTCCAAATCGCTTCCTTCACCGACGGGTGGAGGTGGTACCCTAAAGGAGTGGCAGGCAGCCCACATGGGATAGCCCCAGCCTTAATGGTGGCGAACGGGTCCCACATGGTGGAGGCCCCCGTTCCCAGCACACCCAGCCCCGACGGATACACCAAAGGGGGCGGGGGCATAATAGCGGGCGCAGGAGGGATCCAACCCCCGGCCCCAGGCCCCGGTGGGAAAACTACCCCCGGCGCTACTGCCGGAGGAGCCGGCGGAGACCAAACCTGACCGCATGTGCCCGAAGTAGACCCCAGAAAACTGATGCCACTCCCCAAACCAGGCGGGTTAAACCCCGGACCTTGTTCGGGGAGGAGCGACGTGGTGGCTAAGTGTTGTGCAGCCTCACCTGCCCCATACAGGGTTGAAGACATCCACGGGGGGCCCATCCGAGCGGGGCCCTGCAACGCCGCCATCTGCCCGGACTGGGCCATCTGCCCGGACTGGGCCATCTGCCCGGTCTGGGCCATCTGCCCGGTCTTGGCCATCTGCCCGGACTGGGCCACCTTCTCTTCCGGATCCCTTCCCCAGGCCGCCGATGCAGCCGGGGGGAGCCCGCCCCGGCCCACTCTGGACCGCCAGCGCTCCAGTTCGTCAAGCCTCTCCAGGACCCTGGCCCAAGAGAGAGAGGGAGAAACACGGGGTGAGGGGCTGTGGGCATAAATCCCACTACCCCCTCTGATGGGACCACCCCAGGGGGCGCCTCCATGCTGGCCCGAGCCCGGGCCGAAGGCCTAAGGGCCCTCCTAGGCCGCACTTCTGGTTGGGCCGGAGGGGCCCTGGCTTGCCTCTTCTTTGGAGCCATCCACCCTGCTGCTAGATGTACCAATGCTAAGTGAGGCACTCCAATCCCAATCCCAGCACCAGGGCCACAAACCCCACCAGGGAGGCCCAAGTGGCAAAGTGAGCGAGCAACGCCCCCAGTAGCAGAATAAGACCCCCAATGTGGGCCCCCTATACCGCTGCAGGTGGCACCAGAGGCCGGACGCCCCTCCCCCCCTGGGCAGAGCCCCAAATGCCCACTCCCAGCAGGGAACCCAATTTCACCACTCCCCCTCGGGCCTGAGGGGGACAAGCGACCACCAGCGCCACCGCGCTCCGACCGCTCTCCGCCGCTCCGCGATGCTCGCCAAGGCCTCTCCGCCAGACTAAGATGCCACAAAATGGCGGCCGCCACACGAGGCCGCTCCAAAATGGCTGCCGTGAGCAGAACCCAGCCGAGTGTCTGCTCGGGGCAATGGTCCGGGCGAAAAGGCTGAGCCCGGGCCTACGCGCCCTTAAATAGGGCCGGCAAGCCCCGCCCGGACCAATCAGCAGTCAGGCCTGTTGGCCTGACTCTCGGGCGAAGTCTCACCTCGCGAGACTTCACCCGAGCACCAAGATGGCGGCCGCCAGGGGTCCGGTGTCTTCCCGGCCCTCCCGCAAACGCTGCCGGCGGGTAAGTCCGCTGGCGCTATTCTCATAAAAAGTATATTAAGAGGTTGCTGGCAGCGGCTTTTCTTCTTCCTGTATCTTTATATTGATTGTGATACAAAGCAGAGTCAATGTCTCTTCTCTCTTCCTCACTAGAGTATAGCAGCATCAAAAATCTCCTTGTTATTCTGCCGGGCTAATGGCAATTAGCCCTCTATGAATTCAGAATGATTTCAAACACATGGCAGGGAAAGTCAGGCAATCTCTCTTTTATATTCAGAGGCTTGTAAACAGAAAACACCATTATTGTTTCATTAATCCCAAGAGGTGACAGTTACTCATACCAACAGTTCATTTGATGCCGATGTGTGTGCCAAACAGAGGAGTAATTTATGGAGCTATAAAAGCAGAGTTTTCACACACCAATCCTCAACCTGTCCTGACTTAAGTGTGTCAGGGTTCACAGAAGTTCCTAAACAGAAAGCAGCCCCACACTGCTCAATCTTCTTTCTTCTGAACACATCAAAGATAAACACACACGCCAAGCACTCCCCCATATTTATCGTAGTCTCCACAGTGTCATTAACCCCTGAACAGCTGCACTCCATTATCTGTTTGGCACCTGCGCAACTGTTCCCTTCATTCCAGGATCCTGCACACACAGGGATTCAAGGTAGTGTCATCCATGATATCTTCCCCTTCTGAGTCTGAGGACTCTCTAGCTGGGGACTAGCTGATGGGCTGGCAGCACCCATTCCCTTTCTGACTCTTCCCCCCCCCCCCACTGCCTCCTTCTGCTAGTGATTCATCTTCACTGTCCGAGGCAGTTGACAACCAGACATGTCTTTGATAAACAGAGGACTCCCACAGATACACTTCAAAAACCCCAGCTACAGGAGCTGGCCTAGAGCCAACCACAACACTTGTAAACATTTATCAAAGTATAAGTAAGCAACAGCAGTATTAGGAATTGAAAACCAAGTAGTCACTATTTGCCCAAACCACACACATCAATAAACTACCTCACAGGCCACGCATTCCAAAAGATCCTTTATGTATCATTGAGTACATTGCATGAGATCCATTGAGTAGAAGAAGTGAAGGAGGATGAGAAAATGGAAAGAAAGGAGGTGTTTTTCCTATTATTCTTTGTTGAATTCAAGTTAACAATTATCTTCACTGATTGCAAAGTCAGAGGAAAGTAAGAAAACAATAGAGTGGTACCTCTACTTACAAACTTAATTCATTCCGTGACCAGGTTCTTAAGTAGAAAAGTTTGTAAGAAGAAGCAATTTTTCCCATAGGAATCAATGTTAAAGCAAATAATGTGTGTGATTGGGGAAACCACAGGAAGGGTGGAGGCCCTGTTTCCTCCCAGGAGATTCCTAGAGAGGCTCTATGGAGGCTTCTCCTCACCTTTTCCAGCACTGTTTCCCCCCAGGAAATTCCTAGAGAGGCCCCACAGAGGCTTCTCCACGCCTTTTACGGCCCTGTTTCCTCCCAGGAGATTCTTAGAGAGGCCCCATGGAGGCTTTTCCCTGCCTGTTCCAGTTCCAGTTTTGGAGGCTCAGGTTTGTAAGTGGAAAATGATTCCTGAGAAGAGGCAAAAAAAATCTTGAACACCCAGTTCTTATCTAGAAAAGTTCGTAAATAGAGGTGTCTGTAGGTAGAGGTACCACTGTAATTGGGAGACTACATAAGATTGGTGATGCAAAGTTATTTTAATCTAATCTAATCTAAACATCAGGGGCTTTGACTAGAAGATCTCTTCCTTCTGCTGTTCTATATTCTATAAGCTAGGGATTTCTCCAGTTGTCAGTACTCCAAAAAGCTTCCAAGAAAACAAGAGAAATAAAATATTAGAACCTAGAAAAGTAATTGATAATAAATTCATTGGTCTTAGGGTTGGAAATAAGTTCAATACATTTTTTTTTCTGCTGTTTTAGCAAAAATTCCCTTTTCTCTGCGAGGATATCAACTCCCTCTGCAGCAAAACATGACGAAGAACTAAATGAAGGAAAAATAATGATGGGAAAATGTAGATTGGGGTGTATAATTCATGAATATTGGAAAGACAATTCGAGTTGGAAATTACTAGATTTTTAAAATGCTTATTACAAAGAATAACAAAGGAATTAATATTTTTTTCCATTCTGTGATGACAAAATCCATGCCACCTTCATTGCTGCTTGCAGCATTTGCCTAAACTTATGAAATTATTATTGTGTTCTCCTGAACCTAAATATTCCTTGGCTTTTTCATCACCAGCAAAAATTCTATGTTTGTGATCTATTGAAGAAGTTGAAGCAATTAGGTGGATACTCACAGCAGTAAATTAAATGAATAGAATTTTTTTCATATAAAAAGATCCAGAAAGATAATTAGCTACAAAAGACCAGCAAATCAATACTGAAGTCACATAGGTTGGGAAGCAATGAACAATACTGGATGAAAAAGTTGCATGTTCACTTGAAGATAACGAATTTCAATTTAGCTTTTAGCAATACCTCATTATAAAATCATAATTTAAAAGCTGGCTTGATACATACATAGTAGTTCTCATGCTTCCAGGATGATGACATAAATGCATTAGTTTAACTATGGGCTGCAATTTGATTTCTTTAATATCTGCTTTACATCATAAATTAAAGGTACTATTTTTTATTGTATCATGAGCATACTGGTCACCAAAGCGAAGATACAAGTAATAAAAATGTATTTCCCATAACTACATTCCAGGATCCAGCAAAAGAAAAATAGTGTATTTAGTCATTGTTCTTTTCTGGTTTTTCTTTTATTCCATGGAGGGAGCTTATTTCTCATTGGATGAATTCCAAAAATTAGCCCACAATTTAGCTCAGAATAATGGTAAAGAAGTTGGAAGCAGTAATACCATCACTATTTAACTGAAAATACTGCAAAGTATTAAACAATCTACAATTTTTCTGCAGGCTAAACGCTGAGTAACAACTGATGTGAACATTTACTGAAATAAAGTTTAACTGCTATTGTAACAAATGCCTATGAACCCGATATAGTAATTCTTTAAATTCAAATATGTGCAATCCACGGGCTATATGCAATTATCATTTCCTACTCTGGGGTCCACAGAGCACCCCAAGATCATAAGATTGCAATTAGGCAGCAAAGCTTTTGATTTCATGAGCATTTTTTCAAGCTAAGAATAGCCCTAAATATGTTTGTTCAATCACCTAAACAAAGCACAAAGGCCCAACTCATTTTGAAATTTTCCTGAAAGAAAAAAAACCTGTATTGATTTTCAAGTAAGAAAATTAAATGGTAAACAGGCAAAAGAAAAGGGCTTATGAAAGAAAGAAAAATACCAAGAAAGAAAGATCAAAGTGGAAAAGGAAAAGAAAATTACATAAAATAGAGAAAGAATGACAACCAATTTCCACAGGTACACATGTGAATTTTTAAAAAAACCCATCAAAATGTTGCTCTAAGTTTAACATTTGTCGACATTATTTCTATAATTCCATATAATTTTAATCATCAGATCCCAAAATCAGCATTTAATTTCTTCCAGTTCCCATTAAAAAAAAATACAAAACTTGTTTCCAAGTAGAAATAAAAGTAGTCAATCTTTTATTCAAAGTCTTTGATTTAGTCAATCAAAGATGTCAATTTCACCATCTCCATCTTCAATTGTAGATATTTATAGATCCTTCCATCTTTGTGCATATAAAAGGCTCAGTGCTGGTAGATAAAAGCAAAGTGCGGTAAGATTTTTTTTAAAAAAAATTTCATTAAGCCCTAAAGAAAAGTCTCTGATTTTCAATTGAACATTCACTTTTAAACTCTTCTGTACTTTTGAGCCTTTCCCAGTGATTCTCATATGTCATTGTACAATATCTATGTGGCCTTGAGTCCATAATAAAGCCAACTGTTATGGCTTCAAAGATAGGTGCATAATGATTCGCATGGTTAGGACACTGTGTTGGAGGTTAGGAAGCCCACGTTCAAGCCTGTGTTGCCATGGAGCAGGGTGAGCTCCTGTCCTTCACTCTAGCACCTGTTGGGGACACGAAAGGAGCCCCCAACTGGACATCCATTGGCCAGAGGTGATGTCACTGGCTAATCCTTTCAACTCACAAGTTCTTCTGTGCTTCTGACACAAGTGTGATGCAATGGCTTGAAAGGATAGGGAAGAACATTCCTCAAACTGAAAAAAAATCACACATTTCTGTTCTAGGAACTATTTTCATATTAATGAAAATGCAGGGATGTAGTAACGGAACTCTTTCATTGTATTCTCCAGCCGCAGTTTCTATTTGAAAGATTTAGAGACACAATCTTGTTTATGGAACATAACCCTCCATTTCTGGAAAATTGTTCAATCAACATTGTTAAAACCCCACACAACCAACTTGCATAAAATATGCTTATCTTTTCATATAATGCTCCCAGCCCATCGTGGGTGAAGTGATAAGATTGTGACGATGGCATTAAAAAACCCAGAAAGTTAATATGGCCCTACTGTCACCTTGCATGTAATAATTTTCGAATAGCGGAATGTTTCTCAAGTTGGATGTTGAGATCTGAATTACTGCCGGCTCGAGGGTTTTAAAGACATTTGTTCCAGCAGCTCTTGATGGCACTTTAAATCAGTTTTCCACCAAGTTTCTCATAACCCAATTAACAGACCAATCTTATTTATGTTTAGTGTGAGGTAAATTTAATAGGATCTAATCCCATATAAATGTGAACAGCACCCATCTGTCTCTAATGACAATTCCAAATGGTATCTTTTTCTTAATGCCTTAAAATCTTCTTTTTTCCCCCTTGTTTGTTTGATGTTATATATGTATCTGAAGAAAAGTTCTGGAAAATGCAAATACGTGTGTAATTTTTATACACATAAAAAGTATTGTGCTTGTCTTATGTCAGTTTAAGGATAAATTGCCCTAAGGGTAAATAGCTAAATAAAGGTCTCATTATCTGCTGTTCAATCCTCTATCAGCCCAAACCTAAAGCTATTTGTCTGGCATGGGGAAATAATTTCACTATAATTTTTTGGAAAAGCTTTGGCCTAACAAATTCCAAGCAACTTGCAAATAATATAGTCAGAGAACACAAGTTGCAGAACAGGAGAACTGCCACAGCTAACTCACCATGGTAAACTTGCCATGGCCAATTCATCATGGTCAACTCACCACAGGACAATTCATTATGGGAAAATTGAACAGTTCAATTTAATTACTTAAAATAATTTTTAAAACTATTTTAATTTTTGTCATTCCCATTTCATTTTGTCCCTCCTTTATCATCCTTTCTTTAATTATTCTATTTCACAATTTCTTCAGTATTAGTTAACTCTTGTTCCGTAGCAAGTTTTCCCATCAGTTGTTCTTCCAATTTGTATTGAATGCATTAAATCCTCATCATATACTTTCATATAGTATATTCTAAACAGATGGTGTTAGGAATGTATAGGTTTTTCTTTCTAGTCCCTTCTTATTTGCTAATGTATGTCATGCATGAGACAGTTTGGAGGCACATTTTAATGAATTCTAAGCAATCCATGCCCCTTTGGGTCATCATTTCAGAGATATTTCTTACCTAAACAGAGAAACAGAAAAACCAAGGACAGGGGGGGGGGGAAGCAGTGGAAACAGGAGTGACTTTTGACTGCCTACCAGATCTCAACCATTGAGTTTCCTTGTGGCAATCTGACCAGGAGCATTGGAAATCTTGTTAGCACTCTGTCCAAATGGTTGGGTTGGTAATATATAAAAAAGCCAACAATGTATGGTTGCATGGATTGATGTAATGTAACTTTAAAATGTATGTTATGTTCTGATTGGCTGTAGTATTGCAAGTTGCCATAAGAGGAAGCTAGAGATCATGGTTTATTCTCTTTGTTGTTTCATTCTGAATGACTTTTTGACTTGATAGTGATCTCTGTTATTATGCTCTGTGCTATGCTGTATTTGTGAGCAATAATATCTTTGTTGAATGTATATGACAAAGACAAACTGGTAATAAGATTATTGTACTTGTAGAGATTGACTGATTTGAAAGTGTATGACGTGAACCTGTTCTTTTTCTTAAAGTAAACACTATCTGTGAATCTCTGTGTGTGATTGGATAATTACTCATATCTACTGCATATCTGTTGCAATACCCGGTTTCTATGTGCTTATTAACTCAGGGGTTTCTCTGCACACACCTTAACAAAGCTTCCCTTCCCTTCCCCACCCCTCCCCATCCCTTCCTTCCCAAGTGGCTGCTGCTGTACGGTGGAGGGAATGAAGGATTACCAGATTATTTGGGGAATTGTCACAGAACAATGAGAAATATCTCTTCACCACAGTAACAAATAATGTGCCACCGCTTTCCCAAATTTCATTCCCTCAGAAGTTATGGGTCCCAAATTTGGGACCCATTCTCTAAATTGTGTTTCTTAGCACACTTGAGATACCTTGGTTCAAAAATGGTTGCCCAGTTTCACCAAATAACAGACAATGGCAACAAGAATTACATTTGTGAAGAACTGTCCTTATTCCAAACTGCCTTGAATATTATTATCTCTTAAAGGCAAACAGAAAGATAGAGAAATATCAATATTACTTGATTATTTATTGGGGGGGGGAGTGTATACTTTGAAACAGCCAAGGTAAGCTTTTGTAAATTACTCTTACAAGAAACAGCAGAGATTTTAAAAGTAAATGTTATCCAAACTGTCAGGAATTAGCAACATTTCTGCTTAATATAGGTCTGACTCTGTTTGCCGCGGAAGAAATAATTGCAAAAAAAAAAAAAAAAAAGAGTATAGAGCAATTGAGCTTCTGATTCATATGTTGGTGATCCCTTACAATAGTTAAATTGACACTACTCCTTTGCACATTTATCTTTTGTCACACTGAGTCATCATAAAGTTATTTTCAATATACCCTTAAAGCTGTAAGTTAATCAGTTTTGAAGAGGGGTTGTTTTGCTCAGAACGGATAACAATCTTCTGGATTAAATTCATTCTTAAAATAATTTGTCTGAATGAATCAAATTATAGCAGACGTATATTCAAATCCAGGGCCTTAGAAGCATATTTCCAAGGAATCAAATAAGTGAATGAGGAGTAAAATTTGAGGTTGTAATTTGGTACTTAACTATTTTTTGCAGTTATTGGCACTACTTTGCACATAATAATATTTACTGCCCTTCCAAGATGTCCTCATCCTTCTGTTATTCCAAAATAAATTGTTTGTCTTGTTACAGAATAAACTGGCTATAAATAAAAGCACTAATACTAGCAATAGTACTTAGGCTTATATGCCACTTCATAGAGCTTTCCTCATTTTATCCTTCTTATCTGGTTTGGTTCTGGGTTGAAGAACCAAGCCAGACAGTTATATAGGTGCAGATGACAGACTCAGTAATTCCTCTGCAGAACAGTATCAGCAGATCCTTGGGCAGTTTGAGCTTCTTGAGTTGGCACAGAAAGAACATTCTTTGTTGTGCTTTTTTGATGAAGTTTTTGATGTTAAGTAACCATTTTAGGTCTTGAGATATGATAGAACCTAGAAATTTGAAGGTCTCACTATCTATTGTTTTTATTTATTGATTTTGTCCATTGCACAATGAGAGTTATATTGGGTATATATATAGTAAATATATAATGAAGGTTATAGAGGATATACTAATAGTAAAATATATCTAAGAAAGAATAGAAGAGAAGAAATAGGAATAAACAGGACAGTGGATGGAAGGCACCCTAGTGCACTTATACATGCCCCTTACTGACCTCTTAGGAATCTGGAGAGGTCAACCGTGGATAGTCTAAGGGTAAAGTGTTGGGGGTTTGGGGATGACACTACAGAGTCCGGCAATGAGTTCCATGCTTCGACAACTCAGTTACTGAAGTCGTATTTTTTACATTCAAGTTTGGAGCGGTTAATATTAAGTTTAAATCTGTTGTGAGCTCTTGTGTTGTTGTGGTTGAAGCTGAAGTAGTTGCCAACAGGCAGGACATTGCAGCATATAATTTTGTGGGCAATACTTAGATCATGTTTAAGGCATCTTAGTATTGTCTAGTATTGTACGATGTGGCAGAATGGGAGGGTTTCTCCTAAAGTCTACCACCATTTCTATACTTTTGAGTATGGTCAGTTTCAGATTGTTCTGGTCGCACCATGAGGCTAGTTTTTCAATTCCCCCATTTATGTGCAGTTTCTTTGTTGTCTTGAATGAGACCATTCACTGTTGTATCATCTGCAAACTTCACAGCTGGATCATTATGTTATGTTAAGAATTATTTAATATTATGATAATGGAAAAGGTTTGGGTGCTTGGGGAGATGGCACCAAAATTTCCCAGTTACCAGTGTCACTATTACCATCATCCTCATTATCATTATCTCATTAATCTACCACTTAAGCTTTTGCTTGCTTGCGTTAAATTTAATTTTAATGTTCATTTTCTATTTTTGTTATTGTTATAATAATAACAGGATAACAACTGCTTTTGTTAAATGCATTGAAGAAATATAATATTTTAAAAATAGATAAATAACTCTGCATTGCCTTAAAGGTGAGAACTCTCTCCTTCACCAAGTGTGATCAGGATACTTGACAAAAATAGTAGCAATGCTTTCCATACTGTAACTAAGATATCAAGTAACTCCAGATTCCACCTACTATCATAGATCTGTTAACAGATCTGAAAGTTTTTTAAAACTATTTTTTCCAATATCTTTCCAAGTATTAGTGTTAATTGATCTACAGTTTTCTGGGTCTGTTTTTCCCCCTCTTTGCTTTTCTAGCATGGCAACCATTCCTTAGAAAATGGAATCTATCAAACCAAGAATGAATAAATTTGTTGGAGGATAAAATGTATACTAAATCCCTTTACATTTTATTTTTCATTTTAAAAGTACATGGGGAAAGAATAGGCAATAATATGTTGAATAAATTTAGAGGCATACATGTCCCTTCAAAATTTCAGACCATGTCTTTATGTGTTTTTCTAATTTGGTTCATTTGGTGATCTTCAGAAAAAAAATATTTACTTATTTGCCTGGTACTGTAGAAAGCTATGTCTTTGAAAATGTCTTAAAAATAAATTTAGGAAAGAAACACGACAAATTTCAGAATAATTGGTTCAGAAGGGGTTGATAAATATCTTTAAAGTTGATTTGGAGAGACAAAAAAAACCAGGAACTATGAATTTTTTATAAATACAGTGGTACCTCAAGATACGAACCCCTCGTCTTATGAACAACTCGTGATACGAACCCGGGGTTCAGAAAAATTTTGCCTCTTCTTACGAACTTTTTTCGAGTTACGAACCGGCATTCGGAGACAGATGGGAAGCCCCGCGGCTGTTTTAAAAGGTGACAGCCAGGCGGTGGGGCTTCCCAGGAGCCTCCCGAACGCTGGTTCGTAATTCGAAAAAAGTTCGTAAGAAGAGGCAAAATTTTTCTGAACCCCGGGTTCGGTTCGGGAGGTTGCTGGGAAGCCCCCCAGCCCGGCTGTGACCTTTTAAAACAGCCGTGTGGCTTCCCAGCTCTCTCCGAACGCCGAACACGGAAGTTCGGCTTTGGCGTTTGGCTTCGGGAGACAGCTGGGAAGCCGCGCGGCTGTTTTAAAAGGTCACAGCCGCACTGGGGGGCTTCCCAGCACCCCCCAACCCCAAATCCAGAAGTTCGGCAAAAGTTCAGGGTTCGGGGAGGTGCTGGGAAGCCCCGCAGCACGGCTGTGACCTTTTAAAACAGCCACGCGGCTTCCCAGCTGTCTCCCGAAGCCGAACGGCAAAGCCGAACTTCTGCGTTCGGCATTCGGAGACAGCTGGGAAGCCGCGCGGCTGTTTTAAAAGGTCACAGCTGTGCTGGGGGGCTTCCCAGCACCCCCCCAACCCCGAACCCAGAAGTTCGGCAAAAGTTCGGGGTTCGGGGGGGTGCTGGGAAGCCCCCCAGCCCGGCTGTGACATTTTAAAACAGCCGCGCGGCTTCCCAGCCATCTCCCAAAGCCAAACGCCAAACCCAAACTTCGGCGTTTGGCGTTTGGAGGCTGCTGGGAAGCCGCGCGGCCGTTTTAAAAGGTCACAGCTGGGCTGGGTGGGTTGCTGGGACGCCCCCCAGCCCGGCTGTGACATTTTAAAACAGCCGCGCGGCTTCCCAGCCGTCTCCCAAAGCCGAACGCCAAACCCAAACTTCTGCGTTTGGCGTTCAGAGGCTGCTGGAAAGCCGCTCGGCTGTTTTAAAAGGTCACAGCCGGGCTGGGGGGGTTGCCGGAAAGCCCCCCAGCCCGGCTGGGAAGCCGTGTGGCTGTTTTAAAAGGTCACAGTCGGGCAGCAGCGGGTTTTTTGTGGGTTTTTTTTGGTTGCACGGATTAATTGACTTTACATTGTTTGCTATGGGAAACAATGTTTCGTCTTACGAACCTTTCGTGTTACGAACCTCCCCCTGGAACCAATTAGGTTCGTATCTTGAGGTTCCACTGTATAAACAGAAGTGTGAGGCAACAGAAAATCTCTTGTCTCAACAGCATTTGTAAGCTCTCAGTTGATCCTTCTTAATTATGAGTCACCTATTTATAATTTTAAGGGGGAATGTTTTGAGCTTTTCTGGTGGTGTTATGTACTTTTCTGATGTTGCTTTGTTCCAGTAGAGTCCAGATAACATGGTGTTGCTTCCAATGTCACTAAAGACTAATCTTTAGCTATTATCTTTGATATTCCAACTTTGACAGACCAATTAAATCTATTTATACAGGACAATTAGATCACTGATACATCATAAAAAGATTCCTAGATGATATGGATTATGTAGTGACCGAGCAGACAGCTGAAGCAGGTACAACTCAACTTTATTTAACATTAATGCAGAACAACAATTACCACAACTTGACAGGTTATTTATACTCAGCAACCAACCAATGGGAACGCAACACTGTTCCCTCCAAATAGCTCCCCCTACTGTTGCTAGGGACATAACACCCCTAGGGGGCGCAGGCGTAATCTTCCAGATACGCCGGTCTACGTCGAACACGCTCTGAGCAATGGGGTGTCGACCGGTACGACGCAGTAAGGACAGGTGACTGAGTGTTGTTCCGGAACTCCCCCCCCCCTGGGGCTTCACTATCAGCGATAGGTAAGACCTCCTTGTCAACAGTTGGAGAAGAGTGATATGATTCTTTTGCTTGTACCGGTTCTGGTGGGATTCTACCTAATGGAACCAATAATGCTTCTTGCGGTGTAGCTGGGTCCAATTCGCTTCTTTTTGGGCCATCCAGTTTAGCGCTCAGAGGCCTATTCAGTAGCGCATTATCATTCGCCTCTGCCTCTGGGTCTAATTCCCCTTCCCGGCTCCTTAGTTGATCCACATGGCGATGCCACTCCCTGCCATCCTGCAATAGTATGGTGTAAGCACGGGGCCCCCGTAAACGGGTGATAGTACCCGCAACCCAATGCGGGGGCCCCATGAAATTCTGAGTGAATACTGGATCTCCAATCTGGAAAGTACGAGCATCGGTCAACTGTCACCCGGAGTTGGCATATAAGGGATGCATCCGATCTAATACAATTCGCAACCTTCGCCCCATTAATAGCTCCGATGGAGCCTTAGAGGTGGTGGCGCACGGTGTAGTGTGCTGTGCTAACAATAGCTCATCCACCCTCTCTTGCAAAGTGCCTTGAGTAATTTTGGCCAACATAGCCTTGGTGCTGCGAACCATTCGTTCCGCCAACCCACTGCTGGCGGGGTGCCAGGGGGCTGTCTTCGTGTGGCGGACCCCCAACCCAGCCAGGTATGCCTCAAACCCCCCAGAAGAAAATTGCGGACCGTTATCCGAAACTATAACGTCCAGGTATCCATGGGTCGCAAACATGGCAGATAAAGCTCTGATAATCTCACAGGTCGTAGTGGACTGCATTATTTTCACCTCTAACCACTTAGAGTACACGTCCACAACAATGAACAACATCCTCCCTGCTACTGGCCCAGCGAGATCGATGTGCAACCGGGACCATGGCATGTTGGGGTTCTCCCATTCTAGAGGTGAAGCAGCTGGAGGGGCTGCTCGGGTCTGTTGACACGGAAGGCTAGGTTAGGTTAGGTTTATTGGATTTATATGCCGCCCCTCTCCGCAAACTCAGGGCGGCTTGCAACCTTCCGTTCGATCGCTTTGTCTAGCCCCGGCCACCAAATGTAACCCCTAGCCAATGCTTTCATTCTCACGACCCCGGGGTGGCCAATGTGTACCAACTCCAAAACCTTAGACTGTAGTGACGCGGGAATCACGACTCTGGCTCCCCATAATATGCAGCCACGTAGTACAGACAGTTCTTTTCTGCGGACCCAATAAGGCAACAAATTTGGACTTAAACAAGAAGGAGGCCATCCCCGCATTATCCAGGATGTTACAACAGACAGAATTGGGTCCTTGGCTGATTCCAGCATAATTGTGGCAGCTGACACCTTGATTGGGGATGCGTCGATGGCTAGAACTGTGGAAATGGGGGCCGGATCCATTAAAAGAACGGGCAACGGGCAATGGCTGAGTGCATCAGCATGAGGAATACTCCTTCCCGGCCGATAAATTAATTCATATGAATAATTCGCTAAAAACATAACCCAACGATTCATACGAGGGGACAAAATCTCGGGAGTTTGACGGTTCCCGGCCAGAATTCCCAGTAGAGGTTGATGGTCTGTGACTAATTGGAAACTACAGCCGTACAGGTAATGGTGGAAATGTTTAACTGCTGCCACCAATGCTAATGCTTCCTTATCCAGCTGTCCGTAATTCCTTTCTGGCCGGCCTAGGGTCCTTGAATAGAATGCAATAGGGGCTTCTTTCCCCAAAGGCAACAAATGGCTAAGTACAGCACCGATGCCGTAGGGGGATGCATCACAGGCTAAAATGAGTGGCAATTCTGGACTGTACTGAATGAGAACATCATGGGACAACAACAACTCTTTGATGGCCATAAAAGCGCCTGCCTCAAGCTTCCCCCACTGCCAAGGAACCCCTTTAGTTAACAATCTATGAAGAGGCTCCACGATAGAAGCCTTGTGGGGGAGGAACATTGCATAGAAATTTAAAAGACCCAGGAATGACTGCAATTCCACTTTTGACCTAGGCTCGGGGGTTCCGGTAATTGCCTGTACCTTAGCTGGGGTAGGGTGGATACCCCGACCATCAATAAGGAACCCCAGGAACTCCACACGCTGTGAGGCAAAGGTATACTTTTCGGTTTTCACTCTTAACCCCACCTCTTGGAATTTACTTAACACAGCCCGTACCCGCTGTAATAACTCAGGGCGGGATGACGCAGCGATGATGACATCATCGAAATAAGGTAAGGTCCCTGGAATTCCGTACAATAACTGCTCCATGAGCCCTTGGAATATTCCGGGAGCGGAGCTGAATTGTAACCGTGTGCAACGAAATGCCCCCCGATGAGTGATGATAGTTTGTAGATTCACTGTCTCAGGGTCCATGGCCAACTGCTGATATGCCCTGGACAGGTCAATTTTCGCAAAAACCTTGCCCCCCTCCAATGAATGTAGCAGGTGTGCCACCATAGGCACTGGATACGAGTGGTGTGCGAGTGCCCTATTAACAGTACACTTATAATCCCCACATAAACGTACTGACCCATCAGATTTTATAGCCATGACCAAAGGTGTTTCCCACTTAGCTTGGTCCACCGGTTCCAGTATTCCTAAGCTGATTAGTCAATCAAGTTCAGTGTCTACTTTACCTTTAATAGCCAGCGGCACACAGCGAGGCTTCAGACGCACCGGTGGAACCAAGGGGTCAACAGCCAGTGACACTGGAGTACCTGTATACTTCCCCAAGGTGCCATCAAAAACTGAAGGGAACTCCTGGGCTAACTGCTGGGACATGGAACCATCAGTGACAACATTTACACCCATAATGGTAAACCCCAACGCTGAGAACCAGTCCAGGCCTAACAGACTTGTCAAAGGGCCATCTACTATTATGAGGGGCAACCAGCCACAAAAAGACTTGTAATGGACTGGAAAATAACCCTTTCCTACAGTAGGAATCAAGCGACCTTGGTAGTCCTTCAGAAACAGTGGACACGGCCCCAAACGCCCCTTTGACAAACGGGAAAAAAGTTGTTTTATGGTGCTCCAGGACATCAGAGAAACTGACGATCCCGTGTCGATCTCCATTGGGCACAAAGAACCCCCACTCGCACGAACACAGTGATCTTTGTAGCAGGCAACAACTCCCTCTGCAGCTCCGACTCTGACCGGGTATGCAAATCAGTGATTGGCGGGACGGCTGACGAATCCCTGATGGTGTTGCAGAACTCATGTGATGAATCCCTGACGGTGTTGCAGAACTCTCGGCGACCAGACGACTCCCTTTGCCACCCTCTCTGCTGTGGAGGCCACGATTCCCGACCAGGAAATGACTGGAAGTTGGAGGAATTCCTCCGGGAACGGCACACTCGAGCAATATGCCCTTGCCTGCCGCAGCGGCGGGAATAAGCATCCCGGAAACTGCAAGTGGCTCGGGGGTGGTCACCGCCACAACCCCCGCAAGTACTACGCGAACGTCCGGCGGCGCGGGACTCTCCCTATGGTACTTGCCTATTTTTTGTTAAACTGGACAGCCTGTTCACTTCTTCCTCCTCCTGCTTCAAACTAGACTCGATGTCTTCTGGTAATGAAGGTGATACGACTGTGCTGTGCGTGGCAGTTGTGACAGGCGATAATTCCATGTCAGCCAAAGATTGAGTGGACATTTCCACAGCCCGGGCCTCCTTTAATGCAGCCGAAAATGTTAAATCTGTCATAGTCAATAGGCGGCGGCGCAGGCAGGTGTCTCTGACTCCATAAATTAAGCGATCCAACAAATAATCATCCAAATCCTGAAATTCACAAGACTTAGCCGCGCGACGGAGGGCAGCCACAAACTGATTAATTGTCTCTCCCTCTGCCTGGTTCCTATGATAGAACAGATAGCGCCTAGCACTTCGAGAAGGCGGGGGGGCATAATGATTTTGAAGCGTTGTGAGGAATTCCTTCCAGGGAACATCATGAATAGAATGAGGGGCAAAAAGGGAGAGGGAGGTTTCCAGCATTTCAGTCCCGCAAAAACTTAAAAAATACGCACGTTTCCGATCACCAGAAAGGTTTTTATAGTCATTAGAAACGAGAAAGCACTCAAAATGAGCAAGATATGCCTCCCAGGACTCCCCTTGAGGGTTGAAAGGGGGAAAAACTATCTGGGTAGACATTGTTAATTACCCAGCGTTTGTTCACAGGAATGTGGTGCTGGTCGAGCGTGTGGGTGTGGATTACCTCGTCGCCAGTGTAGTGACCGAGCAGACAGCTGAAGCAGGTACAACTCAACTTTATTTAACATTAATGCAGAACAACAATTACCACAACTTGACAGGTTATTTATACTCAGCAACCAACCAATGGGAACTCAACACTGTTCCCTCCAAATAGCTGCCCCTACTGTTGCTAGGGACATAACAGATTATTTAACACATCAGCTGTTCAACTGATGCACATTTAATCCCTGAACCTTCAACATATGAATATTTAGCCAACTATTTCAAATCTTGTTAGTTATTTGAAATCAGATACATTGTAGGATCCAAATTCTAACTAACATATTGCATTGAGGGTTAGGGAGCTTGTCCCTATGACAGCTAAGAAATGTGGGGTTTCTTTCTTGATGGAAAAAGGTTTAGTAAAGGAAGAATATAAAATAAGTTTTCACGTGATGTTTACAATTCAGTGACAAGTGAGAAATTAGTCAAACATTATCCTTAGATCCAAATTATATGAGGAAGAAAAAGTAAAATTGAGAGGGTTACCTGAAGATGTTGCAGCATTTTTTTCTCACCCCTTTGATCTATTTATTTTTGCAATTTCATCTTAGTACATCTTTTTTAAAAAAATTGGTTAGCATCATTGAGGTGTGCATAAAACATCATTTTCATACCAACAATATTAGTTGGTACCAGCCTTAACCATATTTCAATCATAAAATTGAATCTTCACACACCCTTGTTAATACTTTATGGAATATTTTTAATTAATTATGGTTTGTTTTGAAATTATTCTATTTCCTGTCACATATGCATACACACCCTTTATGATGAATGCTCATAATAGGAATCAAATTTAATGCTTTAAACTCCAAGATTGATTACTACAGTTTTTATATCTCAGTGGAATGCAAAATTGTAATAATGATCTGAAAGACGGTGTAAACAGTGCATTAATTACTTTTGCAGATGATACTAAATTAAGAGCTGCTTGACTTACCAGTGAAAAATAAGAAAAAGAAAGGGATCTATGAAAGTACCTGTTCTGTCTGGGTCTCTCCAGCAAACACCAACCCAAAAAGAGAAGCCAGACACACTGGTAAAAATCAAAGGCAGTTTATAGAATTCAAAGCAAACACAGGGAACAGAAAATGTCCTTACAAACAGGAACACGCTGAAACTTCAAAGATGTTTCACGAAGACCATGAAGTAAAACAGGATTCTTGCTGTCAAAAACAACGCTGGAGATAACAAACATACGCCTCCCCCAAGTCTTCCAGTCTTCTAGGCCACAAGCCAAGATCAGAGACGCCAAGAAGCAAAGCAGGATCACAGAACTCCCAGTTGATAACTCTCCACATGGCTAAAAGGGCTTGCCTGCCTTTTAAACCCTGCTGAGGAGAACCACACCCAAACCCAGCTGTTGCCAATTCAGTGATGCCAATACCTTTCTAATTGGTCCCGTCTCTGAGCTGCACGTCTCTGTCTCATGTCAATTATAGCCTGTGCGTCCTCATCCAATGAGGCCAGGCTACTGGATAGGGAGAGTCCCCCCCCCGGGGGCTCTCAGGCTGCTCTCCCTCATCCTCTTCCTGACTTTCCTCTCCCCCGTCTGCCTGGTCCTCCTCCTCCTGTTCACTGTCCTCCTCCTCCGGGCCTGGATCCAGCAGAGACGTAGCCGGTCCCTGAGGAGCCTCAGGCTGAATCACAACAGTACCAAATAAGGTAAGAGCAGGAAATAATGCAAATCAGTTTGGAAAGCTGAAGGGAAAAAATTGCATTGAAGAATTAGTAATCCAAAGTGCAGATATGTTCAATAACTATACAATTTATGCAATGTAAGAACATAAAATCTGAAAATGCATGGAAACTTCATGTGTTTTTATTCTTTTAAAGCGATCTTCAGTGCCAATCAGATGATTCTGAATATGTTTCACATGTTCCTTGCTTGATGAAAGTTTTTTCTTCATACGGGTAGTATAAGACTGTGCCTAGACTACTCAGGCAGCTGTGGGTGTGTGATTACCAAGGGGCCATCAAAAGTTGGAATGGATTCAAAGAAGGTCAGTATAAGTGATTAAGCAGCTGGGAGAAATGATTTATGAGGGAGATTAAAAGGACATAAATGTTCCATATATACCATGTAGCAAAATTATGACTAAATTATGATCTGTAATGTAGGTACTCCTGAGACCTGTCTAAAGATTACAGATTATACATTCCAGATTTTATGGCAAAATACTCATGCTTCTTCTGATTTTCCCACACTCAATCATAACAAACTACAAGATTACATATATAGTATTATTTTCCTGTCAGTGGTATACAATAAGGCAAAACATTTAACCTATGGATATTCAGGGAAATATTTGTATAATGCTCCATCATTTTACAAATTTACCATTACTACCCCGAGACTGTATAATGCAGAAGCAAAGGTAAAGAGCATATATAGCACAGGTTATCCTCTCAAACTCCTAACCTACGGGCTGTATGTGTCACATACTACTCACATCCATGCCTGGTTTAGCAAAGGGGAAAAAGGTCCCAATACGTTATGTGATGCCACTGTGACAATCTGAGTTTGACACCCTGCCCTAAGACAAACACTCATACTCTTTCTATTTCAGGAAATTTCTGAAACAGTTTTTCATAGTATATGTGAAGAACTTGTCGATATGCATAAAGCAACACATAATAACACTACGTTATGTAAAACTCTGTTCTGCTGGCGTGTCCCAACCACCCGTAATTACAGGGTAATTAGTCCAGAAAGACACACACCACACGATAGAAGGAAAACCATCAACAGAAAAACAGAAACAGCTCCCTTTTAAAATGTCAAAGGGATTTTCTGATACACATAAGGCACAGGTTAAATGCAATCCAATTTCTCACCCAATAACTGGGAAATTGAGTCCAATTCTAAAGTCCAGAAAGTCCATACACAGACTTGAACAGGGAAAACAGCAAAAACCACAATCTTGATGAAACTATGAATCAGATAAACTGCCACGGGGCTAAACCAGCACACTGCTCTTTTATCTGTAGCACTAATTATAGCAGCGCCACCCAACCACAGGTGGCCTCACTTATCTCCTGTAATAATCCTTCAGTTGTTCTCTCCTATGCATCACTCTACGCATGCGTGGATCTGTCATAAGTTTTTGTTCAGAATACAGGGATGATAAGGATGATTGATCTCTTCCTGGGCTGTCTGCTAAACTCCCCCCTTCCCTGCTACTCACGCTTCCTTCGTCAGACGAGCGTTTGTCAGGAAATTCTATCAGAAGCAAAAGAGACCTGTGGCCTGTGGATGTTTCCCCCACATCCACCTGCACATTCCTTGGGGCAGGAGCTGGGCCAGAGCCAACCACAACAATCTCCCTTTTGTTGTATGAGTCGATTGAGAAGGGCAGCATGGAAATTTAAATAAGTAAGTAAGTAAGTAAGTATGTTTGCAGGTGATTATATGAATATGCCCATTATTTTCATAGCAACAATATGGAAGTAGTCTCCAATTCCTCTTTTCTTCCTGAATTCCCAATCTGTCCTACAATTCTAGGATCTCTTGGATGTCTCCCATTCAATGACTAAATAATCTGACTCTGACTTAGCTTTGGGTTTTGTTTGTTTACTAGATCTATACCACTTCTCCTTAGCATAACACCAAACTAGCTCTCAGCTACACCTACAGAGAGGTATTTTATTTTGCTAATCTGCCAGGACTAACTTGTAAGTGCTCATTTGATCATTTTAGGAGTTAGAATGTTTTAAAGCTATAACAATATGTCATGAAGAATACTGGCATAATTGCTTTCTATCTATTGATTGGACCTGAATCGATACCACTATGTTTTAGTTGTGGTTCTTCTCTGATGTCCTCTACTTGTGGCATAGTCATATAGAACATTCAATATCCTTATTGCCTTCAGGTGGCTGAGGAGAAAAAAAGGAATTGATACCAATATAATAAATGGCTAAAATTAAATACATCAGATTTTACATCATACTCAAGTATTCATCAGTTGTTATTGATTTGCCATATTGATATGCAATACGCATAAAATAAACAATATAAGAAAAATCCATGTAATTCACAAGTCTTTTATATCAAAGTTGCTTTCTGGATAGGTGTGTGTTATGATTAATGCCATATAAATATTTGACACAATTAATTAATTCAACTTGCTTTCCTTAAAAAAAAAATCAACATTTGTCCCAGAAAAACACCTTTAATTGACTGGCTATGAAAAACAGCAAGCAAAGAAATGTTTTTCAAATCACTGCTGTTGAAAACATTGCTTTTTAAATTAACTAGACTTTTAAGTATATTGTATCTTAAGTCATTTGTGAAGGAAGCCTTAAGAATACATTTATTTTGTTATTTGGAAATTGACTACTAATGATCACATTTCAAAGTATTTTTATACCTTACCAGCAAAAGATTGAGGTAAAGAGAATTTCATTCAAATTTTCCTCTCTTGACTTATTATTCTCAATTTTCAAGAATTTAAGATTCCACCCAGAGTTGCGTTGCTCCTGGTTCAGACCAGTTCTAAGAACTGGTAGTGACAGTGGTGGAAGGCTTCCTCCATCCACCTGGGACACTTCTGCACATGCACAGAAGCATTGAGCACACGGAAACTGGTAGTAAAGGATTTTAGAATACACTACTGATTCCACCTTATTCCCTTAGTGCAAATCAGTAACCATTGTGATTTTTCAAAATAATCCAATTTGGGCCTAGATTTAAACCACACAGAAAAAAGAGTAGTGATGGGCGAACCGAACCCGCACAATTCGGGTCCGTACCGATTTTTGCGGTGTTCGGCATGCCGAAAACGAACCTGGAATTTTTTGAAACTTCGGGCCAAGTTCAGGGTTGCATTCGGCATTCGGAGCTTTGACGTCACTGGCAGGTTGCTAAGGATGCCAAGGTGATCATTTCCTGGATTCCATGGAATCCAGGAAGTGATCACCTTGGCGTCCTTAGCAATCTGCCGGTGACGTCAAGGCTCCGCCCCCGGAATCTCTTCGTGGGAGGGATTCCCCAGCTCCTTCAAAGGGAAGTCTTCACATAAAAATAAACATTGTTATTTTTACGAAAAAGGATGCCGCAGCGGCGCTGCAAGCAAAGGGCGGTCCTTTCACATAAAAATAAACATGTTTATCTTTACGTGAAAGGATCGCCCTTTGCTTGCAGTGCCGCTGCGGCATCCTTTTTTGTAAAAATAACAAATAACTTATATTTGCAAGTTTTAAATAGGGATATCATTTTCCTGCTTTTAACTTTGCCTCTAGGCATCAATCAATGAAAATGCATGTTGCTGCAGAGAGATGGAGGTGAGAATTTTAATTCTTGCTCTAGAGATTCCCTAGATACTAGCACTATAAGTTGCTAGCAACTACTGTTTCCATAAACATGAGTAACTACATTCAGATTATTGCCTATATATACAATGTAATCATAGTCTTTCTATTAATTGTCTACAAATTGTTTTGTGCCTATTGCTTCAATTCTTTGCTTGTACCAGGAATTGCTTGCAACTTTTGTCTCAGATTCCAAGAAATCAGGAGGAAAAATATGTTTCTATGTTAGATAATATATCACAAATAACTAACCAGATGGTCATTAAGACTAGTTTGAGGCACAGGTCAGCATCTGACAGATTTTAAGGGCCAATATGCAAAACCTAGAAACATTGTTTGATGTGACATGAAGTTGATATTAATTGTAATTAAAATTAGTTATGCACCTGTTTCTGTTCTATTAATAAAAACTGTAACATTAAAGAGATGGAAACCAACCTCATCATTTTTGTTGCATTTATTTTCAATGAAATACAGATAACTCCAAATCTTTTCTTCTTCTTTCATGAACTCCCTAGAAGACCTTAGGCAAAGTACTAACTTCAGCGTCGACTCATCTGACATCAGCAGTATGATAATAATGACCTATTTTACAGAAATGATACCAAAAAGCAAGGCAAGGCAAGTCCAAGTTTAGTATTTAGATCTAAGACATATTAAGGTTATAGATTATAAAGTGAAGATGAAAAACAATTTATTGAAAATTCTATGGCAGTTCATTTGTCTAGAAAATGACATGGACATATTAATGAAATTACCAGAAGTTAAACCTAAAAAAAGATTTAGACAAATTAAAATGATTTGAAAATATATTTGTTGGGCTAGAAAAGGGATATCATACTTACAGCCTATGGGCCATATGTGTCATATGCTGGCCACATGACGCATGTGGTTTAGTGAAAAGAGAAAAAGTTGTGATACATCATGTGATGACAATGTGTCATTGTGAGTTTGGCAGCAATGGGCTAAACTAGAGATTCAGTATTGGACATTTCCCCAATAAGAATTTTAGTCTCTCTTACAACTAGCAGAAATGGTCCCCAAATTTAATAGTATGACCTATGCTACTATAAATGGGAGTTCTCATAAATAAGGTTTTTCAGGAAATTACCTCTAATATTATAAGTTGATCTTTTGAATGGCTCTAACATATACTGCTCAAAAAAATAAAGGGAATACTTAAACAACAGAATACAACTCCAAGTAAATAAAACTTCTGTGAAATCAAACTGTCTACTTAGGAAGCAACACTGATTGACAATAAATTTCATTTTGTTGTCAGCACATTCAACTTTGTACAGAACAAAGTATTCAATGAGGATATTTCATTCATTCAGATCTAAGATATGTTATTTGAGTGTTCCCTTTATTTTTTGAGCAGTATATAATTCTTTTTAAGCATAGTTTCCCAGTCCTCAAGCACAGCCAAAACATAATTGATTACAGATGTATTGACACCCACAAGACAATTTATAAATGTTTAAGATTTTTTTAAAAAATCACATGAACTGATTGTCCGGCCTGGAAGGCATATTTTACCATTTTGTATTCAGGCCTGCCACATTTTCTACTCTGGGAAAATGGGAGGAGAGATTATGTGGAATAGATGATATGTAGTAGTCTAAATAACATTCTTTGCAGAAGGTCAAGGCCTCTGTGCCCGGCACCTGTGAGGAAGTGATGGGGAGGCATCTTCAGTTTTGGATGGTGCCTGACTAGATCGTATGATGAACATGTGGGTACTGGGCAAGGATTTCAAGTTTCATTTGGATGGAGAAAACCTGGAAGCTTTCAGATTTGGGTTTTCCCATATGTTTCCAACATGGCATCTCTGATAAATTAAAACTTTGAGGAACTTTAAGCCTCTGAGTCTTATTTCGTTGGGAGTGTTTTTTGGAATCCCGACACTGATCTGAACTGATATTTAAACTTTTTTTTTGATAGACTTGCTTCTGCTCAATTTTATTCAAGATCTGATTATTGTATTGTACAAACAGAACACATGTTGTTAGGAATAGTCTTGAAAACCCAGGGGAAGAGCCTTCTCTGTGGTGGCCCCGGCCCTCTGGAACCAACTCCCCCCAGAGATTAGAATTGCCCCCCACCCTCCTTGCCTTTCGTAAGCTCCTTAAAAACAACCTCTGCCGCCAGGTATGGGGGAATTGAGATGCTCTTTCCCCCTGGGCCTTTACAATTTCATGTGTGGTATGTCTGTATGTATGTTTGTTTTTTTATATTAATGGGTTTTTTAATCATTTTTAGTATTTATTGGATTATTATTGTACATTGTTTTATTACTGTTGTTAGCCACCCCGAGTCTCCGGAGAGGGGCGGCATACAAATCCAATAAATAAATGAATGAATGAATGAATGAATAAATAAATAAATAATGAATGAATGAATGAATAAATAAATAAATAAATAAATAAATAAATTCTCCTGGAAAAATAACATGACACATTGAATTTCTCTGAGGGGCTTCTTATGATTCTACACTACAAAGATTGGTCAACTCTTGTAATAAAATCAATAAAATCATACATCTGGGACCATACTATAAAATCTGACCATACTGTATGGTATATATGTGATAGAGAAGTGATGATAGTAAGCCTCAAAATGTTTGTGGTCTCATTTGAAAGTCAAGTGCAAGTGTTCGGTCTAAAACCTCTATTAAGATTTTCCTTCTCTGGGAGTGTGCTGTTTGCAAAAAATGGTGTGTATTGCCACGATAAGGAGAATAAGAGAAGGAAACTAGATATCTGATTGTATAGGGATATGTCAAGGGAGAGACTGGTAGCTTTTTTCACTGCTGGATACAGTCCTACTACAGCTGTTTACAAAACACTAACCTTGAAGCAGGCCATTGTGATGTTGGGTGCTTTGATCCAACGTAAATTCTGTAGGCTCTAAAAATTGCCTGAATTGAAAAAGGCTTATTTTGAATATTCCACTGATGGAATATTTTGTGTAAACCCTGCAAATCCTCTCTGGAAAAAAAAAAGAGCTTTCAACAACAACAACAACAATAACAACAACAAGAGCAAGGAATGTCCCTAATCCTCAATATAAGGAAAGGTATTGAAGATCACAGATTCACCTCTGCCTTTAACTACGCAGGAAAATTGGATTTCATTAATGAATGAAAAACAAAGTGGATTCTTTTTTCTTTTCTTCTTTAGAGAACTGTTCAAAAATTTGAATTTTTATCATAAACAGGATTTGCTAGAAACTTTAATTGAAAATAATGAAAATGAGAGAGTACAAATAGTTTCAACCATCCAAGCAGAGAGCCTGGAATTTTTATAAATCTGCATCTGAAGCTTTATATTAGCTCATTGTATGTTGGTACTAAATTAGGGTTGCCATCTGTTCTTATGCATAACAGGTAGATATGTCTCTCCAAATTTTCAATAGCTATAATTACCGAATTTGGTCAGTGCAGATAAATGAGAATATTTTTTTTTTTAAAAAAAGTGTTATCAAAAATGTATCTATTTTGGAGACAGGATGTAAACATTTTGAATTTTTTAAAATGTAGAATGTTGGAAAAGGTGAAACATACATCGAAACTTAATGCTGACAAACCATTGCAAATTTGTCATTGCCCAGTCCTATGCAATTTTAGCAGATGATCTGATAATTGCCTGGTTTCCCCCCAAATAAGACATCCCCTGATAATAAGTCCAATTGGGTTTTAGAGCACATGGCAATAAGGCCAATCACTTATTTCACGGTTCAAAAAATATATAAAATAGGGTCTTATTTTTTGGGAAACAGGGTTCACTATTTCCAAATTTGTGTCTCTATGTGCATGCCTTTGAATCAGTATTTTATTGCTGAAGACTACCTGGACTGGTCACACTGTTTTCTTGGCAGAATTGCAGAAGTGGCTTCCTGGGTTTGAGAAAAAGTGACTGGCCCAAAGTCACCCACAATCTCTCAGTTTCTAACCTGATGCCTTCACCACTACACCAAACTGGCTCTGTGTTAATCAAATAGGTTACAGAAAAAGGCCACTTTTGCCTGGTTTCTATATCAGAATAACCATGAAAAGATCCTATTGCAAGTGATAAAACCCATTTTTTTAAAACTACCAGTTCTGTGAGCATGGCTTGGTGGGAAGTGGTGTGGCTTGGTGGATGTGGCTTGGTGGACGTGGCAGGGGAACAGTACTGCAAATTCCCACCCCATTCCAAGGAAAGGTTACTGCAAAATCTCCATTCCCACCCCACTCTGGGGCAGCCGGTTCTCTGAACTACTCAAAATTTCCACGACCAGGTCTCCAGAACCTTTGAGAACCTGCTGGATTTTACCCCTGCCTATTGCAGTTTCTATAATCTGGGCTACCAGATGTGGATTTCATAAGTCTAGATGATCTCTTATAGGAGCAAAGAATTGAGTATTTTCTTTATCTAATGGCCATCCAGATTTTTGCAACCTATATTTGGAAGCGCAACACTAATTATACATAGAACATTGAAATAATGATAATTATTTACAAAAGTGTTTGAAAGACCCCTCTTTCTGGATATTTGTAAAAGATTATTAGTTTGCTTTACTCGCTTGCCATTTTAATCTTTCCCAGAGGTAAACAATTAAATAACTATTGCATTTATATTTCCTCAACAGTCACTGCTTGCACTGCTCTATTGCAGCTTTGTTCTTTGTACTGCATTAAGAATATTACAAAATCTTCAATCAGAATAGAGCTAGAAGGCACCCTGGATGTTTTCTAATCCAATCCGCTGCTCAATCAGGAAACCTTATACTATTACAGACAAATGGCTGTCCAGTGATGAAGTACTTACAGCTTCTGAGGGTAAGCTGACTCACTGGTTAATTGTCCTCACTGTGATGAAGTTTCTCCTTAATTCCAGGAAGATTCTCTCGATTAGTTTTCATCTATTGCTTTTTGTCTTGCTTTCTGGTGCCTTGGAAAATAAGTTGACCCCCTCTTCTTTGTGGCAGCCCCTCAAATACTGGAATACTGCTATCATGTCATCTTTAGTCCTACTTTTCTCTATACTAGTCATACCCATTTCTTGCAATTGTTCATATACTTTTGCTTCTCGGCCTCTAATCATCTTAATTGTTGGAATAAATATATATCCACCCTAAAATAAAATACAGGAAATAGTATAAAGGCAGACTAGATGGACCATGAGGTCTTTTGCTACTATTCTATGTTTCTAAAATTGCTTTAAGTCAACAACAGATAGAATTCATTTATTTCCAAATACTGTCTCAACCTTTATTTGATGGTAAAGTGTCTCCTACTGAAAATATATAACTATTGATTTTATATGTCTCTGTGTTTACTTATCTAAGCATTCTCTACCAGCACCAAGAAAATAAGCTACATGCCCATTATTTTGCTTTATTTATATCATCTTTTGTGATGTATGTGTTATTTGGGAAATTATTTTTTATTCCATTGTTTCAGACAACTGAAAATACATCCACCCTATATATTAATAGAGCAAATGATATTATATAGCAATAATGCTTCAGAGCAGTTAGTGGCAGCTATTATCTTTAATGTCCAAACAGATTTATTCACTGGCTAGTGAAGAGTTACAGTCATTAAGCTTGTTGTCTTTGGAATCAAGAGCTAATCTTGTTAGCGATTATATCTCCAGAATGAATTGCACTAACATAAATACTCAATAGGATGGACAGGTTTCCAGATTACACTGACTTTGAAGAATGGAAGTACAATTCCTTGTTAATATTCTTTGGAAACAAAGCCTCACCTTTGCTAGCAATGAAAATCAAACTGGGTCAGTTTGAAAGGAAAATTAGGAATGGAAATACGGGTTTCCCAAAATAAACTTTTAAAAAGGCAAGACACGATTAAACATTGTGGAATTCAAAATGGCATAAATACTACCGAGGTGGTAATGAACAGATCTCATTGATTTTCTTTCTTAACTTCTAAACTTATTTAGTCTCATCAAACTTCATCTAGATTCTTCCCATATGGTTTGAACATTGTGTTTCATTCAAAATAGATGGATTTATCCAGTCTATGTGATTTTTGTAAAACATTCGTTTCTCCTCAATCCATTTCAATTTACTATTTTTAAAAGGCATAAATAGGGTGTTAAATGTGTGTGTGTGTGTGTATGAGTGTTTGAGTGAGTGATATTTTTCACATTGCATGCACTCATGTATTTTATCTAAAAATATGTATCTAAAACATGTTTATATTATTTTAAAGAAATCAAAAATCAGAAAGAGTTTGGAGAACTGTTAAAAATGGCATACCATAATATCCCAGGTAGAAATTAGCACTTGGACTTATATACTGCTTCACAGTGCTTGATAGCCCTCTCTAAATGGTTTATAGATTCAGCATATTGTCCCCAACAATTTAGGTCTTGGTTTCACCCACTTCGGAAGGATGGAAGGCTAAGTCAACCTCGAGCCTGGTGAGCTTTGAACTGCCAAATTGTAGGCAGCCAGAAGTCAGCAGAAGTAGCCTGCAGTACTGTGCCCTAATCACATAGGTCAGTGATGGCAAACTTTGTTTTGGCTCGGGTGCCAAAAGGGTGCATGTGCAAGTGATAGTGTGTGTGTGCCCACAGTATAACGCAATGCCGTCCTCCATGCATGCATACAACCCTCATACTGCTCCCCTCCGTGCATGAGCTCAGGCCTCACTGAACCCTGCAGACTTCCAGTAGGCCTATTGGGCCATTTTTCAGTGTCCCCAGGGTTCAGGAAATCTGCCTGAAACCTAGGGGAAAAAAGTGACCCCAACAGGTAGTTCAGAAACAAACTTCCGGTTGGCCTTTTGGGCCATTTTTTTTGCATCCTCAGGCTTCAGGAGGCTTTCCTGAAAATGAGCTGGCCGGTGTGCACATTCAGCAATTTAAGATTAGATTAGATTAGATTAGATTAGATTAGATTAGATTAGATTAGATTAGATTAGATTAGATTAGATTAGATTAGATTAGATTAGATTAGATTAGATTAGATTAGATTAGATTAGATTAGATTAGATTAGATTAGATTAGATTAGATTAGATTAGATTAGATTAGATTAGATTAGATTAGATTAGATTAGATTAGATTAGATTAGATTAGATTAGATTAGATTAGATTAGATTAGATTAGATTAGATTAGATTAGATTAGATTAGATTAGATTAGATTAGATTAGATTAGATTAGTATGCCGCCCCCCTCCGTGCTCTCAGATATGGCTCCATGTGCCATCACTGATATAGGTTGATCGTAGGTTCAAATCAATATAGATTTTGGGTTCTAACTACTGTATTTCTCCAGCTGTTGTCTTCAGGCATTGTCTTCAGACTAGTATTAAGAGAATTCACCAGAAGGATATTTATAAAAGCTTTTAAGCAGAATTCAAGAAAATATTGTGTACGTTTTAGTAATCTGGACATCTCTGGCCAACTAAAATGGATGTGTCATTTTAACAAGGGGACCCATCCTTCAATGAAACAGCATCCTTTAACAAAATGGGCATGGCTTTCCTAGGCATTTTTCCTGTTGGAAAGGTTTGAAAGTGGGCTTCACTCAATAATAATCATTCCCCAAAGGAGCAAAGCAGTTTCACCTCCTTCTATAATCATTTGCTTGGTCAGTATCAGCATAATGGAATTAAGTACAATAGCGAAAAATCAAGGGGCATAAGCCAAGAAATGTTTTTTTGTTTCTTTTTTTAATCAAAACAGATCAGCTGCTATTGTCTCTGGCAAAAATATGATTGATTCTAGATTAATTAGCTGTTGCTCTTAGAAATGATTAAAAAAAATAAGGGCAGAGAGAGCAAACACAGAGATTTAAGGTTTATGGAAAGGATTTACAGAATAACAGAGTTGGAAGGGACCTTATATGGAAGGGACTGTAAACTCCTGAGAACCCACCTATGTCACCAGGCATGGGGAAATTGATATACCCTTAGCTGTTCCGGTTTATGTATGGTTTGTTTGGGCTGTATTATTGTTCTTTATAAGGGTTCTTAAAATTGTTTTTAATATTGGATCTGTATACTATGTATTGTTCATTGTGAGGCGCACCGAGTCCTCGGAGAGGGGTGGCATACAAATCTAATATGTTATTGTTATTGTTGTTGTTGTTGTTTTTGTTTTTGTTGTTGTTTTTATTTGTCATCTATTCCAACCCCCCCCCCACTCAAGCAGGAGACTCTACATCATCTCTGACAAATGGCAGTCCAATCTCTTCTTGAAAATCTCAAGTGATGAAGCTCACACAACTTCCAAAGGCAAGCTGTCCCATTGGTTGATTGTTCTCACTGTCAGAAATGTCCTCCTTATTGCTAGGTTAAAATCTCTCCTTGGTTAGTTTCCATCCATTATCCCTTGTCTGGCCTTCAGGTGCTTTGGCGAATAGCTTGACCCCCTTGTCTTTGTAGCAGCCCATTAAATATTGGAACACTGTTACCATTTCTCATCTGTTTCTTCTCTTAGACTAGCCATGCCCATTTCCTGTAACCATTCTTCATATGAATTGTTCTGTCAGGCTCTCTGGTAGAATCCTCCCAAAAATTCACAGGTACAAATTTCAGACACACACACGTTTGAAAATTCAAAACAATGTTCTTTATAATGAAAATTCACTTAAACTAAGCCCTCTTTTGGTATAGCAAAGAGCCCTCGTCTCCAAACAAACTGGTAATTTGTACAAGTCCCTTATCAGTTCTGTGATACTTAGCTTGCAGCTGTGAGGCAATTCACAGTCCTTCTTCTTTCACAAAGTGACACACACTTTGCTCTGGTTTAGTTTCAAAGCGGGGAAAAATCAGCACACAAAAAGTCAAAGTCAGTAAAGCAGTCACGAAACACAATGATCAGATAATCCTTCACAATGGCCAAACCCACAGGCTGCTATTTATAGAAGCCTCACTAATTACCACAGCCCCACCCAACCACAGGTGGCCTCATTTTCTTTGATAATAATCTCTTAGTTGTTGTTCCCTATGCATCGCTCTCCACATGCGTGGCTGTATCATTAACTCTTGTTCTGAATCCAAGGAGGAGCTAGATAATTGATCTCCTTCTGAGCTGTCTGCCACAGTCTCCTCTTCCCTGTCACTCATGTCTTTTTGGTCAGAGGAGCCTTCATCATCAGATTTCACCGGGGGCAAAACAGGCCTGCAGCATGTGGATGTCTCCCCCACATCCACAGTCCTTGGGGCAGGAGCAGGGCCAGAGCTAACCACAACATGAATAAGGAAAGGATGTCCAGTGTTCTGTTGTCCCCCCCAAAAAAAGAATCATTGTACTCTATATTAAAACAAAATGTAGAAAAGGAGGGAAATTATATACATCACCTTCTATATAAAAAAGCATAAAAATAAAGATAGGATATAAATCAAAGCAATCTACCATAACTAAAATGTGTATATACTTTAAGTCTGTGTAGGGTCTGGCTTGGTTAATGGCTTTCTTCCAAGTATGAACAAAGGATTTTCAACTTGCTGGAAGTGTCCTGATTTACTTTGTCTTCAGAAGGACCAACCAGATATTTTTGTCATCCACATCTAGAAAACAGCAATTAAACTGGATAGAAAACATTTGCACATTTTGCAATGGGTCATTTAATCTGCTTTTATTCATTGTTGCTTACAAAATGTGTTTTTTAAACTGTTAAACCTTTATTTAACAATAACACAGCATATGAATATGCATAAGAAAATATATATCTATATCTCAATTTTGCTCTTATAAAAAGAACATCAATACTCTACTTGTTTTATTTTTATGCTTTTAGTCTTATTATAATCCTTTTATTTTATTTAAAGCAAAGGTGTATTTTTAAAATAATGAATGAACTGCTAATTACTAAGGTATTTGCTTTTAATTAATGTTAGTAAAATATAACCAAGCAAAGTGTATTAAATTATTTCTTAGGATATAAAAAACAAGTCTAAATTTCTGAGCTTAATGCAAAAATCTCCACTACAGTCCTTTCCTTTTCAAAAAGAAAAAAAGAACCAAGAAAAGGAAGAAACTTGTCTAAAAATAAAATATATAATATATAATTTCTGACTTCACCCTTCTATCCTAGTCTCCCTTAATTTTCAAATTCAGTAAAAACATGTGACACATACAGAATATAGTTTGTTGGCTATGAATAAATTAACTGCCTTGGAAATGGCCCTGGGTTGAGCCGAAAGGCAAAAAGGAAGCTGTGATGCTCCTTCAATATACCAGGGTGATTCAACACAAAAAACATGTAACCCTTCCCTGGTACAGAGCTGAAGGAATTGGGTACTGTAGCCTAGAAGTTAATTCTCTGACTTACAAGGCAAAGGCTGCAAGTTCAAGTCCCAGTGAGGATATGGCTAGCTGATGAGACCAGAAATAGATCTATGCTAGTCTCGCTTAATTTTCAAATTCAGCAAAAACATATGTGTTATATATACAAAAACATGTGTGTGTGTGTGTGTGTGTGTGTGTGTGTATATAACTGCCTTGGAAATGGCCCTAGATTGGGCCGAGAGGCAAATAAGAAGCTGTGATGTTTCTTCAAATACACCAGGGTGATTCGACACAAAAAATATGTAACCCTTCCCTGGTGCAGAGCTGAAGGGATTGGATACTGTAGCCTAGAGGATAATTCTCTGCCTTACAAGGCAAAGGTTGCAGGTTCAAGTCCCAGTGGGTATGGCTAACTGATGAGGCCAAAATAAGGCCGAAATAGATCTATCCTAGTCTCCCTTAATTTTCAAATTCAGCAAAAAAACATGTGACATATATATATATGACGGTCTTGGCATACTAAATTTATACAACTATGTATATATAGTTGTATAAATTTAGTTAAACTAAATTTAACTTGCTGTATGAAACAGCAAGTATCTGTTAGTTTAATATTGCTTCAAATTGAAGTTCCCAATCTGATAACAGTGACACATGTTCTTTTTCCAGTATTGTGCAATAGTGTTAAGACACACACTACTGATAGCCCTAAGTATATATCTTAAGAAATTATGATACTTTTGTGTGTATGTGTCCTGCTATTATATTTAATTTTAATATTTATTTATTTATTTATTTATTTATTTATTTGTTTGTTTGTTTGTTTATTTGTTTATTATTTATTTATTTATTTATTTATTTATTTATTTATTTATTTATTTATTTATTTATTTATTTATTTATTTATTTATTTATTTATTTATTTATTATTTCAATTTCTAGGCCACCCTTCTCTGGAGACTCAGAGCGGGTTACAACGTAAGTTGTAAACCACAGTTTAATTTCAAATATGATCTCTACAATTTTCTCAATGGAGGTGTGCGTGTGTGTGTGTGTGTGTTTCGTTGTTTATTTGTATCTCATTTTTGTTACATTTTATAAATAAAATGGTTAACAAAATCTAATTCTCCTCCCTATTTTCCCCACAAAAACAATCTTGTGAGGTGAGTTGGATTGAGAGCCTGTGACTGGCCTCAAATTACCCAGGCCGGGTTAGAACTCACAGTTTCCACATTTCTAGACTGGGGCTTTAATCACTAGACAAAACTGCTCTTTAACGCAACCCCCCACCCCCAGATTTAAACTGTTTTAAGTGAAAGTTTATCATTTATATATTGAAAGATTGAGCGATAGACAATGCCTATTATTAGAAGAAGCAGAGGGTATTAGAGTAACAGGTTTAGAGACATTACTAGATATATTGGTAATTATAATTTATTTAATTTATAAAATGCATTAATGCATAAATTCATTAATGGCAATGGCTTAGAGATGGTTATTTTTCCCCAGCTTCCCCTTCTCCTCATCCCTCTTTTCTTCCACTATTTATTTATTTATTCATTCTATTTTTTATGCCGCCCTTCTCCTTAGACTCAGGGCAGTTTACACTATGTTAGCAATAGCACTTTCTAAAACAGAGCCAGCATATTGCCCCCACAATACGGGTCCTCATTTTACTCACCTCGGAAGGATGGAAGGCTAAGTCAACCTTGAGCCGGTGATGAGATTTGAACCACTGATCTATAGATCTAGCAGTCAGGTTTAGTGGCCTGAAGTATTTCACTCTACCCAGTGTGCCATCTTCGCTCTATATTATTATTTTGCACTGGCACAATCCATCTAGAATGCTGTTCTTCTCAACCAATCATTGCTACTCTTTTGTACTGATAAAAACTTCCATAATATTTATTTATTTATTTATTTATTTAGTTAGTTAGTTAGTTAGTTAGTTAGTTAGTCCAATACACAATGAGGGTTTTAGTGGGTATACACATAGTAAAATACATAATGAAGGTTATAGAGGATATACTCATAGTAAAATATATCTAAGAAAGAACAGAAGAGAAGATATAGGAATAAAACATATCAATGAAAGAATAGAAGAAGAGATATAGGAATAGAAGAAAGGTATAGGAGATATAGGAGAGCAATAGCACAGGGGACGGAAGGCACTCTAGTGCACTTATGCACGCCCCTTACTGACCTCTTAGGAATCTGGATAGGTCAACCGTGGATAATCTAAGACCTTACTGAAGTTTAATTTTTGACAGTCAGGTTTGGAGCGGTTAATATTAATTTTAAATCTGTTGTGTGCTCTTGTGTTGTTCTGGTTGAAGCTGAAGTAGTCGCTGCCCATTACAGCATATAATTTTATGGGCAATGCTTAGATCATGTTTAAGGCGTCTTAGTTCTAAACTTTCTAGGCCCAGGATTGAAAGTCTAGTCTCGTAGGGTATTCTGTTTCGAGTGGAGGAGTGAAGGGCTCTTCTGGTGAAGTATATTTGGACATTTTCAAGGGTGTTAATGTCTGAGATGTGATATGGGTTCCAAATAGATGAGCTGTATTCAAGGATGGGTGTGGCGAACATTTTATAAACTCTGGTAAGTAGTGAGAGATTGCCAGAGCAGAAACTACGTAGGATTATGTTTACAACTCTTGAAGCCTTCTTGGCTATGTTGTTGCAGTGGGCTTTGGCACTTAAGTCTTTTGTTATTAGTATACTGAGGTCTTTAAACGAGTGGGGATTATCTGTGATATTTTGATTATTCAGTTCATTTACATGCACATGCTCGTCCTCAAGCATGTTTTTGCTTCCATGCATGTGCAGAGGGACGGTTTTCTTTCTGTGCATGCTCAGGGGAGAAGGCAAAAAAAATATCACTGAACATTGGAAAAAAATATGGCAGTGCTCATGGACCAGCAAAGACAACACTGGAGCCATCGCGCCAAAATTGCGCAATCAGTGGCCCAATACCGGAGCAGTGTATACCAATAGGAACCCACCTCTTAAAATATGGCAAAAGGCTGTAACAGAGCTACTCAGCATGAATAGACATCTGTGGGAAGTGATGGGAACTATCAGAAGTGTAGGGGAATACGAGCCACCTTCCCATGATTTCAGTGGGCGAGATTAAGAAAGCTGAGCATGCTTCTTTCAAAGAAAAAGTTCATCAAAATGAGAAAAAAAGTAGTGCGAGTTTATAATTAAAGTCAATGATGAATTTGGAAAGTAGCAGGAAATTAGGCAGCATGGACTGAATACCAATTCGAAACAGAACACTTTTGCCGTGTTCTTGCAGCAACTAGAAGATTAGAGAATTGATTCCACAAAGACCGTAACCAGGCATTTAGCTCTAAATATGTAAGTCTATCTCTATTTAGCAAAGCACTTAGCCATGTGTAACGGATATTTAGGGGTTTAATACTAATTGTGAGCTTAAATATGCTGCTAAGGAATGATCTGGGGAGCTAAGAATTTGCAGAATTGATCTCATTGCCCAGGTCTTAGGAAGACTTTGGACATTACATATGAGAGATTTCTGTTAACTGTGCGGCATTTCTCAAACAAACAAGCAAATAAACAAACAACCAGTTTTTACTTAGTCTGTAAGAGCTGGCTGCACAAATCTAGACAGCCAAAAAAAAGGGAGCAGAATTAGATTCCAATAGAAGAAATTCAACTGTGGAATCGTTGGTACTCTCTGAGCTTGGTAGTTTGCTTACAGACATTTCAGTACCAAACTAGGTAACATCTTCAATTCAGAGTACTCCAAGGACTTTGCAAGACTTGATTCCCTTATATCTCTTTGCTGCCATCTAATGGTTGTTAAAATGCATGTGCCCAAAATACCACAGCTCTAATTTTGGTGACATTTATACCTGAAAGAATTTTGATGATGAAATAAATGAAAATGGAGAGAAGTTACATAACAAGGAGTCAGTAAGTAAAGTTGCATTTTCTTAGATTTTGCTATGGGATAATTTAGATTGGATGATTTATTTATTTATTTTTATTTTTGCGGGGAAAGGGTAAATTCTTTCCTACCACAATCATATCACAGTACTCAGTGTCTTGACTCAATTTATTTATTTATTAATATATATATCTGGCCATGAAATTCTAGGCAGTTTACAAGGAGGCAAAAACAATAACATACACATTAAAATATAATATATTAAAATTAACAATGTTTAATTTGAAGGAGGCAAAATAACAAACAGTGGAGGTAGAATCTTCTCAGTCCATTAACCACCTCCAGAAAGTTGAAATATTCTTCCAGATCAGAATCATTGTGTTACAGAAATTGTGTAAGATAAGACTTGAACATAATTTCTGCAAAATGATTTTCTCTGCAAACAATGTGTGTGTGTGTGTGTGTGTTTGGGGAAGGGGAATGATATTGAAGCCTCTTCTGCCATTTTTCACTGAAGTTAACTTACATTTGAACGAATAACTCTTGTTAAAGAAAATCAGAAGTCACTTTTTAATATTTTCCTTCTCTTTGAAGCCTGCACTTTTTTCTTTTTCTTTTATATGTTACACCTTGTTAGACTTTTTTTGATTCTTTAAAGCGTGAATATATTCTTAACATTTATTAACAGTATTAAGGTATATATTACTTTAAATAAATTAAATGTTGATGTCAGTACTAAGTGTTTGTGTCCTTCAGAAATGGTAAGTGGGCCATCTGTACACCAGTGCATGCAAAATATGCAGATGAATCTTGAGATATCCTTTTTGTTTCCATAAAATACTGCTTTCATTTCATCTTGTGTTTTCCTAAAGGAACAATGTTTTTAATAACATTTCAATCATGCTTGATTAGTTTTCTATGCTTCTATGATTTGGAGAACCAAATTCTTGTTTTAAAATGCAAAAATCCTTGGCACTCTTTCCTCAAATATGCCTTAATAGCACATATTTGCAAGTCTATTAAAATGTTTATGGACCTTAAGCATAAAAACAGTTCCTCACAGATTATCCAACTGAATAAAAAGCAGCCATTATAAGAGGGTCTTGTTCCTGGTTTCTACGCCACTCATATCCATGTGTCTAATACTTTTTTTCTCTCTAAATTGATCAGACAAACTTATAGCCCTGACTCAACATTGCTCCCTTTGGCACTTCACTCATATAGTACTTCAGCCCACCTCTTGATTAAGGAACTAAAATGGAATTGTATTCAGTCTATTTTCCTCATTAACTTTATTTCCCTAACTTCCAACTTTACAATGACTTATACGTGTGCTATCACCACTGTTGTGGGTATAAAATCATTATTGCATTTTTGTCATGATTTAGATCATAGGTTCTCATTAAAAGAATTTATTTTATTCTAAAGAACAAATAAATAATTTTCCCTTCAAATCTATAGTTATAAAACACTGTAAAATGGTTCCCTTATCTTTTAGACCATTGGGTGGTTGAATGGAACTTTGGTCCTTCATGGCTACACTGACATGAATATGCTCTAATTATAATTAAATCTTTTCTTTTACTGATATGAATAGGGACTTTAAGTTTATTTTCAAATATGTTATTTCCAACTAGAGAGTTCTCTGCTTCTCTTCAGATTTGACAAAGAAATATTTATCTGAATTAACTTAATTTGGAAAGTTCAAGAAGGATAAATATATCTGCCTTTTTATCACCAGCAAAGACATTGTCCCAGAGCATAAAAAGAAACAGAAAATAGTTTTGCACAAATAGGGCATACACATTATTAGTAAAACTATTCATTAAGATAATACTAAATTTCAAAAGTTGAAGAGACAGATATGTACCTTAAAACAGCTTGAAGCCAATTTTTAAACAAATTGCTAACAAATTTAGACTGAATACTATGAGAACATAATGCACCACATTTTTTTTTGTCAGCCTATAGTAATGGTACGAATGCAAAACTTTAGATATACATTATTTGAATTATCAGGAGTGCGTGTGTAAATGTTGTGTTTCTTCAGATAGATAGCATAGCTGCAGTAATGTTTTGAAATGGTATCTGTAAGAGATCTTAATTGCTGGGCACAGAGGGTGCAGCCATTAGAAGAACAGAAGAGAAGAACAGAATGTGAAGCCATTAGAACAAGGAGTGGTACCGACAGGACATACACCCCCTTGTGTCTCGCTGGAGGAAGGCCGTAGAACAGGACAGAGATTACATGGAAAAATAGGGAGTGTAGAAGGAACATCATTCTTTCTTGTTTGTAAGTTTCATTGTGTTCAATAAATAATTGTTGAATAAAAATGTGGCGCATTACTTTCTGGGCGACCCTCGTATATTCTTTAGCTTAGGAGACTTTAGTAACTGTGGAATACAATGTGCATTTTGCTTTCTTTCTGAATGTGATAAAATAAGCATCAAAGGCTTTGCAGAAAGATGGGAGATGGTGGTTAATAGTGATATTCTTTGGAATCAACCCTCCTGGCCTTTCAAAAGATTTTAAAAACACACCTTTGCGGCGCAGGTGGAGTAACAGTCGGACACAAGGTATGGGTATAAATAGGGTCACTTTTATTAAACCAACTCAAATTAACTATTTAACCAAATAAACCCACATGACCTGCAGTGGTGCATAAATCAAATGGGGGCGGAGTTAACTTTCCAACAAACCTCAACTGAGCAACTCTAGGGCGAAAGCTCCTTGCCTGGGTGCAGGGTCATGGTAAAATTACACCTGCCCCCTGCCCCTTGCCACGCCCCCACGGCGTGTGGGATGGCTCGCCACTGGTCTCTGATAATCTCCATGCAGCGAGCCACAGGAGCGACCCCCTCCCCGAACCCAGGCCGGTCGAGCCCTGTAATCCGAGAAGGAGATCGCCCCTCACCTCAGTAGAGGTGCCCCTAAAGGAGATCACACAGTTGCTGCTTACACCCATTTCCGCCCCCTATCGGCCACAGAAGGGGGTGAAATTATAATTTATTCCCCCTGCTCCCCCCCTGCACATGAATGTGCAGGCACCTCTGCAGGTCCGCTATGAATTTGTCGTTTCCCTTGTCTGTCAAATGTACCCCGTCCTGTCTATATAAGTCTATCTGGGATGCTCTGATATCGGGGTGGTCTATCACTCCACCCCCCGCATGGAGTACCCACTTCTTAACTGCTCTGTTGACCCTCTTCCTGGCCCCATCTACCACCTTAGGGTTTCTAGCATGCCTCCAGCACCTTCGTGGTAAGATGTTGGACCACAACACGCGGGTGTCTGGCCACCGCTTCCAAATCACTTGTAAGCCATCCCAAATGTGCCACAACAAATCAACGCCCGTCAGTGCACCCAGGTCGTTACCTCCCACATGTAAGACCAACCATCCCGGCACCCCGTGCACCTTCCCGCTGCTGAATAACAGGGGAAGCAAATCAAACCACCGTAGGCCTCTACGCCCCAACCATTGAACAATCACATGCTGGTCAAGCTCCAACCGCGCGCCGGGCGTCGTCACCTGGGCCCTCCTTTCAGCCCAGTATACCATGCTGTGGCCACAGATCAGGATCCTGTGCGCACCCTGTATGTTATCTAAAGGAAGGGAGGAAACAAAGCAGCGTCAGAAGTGGCGGCGCAGACTGCACCCTGTCCCGCCCTACTCACCTAAGGGCAGATGTAAGTCTGGAAGGCCGCAGATCTCCATCGGCCCACTGCACGTATGTCCGGTGTGCTGAAACCCTCTTCAGCTGCAAAAGAAGCTGCACCAATCCTAAAAGAGTGAGTCCCATAATGCTTGGGGTCCAGGCCCATCCGGGCCAGGGCCTTAGTCGTCACCGCCCAAAACTGGTACCTGGTGAGAGGTTCCCCGGAGGAATGACAGAAAAGTGGGCCGGGATCTCTGCCCCTAAGGGCCCAGTACGCTGAAATTGCCCCCACGGGGCACACCCTCTTGCTGCTAGTCCGGGAAAGCTTAACCGTCACGCCCCGTCCATTTTGATCAGACTTGGATCGTCGCAGCCGTAGGAACACCGAGCCCCACCTAAATCTAATATCCCTTGCCGTCAAGGCACGGCCGGAGCTATCGAACCTGGATGCCGCCAAAACCTCGCTGATACGGAAAGCTCCAAAAAACAATGTAACCGCAGCCGCGTGGTAAAGTGCTGCCTCGTACTGAGAGCGGCAGAGCCCGTCCCACATGTCACACAACCCCCTTAGGTGAACTAGCTTAAGGGGGTGCCTGATGTCACCCCGGACCGGACCCCTCTCCCTGATCCAGCCCTCCAGTGTTTTCCTAACCCTGAAGTCACCTGTGGTGTCTGAGAAACCCCTTGACTTGGCTATAAAGGCCAAGCCTGCCAGTTTGCCCCGTATTGTGCAGGCTGACAACCCCCGGTGTTTGCTAAGCGCACAAAACTCAAGTAGGTGCTCCACCGGGGCAGGCCATAGCTGATCGTATCTCCTGAGGTGACGAAAAGCCCAAAATTCCCTACCTGCCTGCTGGTATGACCTCCTGGTGCTTGCGGCTATGGACATATCCATTGCCCTGTTTACGTCAGCCCTCCAATCAGCCACAGGTGATGGGGGCTGCCTCTGGGTGCTCCTCGGCCTGTGGGGCAAGCAGCCGGAACCTAGCCAACTGCCCCCTTGATAATGTGTCAGCGACCCCGTTCCTAATCCCCGGGACATGGTGTGCGCGAAAGAGCATGTTGTGGGCCAGGCACTTCACTACCATGTGCCAAACCAACCCCATCACCCGCTCGTTTTTGGAGGAAAGCGTGTTGACCACATGTACGACTGCCATGTTATCGCACCAGAAGTGTACCGTCTTCCCGGTGAAGCTAGGGGACCAAAGCTCGATGGCTACGACAATTGGGAACAGCTCCAGGAATGTCAAATCCCTGCAAACCGCGGTACCCTGCCACTCCTGTGGCCAGTCAGCCCTAAACCATCTATCCTTCCATATGACGCCAAAACCAGCCGTCCCGGCTGCGTCAGACTTCACCTGCAAGTCACCTTTCAACAGCATGTCCTGTCTCCAAAAGGAAACCCCATTGTATGTGTCTAAAAATTGCTGCCACACCCCTAGATCCTTCCTAACGCTAGCTGACAGGCGAATCCTGTGGTACGGCTTGCTCAGACCCACCGTAGCCTGGTAAAGCCTATACATGAATGCCCTACCCGGCGCTATCACTCGACAAGCGAAATTCAACAGTCCAGCTAGCTCCTGAACCTGCTTAAGAGTCACCCTTCTGGCGGCTCGAACAACCTTCACCGTGTCCCTAAGCCTAGCCAGCTTGTCCTCAGGTAGCCTACACGTCTGCGCTACTGAATCTACCTCAATGCCTAGAAAAGTGAGCCTGCTGGTGGGCCCCTCGGTTTTTTCATGGGCCCAGGTCAACGCATAAATCCTGAAATCCTGCCATCCCACGCTGGCATTCGTCAGAGCCAGCCGGCCCTGCGAAGAGAAAGTCATCTAGATAATGGACAACTGACGGAATCCCCGTGCCCTTCACGTGGGCCCACTCCAGGAACGAACTAAACTTCTCAAACAAAGAACATGACACAGAACAACCCATCGGTAGGGCCCTGTCCACAAAGAAGCCCCCCTCAAACTGAAAACCTAGGAGGTCAAAATCCTCGGGGTGAATCGGTAAAAGTCGAAAGGCCGACTTAATATCACATTTGCCCATCAGGGCCCCCACTCCACACCCTCGGACCATCGAGACAGCCATCTCAAAGGGCGTGTAGCGCACAGAACACAGTTCCTCAGGGATGTGATCATTTACCGATTCACCCGGAGGGAAAGACAGATGATGAATGAGCCTGAACTCCCTGGCTGCTCTCTTGGGCACCACTCCCAGGGGGGATACTTGCAAAGAGGGCAGGGGCGGCTCCGTAAAGGGGCCCAACACCCGGCCCTCCCGCACCTCCTTCATAATCTTTTCATGTACCACGTGCCCCATGCCAGCTACTGACCTCAGATTATCTGCAAGGCAGGCGCTCCTAGGCCCCTTATATGGGATCCTAAAGCCCTCAGAAAAACCTGCCATCAAAAACTCGGCACCCTTCCTGGGTCGATAGCCGTTAAGTCTGTCCTTCAACCTATCCAACCTAACAGGGGTTGGGCCCCTTACCCTGAGCTCCTCCCGCCTGGGGTTTGGAGGGGCCCCCTGCTTCCTTGTTGCTGCCTCCCCCCCTGCCCCTGTAGCATGCTGAGGTTGTGTGTCTACCATTGCACAAAGCGCATGCGTGGTGAAAGCGGCAAACTGGTCTTGAACAGGCTCCCCTGGCGCCGTACTCGTAACAGTACGGCGGGATCCTAAAGGACGAACCCGACCCACTACGCTGTGTAGAGCCCTGGGTCCCCGAACCCACTGAGGGGCGGGGGAGGGTGGCTTCCTTTCCTTGGGTCAGCAGCAGGTGGCCAGTAGGCGTCCGCCCGCTAGCCGGGGTAGCTGCTTGCTGCGTGGCCTGAAGCCACAGATCGTTATGCCACATGTCCCAAGGCCAATGTCTATTGTGCACGGCAAATCTCCGAAATGTCTCATCGTACTGTTTCCATGCCTCATCCCCAAACTCTTGGTACGCCTTCAAGATCATATTCATATATAATATGAGCTCGTGGGTCTTGTGCACATCATCCTCAACTACCACTGAATGGTAAGCCAAGAAGGCATATGACCACACTAATATCCCCTTGTCCATTTTAGTGTCCTTCTGTTCATCAGACCCCTTCTTACCATCCTTGTCCTTGTCCTTCTTGGACTTATCTGGTAACAAAATATTGAATATATCCACATAAGCCCAACTCCAAATTTTTCGCTTAAGGGCCTGCGACATATGCATGCTCAGCGGGGTATCAGAGAGGCCAGGGGCAAAAGGGTTGTCACTGTCGCCCTCGTAGGGGTCAGTGGACTCCGTTGTTGTCGACTCAGAGCTATCCCTCGATGTGTCCCTTCTCTTCCTGCCCCGTTTTGTCACCCCTCGTCTGCGCCCCCTCCCCCACACCTGGGCTGCTGTGCGCGAATGCCATGTTCTGTGTGACTTATGTGTACTGCGTTTAACAGCCTGCAGCCTGCCTCGTGGCCCCCTTGGACGGGACCACCGATGCTTAGGCACAGGGCACTCACCCCAATGCGAAGAGTCGTCGTCGTCATCCTCAGAGCAGGAAGCAGCCCTGCTTCCCCGCCTCTTCTTGCGCTTCTTCTTAGCACGACGGTCTGATCGCTCCTTCTGGGACCTCTCTGCCGAATCCGAGGAGCTCCATGTCCCCTCTGCGCTCGTGGCGCCCGTGGCGCCCTCATGCCGGGGCCTGCCCCTCTTCCTCGGCCCCTTATCCAGTTTCTCAAGTAAGGCAGAGAGAAGTTGTGAGGAAACAGACACCGAGTCATCCCCTGCACCCTCCTTCCTAGCTGTCCTCACCGCAGGGGACCCCTCATCCGAAACACTAAGTTCTGATGCACTGGGTTCCCCCTCCCCAGGTTCAGAGGCCTCAGCCAATCCACCATGCAGCCCCCGAGATGGGGCCCACCCCTGGCGGCGGCCTCCTGCCCTTGGGGTCAGCCCCCAGCGGCTTGCCGCCCGCCCCCTGCTTCCTTCCTCCCCCCTGGAGCTTCCCTCTCTCCCAGGCCTCCTGGCCTGTCCAGCCCCAGGGGCCTCCAGCCATGCCCTCTTGGGGGCCCTCTTCCTTCCCATACGGTGGGGCTCGATGGGGGGGTGCCCTGATCCCCGACCTGCTCCCCCGCTGCCCGCCGCCGGGTTCCAGCCCTTGCCCTGCTGCCCCGCGCCATAGCACCGGCCCGCACTGAAGCCAAACCAATCTCCCCGACAAACAGCTGATCCGCTCGCCGCCGGCCTGAGCAGCCTCCGAGTGCCGGCTGCGCTCTCCGCTGTCCTCTTTGGCCTTCGGGCCTCACCTCATGCCGCGCTGCTGACGCCGGGTGCTGCAGGGCTGACCCACGAATGCCGGGCGAAGAGAACTGCGCCACGAGGCAGCCCCTTTTATAGGGCTGCGTCCCTCTCTCCCGGCCAATGGGTGCCCAGCGCACCCCAAACTCATCACTGCGGCCCCCGGGGATGATGTGGGGCCGCAGGCTCCGCCCACAAAATGGCGGCCTCCTTCCCTGACCGCGCCGCAACCCACGCCGGCTGGTAAGTCGCCAGCGGCATTGCCTGCAGGCCTAGGGCCATTGAGTGTTCTTCTCTGACTGATAGTATGACTGTGATTGGGATGAATTTAGTAGAAGGGTTTTAAATGTCTGGGGTTTTAGACTTAGGTTTTTTATTCTTGCGTTTCATAATTTTTGTATTTTGTATTCGAATTTATTCATTCATCCATCCATCCATTTATCCATTCATTCATTCATTCATTCATTCATTCATTCATTTATTCATTTATTTATTTGCAGTGTCGGGAATGTCGCGCGGTTCAGTTGGTTGCCTCCAGGCAGTTGCACCAACTTTTTCTTTCCCCGTGGCGGCTCCGGTGGCTTCCCTTCACGTGACGTTCCTGACGCTGCTGTTGCTCCTCCAATGGAAGCCGACGGAGCCGCCACCGCCGGGGAAAAAAAAATTGGTGCAGCTGCTTGTAGGTAACCGACTGAACGCTGAGGAAAGTAGCCCCCACGAAGCTGCTGGTATTGTAGCCAGCCCTACCCTTCCTGCTGCGTAGAGAAGTTACAAGGTAGAGACTGGAAGGCTATTAAGAGGGCGGCCAGGAGGGGCATTCCGACTCCCATTCCCTCTCACCTCGTCCCTCAGATCTTACATTTCGGATAGAAAACAAAATTTTCTGTTCAGTATCCGAATTTTTGTTCGGATACTGAAGCAAATTTTTGCAGAAACTTTTGTTCGGTATCAGAAATGTACGAGAAAGGAAGCATTCGAAAACCGAGGTACCACTGTATTTATTTGATTTCTATGCCACCCCCTCTGTAGATTCGGGGTGGCTAACAACAGTGATAAAAACAGCACAGAACGGATCCAAAGACAGGCTACAAGAATGGTGGAAGGTCTTAAGCATAAAACGTATCAGGAAAGACTTAATGAACTCAATCTGTATAGCCTGGAGGACAGAAGGAAAAGGGGGGACATGATTGAAACATTTAAATATGTTAAAGGGTTAAATAAGGTTCAGGAGGGAAGTGTTTTTAATAGGAAAGTGAACAAAAGAACAAGGGGACACAATCTGAAGTTAGTTGGGGGAAAGATCAATAGCAACGTGAGAAAATATTATTTTACTGAAAGAGTAGTAGATGCTTGGAACAAACCTCCAACAGATGTGGTTGGTAAATCTACATTAACTGAATTTTAACAGGCCTGGGATAAACATATATCTATCCTAAGATTAAATACATGAAATAGTATAAGGGCAGATTAGATGGACCATGAGGTCTTATTTTGCCGTCAATCTTCTATGTTTCTATATTTTGACAGACAAGTTTTAATGTCAGCTACATCTACATACTTGCAGGATGCAATGCAAACCTCCATCTCTTGTGAACTTGTGACAGTTTGGGCAACACTGTAATGCCATAGAAAAGGGTTAGGATTTTCACGGCAATGCTCTGATGCTGCTTTTATCCGTCTGATACACCTTTGTCCCCCTATAGCCCTATAAGCCAATTCTTCATCCCTTCTTAATAATTACCTCTACGTGCTTAGTTGGAGTCCGTCAGACCTTTCAGCTAGCTACTTCATCAAATGGATAATGAATATATTATTATTTCATGGTTTGGCATTTTGGAGGCAACCTGGCTATTAGCATGTTTCTTTCTAAATACATCCAGATCGCAAAAAAAGAGCACATACAGAGAGGTAACAGATATTAACAAACTTGGAAGCAAGGGCAGGCCACCAATTTCAGCCCTGCCGGAACGTGCTAGGAGTATGCCCCTGTGCACGCCCCTGTGCCCAGCACGTAATTCAGCTTCTGCACATGTGCAGAAGGTGAATCTTGTGCGAAGATAAGCTTGTGTGCAATTCCGTGCATGCGCAGAAGCAAACAACCCCGGAAATTGGAGAAAAGAGTTGCCTGTCGCGAGCGTCCAGCAAAACAAGATAAGAGCTGCCTACCACACCACCAGCCACTGCTGTGCCGCCAGCCGGCACCACGTCCCTTGCCCTTGCTCCCCCCACTGCTTGCCCTGCCATGCCCCCCACCCTTGCTCCCCCCACCGCTTCCCTGCCGCACCTTTCACCCCTGCTTACCTGATCACCTCCTGCAGAGGCCATGGCACAGGGAGCAGGCTGGGTGGCCCCAATTCTGGCCGGGTGGCCTGCTCTATGCTCTCCTTTGCTGCAGGCATCTCTCCTGCAGCCTGGGAGATTAAAGAGGAGGCCACACGGATGGAGCTGGCGCAGGCCACTTTTGCTGCTGTCCCCAGCTGCCACTCTAGGCGCAGCAGTGAGATTTGTCTGCTGTGCATGTGCAGCAAGCAAAATCTCTTTCCAGCAGCAAAAATTGCCGGTTTCTTTTCTTCTGTGCATGCGCAGAAGCAAAAAGTATTGCCCAACCGCTACCAGAGCCAGCCTACTAGCTCTGTTTTCCCCGGAGGAACAGGCGTTCCACCCGTTCCACCTGGGGCCCATGCCTGGTTGGAAGGGACCTTGCAGGTCATGTAGTCCAACTCCCTGCCCAAGCAGGAGACCCTACATATGCATCTACCTAGGATTGAACTCACAACCTGCTGATTGTGAGGCAAGAGCTCCACCAGTATAGGCTTTCTACCCAGTACAGGCCACACTATACACTGGTAGTAAAATGGGAGATGTGTGGCAGCTTTGGGTTCATGCGAATCCCAGCGAGATTTTGCTTCTGCACATACACAGGAAGCAAAATCTTGTGAGGGGTTGTGCGTGTGAGAGAGATTTCAGTGGGATTTTTTTTTTGCTTCTGCGCATGTGCACAAGCAAAACCCCCCCCACCAAAATCTCTCTCATGCACATGCCCTCTTACAAGATTTTGCTTCCTGAGCATGCGCAAAGCAAAATCTCACTGGGATGCACATGCATGCACGCCGGCAAACCGAAGCGGCATGCACGGTACCCCAGTAGCGGCGGTAAGTGACAACCCCCGCTTGACCTCCACCTCTAGGCCACAGCAGCAGGAGGGACAGAAAGGACACTGGGGCTCGAATCCAGAGCCTTCTGCATGTAAAGAGACTAAGACACATTTTTCTGACTTCAGGTATATCCATCTAATTTGTCACTAACTTTTTAGCTCTGTGATTTAATGCTGCCTTTGACTCTTTTTCCTGGTTGTTGCTTGATTATTGATTTCCCCTCTCTCCTTCATTTGTTCAGAGCAATAATTTGTGTTCAGTACTTTGGACAAGGAAAGAAGCTATATTTGCCCCCGGAATCACCTGCCATCATTTTAAGACTTCTCTGATTTAATCACTTTATACCATAAACTCAGGAAGTGAGAGTTAATGATTTATCATCACCTGTTACTGTCAGCTAATAGTATACTGGGCCTTTCATCTTTTTTTTCTGTGATGACATTTAAGCTCCTGCTTTAGGCTGCCTGCAAGGGTTCTGTTGCTGTCCTGTATAGATCTGGTAAACATTTTAGATGTGCATATCCACTGCTTTAATTATCTACATTATACAATCCCGCTTTGCACTTTGGGGAGTTACGCTTAGAAGCTTCTTCCTTTTCCTTCTGATCTATACTGCAAGTTGTTCTAAATATATCCTAAGGGTTATAAATTGCACAACAATTGAACTAAAAAGCATTCTAGTTCTGTTTTTTCTATACCATTTAAATTATTTTCCCCTAGTTTTTTTTAAGGGGGGGGGGAGAGGAAAGAGAAGAGTATTTCATCATGTCAGAAATTCTACCAAAATAATGTATTATCAAATAATATCAATTATTGATTCTTTCCCTGTTGCATTTGTTTTCTTTGCAGAATTGCAAAGAAGCCATGTTTTACTCTTTTTTGTAATTTGTATTAGAATCTCTGGGAGGATTTAAATAATCCTTTAATCATTATTATTTGGTGATGACTTTATTGCAAAAACTGCAATTATTTTGAGAACAACAAGGATAATGGATCCCAAATCTCTATCCATTTTTTAGTTTATTTCATTATTTTTAATTTTATATTGTAAATTTGATAAAACTAAATGTAATACAGTAGATAGTAGCTAGAAAAGTTATTTTATTTCAGACTTTTTTTGCTGACACATCTTTTTATGAGATCTGTTGACTGGATCAATCAAGCATATTGATTTTTTCTTTTTTTTCATTTCCTTTATAATATGAAACTATATCATAACAATATGGCCACTTCATATTCTTTAAGATAATAGAAAAATTGGCATAGCTTTACAGAAGTGAAATTCTGGAATAAAATAAAGTAAAATGTAAAACTTTTTAAAAAAAAAAAACCTTCAACGATGAACTGTCAATATTATTCTTCCCTTCTATTGTCCCTAGATACTAATCACCACTTAAGTATTTGTATTTTTCTTGAAACAGTGGAGATAGTTATATATATTTATGTATAAAAGTTTCACTAAATAAAGAAGGAATGATGGTTCATTTCATCTGATATTTTTAAATGAATCTCTTAACTTTTTTTAATTTAAAAATGCTCTAAACCTGCCTTTCAGTGTGATATTTGACATTAGTGAATTTTTTATGAGAATACATCCAGTTTTATTATCACTGTGTATTTTATAAATTGTGGGCCCCTTTCTTGAATTTATTTTTCAGGGTTTCAGTTTTCAAGTGTTTTGCCAATGTTTCCTTTTACTGCCTGCATGTATTTTAGTAGATTATAATACTTTTCATTAATACTGAGATTGATTGATGGATTGACTGCCGTACATATTTTATTTGAGATGATTTGTGTCCAATTTTGGGTCTTCAAACACTAGTAAAAGTATATATGGTTTCAATCAAATGTAATTCTTAATATTTCCTGAAATATTTTGATAGATTTGTTTCCAATACATTTCCCATAACCACTACAAGTGGTAGAAGGTTTCCTTATTGTTTCTAACCATGTCAGATCTCAGGATTGTCATTCTTCCTAATGATGAGGGTGATCAACCAATGAAATGGCCTGACAGCGGAAGTTGTGAGTGCCCCAACATTCGACATATTGAAGTAGAGATTGGACTGCCATCTGACTGGAATTCCTGCTTCAGCAGAGGGTTGGACTAGATGACCTACAAGGTCCCTTTCAAGTCCAGTTTCCTCTTGAAAAATCACTTTTGGGACAACCATGATCTGGATGACTGAGAATCTCCATAGACATTGTATTTTTTTGTATTTCTAGGAGGAAATACAGGCTATAGAAATATACTGCTCAAAAAAATAAAGGGAACACTCAAATAACATGTCCTAGATCTGAATGAATGAAATACAGTGGTACCTCTACCTAAGAACACCTCTACTTATGAACTTTTCTAGATAAGAACCGGGTGTTCAAGGTTTTTTTGCCTCTTCTCTAGAACCATTTTCCACTTACAAAGCTGAGCCTCCGAAACTGTAACCGGAAAAGGCAGGGAGAAGCCTTCATGGGGCCTCTCTAGGAATCTCCTGGAAGGAAACAGGGCTGGAAAAATTGGGGAGAAATCTCTGTGGTGTGTCTAGGAATCTCCTGAGAGGAAACAGGGCCTCCACCCTCCCTGTGGTTTCCCCAGTCGCATGCATTATTTGCTTTTACATTGATTCCTATGGGGAAAATTGCTTCTTCTTACAAACTTTACTACTTAAGAACCCGGTCACAGAACGAATTAAGTTTGTAAGTAAAGGTACCACTGTATTCTCATTGAATACTTCATTCTGTATAAAGTTGAATGTGCACAACAGCATGTAAAATTGATTGTCAATCAATGTTGCTTCCTAAGTGGACAGTTTGATTTCACAGAAGTTTGATTTACTTGGAGTTATATTGTGTTGTTTAAGTGCTCCCTTTATTTTTTGAGCAGTGTATATGAATTTGAATAAATTTTCAACTATGTGCCTTCTAAGACATCAAACAGATACATTTTCCAGTCATCCTACCTTTGAACACTTTTACTTAGCCATACCTGGGATTGTGCTTTGAATTTCTGGCATTCAAAGCATGTGCAATGACCTCTCAGATTAATGGTAGCTGCTACAGATGCTTGGAAAGGTTGAATGCTATGCCTGTCAGGCAGCATAGATACTGGTGCTTTTCTTAGATTTAAATTCAGATGGGACAGCTAACTCATGGACCTGTATTCACAATAAGATGCAAGGCTAGAATTACCCTTATCCACAATATTTATAGATCCACCTTGGCTTGGCTTAATTACCTGAATTATTCAACATTGTATAAATATCTTTCACCCACCAAGTGAGGTTGCACTGATTACCGTAGTAAACAATCTTATTCATCAGGTGAAAGGGTGAGGGGATGAAAAACACAAAGAACCACCCAGCCGGCCAGCCAGCGAGCAACAACTATATTTAGTGCTATACAGGGCAGACTGTCAAAACCTCTGACAAGCAACTTCTTTTTTTTAAGCAGCTGAATACAATTATTTTGAAGGAGTTCTCTGGATCTGTAAGGCTCTGGGCAGTCTTAGCTTGTGTCACAGGAAATTAAAAAGTTAACAACATGTGCAGAATGTAAAATGAAAGCCCTTACACAATCTGAGCAACTGATATGAATCTTTCTGAGCAGGGCAAGGATTCATTTCTCCTTGCCCCTGCCCCTGCCCTGCACATGCATTAATTATGTATTCGGAGCTTATTCATTATGCATGAAGAATGATGAAGGTAGATAAAGACTGAACTTGACGGTTTGCCGTAGCCTTCTACCTTCAAATACAGAAGAGCTGCGGTCATTAATATTGGGAAGGATTACCAGAGCAATTTAATTTCCTAGTCCTGGGAATTGATATCTCACTATCTAATATTTGGAATGGACAAAAGCAGGTTGTCTTTGGCCATTAGGATGTTACTGGGGTAAGAATACAAGGGTCAGGGAAATGAGAAGGAAAATATTACATAAGTGGTATCACACACCCGCTCAACTTGCATATTTTCATCAGCATGTTAAGAATACTTGTTGGCATGGATGAAAAAGATAAGGGAGTGTTTATGTATGTTTTGGGAATGCCCGTTAGTGCAGAACTTTTAGGAAAAAGTGCAAGAGGACATTAATAAGATGTTAAACATACAATGGACAATTACAAAGGAAATGGTGGGATTAGTTAAAAGGAATGAGATGGGAGAATTTAGAGAAATAAAAGAAGCAGTGGTAGAAAGCACTCAGCCCGTAATAGTCTTAGGCTGGAAGGATGCAACAAAATGGACAATACAAAATCGATATCTGTATATGGTGGATCATGTTCAATTTCAGATTATGGATAATAGGATGAATTCGGCCAATGAAACTGATCTGCAGGAACTGATGGGACGATGGGACAAGGTAAGAGGATATATGGTCAGTAGAATTCAAGACCAAGCTATAAGGAATAAATTGTAATCACTTTATAATATGTAAATAGATATATTTCTCTTGAGTTAATGTGGTATACACAAAATTTGCCCCCATTTTGGTGGAGGGGTATGAATGTTGTCGGTGGCGGGCACTTAGAACACTGGGCACACTGTTATATGTTGTGTGTATGTTTTATTGTTATTGTTAAAAATCAATAAAATATCTTTGTTTTAAAAAAATGATGTTACTGGGTGTGCTTTTAAGTTATTGAGAACTATCATATCTGGGCTATAAAAATTCTTAGGTGGCAGCAGAATGTTCAGTTTTTCTGTATCTCCACTACTGTCTAGTGGCCATTTGTATTTTTGCAGATCTAATATAGTAACTCTAACTGAATGTCATCTGTATATCTGTGATTTACTTCATTCATATCAGATGCCAACTCGAGCATATCATATTCAGAAATAAAAGGAATTTCCACGGTTCCCCTTCTTCTTTGACAAAAAAAAGTTACATCACTGTGTTTATTCTACTTAAAGTTACTCCTAAACTCTGAGGGCCTTTGGCTTCTTTATATTGAATAAGTCAGGATGCTGGAGTAAAAAAGAAATCAGCAGATTGCCCTTAAATCAAATGTTTCTCTTCCTCCAGGAATATTTAGGTATTGTTGCAAGCCCACAAAGTTAAAGACAATTTTGTAACAGGATAAGACTGCCTATTGCATAATCTTTTACAAAATGTCCACCTCTACTTTCTCTTTGTGTCCTTTAAAAAGTCTAATTATATTTTAAAAAATGTAAAATTTGCTGTTGCATGACATGTCACATTTGTAGTGAGTGGTTATCTTTTGCCTCCCAGCTCTCCATGACGTAAGATGGATTTTAAAATGACTCTGTATCTTGGTTAATGAAGCCATCTTTCTTTCCTTGCAACACCAGCATTTTATTCTCCAGAAATCTTTCTAAATTACTTTGACATGCCTTTTAATTCCATGGAAATACACATGTGTTGTACTGTCAAACTATTTCTTTAATTAGTGTACAATCAAGCCTCTAAATAAAAGCAAATACCAAAATTTTCCAAAACTTAAGCTTGTCAAGTAATATTTATTTATCATTCCTCTCCACCCATCTCAGGATTGAAGTTGGTGGCCATGAAGCAAACATATCCTTTCTGAGGCAGAAAGAATTTCAGTTAGCAAGAGGATCCAGCTCAATTTCACTAATAAATGAGGTATTTTATTGTCAGCTCTGAGCTTGAGTAGAATCCATAGATAAATCAGTTCCCCAGAATTCCTAAGAAGTGGACATTGTCCATATTTCTCTGGTATCAATCAGGGCACTTTGCTCTCCATTGAAGTGAAGGAAACAAATTGAGAGGAAGGGATGCTGCAGAAATTTTCACCAGGACCTGGTTTCTCAATTTCCTGTTTCCAGGAATTTGGAACGGATCTATTATCTGATACCTCATTTCCCTCAGCTTTTATTTACAAAGCAACATTTACAAGTAGTCTTTTACTTATAACCATTTGGTTAGTGACTATTCAAAGTTGCAGGAAAAAAAGGGGGACTTATGACCATTTGTCACACAACCACTGCAGCATCCCCATGATGACATAATCAAAATTTGGGTGCTTGTCTACTGGTTCATATTTATGATGAATGCAGTGTCTTGAAGTCACATGTAGTGATGGGCGAACCGAACCCGTACTATTCGGGTCCATACCGAATTTTGCGGTGTTCGGTATGCCGAACATGAACCCAATTTTTTTTGAAACTTTGAGCAAAGTTCGGGGTCACGTTCGGCGTTTGGAGCTTTGACGTCACCGGCAGGTTGCTAAGGACACCAAGGTGATCACTTCCTGGATTCCATGGAATCCAGGAAGTGATCACCTTGGCGTCCTTAGCAACCTGCCAGTATACATGACATCAAAGCTCCGCCCCTGGAATCTCTTGATGGGATTCCCTGTTCGAGTTCGGGTTCAGCCGAATTTTGCATAAAGTTCGTCTGAACTTGCCAAACCCGAACACCGTTGGGTTTGCCCATCACTAGTCACATGATCACCTTTTGTGGCTTTTTGACAAGCAAAATCAATGGGGAGGCCAGATTCACTTAATAATTGTCTTACTAAACAACTGCAGTGATTCAATTAAGAACTGTGGCAAGAAAGACATAAAATAGGGCAAAACTCAGGAAACAAATTAGCAACAGAAATGTTGGGTACATTTTGATTGTAAGTCAAAACTACCAGTAGCATACTAGGGAAAAAACCTGTTTTAATCAATCATAATCATGCCTTTCGATTGTTCTATATTGTTCTATATTTTAGTAGGTTGTACTGATCATTAAATGATGATGTTAGGTAACAGTAATAACATGATATTTGTATTTAGCTACAGTAACATTTTATTAAAGAAGTGTGTTATTAAAACCATTGATTATACAGATCATTTTATTCTGAGTTTCATTGAGACATATTCTAAAGGAGGGAGGGAAGAGAAGAGAAAAAGCATTCCATTCAAATCCAAAGATCTTTTATTTTTGATGTAACATATTTGATATAACAAATTGTCTTTTTGTTCTGAACAAACAAGGCATAGATTGGAGAAACTGAAGCATTATTATAACAGTTTCTTTTAGGTGGCCTTCATTTTTATTACTCAAAAGATGCCTGAGTCACAACCCAATTAGAGCAGGGCTCTCCAACATTGACAACTTTAAGACTTATGGACTTCAACTCCCAGAATCACTAGCTGATGAATTCTGGGAACTGAAGTCCACAGGGCTTCCAAGGTTGGACAATTCTGAATTATAATATGGAATAAGCAGAAATAACACGTGGAAATCCTTAAAAATAGAATAACCAAAAAAGATGGGGATATTGTATTATAGTTCCTATAATAATTATTTTTAATAGATGACACAGATAAAATATGACATCTTCTGAAAAAAAATTAATTTGTGGTGCTATATTTTGGGAAAAATTAATATAGAAGATGCAGCTCTCATCTTTAGGAACCTATTAGGTCCAAGGTACCTCAATCCTGAAGCTGGCATTATAAAATGAGGATAGGGTCAATCTAACTTTGCTTCTTTAGACATCATGCAGAAGGATATGGTTTTCAGAATAGTGTGTTTCTACCTAGAAAAGGTAGAAAAGGTGAAGCAACTTTTCCATCCAACTATTTTTTTTTTCAATTTTAAAATGTGAGGAGGGAAGAGAAAGAATGTAGCAAGAGTTTCACTTGATGCAAAGCAATTGGATAATTCAAACTGTGATTAATTCGAGAGGATTAAATTCTTAGAAAGATGAAGGATGACACCATCCTGTGTAGGTATTATGTTTTTGAAAAACTTCATAATTGCATCAATCTATTTTTATATTTCCCCGTACTCATTGCAATATGAAGAGGGAAAGGGAAGCAGAGAACAGCAGAGCAGGGGAGGAAAGGAGAGGAAAAAAGAGGTGGGGAGGGGAGGAGAGGGGAGGGGAGGGGGAGAGAAGGAGAGGAAAGGGTTATATTTTGTTTTGTTTTGGAATCCTAGTCATATGGGTGAATGATGTGTTTCAATGAACCAGGGAAGCACAGTTTTCCCTTCTCATAATGGTCTGGTCACTACTTAACAATTGTAAGCGACTTCACAGAGGGGTATTCTGAAAATCACTCCAATAAAGATAATTCAACTTGAAAAGAACACACTGTGACCTTATAACCAAGAACTCGGTTCTGTTCTCATTACAAAAACAACCTTGGAACTAATCATGTCAAGCTTGCAAAAGCTCCCTGCTATGGTAGGTTATTTACATAAAATAGTAACAACGTTGAATATCAAACTACTATCCAGGCAAAATAATATGAAATTCTAATTTTCTATTTTTGTTGCATAAGTAGTTCCAGATAAAGGCCATTCACAAGATTCTCAATTCATTTTCGATTTCAGTGCAGTAATGATATCAGCAGTCTGTTGACATCAGCCATGCCAGACAATTATGGGCTATTTATTTAACAGAGCTATATAACCTGGCCAAATACAATAAAACAACTATGAAAGGAAACAATAAGAACAATTCATACTGAATAGCATCATGCAGACCCAGGAGCCCTATGCAGTCCTAGCTCATTTATAGGCTAATCTACTCATTTATTCCTAATCTACTTGACAACCTATTTGCTCAGCCTGGTACATGTCAATTACAAGCGACCAAAGCAGGGGACCCCTATTGAGAAGTCCATATCATTTAAGTTGCAAGCCTTATTGTGTGAACTGATAGAGATTCAATGTAAATTCCATTATTCTGGTGCTACATATCTGTAACCAGGGCATTCAAGTAATTATGCTATTTCCAGTGAAGGGCTACCAAAATTTTTACTACCACACTGTGGGCGTGGCTTATGCAGGTCACCCTGCATTTTCTTTCAACATCTTTCAGTGCAAATTGGGTGCTCTGGGGTGGAGCTCCATTTTCGGTACCCCACTGCATCCCACCCCATCTGGGCAGCAGCCCACCCCTGGCTATTTCTATGGGTCAGACACACATGCAAAAAAATACACAGCAAACAGTGAATACACAGCAAACAACTCAGTGAGGAAGCCAAATTTGCTCAAAAAATATGTTACTAACTTGTTCTGCCGGCGTGTTTTAACCGCCCGTAATTACAGGGTAATTAGTCCAGGAAGACACACACCACATGATAAAAGGAAAACCCAAAAGTTTTTATAAACAGAAAAACAGAAACAACTCCCTTTTTAAATGTCAAAGGGATTTTCTGGTACACACAAGGCACAGGTTAAATGCAATCCAATTGCTCACCCAATAACTGGGAAATTGAGTCCAATTCTAAAGTCCAGAGTCCACACACAATCTTGAACAGCACAAAAACCATGATCTTGATGAAACAATGAATCAGATAAACTGCCACAAGGCTAAACCAGCACACTTTTCTTTTTATCTGTAGCACTAATTACAGCAGCCCCACCCAACCACAGGTGGCCTCATTTTCTCTTGTAATAATTCTTCAGTTGTTGTCTCCTATGCATCACTCTATGCATGCGTGGATGTGTCATTAATTCTTGTTCAGAATCCAAGGATGATACAGATGATTGATCTCCTCCTGGGCTGTCTGCCAAACTCCCCTCTTCCCTGTCACTCATGCTTCCTTGGTCAGAGGAGGCTTCATCGGCAGATTCCATCAGGAGCAAAACAGGCCTGCGGCATGTGGATGTTTTCCCCACATCCATCTGCACATTCCTTGGGGCAGGAGCTGGGCCAGAGCTAACCACAACACCAACTGAACAACTACAGTAATCACTGTAGTTAATTCAGTTAACAATTGTGGCAATTCAGTTAACAATTGTTGCAAGAAATGTCATAAAATGGGTCGAAACTCATTTAATAAAGGTCTCACTTAGCAACAGAAATTTTGTAAGTTTCATGCAATATATGAATTGTCTACTTGTGGTTCTTATTTCAAGCACTGAGTTCTTTTCGCAAATATTTCCCCTTTTGTTTATTGCTACCATATTTGAGAAGCAATGCATATGCAGCTGTGAATGAAGAGAAAAGAGCACTTTCGATTACAAAGCCCGAGTACAAGGTCCTTGCAATTTACCAGTTCTGAAAAACTGGGCAAAATATATTTATCATGAATACATTTTCTTTCCAGCAGTCTCTGCATTGAGATCAGTCTGTGTTCAGAAGTCATACTGAGAATTTGCAATCAGTTTTGAGAGCATGAGGAACAAAACAACATTATCTTCCTATAAAGGCCATACCTGCTCATAACCCTCAATTCCAAACATCATAATTAATGGTCAGTGTTGATAGAAGCTGGAGTCCAACAATATTGCAATACTAAAAGCTAAAGATATACAGAAATTATGCTTCATCTTTCTCTTACTGTAAAATGTCATGATTCGCCAATGTGGGCTCTATGGTTAAGAAGACATTTGACAATGAATAGATGCTTCTGTCTCATATCATTCACCTTAAAGAACCTCTGCAGAAGCTTTTATTTCTTTTACAAGCTAAGTAAAAAGAACAAACATTATTTAGTCTACTTTGTATTTAAATGAAGCACATTTAAAAGAAATTGCAAAGGAAAGAAAACACATTGGCCAGAAGCTGTGTCAAGAATTATTAAAGGAAGTTGTTTGATAAGAAATTTAAAGGTAATGTGGATCTACTGTTGAGAAACCTCACTTTTGAATTTCTGCAGTTTTCAGTTATAAAGACTGCAGTGTACTCAATCACATAACGGCATAGTATCATTGTGCTGTTCCTTATGGCGAGGTCAATTTTGATCATGATTAACACCACAGCCTGAGGTGTATCTAACTATGCATATAGGATATGAAATAACAGTTATGATTCTGTCTCCATGTGCAGAAATCTTTGATCAAGTGGGAATGTATCTATGGTAGGAAAAGACAGGACATTTGTTCAGAATCTTCCTGTTACAGTTCCTTCCTTCCCATGAAGGTCATTTTCCAAGAAAGCTACCGCTCTGTGAAGAAGAAGAAGAAGAAGAAGAAGAAGAAGAAGAAGAAGAAGAAGAAGAAGAAGAGGAAGAGGAAGAGGAAGAGGAAGAGGAAGAGGAAGAGGAAGAGGAAGAGGAAGAGGAAGAGGAAGAGGAAGAGGAAGAAGAAGAGGAAGAGGAAGAAGAATGCTCTCAGTGTACATAAAAGAAAAGATACATTCTTCAAGAATCATGAGGTACAAGGGTACAAATAAGCAATCAGGAAATAATCAATATTAATATAAATCATAAGGTTACAAGCAACAAGTTACAGCATAGAGTCATAAGTGGGAGGAGATGAGTCATAGGAACAGGGAGAAGACTAATAGTAATAGTAATGCAGCCTTAATGAGTAGTTTGACAGTAGTGAGGAAATTATTTGTTTAGCAGTGATGGCATTCAGAAAAAAACTGTTCTTATGTCTAGTTATCTTGGTGTGCAGTGTTATATAGTATTGTTTTGAGGGTAGGAGTTGAAGCAATTTATGTCCAGGGTGCAAGGGATCAGTAAATATTTTCATGATCCTCTTTTTAACTCGTGCAGTATACGGGTCCTCAATGGAAGGCAGGTTGGCAGTAATTGTTTTTTCTGCAGTTCTGATTATCCTCTGAAGTCTGTGTCAGTCCTGTTGGGTTGCAGCACCAAACCAGACAGTTATAGAGGTGCAGATGACAGACTCAATGATTCCTCTGTTTCAATCTAATTCCTAAGAAGATGGAGGAGGAGGAGGAGGAGGAGGAGGAGGAGGAGGAGGAGGAGGAGGAGAATTCTTCCTTTGCACATAGAAAAATCTGCTTGATTAAGTAACATTGGATGAAAGAAAGACCAAGGCCCACTCAATGTTCCTGGGTGCTGCACAAAAGGCATTTACTTTGATTTCACATTAAGTGTACATTTCTTGTGTACAGATTTCATTTAATGATGTAATTAGATTCTATAACAGAGCTGGAAGTGCAATCAGCCCAATAAGACCTCTATTGTCTGCATAGGAAGATTGGGGATTAACCATCCCTCCCTCCATCTGTTTATTTTTAAGAATACTAATAATAATTTCTGCCCTGAAGAGTGATAATGATTTGTCCTTCAATGTGAATTGTAAAAATTCATTTCAAGGCAATTGGGATGATCTCATCACAGTCTCACTAGAATCAATGAGATGATTAGCTTCCTTAGATATTGAATTATAACAACTATCCCATTGCAATTCTCATATCATGGTTTTATCATAATTTAATAGTTTATCTTGTATATTGTCTGTGTGCATTTTATATAAACGTATATTTGTTTGTATGATTAATGTGTTTTAATTTTTAGTTTTAATTGTGTTGGATATTAGTGATTGCACAACTTCTGCAAATGCTATATAGTAAATAAATGAGAAAAAATTCTCATTTTTCCTTGCATGTTATGCATTCTCAGGAAAGCCAGAGAAGATACTTGAAAGCCTCTGCAGACTTCGCCTACAGCCTTTTATATCTGCAACCAAGTATGGATCAAGTATTCTTGATTTTTGATGTTATCAAAATCACAGGAAATTGTATGATGATTGGAATTTTTGCAAATGTAGATTTTTCATGAATTTCTCTCCTACACATTGGCAAAAAGAATCAGAACATCAAATACTCCATAAAAGACTTTGAAATACTCATATCAAATAACCTAATTGCCAAAGCCCACTGCAACAACATCACCAATAAGGCTTCAAGAGTTGTTAACCTAATCCTATGTAGTTTCTGCTCCAGTAATCTCACACTACTAACCAGAGCATACAAAACATTTGCCAGACCAATCCTCGAATAGAGCTCATCTGTCTGGAACCCACACTGCATTTTCGACATAAACACTCTAGAAAATGTCCAGAGATACTTTACTAGAAGAGCCCTCCACTCCTCCAACAGAATACCCTATGCAACCAGATTTAAAATCCTAGGTTTAGAAAGTTTAAAACCACATCACCTTAAACATGACCTAAGCATAGCCCATAAAATCATCTGTTACAATGTCTTTCCTGTCAATGACTACTTCAGCTTCAGCTTCAACCACAACAACACATGAACATATAAAAGGTACAAACTTAAAGTTAACCACTCCAAACTCGACTACAGGAAATACAACTTTAGTAACCATTAGACTGTCCACTGTTGACCTCACCCGATTCCTAAGACATCAGTAAGGGGTATGCATAAGTGCACCAGCATGCCTACTGCCCCTGTTCCAATGTTTCTCTCTCACTAGTATGATGTGAGCCGCCCCGAGTCCTCGGAGAAGGGGGGCATACAATTATTATTATTATTATTATTATTATTATTATTATTATTATTATCATCATCATCATCATCATCATCATCATCATCATCATAAATATCAATTATCAATTATCAATTATCAATTATCAATTATCAATTATCAATTATCAATTTATATAAACATTGTTATATCTTTGTATACTACTTGTCATAAAAAAATAAATAAATAAGTACATTTCTGTTAGCATAACTAATATTTCTAAACTGATGTAAATTATTCATATTAATCACCGCAAAAAGAAAACACTGTAGAACATAAAACAATACAGATTTAGCAATAATGTAATCAAGCTACCTATTTACTTGATGTGAGAGTAGGTAACACAGACAGGAAATATTGAGGAAGAGATTCTGAGTGTTGAAATCTCTACAGAACAGTACTAGAGCTGTATTTGTGCAATACATTAGACTGTAAAGCTGCCAACACATATGACTGTAAACATATTTCAGCTCAGCATGTTGCACAAAGCCATCCCAGGTAGTTAGTTCACACTCAGTGTGTGTAATCAAACTCAGAAAATTGGAATAAATCATGTTTCTATTTATTTTATTTATTTACTGTTTATTACATAACTAAATTAATTTTTCCCTGTGTTACTATGAGAATTAATTCAGTCAATGGTTTATTCTTGGCAACCTTCAGTCTTGAAAGACTATGGTAGCATGGTCTGGAAAAAGTTCCTAAAACAGTATCTAGTGTGGCTATGAAGGCCAGCCCGAGAGTGGCAATCCCTTCCACACTGAGGGCAGATCCATTCTGTCCCCTGCCTGGTCCCCAGATTTTACTGGTTCCAGGACTGCTTTTTCAAAACAAGTGTCTCCTTGAAATGGAGAAGGCCATGCTGTGCCTTTAGCCTCCAACTGAATGATCAGAGGTCAAGGTTTTCCAGCTGTTAATGTCCATCCCCAAGGCCTTTAAATCCTTCTTACAGATATCCTTATATTGCAGCTGTGGTCTCCCTCTGGGGCACTTTCCCTGCACTAATTCTCTATAAAGGAGATCTTTCAGAATCTGACCATTGACCATTCTCACGACATACCCAAGCCAGCATAGATGACATTGTATCAATAGTGTATACATGCTTGAAATCCCAGCATGTTCCAAGACAGCACTATTTGGAACCTTGTAATACCAGGTAATGCCAAAGATACTCGGGAGACAGTAGGTATTTAATTTTCTCTCCGGCTGTGCATAAAGGGTCAAAGACTCACTGCAATACAAGAATATTCTCAGGACACAGGACACAGGCTCTATAGATCTGGATCTTTGTATGTTCTGTCAGCTTCTTATTATGTTATACCGTCTTTGCGAGTCTAGAGAATGTGGTTGCTGCTTTGCCAATACATTTGTTCAGCTCATGATCTAGAGCAGTGATTTTCAACCTTTTTTGAGACGCGGCACATTTTTTAGTTTACAAAATCCTGGGGTACACCACCAACCAAACTAACACAAAATGCTGCATTGTATATTACCCTCTGCGGGGGCCTCTTATAAAAAGAAAAAAGTCAAGTATCTATATACACCATCAGGATAGACATAACCAGCTGAGGCAGAGGCTTCATCTAGTGGTGGCAACATTTACCTCCAGTCCTGACCAGGATTAGAAATCAGGACCATGGGGAGGAGTTGCAGCTTCAACTACTCACTGCGGCCACACAATGACAAGTGCGCGGCAGCCCGAGCGGGGACCTTCCAGGGTGTGGATGAGAGGAGGCCTGCTATTGGTCCATCGTTAGTGGTTGGGATGAATCCCAGAAGGTGATTGGTCAGTGAGCTTTCCCTGTGCCTCCACTCTTCCTGTCGCTGATAGCTGGAGGGATTGTGAAGGGAATGTTTATGTTTGGATGGCGGCAGCTGGTGGCAGGTCAGATAAATGGCCTCCCCAGGCCGTAGTTTGGGGAGCCATGTTTAATTTTCCACGACACACCTGACTATGTCTCATGGCACACTAGTGTGCCGCGGCACACTGGTTGAAAAACACTGATCTAGAGAGAGAATGTTGGCGATGGTTGAGCCAAGATACACAAAGTCATAGACAATCTCCAATTCTTGTGCAAAGATTGAAATATGGGGAGGTTATGTGGCCCTCAATGAAATTGAGTTTGACACCCCTAGTTTAAAAGTATAAAAGATGCAGAAGTTGCTTGGTTCTGGATCTATTATAGAGTCAGACTGACAATTTGTAAGAGCTCCTAGTAAACATAGAATGTGAACCCATTTGGTCAAGTGATTAATTCACCAGGTTAGAAACTGGCAGGCGGAGAATTCAACTCCTACCTTGGCCATAAAAGTGATCTTGAGTCAGTCACTCTTTCTCAGCCCAACTCATCTCACAGGAATTTGTGGGGAGAATAGGAGAAAGAAAGAAGGTTGGAAGATTGTGTTCATTGCCTAGAATTGTTTGTAAAAATAATAAAGGTGGGATATGAGATAAATAGATAAATAAATTCATCTGTGATTCACAGGTCCGGGACTGGATTTTAGTTCTTTGGCCTTAAGAAAAAGCACATGACTACATAATGTACCTATTCTTTTCTTTTAAGGGTGGGAGGGGCATATGTATATTTGTATAGCAAAGACCATTATTATTATTATTATTATTATTATTATTATTATTATTATTATTATTATTATTTATTAGATTTGTATGCCTCCCCTCTCCATAGACTCCTATTCCAACTTCTGTTTAAGATTGCTCATCATTGCTTATTTGGATATCTCTATCTCTATATGTATAAATATAAAACATCCTTTTTTGACCCTGTTATTGCTTAATTCATGTGTGCGTGCGTATGCATATAATATAAACACACAAATATGTTCTATGTATACACACACGGAGACACACGCAGTGACACAGTTTGCAAGTGTACACACATTTAAGTATGTTGAAATAATTTCAACAGATAGTAAAGAGCTCGGTAATGGTATGCCCTAATCCACAGAAGAACTGTTCCTAGTTCCACACTTTTATGCACCTTATTCTTGAAATAGCTGCTCAGCTGCTTTCCACAGGCAAATTTGAAACTTCTTAAGTAACTTCAAAGGCAGTTTGCAATGGCACAAGAGGGATGGATATTTCCTATCAACTCTATTCATTTGGCCTGAAGGAACTACTCTGATTTCCTGGATGTCAGGAGAAGATTTTAATACTGCGTTAATAGTCATGATGTGCATAAACTTTCTTCAGCATATAAACAGATAGAGATTATAAAACACTGACCCTCAGAAAACATCTTTAATTGAATAGATTTAAAATAATTATTTTTTGTAAAGTGAATATCTATATTGCATTAGTCCTAATTATGATGAGTGCCAGCTACAGAATATAAGGGGGTTTATAAAAACACAGCCCAGTTAAATGGATGTGATTTAATTTTGTTGTGAAAATAGCACAAGGATTCTTCCTATTTATTTATTTTTAAGAGATAAATTATATCCAGAATAATGTTTCTGCTTGTGGAAGTGTGGTACATTTAATATAATTAATTCATCATGGTAAACTTCATCTGGTGTTGGTTTACTCAGAAGGGAATCTTGCATTTGGTGGGATTTATTTCCAAGGACGTGGGATGGCAACTTAAATACATTTAAAACTATTTTGAGCAGCAGTCTGCCCAACAGGAACTCTGGGATTTTGAAATGGGGTGAGGGGAAGCAATGAGGATAACATATCTTGTTTATCCTCATAAGCATATGGATGAGAATCACCACAGAAGTGTTCTGTTTTGAAATGATCACACGAAGGGATGTTTTTCAGTCAAGGGCATTAAACTAATCAGATGAACAGAGTCGTCTTATTAGTGAGAGAGGTGGTCTATAAATTTAATAAATAAAATATAGCTTTAAGAGTGTGCAGTGTTTTCACAGGGCCACAGTTTCTATGCCACTGATAGCAATGAACCAAAAGGAGTCTCTCCTCTCCCTCTCCTTCTCTCCCCCTCCCCTCTCTCATCTCCTTGTGTGTTTGTATGTGTGTAAATAAATAAGATTAGATTAGATTAGATTTATTGGATTTATATGCCGCCCCTTTCCGTAGACTCGGGGCGGCGCACAACAATGGTAAAAAACAATACATAGTAACAAATCTAATATTTAGCAATCTAAATTACAGTTTTAGGTTAAAAAATCCAAAAGAAACCCCAATATATAAAAAACAAGCACACAGTCGAATCATACACAGAAACTACATGGGCAAGGGGGAGATATTTCAATTCCCCCATGCCTGACGGCAGAGGTGGGTTTTAAGGAGTTTCCGAAAGGCAAAGAGGGTGGGGGCAATCCTAATCTCTGGGGGAAGCTGGTTCCAGAGAGCTGAAGCCACCACAGAGAAGGCTCTTCCCCTGGGTCCCGCCAGACGACATGCTTCTGGAAGGCTCTCTTTTTAAGCAAGGGATTCATTTATTATTATTATTAGATAGCATAAGATATAATGAACTAAAAAATGAGGGGGTTCAAATTAAGGCTTCTGGAACTTTTCAAAATCCCTAAAAGCACATTTATATAAATCTCCTCAATTTGATCATCTTGTTTCTTCCTTGTTCCTCAGTGGTATTTGATATCCATTTATCATTATACATGCAATATAACGAAGTCAAATTAGACATGACTTTTTTTCCCTAATAACTCCACCCATTAATATAATTTTCCAAACATGTTCAGTGTAATACTGTCATATATTTTAACTGATACAGAGTTCTCCTGGTCTCTTACAATGTTAAATTGACTTGCTTAAAAATGAATACCACTGCCAGAGCCAGAAAATGCACCCATCACCCAGAAAAATATATTTTTCTCTTACCCAGATCAAGACAGTTGTGTTGCAGATTATTGGCTGAAAAGCTTCTCCTGCTGGTACTACATAATTTCTCAAAAGCAAATTTGTGTTTTCAGTCAAATACAAATGATGTGTTTCTCAAATCACCTCTTCTTATTAGGTGGGTTTGACAGGACACTGTTCACCTTTAATTTGCTGACTGTAAAATGAAACCCATAATTACTTTTCTAACTGGAGTTGTGAGAATGAATTAGATTTAAATTGCAAAGCACTTTATATGCAAATAGCTGCATGATAAGCCATCTTGTATCGCTGCATAAGCACTTTGGATGGGATATAACAATTGTTATACCACTGGGCTTGCGCCAATTATGAAGAGTTGACAACCAGTGTGAGATGAACCTGGGTCACAATTTTATTAACTTTTTACATAAGTATCTGCAATTAGATGTTCTACTAACTTGGAAATCAATTGTAGCACAGTTGTCTCTTTGCCCAATTATACTGGGGAACCACTGATGCCCCAGGTGCAAAGGCTAACATTTGGGTTTATTGTTCAGCTATACTAAATTACGCAAGGTTCATGGTAGATACAAAGAGGGCTAATTATCAATAAAAGATAATATTTGTAGTTCTGGGTTGAAATGAGGGGTCCTTTGTGCTCTCTGAGCTTGGTTGTTTTCTTGTAGCTATTTTATTACCCAAATTAGGTAACAACATACTAGCACTGATGATGTTGCCTAGCTTCAGTAATGAAACTTCTGCAAGAAAACAACCAAGGGCATAGAGTATCAAGCACCCCTTAGGGTTAATTATGGATAAGACTTTTATAGCTGCATAGGAATGGCCCTTATAGCACAGAATCTGAATCAATTTTAGGTTTCCTTTTGATTACTCATTAGTTACGTCATCAAGGGTCATCACCTCTCCCTTCTGAAGCCTCCACATACACGGAATTACCCCAAATGGGCTCCACTACAGCAAAAACCATTAAAAAACCATGACTAATGAGCATTTAGAAATCATTTCATATGAGAACCAAGTGCAAATGTCTTGAGATCACTGTGGCTTTCCAATGTTGCCTTAAAATTATCAATATTCATATTGACTCTCTCATATACATTAAAAATTTTATTTAAGTATGTCGTATTTATATTATATACAATCACCAGATCTGAAGTACTTGATAAATGATGTGCAATTTCCCTTAACCCAGCCTATATAATCTGAGGAGTTCCAGATGGGGATTTAGGTATGTTCACTGAGGAAACTGATCCCCACCCCCATTACTCCATTCACTGGGGCTCTAATGGTTTCCTCTTGTAAAAATAATAGGAATTTGACAATTAGGAACTCCCATTTGTAAGCAGCAATGGTCATGGGGAAACAGCTGGAATTTGTTTGGAACTCAGCTACTGGCATTCACCAGCTCAGATATCTTTGCTTACCTTTTACTCAGAAAAGGGACTTGCTGATTGGTTGTCAACCGATTGCAGAAATGTCTTTGTAGTATCTTCATACAAAGTCACAATAATTGACACAACTTCAATTTCAAATATGAAATTAACAGATCCAGATGATATAAAATCTCATTGAGATGCAATCCTAGGAGTATCCTGAGTTCAGTAGTTTTCATTTCCTACTACAGAATTTCTTGTCTAAATATTGGATGGAATTTCATATTTTAATTCCCTAAAAAAATAATAATTAAAAATGTTATTGAGGTAAAACTTCTGAAAGTCATTTTTTGAGAGATCAGATTTAAAATTTAAATGGCATTTTTCTAACTTTCAATTATGATGCTGTGGATTTAGACAAAGGTAACAATTTAAGAAGCCAGCATTTTGACTGAGGAGATATTTAGTAATGCACTAGGGAAATATAAATACCTTACCAAGTTATATTGAAGTTTAATGAAATAGTTAGATTTTTAGTGCTACATTTCCTATTATGACTTCTAGGAAAATTACCTAAAATGAACTTAGAACTACATCAACTTTGGAATTTTCTTTTCAATTAATTTGAATTTGAATTTGTTGTTTCCTCCGGATAATAAAACAGATCAATCTGCAATTCAGCCACTAGGTGGTGCTATACCTTACTGCTGGTGTTTAGACTAAAACACTGATTTTCTTGCTCAGTAATCGATGCCTTACTGGCATTCTTCTGTGGTCATATAGTTCAAACAGCCCGCCCCCCCATACACACACACACACACACACACACACACACACACATGGAGAAGAAATTATAGTGTCAGGTGTAGAACTATTTAGATGTGTTCCAGCCATAGCTATATGAATTTCATGCATTATCAAAGAAAAAACTTTTTTCTCCCAATTTAACTTTTAAGTCTGATTTAAGATGATGACTGATATTTTTTTTTAAAAAAACAACTCCTCTAGCGAATATCTTAAACAACTAATGAAAAAGGTAAGTGACAATTTTATGATATAAATTAACTAGGGATCATATTTATCTTCTTAGCTTTAGTCATTTATGCTACAGCTTGGACTTAAGCCATTAAAACAGCAGGAGAAAAGTAATAGTTCTGCATCAAGCAAACATGGATTCCATACATGATATTTTGAAGAATGACAGAAATAAAGAATATAATTAAAGCAGCATGAAGCCAAGGCATAGATAATTAATATATAATCTAAAATGTTCTATAAATACTTTGCCATAGCAAAACTTTTGCTTAAAAAGTTTAGTATACTCTGGGGTAATAACTTTCATTTCCCATCAATGAAAACATAGCTTTGAGGGTACAATTTTTAAATAAAATGTAAACTTAAAGGACAAAATTAAAAGCTAGGAATATTTCTAACAATTCTGTACTCCTATTAGTTGCATGGAAGTTGGAATTTTAAAAGAATAAAACTAGATTTTGTAAAAGAAGTTAAGAAGAGACTTCAATTCAGCAACGGGTTCTTCCTTTCTCCGTACCAGTGTGCCTTTGCCCATTCTCTCATGACATAGAAACATAGAAGACTGACGGCAGAAAAAGACCTCATGATCCATCTAGTCTGCCCTTATACTATTTTTTGTATTCTATCTTAGGATGGATATATGTTTATCCCAGGCATGTTTAAATTCAGTTACTGTGGATTTACCAACCATGTCTGCTGGAAGTTTGTTCCAAGGATCTACAACTCTTTCAGTAAAATAATATTTTCTCATGTTGCTTTTGATCTTTCCCCCCACTAACTTCAGATTGCTTTTCCTTGTTCTTGTGTTCACTTTCCTATTAAAAACACTTCCCTCCTGGACCTTATTTAACCCTTTAACATGTTTAAATGTTTCGATCATGTCCCCCCTTTTCCTTCTGTCCTCCAGACTATACAGATTGAGTTCATTAAGTCTTTCCTGATACATTTTATGCTTAAGACCTTCCACCATTCTTGTAGTCCATCTTTGGACCCGTTCAATTTTGTCAATATCTTTTTATAGACAAGGTCTCCAGAACTGAACACAGTATTCCAAATGTGGTCTCACCAGCGCTCTATATAGCGGGATCACAATCTCCCTCTTCCTGCTTGTTATACCTCTAGCTATGCAGCCAAGTATCCTACTTGCTTTTCCTACCACCCGAGCACACTGCTCACCCATTTTGAGATTGTCAGAAATCACTGTCCCTAAATCCTTCTCTTCTGCACATATGCATGAAGCAAAAAAGCACCGAAATCTCCTGAGGGGATGGTCGCGCATGGCGATTTCACCAATTTTTTTATTTCTGTGCATGCATGGAAGCAAAAAGGTCAATGAAATCGCATGTGCAAGTATCCCCTCATGAGACTTTGCTTCTGTGCATGCATGGGAAGCAAAATAAACCCAAAAATTCAAAAAAGAGATGGCATCATGTGACTGACCAGCAAAGAGAGCACTGGAGCCATTGCACACAATTGCATAATCCCCGGGGCCAGTGAAGGGCTACCAAAAATTTTACTACCACACTGTGGGCATGGCTTATGCATGTTGCCCTGCTTTTTCTTTCAACATTGGGTGCTCTGGGGTGGAGATCCATTTTCGCTACCACACTGTGTCTCTTCCCCCCCCCCCCCAGTCTGGGCAGTAGCCCTGTTTATCCAGGACACCCTGCATTTTCTTTCAACATCTTTCAGTGCAAATTTGGTGCTCTGGGGTGGAACTCCATTTTCGCTACCCCACTGCGTGCCCCACCTCTGGGCAGTAGCCCACCCCTGCCCGGGGCAATACCAGAACAGAGCTCTGTGGCATACCAGTAGGAACATACTACTGCTTCAATTGTTATAAATTTGATCATCACCAGGTGCTATAATAGTGCAAAAATAGAAGTCTTTGTCCACAAATTGAAGTAGTAGCTGGTTTTTTGCTTTAATTAATGCATCATGCTATTTAGTTGTTTTTCGTCTCATTCAATTTTCCAGTTTAAGCTCTGATTGCGCTCCTAACTCATATTTTTTTTCTATGGATACATTTTATTATGAAGATTATTTCTATTCAGGGTGCATGGAAGCTTTTGAAGTACCATTTAATTCCCGTGAAATTCTAAATATAGAGATACACAGTATCCATTATGAAAAATGTCTTCAACTTAATCCCTTTAAGTTAACTTGTAGTCTCTCTTTAAAAAAATATTTAGTGTTAGTGGATTTTGAAACTTTGTCCATTTGTAGCAAGTCTCCTTGGTGACTGAATATTTCACCAAAGAATGGACACTAAGCTAGTTGAGCCAATGATCTAATCAATATATATTCATGTCTCTTTCCTGTAGATGTGTAGCTTTGATTGCTGTGAAAATAAACAATAGGACATTCCAAAGAAAGATTATTGTTTAAAGGAAAAAATTGCAGATTCTGTCTATATGTAATAATTATGATTTCCTGAACATGTGCATCTAGAACAACAAAGACCATTTAATTTGATGTCAGCTATTGGATGTAATTTCAAATTCACAAAATTTATTATTCTTGTTATTTGTAGTTAAGTAAATTCCAATGTCTTTTAAAGCATTTTCTTTCCTTCACAATGAATCAAAAAGCATTTTATAGCAAGTTATTTTCAAACATTATTTAATAGGCCCTCTTAAAATATTATTTAACATGTGGAACATTTCTGACACTAATCAATCAGCTTTAAATTGATTTTATTTTATTTTTTGTGAGAGGATCTATCTATTGTCAATATAATTAAAACTATATCAAATTTATTTCAATATTGGGATCAGTTTACAGAAGTTATAACTGCAGTGACAAATTGGAACCATTGGTGAAAGTGTCTGGGGAAAATATTTATCTCAAATCCTGAAAATTTATCATAATAATCTCTACTGATTAACTTCATTGCCATTTGCCATTTTATACCAACCTCTAAAATTAGTTAAAGATCTATTGTTACAGATTGTTACAGATTCTCATCCAAGAACTGTGTAATGTTGCATATTTTGAATCTCTGTTTCATGGATTTTTCAACAGGCTTTATAGTTTTCCAAAGTAGTTTACAATATATGTCAATATTATATAATATAAATCATTTTTAAACAGATATAAGATTATATTTATGGAAATAAACCAAATCTAGAATTTGAAGAAAAGCAGTACATGTAACATATAGATTACAAGAATAATTATTATAGAGAGAGAAACAGAAGTTTAAATAGATAAAATATAGATTAGATATAGGTAGCTGAATGGCAAGGAAGAAAAGAGCAGTATGTTTTCAATAAGCATTTTGTAAAAGAACACACTAATCTCTTAGATTCCTTTCAATTATCTTCAGGGCAGGCTGCCAGACAGCCAGACAGAAAATTAATCTTAGCCCACACAATACAAAATAAAATAAGATGAAATGAAATGTAAAAAAAAATATATATTCACCTCTTGCCTCTATTTTAATATATATCTGCCCTGTAATGATAGGAAGCAATCTGGACTAAAATAATTTGCAAATTCAATCAGCATATTTAGACCTTGATGGTAGTTATCTTGTCAGCATACAATGGCTGACTGTTCCCCCCACCTATAAAAAACAACAACAATGGAATAAAGGTTACACCTTCTACATACTAGAATATTCTTATCAACAAAAGACAGAACATAATTGCCTTTAAGCTTGATTGCTACCTGTTGTGGTTGGATCGCAGCCAGGTCCTCTGATAACTGATTTCGAGCCAGATGAACCTGGTCCATCTGGGCATGATTGGCCTGTGTGGCTGTCAGAGGAATTGGACAGTGAGGAGAAGGGAGAGATTGGGTACGAGGAGCCTGCAGAGGCTATAGAACACTCAACTGGGGCTTTGCCTGGGTCTGACGAGGAAGAGGAGGTGAGGGATGCTATCCTGATTGCAAGAGTGAGAAGGATGTGGAGGAGGCAAGAGCAGTTAGGCAGGCTCAGAAGGAGGACTTGAGCTGTGCACAGTCTGTATTTACAGGATTTATATATGGGGAGGAATTGGGAGATTCCCTTTGCAGAAAACCAACATTTGATCTTTCAAAGGAAGAGAACATATGAAGAGTTTTTGCCTATTGTTCAAACAAACATTGCTGCAGTTCTGGACAATTATAGTGTTAAAGAACCCTGTGAGTAATTCTTGGCTTTGAAACCATTTGTTTGGAAATCTATCTTATCAACTCTGCCTCCCACTTGAACTTTGGCAGTCAAAAAACATTTCTTGGTTCTAATTTGTGCTTCTCAACAAACCAATAGACTCTTCCATTCCATAACCTTGTGTCTGACCCTTAATTGGAGGTTAATTACTAGTTGGTTGCCGTGTGAGGTAGAACACTACCTATCCATCTTTCAGGTGGTAGAAAACTACACCAGATTTATTTTTAATGCAGTCTCATAGCCAATCACGACTCTCCTTCTGTTTCTGACTCACTTGCTAAAAGGTGCTGCCCTGCTTTTGAATGAATAGAATCAGGGGTGAAATACCTCAGGTTCTGACAGGTCCTGGAGGGTTGGTAGTGGAAATTTTGAGTAGTTCGGGGAACCAATAGTGGAAATTTTGAGCTGTTCAGAGAATCAGCAAATACCACCTCTGGTTGGCCCCAGAGTGGGGTGGGAATGGAGATCTTGCAATATCCTTTCTCCAGGAATGGGGATTTTGCAGTATCCTTTCCCTGCCACGCCCACCAAGCCACCCCCACAGAACCGGTAGTAAAAAAAAATGGATTTCACCACTGTATAGAATATAAGAGGCAGAACAATTAGCTGATTCTTTGGCTTTCCAGCCCTTCTCTTCCACTGTTGGAAACATATCTGCCAATCATTGCAGTAAGAACAGGGGGTGGGCTGTCTGTCACAGATATAGTTTTATATTTTCCATTGTTCATTAGTTCCACCCACCCTGAAAAACAATCTTCTCTGTTTTGCTATTTCATCTTAGCACTCATACTTTCCAATATGGGTGTGCCATATATTCCAAGAGACCAAGATGATTTAACGTGTCCACGAAGTGTCATTGTCAAGGGAATACCTGGAAGAATGTGTGAAAATAGACGTTGTTACTTTATGAATAATGAATATTGTTAGTTCTATTTATGACTTTGTGTGCTTTGAATAGCCACAAACAAACAAACAAACAAACAAACAAACAAACATTTTTTTTAAAGAAGTAAGAGACTTATCAGAACTGGCCTATTTATAATAGTGCAAATTGAACCTTGTAAATTGTGAAAGACATAAAAGAAAGGGGGAAAGTGTGGATTTTACTTAAATGGCATGTGTTATCTGAGATGAACAGTAAAATAGATTGTTTCTTTATTTGTGAGAGAACATTGCCAAACAACATTTTGTTTTAAGATTCAAATCCATACTGCACAGCAGCAGAATACTTGTAACAAGATTTAATGAGCCTTTTCTTTCTGAAGAAAAAAGTTCTTAACCCTGCTGTTCTGTTCGAAAAAAGTTCCTAATGTTATGTTCCCGGGTCACCCTGACCCGGACCGAAAACTCTTCATTTGCAGTGCTTATGTTTGGTCTTTTTGAAAGCTTTTTTCACCTGGAAACATGTTTGAACATTTCTGCACACAATGGAATGAAAATTGAACTGAAAAAATTAATCCTTATTGGTTTATTTTGCACATAAATGTGCCTCCCCCCCCCGTTTTTGTGAAAGTTTTTTCAATTTATGGATAGTTTTGCTTGCAAAATCCATTCTATTTTACTAAAGTTGGTGTGGGATTGGTAGCTTGAACATTTCTGCACACAATGATATGAAAATTGAACTGAGAAAATTAATCCTTATTGGTTTATTTTGCTCATAAATGGGCCCCCATGCTTATACTCAAATAGGCTTATACTCGAGTAGGCTTATACTCGAGTATAAAATGATATGGTCTTATATTCAAAAATAAACCAATAAGAATCATTTTTTTTCAGTTCATTTCTATTTTTCTTATGTTTAGGATTGTTCAATTTAGTATATCAAAACTTTTGAGTTTATTGATAATTTTGCCTGCAAAATGCATTCTATTTTACTATTCTATTTTGGTGTGGGATTGGTAGCTTGAACCTTTCTGAACATAATGATATGAAAATTAAACTGAAAAAATGATCCTTATTGGTTTATTTTGCTCATAAATGGGCCCCCATGCTTATACTCAAATAGGCTTATACTCGAGTAGGCTTATACTCGAGTATAAAACAATAAACCAATAAGAGTCATTTTTTTCAGTTCATTTATATTTTTCTTATGTTCAGGATTGTTCAATTTAGTATATCAAACCTTTTGGGGGAAAATTCCTTAGGGATTTGTAGCCTTAAAAAATATAAATTGACACGAAATTCAAAAAGGATGGGGGGAGGGGCTTTTTGATCAAAATAAAAATATAAGTCTCAATTTTTCCAGTTCAATTTTCATATCATTATGTTCATAAATGTTCAAACTAGTTTTCCAGTGGAAAAAGTTTTCAAAAAGACCAAATTCAAGTACCTAAAAAAAATCATTTTGATCCGGGTCTATATGACCCGAACAGAGTAAATGTGACTTTTTTTTTGCCAAGAAAAATTTTTTTCCCCCACCCCCACAAATATTTTTTTGATGATCAGCATTGTTAAATTGAGTAAATGAATGCGTAAGATTTTAAAGAATATTTCGGATTTGGAGCATAAAAAAATAAAAAGTGAAAATTGTTGCAAGCAGCCGGGGGGGGGGGGGCCTTATTTCTGATGTTAAAAAAACAGTAAGAATCATTTTTTTCAGTTCCTTTATATTTTTCTTATATTCAGAAATGTTCAAGGTACCATTCCCACACCAACTCCAGTAAAATAGACTGCATTTTGCAAGCAAAACTATCCATAAATTGAAAAAACTTTCACAAAAACGGGGGGGGAGGCACATTTATGGGCAAAATAAACCAATAAGGATTAATTTTTTCAGTTCAATTTTCATTCCATTGTGTGAAGAAATGTTCAGACTACTTTCCAAGTGAAAAAAGCTTTCAAAAAGACCAAACATAAGCACTGCAAATGAAGAGTTTTCGGTCCGGGTCAGGGTGACCCGGGAACATAACATTAGGGAGGTTTTTTTTTTCAGCAAGAAAGAAACCTCCCACCCCCCAAAAAAAATTCTCATAGAGAGAACCCCTGAAATGATGAAAAGTCATGAAATTTCAAGTTTCAGATATGCAGGGAAAATTTTTTACAGGGTCTCAAACCTTGATTTCGGGTCTCACAGACCCGAACATTAAGCAAATTATCTAGAAGTGCCAAAAGAGTTGTTTTCCTCTTTCTCAAAACTAATAAATGATCCTGCAGATAAAAATGAGAACATTTAAGTTCCATCTCGCTTTAATTGGAAATTTGGACACCATGAGCTCCATTTTTGTTGGAAATAAGAGGTTGTAATTCAGTTCTGTATACTTTCCAGTTTGCTCTTACTTACAGATTGCAGTCTATGCTAGTCAGGGGGGCTTCTATTCAAATGTTTTAAGGGCCAAATGTGTGTCAGTTCAGAAAAGGAATTATGGTAGATCATGAAGCAGTTCTAACAAACCAATTGTCCATTCTAAAACTTCCCTTGTCCAGCTCTTACATGAGCATTCAATAAATATCTTGTATTCTTTGTCTTGTGCACTTTTTATTACCAGATCTACTGGTATAAGGCCAAAGAACATGCAAAATTTCAATAAGTAACCAAGCCTTTTAGAAAACTAAAGTAGTTTCCATCTTCCTTTATTCTAAATCTGGATACTTTTGTGGACTAAATTTTTGGATGATAGAATTTTTTATTCTTTCTTGGCCAAGTGTAATTGGACGCCAAAGGAATTTGTCATTGGTGCATATGTTTTCAGTTTACATAAAAGAAAAGATACATTTGTCAAGAATCATGAGGTAAAGCACTAAATGATTGTCCTGTTGTTCAAATAAGCAATCAGGAAACAATATTAATAAAAATTCTAAGAATACAGTCATAAGTGGGAGGCGATGGGTGTTAGGAATGATGATGAGGACAAATAGTAATAGTAATGCAGCCTTAGTGAATAGTTTGACAGTGTTGAGGGAATTATTTATTTAGCAGAGTGAAGGCATTCGGGAAAAATCTGCTCTTGTGTCTAGTTGCCTTGGTGTGCAGAGCTCTATAGCACCATTTTGAGGGCAGGAGTAAAACAATTTATGTCCAGGATGTGAGGGATCAGTAAATATTATCACAATTTCTATTCTGAGGATGACAAGGGGACATGACAATGACACAATACTGAAACAAGTAATCCCAAATGCTGAGATTGTTCTGATCTATCTATAACTAGTCTATATCCTAACTCATGATAATGAGGATGGTGAGGGAGAAAGATTTATTTATTTATTTTTTAAATGACAGCTCTTCTTTTTCTTCCCTGTACTCACATAACTAAGAAAATATACTAATAGGGAAAAATGCCATCTATAGATAGTTCTCATTTAGCAATCACAGCTGGGACCATCTACTTGGACATTAAGCAAAGCCATTGCTAACAAAACCATGACAGTGCTTACAATGTTATGTCAGCTTTCCTTTACTTCACAGACCTGCAAAGTTGTCAATGTGAGAATTGGACTCAAGTCATTCTTTTTAACACAGTCATAACGGTGAACAGTTGATAAATGAGGCTATTACTAAGTGAGAACTACCAGTATGCAGAGAAGATGGAAGTTGAAAGGATTACAAAGTATTTTATACCACAGCATACATATTACTTATATTTTGAAAAGGAAGAAAGGGACTATAATATGCTTAAGCTTTATGGCTTCTTGTCTTATATTTTGAAGATATGGGTAGAAGAAAAGAAAAAGAAAAATGTTTCACTCCATGTTATCCAGTATTTGATTAATATCTCAGAGTTTACATAGGTGATAAATGAGGTGGAAAAGGAAACCCACATAGTGTTCACCCAATGAGATAGAAACCTACTGAGAACAGCAAGAAAATTAATCAAACTTTTTTTTATAAAGCCACAAGAATGCAAAGTATTCAAAGAATGCACAACTAATGACAAACCAAAACCCAGCAAAATAATTGCACTAAAACCCCAAAGTGTTGGATGCAAATCCTCATAAAATGTGGAAAGTAAAGCCATCATAGCCCAATAGTACAGCTTTTCATCTTGTTGCACAAATCTAATCTAGCAAGCTGGGCTTAAAGAAATGTTATTATTTTTAATTTTTAGCCTTATAAAAGACTCTCAGATTATTTGTTTTGGAAATTATTATTGTCATTGTCATTGTCATTGTCATTGTCATTGTTATTGTTAGTGTTAGTGTTAGTGTTGTTGTTGTTGTTGCTGCTGCTGTTGTTGCTGTTGCTGTTGTTGTGATTATTATTATTATTATTATTATTATTATTATTATTATTATTATTATTTAGATTTGTATGCCGCCCCTCTCCAAAGACTCAGGGAAGCTCACAGCATACAATATAAAACAGTGAATACAGAGACAAATCAAATTAATTAAAAACTACATAAGCTAATTAATTAATTGGAACTGTGTCCTGTGAACAAACAGAACAAACAGAAGTAATCAAAAAGTCTCATTATCAGTAAGCAAATACTTCATTACTCAGGTTTGATAAGTTTAAAAGAGTACCTTTCTGAACTATTTTGCTAAAATCTGTCCTATGAGCATTTTCATTGTCTATGGCAAACAATGCCATCTCGGATCTCTCGTTTTTGCTACAATCAACATCATCAGAATGTTCCGCCACACTTATGTACTCCTCTAGCTCTTCATTCGACATTTCACAACATGCCTCATCCATTTCTCCAACATTGTAATATGTTGCAAATGTGTGTGCATGCTTCCAGTGGTGTAAATATAGACAGGGAACTGGAAATATTTCAACTTCAGACCTCCTTCACTTTTGTCAATTTTGTTATGCTGCAGTCTGATTCTACAGTTGTTGAAATTCATTTGCTTTTCTCTTTAATCTACTCTAGGTATCCCATAATGACAAAGTGAAAACAGAATTTTAGAAATGTCTGTAAAATTTATTAAAAAGGAAAAAAATGAAATATCACATTAGCATTAATTTACTCAGTACTTTGTTGTCTTGGCTGTATGCTTGGGATTATTGCTATGTTAGAAAGGGAATGTGTAACAATTATATACCACTAAACCTGCCCCACAGCGATCAGACCTCAGTTTCACTTTCTAACATGACAATGATCCTAAGTACACAGTCATGACAACACAGGAAAGGGTTAGGAACAACTCTGTGAATGTCCTAGAGTGGCCGAGCCACTCTAGGACATGACTTGAACTCTATTGAATATTTCTGGGGGGACCTGAAAATGGCTGTCCACCAACGGTTGCCATCCAACCTCACTGAGCTTGAAAGGATTTGTGAGAAAGAATGGCAGAAAATCTCCCAATCTAGGTGCGTAAAGCTTGTTGTATCCCACCCAAAAAGACTCAATGCTGTGATTGCTGCTAAAGGTGCTTCAGCAAAGTAGTAAGGGAAGGGTATGAATACATATGCTAATTTGATATTTCAGGATTTTTATTCTTTTTAAATTTGCAAATATTTCTAAAATTCTGTTTTCACTTCATCATCATGGAGTTCTGAGTGTAGATTAATGGGAAAAAATGAATTTCAACAACTGTAGAATCAGGCTACAGCATAACAAATTTGACAAAAGTGAAGGGGGTGTGAGTACTGTCTGAATGCACTATATATGACTTTTAGCTTGCTTAACTAAAGGAATGAGGTAATAAAGTTGATGATAGTGAAATAAGAAGATGTTGATAACCGGAACACTCTTAATAAGAAACAGATATTATATTTTACTTGGTCTGATCCTTTAGCTCTACAAGTCAAATGGATGCCACATTGTCTTTGATCTGATTTAAATGTACCATATTTTTCGCTCCATAAGACGCAGTTTTTTTACTCCCAAAGTAGGATGAAAAATCAGCTGCGTCTTATGGAGCGAAGATGTAGGCAGGGAGGGGGGGAGGCGCTGGAGCAGAGGGGGGGCGGTGATATACTCACCAAAAGTGTCCCGCCTCTGTCGCCGCCTCTCCTCTTCCCAACCCCGAAGAGAGCTGCGCCTTTCGGCCTCCGGAAGTGCTGGGCCGGGGGACGCCTCCACTGCGCAGGTTTAGGAGGCGGAGCAGCACCGGAGGAGTGTTGGCGGCTCCGAGCCTTTGGGAAGGCTACGGGAATCGCTTCAGGAGGCGGGGAGGTCTCGAAGACCCAAAACCCAGCCAGTCGCTCGCAGCCGGTCGGAGCTGCCTGTCCGACACCTCTGTCTGACCCGTCCGATGCTGGCGCCTCCCTCCCTCCCTGCCTGCCGGCCCCTGCACGCCCCAACCCCCCTGAACTCCCACGGAAGGCAGTCCCCGTTCCCCCCCGCTTGCCAGCTCTCGCTTTGGTGTTTCTCCGGTGGAAGCAAGGCGGTTGAGTTGCTCCGAGGTTCTGCTTCCAAGCAACCGTTTGCCGCCTCCCCGCAAGCCCCCTTCCCGAAGCTGCAAGCGCGAGATCCTGGGGCGAGGGGGAGGCGGCAGTCCTGTGCTTTGCACTGGGGAGGTGCAGCGGGGAACCGGGGAGGAAGCCACCCCTCTTTGCTGGGAGGGAAGAAGGAACAATGTTCACTATCTCCCAGGATCACCAAGCCCCCTTCCAACAGCACATGCGAGGCTCCTGGCCTGCCAGCTCTCAGCTTCTCATTTCTGCTTTCTCTCTTTCTCTCTTGCTCTTTCATTCTTTTTTCTTTCTTTCTTTTTCTTTCTCTCTTTTACCTTCCCTCCTTCCATTTCTTTCATTCCCCCTCTCTATTTTTATTTCTCTTTCATTCTCTTTCTTTCTCTCTTTTTCTTTCTTTCTTGCTCTTTTTCTTTCTCTCTTTTACCTTCCCTTCCTCTATTTCTTCTTTTCTTTCTCCTTCCTACCTTCTTCCCTCCCTCCCTTCCTTCAGTCCTTCCTCTCTTACTCTCCCCTTTCATAAGTTTCCTTGCTTCCTTCCTCTGTTCTGTCCCTTCCCCTTCTTTCTTTCTTTCTTTCTTTCTTTCTTTCTTTCTTTCTTTCTATTTCTTTTCTATTTTCCTCCTCTAAAATCTAGGTGCGTCTTATCAGCAGGTGCGTCTAATAGAGCGAAAAATACGGTACTTCATAAAATCATCTACCACAATGTCCTACCTGTCAATGAATACTTCAGCTTGAACTGCAACAACACATACACTTTCCCCCTAGGCCTTCACAATTTTATGTATGGTATGTTTGTATGTATGATTGGTTTTTATATAATGGGTTTTTAACTGCTTTTTTAGTATTGGATTTTACTGCTGTTGTTAGCCGCCCCAAGTCTGCGGAGAGGGGCGGCATACAAATCCAATAAATAATAATAATAATAATAATAATAATAATAATAATAATAATAATAATAATAATATGCACAAAATAGATTCAAGCTCAATGTAAACTGCTCGAAACTCAACTGCAGAAAATATGACTTCAGCAACAGAGTGGTCAATGCATGGAATGAACTACCTGACTCTGTGATTTCTTCCCCAAACCCCAAAAATCTTAGACTATCTACAATCGACTCACCCCATTCCTAAGAGGCCTTAAGGGGCGTGCATAAAAGCACCATTGTGCCTACTATCCCTGTCCTACTATCCTATTGTTCAAATTTACCTGAACCTACTTTGCTTTTGTTTATGTTCATACCATACCTATTATATTGTACACATTTTGACAAATAAATATAACCGAAGGTAAGTAAGTAAGTAAGTAAGTAAGTAAGTAAGTAAGTAAGTAAGTAAGTAAGTAAGTAAGTAAGTAAATAACCTATACTTTGCTCAGGGCTAGGAGAAATTCTATAAACCCTGATTTTAGGAAAACAGGGGGACTAGTCAGTTTCCATGCTTAATGTCAGAATTGAGGCCCCCTCTAAGAGGCTTGTTTTAGGATCAAAGAAATTTAGTTACACCCCTACTTGTTTCAAATATTGGAGTGAGATGTAAACTCACTTAAAACTTTCGAGTGAGATTTAAATGAGTAAGCTGCTAAGCTGCATTGATTTGTACCTACTCCGTCACCATCTATGGGTCAAATTTACTTGCTACAAAATTCTTTTAGATAATCCTACACTGAAAATGCCCGAAGGTTATGTTTGATGGTGTGCTTTGATGTGATGACAATGTTGCAGGCCACAAATTAATTGTTAAGTTAATGTTGCAAACATTGTGTTAATCATTTGAAGATCGCTTTAGTGAAAAAATTAACTATTACTTGCATTGGACCTATTTTGGGATCACTGTATCTAGGAATGAAAATTGAATTTGGCCAAGAACTAAACAGATCAGGGACTGCAAACCTATATAAAATCCTATATAAAAGCAAACCAATTTATTTCTGTCTGTGATATACTGTAGTCCATAATATTAACAATATGGCAAAACAACCAAAGATAAATGAGGTTCTGTGTAAGTTTGTCATTATAATATCTCCAAGTAATAGAGATGGAGTCTGAGGAAACTCTGAGAAACTCTGGCATTAAAAAAGAAATGTGTATTACTTTCATAAATCATATGTGCCGCAAAGCAACTTCCATTGTGGTCTATTATGGATTCACTTCACCATACAATATTTGTTCTATTCGAGATCTGAAGAGGCAACTTTTATGCTTAGCACAAAGTGCACAGCCCATAATCTCCTGCCACATACATACACACTCTCATTTTCAATTGCTCATCTGTATTCTCCAATTCAGTTATTTTTTTATCCCACTCTGCAGATGCTATGAATGGAACCTTTTCAATAGTAGTTTCAAGCTATGGAAATTTCATGCCCGAAGCTTTTAAAGTTACCATTTCCCAAAACAGCCCTGAAAATGGCTTTTAAAGTTTTATTTAAATATTACCTGGATATCATGCTTTTTCATTGCTATGGTTTTGGATAGTGACTCAATTGTGACTCAATTGTAATATAATGAGAACTAGAAATAGAGGTGTGTATATATATATCACATATTTTTTTGCTGAATATTTAAAATTAAGGGAGACTAGGATAGCGCTATTTCGGCCATATATATAAGAGTAAGTGCACGTGTTGCAGAACATAAGAATGCATTAAGGAAAAAAGAAAAAGCCTCCTCCCTTTTCCAACACTTCAAAACTACAGGACATGAAATTGATTTTGACAGTACCAAATTAATTTCCAAAACAGAACACTACAGCAAAAGAATAATCATGGAAGCCATCGAGATAGAAAAACATCCCCAAAATATGAACAAGCGGGATGATACCTCCCGCCTACTAGACATCTGGAAACCAGCCCTCAAACGTATCCCAGCCATAGAAACTGAAACCAGACTCAGAACACACATTGCAAAACAATTAAGTAGCCTGCAAGCTCCAACTACTTAGGATATCACGCCTAATCTACAACCATTAACTAATCAGCATACCTCAGTTACATCAACGACCCCAGGTGTTACCCCACTGACTCACCAGGAAGTTTCTGCACAGCAGGCAATTGCTGAGCCATCAAACCACACCCAGCCACCAGTATTTATAGAAGGAAGGCAGCTCAGGTCTCGCAGTGTTCGCCCTAGAACAAGGACAGAAACACCAGCCTGAAGATATATATATGTATATGTATATATATATGTTAGATTGTGATTTTACACAGATGGACTTTCTCCAGAAATATGAATATGTATATATGCGTATCTATATTTTTTTCAAGGCTAATCTTTTCCCCCAGAAGACAGATTTCTGATTTAATAACTATCTTCTGCATGCCTGTACATTATTTGATTGCTCTGTACTTGCTATATGTGTGATAGATTAATGTTAGACGAAAGCACTGCTTTGTGATAATGAGCAGATGAAATTTCTGACAATAATATGATCTTGATAGTGCCTATTGCAGCACTCTGCTGACCTAACAGACATTGGCACCACTTGTCTGTACTGTTTAATTTAGCAAGAGGGGATCAGAAAACAATCTGAAATGAAACCTGGAAGAGCATTTTTCTTCTAGTCTATTTAATAAAGGAAGTCAGTGACAGGGCATCAGCATACGAGTGGTTTTCCACTGTACAATCACAAAATGTCCCTAGTGGGAATGATTTTGAAACACAACGCAACTTCTCCAGCAAACAGATGATGATGATGATGATGATGATGATGATGATACTTCTTTTTGTTGTTATTGAAAGAAATAAAATAATATGAAACACCTTCGATCATGGTGACAATTTTATAATCTAGAAATCTTTAAATTTTCCCCACTAACCTTCATGAGAGCATTCCAGGTTTCTCCATACTTTTCACCCCATCCATCACTTTTTAAAGTTCTGAACACAGTATTTTGATCTACCAGTAGTCCTTCTCCAAGTATGAGTTAACATTATAGATGAAAATAATAGAAGCATTTAAAGCAACTTTGTTCTTTACAGAACAAAATATGTATGGAATATCCAGTTTCCAAAGAAAAGTTGTATTTAAAACAATAACAAAAATAGAAATCCTCCTTTTCCTTTCCACTTATTTGATATAATGCAATTATTGACAGTTATTGGTATCAGGAAAATCAATAGTCATTGTATTCAGGAAAAAGTCAGGAGGAATCTTATAACACTTTTATTTTATTTTACAGCTAACATATTTTATTAAAAGGCAGAGTCTTTCCTGGTGCACTTGATGTAGTGAGCTGCAGTTCACAAAAGCTTCTGTCTTTTAATAAAATTTGTTAGTTAAAAATGTTGTTACTTTGGTTTTCTGCTGCCATAGCCAAACACAGCTCTTTTCCTGTAATATTCAAAAGAAAAGTTTTAAAGTATTATGTCTTCAGAATGATTAATAGAAAAATAGTCTTGGTGATTTGTGTTGTAACTTAATTACATGCATACATGCTGGCTCCATCAGGGTAAAAATATTTATTTATTTTTATTTATTATATTTATATGCTGCCCCTCTCAAAAGACTATATCAAAAGATAAGGAGATATAGCTCTTCATATTTTTTTTTTCATTGTGGATGCATCTGCTATTTTTGCTATATTTTTGCTTCTGCTTTGTTTTGATGTTTTTTATGGGGGGATTCGAGTTTATTTAATTTAATTATCAAAATTATGTTTGTACTCACTGTCTAATTTACAGATTTGGTTTGAATAAAAAGTGAGGTGCAAATGGCTTGAACAAACAAAATCGGATTGATTTTTATCAAAGTTCCCTCGATTATAGCCTCTTGTCTCCCGGTTTGCACTGAATGCTGGCACACATCCACTTTGCTATCATTTTTAATAGCTATTGATAGATACATTCTCCACAAATTTAACTAATCCTTCTTGGATTGTTCCAATAAGCTCATTAGCTTGTGTTCCTTTATGTCTTTCTATCAACCCCCTCCCCCTTTTTTTCTCAGCCTCTTGAATTGATATTTTAAAAAGCCATGTATTTCCTTTGCTCCCCTTCCTTATTCTTGCTTAATCCTTGGGATGCTTTCTTTCTCTTCTCCTTGCTCCTCATTGTGTTTTCCTACCAAATCTAAGTAATGCTTCAGATTGTTTTAACTTTCTTATTTCTCAGTTTCTTCCATTCTGAACAGCATTGATTATTTATCAGTATGCCCGAACCAGCCCGAACTGGTAGCATTCTACCCCTGGTATTATTTATTGAACTAACTAAATAATTATTGAACTGACTAAATAAGATACACAAATCGGGAGGTCCTCAGCTGGTCTAAATGTATTTATTTTATTTTGTTTGTTTGTTTTTTAAAGTGGCATACAAAGATATAAAAATATTTATATACATGATACTAGTAAAAGAGAAACATTAGGACATAGGACAGAAGGTACTCTGGTGAACTTATGCACTCCCCTTACTGACCTCTTAGGAATTGGGTGAGGTCAACAGTGGGGTAAAGCTTTTGGGATAAGGTGATGATACTACACAGACTGGTAATGAGTTTCATGCATCAACTACTTGGTTACTAAAGTTGTATTTCCTGCACTCGAGTTTAGAGCAGTTTACTTTGTAAGTTTTTATCTGTTGTGTGTTCGTGTGTTGTTGTGGTTGAAGCTGAGGTAGTCATTGACAGGAAGGATGTTAGAGCAGATGATTTTATGGGCTATGCTTAGGTCATGTTTAAGGCAACATAGTTCTAAGCTTTCTAAACCTAGGATTGTAAGTCTGGTTGTGTAGGTTATTCTGTTGTGACTGGAGGAGTGGAGGGCTTTTCTAATAAAGTATCTCTGGACATTTTCTAGAGTGTTTATGTCTGAAATGCAGTGAGGGTTCCAGACAGCTGAGCTGTATTCAAGGATTGTTCTTGCGAAAGTTTTGTATGCTCTGATTAGTAGTGTGAGATTACTGGAGCAGAAACTACATAGGATTAGGTTAACAATTCCTGAAGCCTTTTTGGTGATGTTGTTGCAGTGGGCTTTGGCATTTAGGTCATTTGATTTGAGTATTCCAAGGTTTTTTACTGAGTGAAGGTTGTCTGTAAGGTCTTGTTTATTCAGCTTGTAATTAGTGTTCTGATTCTTTTTGCCAATGTGCATTTTTTGGTTGAGATTTGGAGTTGCCAGATGTTTGACCATTCAGACACAAAATCAAGCTCTTTCTGGAGAGTAGCTGTGTTATCAATGGTGTTGAAAAGTTTTACATCGGTGGCGAAGAGAACACAGTTGCTTGTAATGTGATCACAAAGATTATTTATATAGAATATGAAGAGTGTTGGTCCTAGTACTTTGCCTTGAGATACGCTGCTCTTAACTGGAACAGGATTAAATATGGCGCTTCCTGTTTTGACAACTTGTTGTCTTTTGATAGGAATCCAACTTGATAGTTATTTGGTCTTGAGTGATATGAATTCAGAGGTCTGCAGAAACACACCTCTGGGTTAAATATGGTGGCAACCTATGATGTGCATTTTGGGTGAGTTCAACCATTACCAACCAGGGGAGAAAAAGATGCAACAACCAAAGCTAAAAGGAAGAAAGCAGGTGTCAATGAAGCAGGAGAGGAAAAAGAAAGAACTTAACAATAACCGGTTCCTTCTCATTCTAACTGTAGAAAGCCATAGGGTTTTCTCCCTTACTCTGACTGATAGCTAAACAAGTTAGTTTCCTCCCTGTGTTGAACTTTTGATTGCTTCTTGTGCATCCCTATAAAAGTTTGGAAGGACGAAGCAAAATTCAATTGCATTTATCTTATCAGATCCTGTTTGGTAGAAATGTCCTTTAATATGTCTGTCTTCATGTGGCAGTCAGTGAGATGCACGGAACAAACCACTTACATTTGCAATTCGGTATTCACTACTTTAAAAGCAAAGCTGGCATTTTTTTTCTCTCTGATAGAATTTATCTGTGGGGTGTGAAAAGTGCACAGTTATTCATTACATTTTCTTTCCTTTTTGTCCATATTAATGATCGTGCATACCCTCCAGCTGATTGCATCCTATTCCTGTCAACGGAAACATGGGAATAATGTGCCTCCCACACTGAACCTCTTGAAGGAAATATATTTGCAAGCATGCAAACATTTTTTTTTCTTTTGTATAATGGAATCTATTTTATAACAATGAAGAACTATCCATTGCTTTTTATTGGAATTCAGTGCCAGTATATTTTATCAAAATGTAGCATCTGCCTTGTAATGCAGCATGTTCTGCTTTGGTGACAAAATGGCAATGCACCAGTGACACCAAATGGAATGACAGATGGATTGATAAAAATATTGCCTTTAGGGAAGCAAGAATCCATTCTCTCACCTTTCGCCTGCTGCCAGGATTAATGTATTATAGTAATCTAATTGCATTTCCAAATTTTCATAGGTATGAACCTTCACAGGTAGCTTCTTCACCCTGCTGGTGAAATATAGAACAAAGGTTTGTTCTACTGAAAAAGAACAAAGGTGTTTTATTTTTTTAAAAATGTCTAACCATTTATTTGTGCTTTGTTTAGGTGATCTGACTAATTCTCTTTCAGGTTGACTATTTGTGTAACTTTAAAAAGATATTTTTATTTATTGTTGTTTGTATCTCATCTTAGTTATGTTGACTAGGGCTGACTAAATCAAATCCCTTCTTTTTTCTCCTTTTTATAGAAGTGTCTAGGAGGGTCTTTTAGATGCCTTGTCTTGTATGCCATTGTGTCTATTTCTAGCTCATGGTCATTTATGCCCTAGTCATCTCTAGATTGGACTACTGTAATGGGCTCTACATGGGACTGCCCTAGAAGAAAATCTGGATGCTTCAAATGGTACAGAATGCACCCTCCTCGCCTTTTGTAAGCTCCTTAAAACCCACCTCTGTCGTCAGGCCTATACAATTTATACATGGTATGTTTGTGTGTGTGCCTGTTTGGTTTTTAATACGTTTTTTTTAGTTATTTTAAATATTATATTTGTTATATGCTGTTTTTATTATTGTTGTTAGCTGCCCCGAGTCTACGGAGAGGGACGGTATACAAATCTAATAAATAAATAAATAAATTATGTGTCCTTCAAGAACAGCAGGTGTCACATCTCTATTCCACAAACTGCATTAGCTGCCAGTTTGCTTCTGAGTTCAATTCATGGGTACTGTTTTGATTTTTAAAGCCCATCATGGCATAGGACCAGTTGACCTCAGGGATTGCTTCTCCCTAATTACATCTGCCTGCTACATTAATGCTAGCAAAGGGAGCAAATCCCAGCTCCCATTTACACTTGACGCGTTCCAAGAAGCCAGCTTTCTCTGCTATAGTGCCTGCCTTATGGAATGAAAGTAGCTCCATTCCTGTTGATATTTCAAAAATCCCCAAAGATCTGACTAGGTCATCTGGCCTGGAAGTCCCAGTGATCTTTTCAGATCACTCATCATTGCAGTTAATGCTAACTCGCTCCCGTGTCTTTGGATTTGTATACATATTAATAATTTGTTTTATGTTTTAATAAGGACTGTTTTAATATATTTCTTCTTTTATTAAATGATTGCACCCCGTTCAGAGTAACTTTTTGTGAGATGGGTGGCCATATAAACTTGACAACTAAATGAATGTGACAATGGCTGGCTTAGCAACCATTCCAGAATGTATAAAGAGCTAGATATAAATTTGATTTTAATATTAAAAGTCATGAGTTTATGGTAAAATTCCATTTTAAAAATGGGTTGTAAGACATTATTATGGAAAGTATGGGCAGAGTCTGGAACAGTTCCTTCAAATCAATTACTTTCTAATGAAATTTCAAAAACTGCAGATCAAATAGTATAATTTGACCATTTTTGAGAAACATGAGTTACATTGGACATGGGGAATAGTAACAGAATTATAAGTAGAGAGTGGAAAATTAATTCTATTGCAACATCAAGGACTGAATTTAAGAAATATATACCTATCAATGTTTGACAAAATAATTTCTTCTATTAATCAAAAAGTAATGTAATATTTCCTTTTGGCATAGATTTTGAAATATTGCAAAAGAATAGAAAAATCTATATTGGAGTTTGATATTGTGATGGAATCTGGAGTTGAAGTAAAGAGTTGAGTAAAAAGATTGGCTAGCCTAGAATCTCTGAGTGGGAGGAAGAGATGGAAAGCAGATGCTCTCTAGAGCTTGTGTTACTTATTTAATAAAATAGAATAACAGAGTTGGAAGGGACTATATGTTTATGACTATATGCATACCCAACATAACTCTCATTGTGCAATGGACAAAATCAATCAATCAATAAAAATATAAAGTCCTTCATGGCACCAGGCCAGATTATCTCAGGGACCGCCTCTGCCGCACGAATCCCAGCAACCAGTTAGGTCCCACAGAGTGGGCCTTCTCCGGGTCCCGTCAACTAAACAATGTCGGTTGGCGGGGCCCAGGGGAAGAGCCTTCTCTGTGGTGGCCCCGACCCTCTGGAACCAACTCCCCCCAGAGATTAGAACTGCCCCTACCCTCCTTGCCTTTCGTAAGCTCCTCAAAACCCACCTCTGCCCTCAGGCATGGGGGAATTAAGATAATCTTCCCCCCTAGGCTTCTACAATTTATACATGGTATGTTTGTATGTATGATTGGTTTTATAACAAGGGTTTTTAGCTGTTGTAGTATTGGATTTTTACATTTTGTTTTTTGTCACTGTTGTTAGCCGCCCTGAGTCCAGGGCGGCATACAAATCCAATAAATAATAATAATAATAATAATAATAATAATAATAATAATAATAATAAAAATAATAAATCTTGGAGTCTTCTATCCAAATCTGTGCTCAAGCAGGAAACCCTATATCATCTCAGACAAATGGCTGACCAATTTCTTTTTAGAAACCTCCTGTGATGAAGCACCCACAACTTCTGAAGGCAAGCCATCCAGATCAATTGTTCCCACTGTCAGGAAATATCTCCAAGTGGTGCCTAAAGACAGTATCTACAGGACCATCTCCTACTGCATACCTCCCAGAGACCAATTAGATCACATAGGGTTGGTCTTATCCAGGTCCTGTCAACTAAGCAATGCAGGTTGGCAGGCCCTGTAGCTGCCCTGGCCCTGTGGAACCAACTACCGCTGATGTCTGTACTGCTCCCACCCTACTGGCCTTCTGAAAGGCTGTGAAGATAAGGCTTTGCTGGCAAGCCTGGGGGCCATGACTGTTAACATCTATTCATGGCCGAATTGTGACTTGACTTGGTATGCATGTGTGTCGGATTGGATAGTTTGCTAAAGGTTTTTATCCTTTTATGCTAAAGGTTTAGTATAATGGGTTTTTTACTGTTTTTACTATTTACGATTTGATTTTTTTTTTAACAATGTATTGTATTATTTATTGTTGTAAGCCACCCTGAGTCCCATGGGATTGGGCAGCATAGTAATCAATTAAATTAAATTAAATTAGTTGCTGCACTGAGTGCATTGGTCTGATGAGATTCCTGTAAATAGGCAAGTTATTATTATTATTATTATTATTATTATTATTATTATTATTATTATTATTAATTAGATTTGTATGCCGCTCCTCTCCGAAGACTTGGAGCGGCTCACAACAACAATACACAATACAAAAGTTGCAATAAACATACCACCTTGATCAATGCAGTGTGTTATGATTTCTTGTTCCTCGCAGATATATATTCCTATTAAATATTTGTGTGATATATTACCTTACATCAATTCAACATGTTAATTCCTATGGGATTGTCATGATTGTATTGCTTATAATATAACTTAAAATTAACTAGCTTATCCATTGCATATGTGCATATTGCCATTTTAAAACATCTTTTTGTTCATTATTTTCTGCTTGCTGTTATTATTATTAATAATTATTATTATTATTATTATTATTATTATTATTATTAATAATAATAATAATAATAATAATAATAATAATAATAATAATAATAATTAAACAAATTCTGCAGCAGGGGGCTGTTCTGAGCCTCTGTGAATATTCTTTGGACATGCTCCCTAAGTCTACAGGGTTGCTCATTCTGCAAGATAATCTACAAAGTGTGTTGGAATTCTAAAATTATGAATATTATTTATGTAATAACATTAAATCATTTGGGGAATTTGGTTTTATTCAGTGGCATTTTTATGCTATTTTCTATTGAAAGGATGATAAAAGAGAAGAGACAACAAAATAATTTCTTTTACTAGATGAATGATGGAGAATTGGACACAAATAAATAAAAGTGCTGTGGAATAAGATGATTAAAAACATGAAAAACTACTAGGCCACTGAGCTCCTCAAGTGAATTTAGAATCCCCTAGCTTCAAGGCAATATATTCATAGTTCTGGACCAAAAACATAATTATAATTTACTGATTTTCTTAGCACCAGGCTGCTATGAATGATTTGTGAATAATCTGCGCTAATAGTCCAAAACTAGAAGTGGTACTCAGTGGTCAACAGTTGTGCAATCTTCTCATTCTCATTAATAGGAATATTAATAGGAATTAATTGAAAATTTAATAGGAATCTTAATGAGAATATTAATAGGAAAAGACTGGCTAGACTAGAATCTCTGAATTCTGGTTAGGTCCCACAGAGTTGGCCTGTTCCAGGTCCTATCAGCTAGGCAATGTTGCCTGGCAGGTCCTAGGGGTAGAGCCTTCTATGTGGCAGCCCCAGCCCTTTGAAATCAGCTCCCCCCTGAGATTTGCACCACTCCCACCCACCTGGCCTTTTGTAAATCTTTTAAAACTTAATCTCTGCCGGCAGGCTTGGGGCCATTGAGCATGGATATGCTGCTCCAACCATGAGTGTAAGTAGAATGAATGTGATTGATTTTGTTTTATAATAGGGGTTTTAGATATATTTAGACAATTAAGGTTTTAGATAAATTGGATTATTGTAATTTTTAAATAAATTTAGATTGTTTTAATTACTGGATTTCTTATATGTTTTTGCATTGTTCCTGCACTGAAAATCTGCTGAGAAGTGTGGCATAGAAATCGAAGTAATAAATAAATAAATAATATGTGCAAAGAATAGATCTTTCATAGTCAAAGTGGTTTCACATGAAGAATGAGCCTCAAAGGAAAGCTTAACCAACCCATACCTCTAAATGAGTTTGATCATGGCTACTTAAAATATAGTTATTACCTGAACTTAAAATAATCAGTATAAGAGCAAGGGTTAAACTAGTTCCATGCATGCAATGTCGTTTGGCGGGCACCAGGGGAAGAGCCTTCTCTGTGGTGGCCCTGGCCCTCTGGAACCAACTCCCCCCAGAGATTAGAATTGCCCCCACCCTCCCTGTCTTTCGTAAACTACTCAAGACTCATTTATACCGCCAGGCATGGGGGAGTTGAGATAGGCCATTACAAGTTATGCATGGTATGTTTGTGTGTATGTTTGGTTTTATAATAGGGGTTTGTAGTTGTTTTTATTATTGGATTGTACATGTTGTGTTTATTATTGTTGTTAGCCACCCCAAGTCTACGGAGAGGGGCGGCATACAAATCCAATAAATTATTATTATTATTATTATTATTATTATTATTATTATTATTATTATTATTATTATTTGCAAACGTTGGCATAGTCTTAAACATTTTTAGCAGAAGAGTTCAGATTGCCAAATGTTCTTAACTACATGATCAAGATATCTCCCCTGCCAGGTAAGTATGATGCCCTCGTGTGCTTATGAAGTTGCAACAATGAAAATGCTAAAGAAATATAAATACCATTTCAATAATTCCACCTATGTAGAACCTGCTTAGGTCAGCTAAAGGAACATCTTAGCCAGCAGGTGAGGTATCATTAAAGGGCTGCAGTATGTTGTTTACCAGAGAGGTCCTATTGATTACTTTATCCCAAGCAACCAACAGCTTCAGAATTATTCTGAGAAGAGTACTATAGAAATATTTCTGTAATTATGACCCCAAACCAAACTGTTGTCTTGAAGCTAGAAGAACAACAACAACAACAATGAAATGATTAAAATGAAATGGCAACAAGAAAAACTGTTTGCTCCCCATTCAGTATTTCTGTGAAGCTGACTTTGTATGCTCTGCTCTGGTAAACTAATAATCATATCCTAACTGGATGGGAACAATGTTTCATTCATTCCACTTTTTTATTCTTGTTTCCACTTTTCCCCCGCTCCTTTGAAGTCTTCTCTGGGTCATATTTTAATTATATACCATAATGCACATCGACTGAAGGAATTATGTCACAGATCTTAGTTAAAGCAAGGATCTTGAAGAATGAATACCAGGACTTAATTTTTTTTTCTTCCAAAAGAATTCACAGATGAAAAATGTTGCAAATTGCATCTACCTAATTTTCAAACTTTCTAGGTTGGTCAGAAAGTGTAGGATCATTATTTTTTTAAAAAAATATATCTTAATTATCAGGTCTCAACTACATGGGGTCTTTAAAAATATGCTCATATAACTACATCAGCCAAGGTGATGGAATGCAATGAGGAAATAGATACTTGAGAGGGAGGGATACACTCCAGAGGGGTAAGAGGAAACTTAGCGAAGAAATTATATTTCTTTGCTAAAAAGAGTAAATACCTCTATAACAAGTCAAAGATTATATTGTGAAGTTGCTTGCCACCCACTCGGAAGATTGAGAGGTTCAATCCTAAGCAGGGAAAGATGATTCCCTATCATGGCATAAAGACAAAATGTCTCTGTCAACTCTGAAGCAAACCTGGATGAAGCCATCTTGACTACCTCATAGTTGCTATGGAGCCTGAGAGGGGGAAGGAATGGGTGAAGTAGATAACCTGGCTGCAGTCAAAAAATATCCTGCGGGAACCAAGGTTATTGAAACAGGTGGCTGTTAAGAGGAGAGGAGCCTGCCTTTCATTTTCACTGGACAGTGTTTTATTTATTTGTTTGTTTGTCAAATATATACAAGATAGTAGATATTGGTATAAACGTAAGCATTAGCAAAGTACGTACAGATACATTAGGCAATAGGACAGTAGCATAGGGATGGTAGGCACAATGGTGTACTTATGCATGCCCCTTACAGACTTCTTTGGAATGCAGTCAGGTCGACTGTAGATAGTCTAAGGTTAAAGTTTTACGGTTTCAGGAAGAAACTTTTTTGGCAAAAGGTTTACAGTGGGCTCTAGCACTTAGCTAATTAGATATGAGTACTCCAGTGAGGATCATCTACAAGGTCGTGTCCTCCAAGCTTGTATTTTGTGTTCTGATTTTTTTTGCCAATGTGCAAGACAGAGCCTTTATTGGTTGAGATTTGAAGTTGCCAGTTGTCTGACCATTCTGATACATGATCAAGGTCTTTTTGAAGGGTAGCAGTATTGTCGGGTCAATAATTTAGCATTGTCAGCAAAAAGAACACAGTTGCTTCTAATATGATCGCAGATATCGTTTATTTAAAGTATGAATAGTGTTGGTCCTAGAACACTGCCTTGGGGAACACCACTGTTGACAGGTGCGGGATTTAATAGGGCATTCCCTATTGCTGGAGAGACGGAGTAACGACACGGACACCAGAGCTGGATTTAAAATTGGGTCATTTTTATTAACATAAATTTGCATAATTTATTCAAATACTTTGCATAAATTAGCATAAACAACTATGACCCGGAAATGGACCTGCAGGGTCAAACAAATACTTCCGGGGCGGAAATGACGTTATACCAGTAAACATTCCTGGGCAACTCATGGGCGTATCTCGATGCAAGGTCCTGGTGAGGGCCAGGCCGTCACCTGTGACCTTTTCTGCCATGCTGTGCATGAGGGGGGTCCCACCGGCTAACCCGAATCGGGGAATTAAAGGTGCAGGACCCAAAGACAGGTTCCCCCCAGCTGCTCAGGCAGAAACTCCCTCCATGAGCTTGCAGAGAACCTGTCAATCATCCCCAAAGATGCCCAAGGGAGAACGCGCGGTTGCTAAACCACCCAATTTTCCGCCCCTAACCTGCCTACCCAAATGACCAAAGGTAAGCCAATTAACCTAATTAATGCAAGCACCCCCTAACCGCACAGCCATCACCCCAGTGTGGAATGGGCGAAAAAACAGCTCAGCTAAGAGGCAGAACTGCAAAAAATTCCCATTCGGCCCCCTAAGAGCGACCCCTAAGCACACTGCAAAATAGTGGAGGGCGGGCGGGTGTCTGCTCAGTAGCTCGGTCCGGGCGAAAAGGGAGAGCCCCGGGCCTGCTCGCCCTTATATAGGGCAAGCAGGCCCCGCCCGGACCAATCAGGGCCTGGCCAATCAGGCCCTGATCTCCCGAGCGAAGTCTCGCATCGCGAGACTTCGCCCGGGATCCAAAATGGCGGCCGCCATGAGGGACCGTGTCTCCCGGTCCCTCCAGCAAAGCCTGCCTGCCGGGTAAGTCCGGCGCTGCCCTTTTAACCACTTCTTGTCTGATAAAAATGCAGTTATCCAATAATGAAGGGGACAAGAGATGCCATAGGATTTAAGTTGCAGAAGTGACCGGTGACACCTGGGAGGGGGAATAGTTTTACTCTTTTCATTAGATGAAAACTGTGGGAATGGTTAGAGTTGGTTTTTACCGGCTGTGCCAATATGATGCATACAATAAACATGTCCTTTGAGGAATCTACCTGCCTCAGAGTTCTGTTTCCAAAGGGTGTATTACTCGGAACACTGACAGTCTGCTTCAAATTCCACATAGGCATCAGGAACAGGAACCATTCAGTAATCCCTTCATGGCATCGGACCAGAATATCTCCGGGACTGTCTTCTGCTGCACAAATCCCAGCGACCAGTTAGGTCCCACAGAGTTGGCCTTCTCCGGGTCCCGTCGACTAAACAATGCCGTTTGGCGGGACCCAGGGGAAGAGCCTTCTCTGTGGTGGCCCTGACTCTCTGGAACCAACTCCCCCCAGATATCAGAGTTGCCCCCACCTTCCTTGACTTTCATAAGCTCCTTAAAACCCACCTCTATCGTCAGGCATGGGGGAACTGAAATATTCCCTTCCCCCTTGGCTTATAAAATTTATGCATGGTATGTCTATATGTATGATTGGTCTCTTAAATTAGGGTTTTTTAAATTAACTTAAATACTGTATTAGATTTGTTTATATTGTCTTATTATTGTTGTTAGCAGCCCTGAGTTTTCGGAGAGGGGCGGCATACAAATCTAATAAATAAATAAATCACTCTGCTTCATTCAGTCATCCCAACTCTATTCCAATAAAAAGGGATTGCATTTTTTTTAAAGAAACCTAGCTATCAGATCCAAACCAAGAATGACACATGGTAGTTTTTCTAGACTGAGCTCTTTATTGTTTCATGTATATTGACTTTCATATATATATACTTTATATAGACTTTATATATTGTTTCATGTATATAGACTTTATTGTTTCATGTATATAGACTAGCCAAAATGAGCACCCTACAGTCTGCATCCATAAATATATTTTGTGAATAGTTAGGGAGGTACTCTCTTCACCCTTTTTCTCTCACACATAAAATTCTGGGCTGAGCTGCCTCTTATCTGTCTGTACTGTAACCCTTCCTCCCACCTGGAGATTCATCTTTCAAATGCATTCCATCATACAGTATATGAACTTTTTTTTTAAAAAAGGACAGTTTTTCTAGGATTTGCACTAGGAATATTTAATGTGAAATGGTCACATGGTCAATTTAAGAAAAATCTGAAAACAAATACTTTATTTTCTATAAAGGCTTTCTACTTTTTAATGGCTAAAAACATAGAAACATAGAAAAGTGACAAGAAAATGACCCAGTAATCCATCAAGTCTGCCCTTTGAGTTTTTGTTTGCTTTTGTTTTCTTTTTTATTCATTTATTTTATTTTTGTCAGATGATAGATATGTGTTGACCCCAAGCATGTTTAAACTTGGTTACTGATGATTGACCCACTAACTCTGCTATGAGCTGGTTCCAAATTTCTACTACTCTTCCTGTGAAGTATTTTCCAACCTTATTTTTGAACTTCTCTCCTGTCAGTTTGAGGTTATGCCTTCAAAATACTGCCTTGTTGAACTTATTCACACCCTTAATATATGTAAAGGTTTCAATCATGCCATTCTTTACCTTCTGTCCTCCAAGATGTACATATTCAGTTCCTAATTTATCTCTTGCACCATTTTTGTTGACTATGTATGGACTTGTTTAATCTCATAAATATTTATTAAGTGAGGTCTTAGAACTGGATACAGTATTCTAAATGTGGCCTCCTGAGTAAAGCCCTGTATGGCAGGATTAGTATCTTCTTTTTGATGCTAGTGGTCCTTTTAGTTTTTAAAAATACCCTCATTCTGACCTTTGGATTTTCCTTCTGGATTTAATATACAATTGGAATGAAACATGTTTATATTTTAATTTAGCCTGAAAAGAAAATAAACAAAATGAACCTAATCTGCTAATCTCTAAAACTGACTGTAATACATAAATATTAATAATAGTAGTTGTAGCAACAGCAACTAAAACATTTTGTTTCCTCTTACAAAAGCTATTTATGGAGTGATAATGGTCATAATGGCAAAAGAAGGGTTATCTTTTCTACGAGGGGATATAGAAATGTGATTTTTTTTTTTTGCTATTCTGCAGCCTTTCCCATCTTCCACAAGTTTCAGAAAATTGGGAAATATTAGATGCTGCAAGGAGTATGTAGGAAAATTATTTTGTGTTCATTACAATGTCAGACAGAATCAAGAAAAAATTATATAGCCCCTTGTTCATTTGATAACCCAACAACTGTACTTATCTTTTTTCTTAATAAGACACATTTTATTTTGCTACATAGAAATTTCACTCAGTTTTCAGAACTTTTAAAATGCTTTAAAGTGAATCATGGAATAATAATAATAATAATAATAATAATAATAATAATAATAATAATAATAATAATAATTTATTAGATTTGTGTGCTGCCCCTCTCCGAATAGCGGCATACCCCAAGGCAGCATACTTGGACCAACACTTGCCATACTGTATATAAATGACCTTTGCGATCACACTACAAGCAACTGTGTTCTCTTCACCGACAATGTCAAACATTTCAATACCACCAATAAAACAGCTACTCTCCAGAAAGACCTTGATTTTGTGTCTGAATGGTCAAGCATCTGGCAAATCTCAACCAAAAAATGGTCTGTTCTAACATTGGCAAAAAGAATCAGAACACCAAATACAAACTGGATAAACAAGACATTGCAGACAATCCTCACTCCGTTAAAGACCTTGGAATACTCATATCAAATGACCTAAGTGCCAAAGCCTACTGAAACAACATCGCCAAAAAGGCTTCAAGAGTTGTTAACCTAATCCTACATAGCTTCTGCTCTGGTAATCTCGCACTACTAACCAGAGCATACAAAACTTTCGCCAGACCAATCCTTGAATACAGCTCATCTATCTGGAACCCACACTACATTTCGGACATAAACACTCTAGAAAATATCCAGAGATACTTTACTACAGCAGCCATCTACTCCTCCATTTGCAACTGAATACTCTATGCAACTATACTCATACTTCTAAATTTAGAAAGCTTAGAACTATGTTGTCTTAAACATGACTAAGCATAGCCCATAAAATCATTTGTTACAATATCGTTCCTGTCAATGCAAATCCAATAAATACAAATCCAATAAATAAATAAATAAATAAATAAATAAATAAATAATAAATAAATAAATAAATAAATAAATAAATAAATAAATAAATAAATAAATAAATAAATAAATAAATGACTACTTCAGCTTCAGCCACAACAAAACATGAGCACACAACAGATACAAACTTAAAGTAAACCCCTCTAAATTTGACTTCAGGAAATACGACTTTAGTAGTTGAGTAGTTAATGCATGGAACTCACTACCAGACTCTGTGGTATCAACACCTAACCCCCCCAAACTTTACCCTTAGACTATCCAGTGCTGACCTCTCCCGATTCCTAAGAGGTCAGTAAGGGGTGTGCATAAGTGCACTAGCGTGCCTTCCATCCCCTGTCCTAATGTTTCTCTTTTACTAGTATCATGTATATAGATATTATATCTTTGTATACCATCAATACATACTTGACAAAAATAAATAAATAAATAAAATAAATAAAAATAAATATATGAATCAAACAGAGCTTCATAACTCATTTACACTGTTTTCCCCAAAATAAAACATAATGGCAATAAGAACAAGTGCTTATTTCAGGGTTCAAAAAATATAATACAGGGTCTTATTTTGGCAGAAAACGTGGTAGTCCAATCCATTCTTTGTGTAGGAATCTATAAAATCAACCGGAAAGTGGTCATCAAGTCCCATTTAAAAAACATGCAGCAAGGGACAGCTTATCATTGTTATAAACAGACTATTTGATCACTTACTATCTCTTACTATCAGGAAATTCTTACCGACACCCAGTCCAAATCTACATTCTTTTTATTTCAACCCTTTGATCCTTGCCCTACTACTTAGCTTCCAAAGAGAATGGGTCTACCACCTGTGATGGCCTTTCATGCTGCCAAGCCCATAAAATTACTCTGAAGATGTTTCACGATCTTCGCTCTCACTGATCTAAAATGATTAAGAGTTAAGGAGTAAGAATCACTGCTTCACTCGAAGCTGCTGCTGTAAAACTCCCTCGCTTTTCTTTCAAGTGAAATAAAGTAAAATAGACTTCTTTCCTCGACCATGCCCTATTGCAGGCTATGCTCATTCTTTGTCATCCTTTCAAGGTAAACCAGGTCAAGAAATAAGAATAGCAGAGAGTTCAGGATTGTTCTTTATTATGGTAAGGTAGAATCTTGAAAGCCTATCCAAGTTTCTCTACATCCCATAGAATAATTTAGAAATCAAGGTAGAATGTTTCTATCTTGTGCCTCTTTCTATTCAGGCCTGGGTAATCTCTTTCCAAGTCTGTCATACTCTTCCCAAAGCTTCTTCTATATTCCTTTACATCTGTCGAATTTTCTGCAAACAGACTAACCAACCCTGCAGCACTTTCTATGAAGAAGAAGCTTAAAAGCTATGAAACTATTCTTCTTGAAAGACCTGGGAGTACAGTTATAGCCCTAGAGTCTGGAAGGAAAAGGCTTTCTGGAGATAGAGACATAAGTTACCCATAAGGTTCATAGAACTGCAGAAACCTCAGAAACCAAATTAATCTTGTCTGGTTTCACATGGTAGCTGAACCAGAAATATATTGGTTAAGAGCACTAGTGGGTTCTAAAACCCTTTATTACCAGTTCATGCATGTACTTGCACACATGTGCAGTGCTATTGTGCATGTGCAGAGGCTTCTACCCAGAAGAATCCCAGGTGGGTGGGTGGAACTGGGCAGAACTGAGGGCAATGCACTGCTGGTTAAGAGGACTGAACAGGGCTGAAATCATAACCACCCTGGGTCCTCATAGAGGGGTGGGATAAAAATCCAATAAAACAAGCAAATAAATATATAAATATATACATTTATATGCCACCCCGAGTTTGCGGAGAGGGGCGGCATATAAATCCAATAAATCTAATCTACATTACAGAGGTGAAAAACCAATCCTGGAGCAATGTAAATAGAACACAGGGTTGCCATGTCAAAGCGTGAACCTGCCACTTAGAGAGGGTTGGTACTTTTGCTTCCTGAGATCTAAAGTTCTGGGGCTGCCTGCAAAGGTTAAAATTGCCCCACTTCCCCCTTAATTGGAAAGTTTTATAAAAAGGGAATTAAAAACAAGAATGGATGTGCCAAGTAATGAGTTAAGGTAGGAAGACAGCTGAGGGTCAGGATAGAAAAACTGCCAACCCAAAGATAACCACCAATAGCAACAGAGAAGTTATTGGGATTGCAAGACCAGGGAGAGGCAGAGCTTGGAGAAGATGAAGGAAAAGAGCAACCCCTACCAAGCCAACTGATTTTAGCAGCCCAGGCTCTACAAAGAAGCTCCAGAAACAGAGGGCTGTGAGTACTAAAGGAGGGGGGATGAGAACAGCCCATTTGCAAGTCTATGAAGAAGTTAAAAGGGTTTTCACATGCAAATGACCTGAGACTGTCTACAAGAGTTGACGACCTGAAAGAGAAGAAAAGATTTAAAGAAAAAAATGGTTAAGACAAGAAAACATAATGCTAACATAGGAATAGGAACATGGAATTAGAAATGTATAGGTTCCATAAGAACAGAAATAGAATAATTACAAGGCTCAAGTATTAGGAAGAGAGTTTAAGATAGTTGAATAAGATAGGAATTTAATTTTGTCCAATAAAGCAATTTTGTGTGGGGAAAATCAATACAGTCTAGGCTTCTGTATTTTCTACCACTTTTTTTTTAAAGCTTTATTCAATGTCTTAAAAAAGCAGAACTACTGGAGATTTTAATTAGAAGTATACAATTTATTGGTCATAACTTTAGGACAGAACAGAATAGAGGAGGCGGCCTTATACTAAGCTAAGCTGTCCATCAACATCCTGATAGTCTATTCCAACAGAGAAAAGTTCTGAGATCTCAGACAGATATATGCTCTGACATGAAGCACAATCCCAGACTGTCCTGCTCCTTTCATGTAAATTGACACCTTTTATTTTTATTTTAAAAAAGAGAGACTCTAAATCATGTTTCTTGGAAACACAGTGCAGAATAAATGAATTCCAATGACAGCTCAAACATCTTTATTAATGCCATACCAAAATCTGTTTTGCAATGTCCTAAATGTTTTATTTCTAGCAAAAGAGCTTTCTGTTTTTCTAACCCAATTTCAGATTTATTTTTTTTAAAAAATGTGGTATTTTTGGAGCTTACCTCACTTACGGCCGCATCTATGTTTTCTCTCCATTATTCTGTAGATTTAATGGTTGCCAAAGTTTTCCTTATTTAAAAGAGACCTTGGGAGGGAGGCCTTTATGATCACTTTCCTTGAGTTTTAATAGAAAAGTGGGAAGCCAAGGAGGTTGTGAATTCTCAAAAGGCCATTATACAATGAAAAAAGGACCTTCTCCCATGTCTCTGGAAGGAGAGTCCAGCATGGGATTTAGCTCAATCTTATTGGTAGGAACTGAGTTTTAAATTAATATAATTAACATATTAATTAGGTACCGCCCCCTTGCTGCCCCAGTACCTCAGTTTTAAAAAAACTCAGTCTAGGATAGGAACACTGAGTTGCTTGCTCCTGAAGGAGCAATTTAAAATAAAGTGTATAGTAGTAAAATTTATGTTTACAGTTTTAATGTTTTTGCTTATGTCTTTAACAGGTTTCTACAGGATTAAGGGGTTTCTGCCCTCCGTGGGCAGCGCCCCCATCGTTCTCCTTATGGGGCCTCTTCTCTCCGAGAGTACTGCCCTGAAGAGGAATGTTGAGCCGGAGATCCCTGTCCTCCGTGGTCATATCTGGCTTTCACCCCGTGTGGGAGGGGTCCGCCCCCTACCCACTTAAGGGGGCAGCGGAAGGACTTCGCAGTCCCGATCTGCCTTAAAAAGAAAAGCCGCGCTTCTCAGCTGATGCCGGGGGAGCCGTCCCGAGCGCCTCACAGCTGACGGCTAATTACAGGTTTAAAAGAATGAAGCCGCTGAAGTCGGGAAGAGTGAAGAAGCCGCTCGAAATGCAAGCGGCGAGCGGGGGGGGGGGGCAGAGTCGGCGATTTCGGCCGTTTATGAAGCCATGGAAGCCGCGCCCCCCCCCTTTTCCCCCCGAAGCGGCAATAACTTGCGCCCGCCATTTTGGGGCTTAATTGGCGCGCGGCAGACCTGACAGCCTCATTTTTGGCGCGCTTTGGCACCGCGCCAGGAGCCAGGCCGGTGTTTTACCCAGCAACAGGCTCATTGGCTAGGTCACTCACGTGCAGTGAGCAACTGCCGACAGCCATTACAGGCATTCACGAGTGGAGCCAAAATTGCTTTGAGAGTGTGTTTGGATACTGGTTTCAAGGAAATTTGTGAGTAAAGCTGCCCCACTTTCTGACAGGATGGCTGACCAGCAAGGGCAGGAGCAATCCCAGTCTGCTCAGGGTTCCTGCAAAAGCAAGGAGAAGGCCTCTTCTAAGGCCAAGGCCAAATCTTCCCAATCGTCTTCCTCATTAAGAGAAGCAGAGAGGAAAATAAAAGCGTTAGAGCAACGCTTGGATGCAGCATTAACTTCTCCAGCTGCAGGGGCCTTCCATATACCCCCATTTCAGCCACTTCCACCAGGGGGGACACTGCCAATGGGGGCCTTAGGCTCTGCCTCAGAAAAAGATTGGTCCCCCGACCGTCAGGCATTACCTGGCACAACTACACCATTGCCTTCACCTCAGGTCAGGCCAGAGAGGCCTGCCTCAATCAGCCAACCATTGTATGGGCCTTCTACTGGTCCACAAACAATTGCAGCTCCCTCGGCATCCTTTACCCCTACTGCTGCAGGGCTTAGAACCCAGGGTGATGTCTGGCAAGCCTTTCCACCATCCCTGCAGGACATGATTGCTAACATATATGCGCAGGGAATGGTGGCCGGTGCCCAGCAAGTAACACCTCCATTGCCACAAGCTTACCAGCCCAGGGATCTTTGGTCAGCACCACCGCCCCCTCCTGGGTTGGATTCTTTTGCGGGAGACACTGGCTTTCTGGAAGAAGACAGCGAGCATGGGCACAATGAACTATCTGATGATGATTATGCCTGCCCTGAACAGCCAGCTCCCGCAGGACTATTTAAGCCAACTTTATTTAGGCTGCTGTTGCATAAGGTGAAGCAAACCTTAGATGTGCCAGGGGCGAATGCACCTACGGATGCAGGGGATGGACTTAGGACTTCGGCTTCCCTGTGTAAGGAGCAACCTAAGGAATCCGAGAACGTGCCTGCAATGGAGATATTCTTGGAAAATATCAAACGCACCTGGCAGCACCCAGCAGCGGCACAGGGCCCCTCCATGATGGAGCGTCGCTTCTATACGTTCGACGAAGAGATGGAGAACCTGCTGCAATTCCCGCCAGTGGATAAGCCAGTGGCCACGCTGGTATCCAATGCTGTCGTCCCTTCGGAGACTGCGGACAGTCTCAAGCCTGATGAAAGACGGGCTGAGACTCTCCTGAAAAAGGCCCATCAAATGGCAGCATGGGCCCTGCGGGCGGCATCTACTGCATCCATTTTCAATAGAGCCTCCATCATGTGGCTTCAGGAGGTGCAGTCTAGGATGGGGCCTGAAGACTCTCGCCTCAAGCAGGACTTAAACAAGCTGCTAGCGGCGGCCGAGTTTTCCGCGGATGCTACCTTGCATGCGGCAAAGTTTTCTGCAAGGGGCATGGCTTCCACTGTCTCTTCTCGGCGCCTCCTGTGGCTTCGACATTGGCAGGCGGACGCCAAGTCGAAGTGGCGCCTGTCGTCTGCCCCTTTCCAGGGCACGAAACTGTTTGGGGAGGTGTTGGAATCCGTCCTTGTGGAAGACAAGGATAAGAGGAAGATCCTTCCCAGATCCTCTAGAAGGCAAGATCGCAGTAACACACCGTATCGACGTCGGCAGCCCTTTCGATGGGACCCTGCCTCCGGAACCACCCAGGCCTCCCGACCCTACTCACAAGGTCAATATGGGCAGTCCTACTCGTACCGGGGTGATAGGACCTACTTTCAAGGCAGGGGCAGGGGATATCAGCAGGCGAGACGCCCCTTTCGGGGTTTCAATCAACGAGGTTTCCGTGGAGCCAAGTGACTCCATAGGGCAGGTCCCTTTGGGGGGAAAACTCCAAAGGTTTTGTACCGCCTGGAGGACCACATCCTCCGACGCCTGGATCCTGGACACGGTAAGCCGGGGCCTACGCCTGGAGTTCCTTTGTATTCCGCCTACCCATTTTGTATCATGTCCAGTACCCAAGGACATTATCAATCGGACATTACTAGAGCAAGAGATTGCGCATCTCCTAGAGATTCAAGCCATCGAGAGGGTGCCAGCCCAGATGGAGGGCATGGGGTACTACTCCAGGGTCTTCATAGTACCCAAGTCATCAGGAGGTTGCAGGCTCATCTTGAATCTGAAAAATCTAAACAAGTACGTGTTATACCGCAGATTCAAGATGGCCTCCCTCCGCACGATCCTGGCATCCATCCGGCCCAGAGATCTCATGTCATCCATCGACCTGAAGGAGGCGTATTTACACATTCCCATCCACCCAGAGCACCGGAAATACCTCCGATTTTATGTCCAAGGGAGGCACTATCAGTACCGGGCGATGCCCTTTGGCCTCTCTTCCGCACCGCGCACCTTTACCAAGATCCTGGATTCGTTAATCGCCGCCTTACGGTCCCGATCAATAAGACTTTTAGCGTACTTGGACGACATCCTCGTATTGTCCAGGGATCGGGCGACCGCGCAGCAGGATCTGCGGGACACGGTAGCGCTGTTGCAGGAGCATGGCTTTACGATAAACAACGAAAAAAGTCATTTTTCGCCCACCACAATTATAACCCATCTTGGCTCGGTTATCGACACCACCTCCATGAGAGTTTACCTGTCTCCGGAGAGAAAGCGCAACGTCCAGGGCTTAGTCACCAAATTACAACATCAGAGGATGGTGCCGCTGGCCTTCCTTTCCAAGGTCCTAGGGACTCTAGTGTCGTGCGTGGACATCGTTCCCTGGGCACGGTATCACTTTCGCACGCTACAATGGACTTTACTTCCTTACCAAAAACGCCGTGTCAGTCACACACGCAGGTCAATTACGGTGCAACGAGGCCTGCGAGACTCCCTAAGATGGTGGAAGTCCCGGGCGATACATCAAGGGTCCCCCTTTGGTCACCTACAACACATCATTGTGACTACGGATGCCAGCCTCCTGGGTTGGGGAGCCCATGTGGACCATCATGTGACCCAAGGAGTGTGGCTGCCTCAGGACTTGGTTCCTGTGAATATCAATTTCTTGGAGCTAAAAGCGGTGCGCCTGGCCTTGTCGACATTCGCAACGCTCCTCCACGAGAAGCATGTGTTGGTCCGCACGGACAATGTTGCAACCAGGGCGCATCTCAACCACCAGGGAGGGACCAGATCCCTCAGGTTGATGGAGGAAACACAACTCCTTTTCGACTGGGCGGAGATCCATCTTGCGTCTCTTCACGCGGAGCACATTGCGGGGGAAGCCAATGTTCAAGCGGATTGGCTCAGTCGACAAGCAGTGGATCCCGCGGAGTGGAGTCTGACCCCACACCTGTTCCAGCAAGTGACCAAACGGTTTGGCAACCCACAGGTAGACTTATTTGCGACTTCCCGCAATGCCCAGCTCCCGAGGTTTTATTCCAGATTTCCCACACCGGGAGCCGAGGGGACCAATGCCCTGTACCTTCCGTGGCCAAAGGAATTGCTTTATGCCTTTCCACCAATACCACTTCTTCCAAGGGTCATCGAGAAGATCCTAGTGGAACGGGCGGAGATCATACTGATAGCACCACACTGGCCACGCCGGGCTTGGTTCGCAGACCTGATGGGGCTCTCGATAGTCCAGCCCTGGAGGATCCCAGACAACCTAATCACCCTCACTCAGGGAGCGATTGTCCATCCAGAGCCGCAGTGGTTCCACCTGACCGCTTGGCGCTTGAGGGGGACAGATTAAGAACCTGGAACATTCCTGAGAATGTCATCGCTACGATCCAGTCGGCCAGGAGGCCTTCAACGACTAGGATATACCAGGCTACGTGGGCCGCATTCACCGCCTTTTGCGAGGTCAAACATCAACGGCCACAGGATGCTAATTTAGTCTTGGTGTTGGAGTTTTTACAATCCGGTCTGGAGAAGGGATTGGCCCCCAACACATTAAGGAGACAGGTAGCGGCTTTGGCAACGATCATTCGATCTGAGGATGGGGGATTATTGTCCCACCATTCGTTGATTAGAGACTTTTTAAAAGGGGCTACCAATAGGCATCCCCCACCGATACGACGGTTTCCTACTTGGGATCTTACGACGGTGTTGCAAGCGCTCACAGCTCCTCCGTTTGAGCCGCTGAGAACTGTGTCTTTGAGGATGTTATCTCTTAAAACAGCATTCTTAGTGGCCATTACATCAGCAAGGCGGGTGTCGGAGCTGTCGGCCTTGTCTGTAAGGCCTGACCTTTGTACATTTCAACCTAATAGGGTGACCCTACGTTTGGACCCAACGTTCATACCTAAAGTCAACACCCACTTTCACCGGACACAGGAACTTGTCTTGCCGGATTTCTGCGTGCATGGATCACATCCATTGGAACTTAAGTGGCATAAGGTGGACGTGCGCAGAGCTCTTAAACTCTATATTAGGCGCACGGCCTCTTTTCGCAAGTCAGAGGCCTTGTTTGTATCCTTCGGCCAACATCGACTGGGTCTCAAGGTGTCATCCCAGACAATTAGTCAATGGTTGAAGCTTTGTATAGCAGAAGCGTACAAAGCATGTTCCCAGCCATTACCCAGTGGAATCACGGCTCATTCGACTCGTAGTGCCGCTACTTCAGCGGCATGGGCCACACATGCATCGATAGAGGACATCTGTAGGGCGGCCACGTGGGCCACCCCTACCACCTTTATACGGCACTATAAATTGGACACGTTTGCTTCAGCCGAGGCGGCTTTCGGGAGGAGAGTGTTGCAACGAGTGTGTGACACTACAGGGTCATGATTCAATGATATCCCTCCCTTGAACAGTGGAACTTGGGTATATCCCATGCTGGACTCTCCTTCCAGAGACATGGGAGAAGAACCGTTGTACTCACCTGAACGGTCTTCTCCAGGTCCTGGAAGGAGAGTCCATACCCTCCCATTGAACCATGGACAGTTGTTGCGTTCAGTTACTGTTTGTTGTTCTTGTTAAATAAATTCTGTTTATTCATGAGATTCGTTTTTTTTTAAACTGAGGTACTGGGGCAGCAAGGGGGCGGTACCTAATTAATATGTTAATTATATTAATTTAAAACTCAGTTCCTACCAATAAGATTGAGCTAAATCCCATGCTGGACTCTCCTTCCAGGACCTGGAGAAGACCGTTCAGGTGAGTACAACGGTTCTTTTAGCCCCTCCCTCCTCCACTCTATAATTAACATAAATGGAAGAATACTTGCTCCACCCATGAAAAATTCAGTACCCCCTTTGAAGAAAAAAAGAAATCAAAAGCTATAAAAATAAGAAAGGCTAAAAAACACAAATGTTTGGAACAGCAGTGGGGTTTTGTTGTTGTTGTTGAAAGAATAGATATAAAGGCTATTGTATGCAATTTTTTTTTTCAATGGTTACTTCAACTGTCACAACTATTCTCTTGTATGTTTTTCTATTACAGGCTTTTCCTGATTGGTTGTTTATCATTTATTACTGTTAGCAACCAGTTCATTGATTTACTTGCACTAATGAAAGAAGTGATACTGATACACACTGCTTCTAAGGTATCTTATCAGCGAGCCAAAGGATGCAAGGAAGAATAGCCCAGGCATTTTACTTGATATTCCCATCTTACCCATTTCAATTTAACCCTGCTCTTATGCTTGGGTCTATATGACCCAAAATGAAATTTGAGACCCTGTAGATTATTTGTCATACGGATCTGAAACTTGTGATTAGTAATTGACTTTTCCTCATTTGAGTGTGGTTTTTTTTTCATTTTGTTTACTTTTTCCTACACATTACACCCAAAACAATACAGTAAATGTGAACACAATGAAAAATGAAAAAGTTTCAGAAGGCATTCTGAAGACACAGAATAAAAACAGTAACAGATCTATCTTCCTCTATCCCAAATAATCCATGTCAGTGTATTTTTTATCCTTACACAGATTTTAAATAAAATCTAACTGCACAATGAATAGAGGATAGGAGTGAAGATAGAGTACTCAAATAAACTTATAGAAGGAATGATTCAGTGTTTATTTTAAAAGACAGCTTGATTTTTTGTTAAATTATGGAGAAGATTCCTATCTGTCATGTCAAATATTGGGGAACAGAAACCTGGTACAGTAGTACTCGTGATACGAGCCCCTCGTCTTACAAATTTTTCGAGATACGACCCCGGGGGTCGAGATTTTTGTGCCTTTTCTTACGAATTTTTTTCACCTTACGAACCTGCCGCCGCAGGTTGGCAAAAGTTCGGGTTCGGCGTTCGGGTTCAGCCAATTAGTGCCACCGCCCGGCTGTCACCTTTTGAAACAGCCAGGGGGCTTCTCGGCATTCTCCCGAATGCTGAACCCGGAAGTTCGGCAAAAGTTTGGGTTTCGCGTTCGGGTTCAGGAGGCCGCCGAGAAGCGCCACCGCCTAGCTGTCACCTTTGCAGAAGAGCCACGGAGCTGTCGGCCGGTCGGGAGGCTCAAACAGAGATGGGGAATCCCAATAGAGAATTCCATGGGCGGAGCTTTGACGTCATGGAGACGTCCTTCCTGCCCAGTCAAAATGTTGACTCCAGGAAGTGCTTGGAAAGCGCCCGACTGGTGATGAAATACGAAATGTAGCATAGTGATATCGTTTGCTGTATTGTATTGACAATAATAATAATAATAATAATAATAATAATAATAATAATAATTTATTAGATTTGTATGCCGCTCCTCTCCGAAGACTCGGAGACTCTAAATGATAGAGTCAACAATTCCTCTATAAAACTGTATCAACAGCTCATGGGGCAATCTAAACTTCCCGAGTCGATGCAGGAATCAACATTCTTTGTTGTGCCTTTTTAATGATGTCAAATTTCAAGTCCTGAGAGATTATAAACACCCAAAATCTGAAGGACTCAACTGCTGATACTGTGTTGTTGAATATAGTAAGAGGTGATAGAATAGGCTCCTCTTAAAATCTACTCTATTTCTGTACATGTGAGCATAATCTAAGATGGGGAAGAACTATTGAGAAGCTCAGCTTGCTTTTCAAGCTAGTCAATTTTGTATTCCCAAATAGATTTGGCAATATAAATGTTCCTGATATGAGGATATCTATGAGGTGATATGATCACTTTTGAAATATGATGTTCAGAATGAAGGTTGTCTTTCTATTTTTCACATAAGCCATTGATGCTGAAAGACATAAAAGCTTTTGCTGGAGTTTGCAGTTGTGTCAAATGTTCTCATTAGAAATCCAAGGTGTGCAAAATGCTTTTCATTAATTAGATGTTGATGTTGGTGACTATATGTGCATTTCCTCCCACTTAGGACTGTACGACTGTAATGTGTTGTTTGTATCCTAATATTTTATTAATATTGATTGTTTCTTCATTGCTTATTTGACTCCTATGACAATCATTAAGTGTTGTACCACATGATTCTCAACAAATGTATCTTTTTTCTTTTATGTACACTGAGAGCATATGCACCAAGACAAATTCCTTGTATGTCCAATCACACTTGGCCAATAAAGAATTGTATTCTAGTCTATTCTATTTTTATATATGAGCATGTTTGTATATGTCTATTTGCACATATATTTTTCACTCCTGGAAATGGCATGATGGCATTGATATAAATTCTCATTCTATCCTTGTTCCTCTAGAAATGTTCTCACTGCTCAAATTGGTTTTCTTTAGAGAACTTTGGCTTGTCTCTCTGTGTCAGACACCCATTCAAAGACGTGGGAGTATTGTCCTAAGGGTGAATTCCAACATATGATCCAATTTGTTCCAAATAGAAATAAGCCACCATCTTTCTACCATCTAGACCCAAGCTTTAGAAGGATGTCATAGAAATCTCTATGAATCATGTGAAAAAATGTTTTATTTTAAGATAGCCTTGTAGCTAAACAGTGCTGTTACACAGTATTATGTGAAAAGAACTTACTGCTTCTAATGTAAGAAACAATTCACTGAGCAAGAAAGAAGACCCTTAGCTTTAAAATATGCACGTATAGTCACAAAATGTGCTCTAAGGTGAGTACCTAGACTAATAGTTGCAATCTGAGAGCAGATAAAAAGAGGTTGTAAATGGAACATCCCTTAATAATTTTTCTAACAGAAAATATTTCTCTGTCTGAAAACAGAAATTGAATTTCTACTTCTGATTGCTCTGACAAAGAAGATTTGGATCAAACCATTCATGTTTAGCAGCATTAGCAAGGAAGAGGATCAATATTGCCAAAAGTTAAACAAGCAGACTGTCCAATTTATATAATATTTCCACGGAGGAGCAATAACAATATAAATAATTATATACTGAATTTATTGTTCTTGGAAAGGTTTGCACAAATATAACTCAATGTTAGGGAACAGTTATTTCAAAAGTAAGAATTATTTTCAAAATAAAAGTGGAAAGGGGATAGAATTGGGCAAAGAGTGGACAAAATTAGAATAATTCAGAGGGATTTGTGTGTTTTGTTTGAAGCAGCTGAAATTCAAATTCAGTTAAAATTTCATAACTTATAAATTGAGAAGACACTGAAATAATCACCCATTTGTAGGCTTTCTCATCAAACTCTCTACATAAGGAAAAAGAGATGAAGTAAATAAGAAGTCATCACGAAAGTTAAAAAATTGTAATTATGTTTGCATTAATTTTCTTTCCCAGAGGCAGGAAATATTTTAAAAATCAGCAAGAGTTAGAAGGATGTTACTATTTTAATGTTTACTTGGTGATTACCATTTTCCAATTTTTAATTTTATTCTCTCTGCAATTTCTATATATTCCTTCTTATTGCCCATGCTGCTAATTGAGCATGCTACTTTTAAAAAAATGTATGAATTGTTATTTATAATACCTTAACTTATGTACTCATATCTTCTGGTACATGAAAGCTATGAAGACCTGGCTTGCCAGCAAGCCATGAATGTAACATCTTATCAGGGCCAAATTGTAACTGATTCTGTATCTGTATGTGTTTGTTTGGACAGTTCATTGGGTTTATTATGGTTTTATTGTTCTTTATTAACTAATATTTGATTTTGTTATATTGTATGTATTATTTACTATTGTAAGCCGCCCTGAGTCCCTTTGGAATTGGGCAACATAGAAGTCAAATTAATTAAATTAAATTAAATTACATGAAAGTTTAATACAATTGCCAAAATCCCACAAAAGGTAACTAACAAAAATGGAAGAAAAAGTTGTTGCTGCCATTGTTAGTAAAGTAGGTCAGAGGAGAACTGCCAAATAAATTAGTTACCTGGGAAAAAAATATATTTTCCAAAAAGTGAGGTTTGACTGAAAATTTTATCTAATCCTTCCCATTTTTTGTAATTATGGAAATGTTATACGGTTTGAAAGAAACCTGCTTATCGTATTCTGCAACTAATATTTAAATAACTGATGTAAATGTGTGGGTGCCTTGAATTCCCTTTATGCAGAATAAACTCATAATTTTAGCTTTAATTAAATGTAGAATATTTGCCCAGTGTTTGCACATGAAACATTAATGACAAGCGTGTGACATAGCAGCATGCATGTTTATTTTTAACAAATGCAATTCACAGAGTTGGTGCTTGTGTTGACATCACATTTTTCTCTCCTGCTGTTCCACCCCATCCCCCCTTCACATTTTTTCCCCTTTAAAACCCGTTTCTTATTTCACAATCATTTTCCCCAAGAAGGTTTACAGGACAGAATAACAATTAAATCAACAATTGACTTATGATAGAATGACAAAATAAGATGACAGTGGACAAGGTATCACATACAAAACCAGCATGGCTGCAGTTTTTAAGAATGACACAGAGAGAGCACATTTTAATTTTTGCAACGTATTAATCATGATTGTGATTTTTGGAAATGTAGAAAATAAATTCAACCCCTAAATATAATTGATATGATAGACATGCAGCCCTACTTCATGTTTACGAATTCCTGATTTTACATTAATGATACATCAGCAGACATGCAATATTTTTGTTTTATTATTTTAAAATTACAGAAAAATTAGGCAGTAACTTGTGCCTCTTATATGTCTTTATTTTTTTAAAAATTGTGTATTATTAGCATTTTATTTTATCCCATTAGATTATTTTTACAATACAGTTTATGAACTATGATCACACATACAATAAACAATGTTTTGAAGTAAAGCTAATATTTTATTAAATAAAGATAAATATTAATAAAACTGTTTTTATTACAAAAATAAAATCTTAATTTTTTTTAACAGAAAAAAAAATCTACCTCTCATATAAACAAACTGGCTACCTGCCTACCTATGTTTATTATTTTTAACACAAATAAGAAGTTATTAGCTAAGTGAATAAAAGTTGATACTTCTGTACCAAAGGACTTTTTGAAGCATTTTGATAGTAGCCCTTTTGTTTCCCATTTTTCTTCTAGTTTCTGATTACATGAAAAAGTTACCTCTGTGCCCAATTTTGTATTTGTTTGTTTGTTTTACCAGAAACAGTGAAACAAGTTTTAAAGAATTTCATTGTTAAGAAGCTTTCTAATAGAACTTAATACTATCAAAAATTGTATGAAATCAGAAAACTAAAACGAACTTTTTTTCCCAAAATTGCGAAACAGATTTTGCTTATATTTATTAGTCCTTATTCAAATCCAAGTTGAGTAAAAGTAAGTTATGCTCACATAGAATATCATTTGTAATAACTTTATTTTCATTTTGCATGTACACTAATCAGCATACATTAAAATGAAATTTCTTTTCATATGGCTCTCAAGGGGTCATCACATCCAATATACAGTGTTCCCTCGATTTTCGCGGGTTCGAACTTCGCGAAAAGGCTATACTACAGTTTTTCAAAAATATTAATTAAAAAATACTTTGCGGGGTTTTTCCCTATACCACGGTTTTTCCCACCCGATGACATCATATGTCATCGCTGAACTTTCGTCTGCCTTTAATAAATATTTTTTAAAATAAACTTTAATAAATAAACATGACTAATAATCTAAATGGTTGCTAAGGAAATGGAAAATTGCAATTTAGGGGTTTAAAGTGTTAAGGGAAGGTTTGTGATATGGTTCATAACCAAAAATAATGTATTTACTTCCGCATCTCTACTTCGCGGAAATTCGACTTTTGCAGGCGGTCTCGGAACGCATCCCCGGCGAAAAGCGAGGGAACACTGTACATTACATAAAAATGAACAAGCAAACAAACAAACAAACAAACAAACAAACAAAGAAATACAAAATTATGTATATCCACATATGATACAAGGAAACAACACAGTCTAGTTTGCATGTATTTGTACATGGTGAGAAAAAATGAATATTGTGAGTTTTCCAGACGGAGGGTATATAGAACAAAACTATTACAGAATCTGGTAGTTCTGTATTAAATGCTTTGAAACCTCCTCCAAGAGCAGAGCAACAGAAACAGACCATAAAATGAGTATGTGGGGTCTCTAACAATGCTTTGAGCTCTAAACACATCTTAATGTTGATATATCTTCCTCTTTTTAAAAACCTTCTATTTTCTATTTTCACAAAAATGGTATTTGCAAAGCCTTTCTTAAAAAAAAATCATAATGCTTTTTGTATTCTCGCATAATCAAATGGCTCTCCGAATAATGTAATGCATTGAAATTACTTGCCAGTACACAGTGGGAGAGCATCTTCACAAAAACTGCTCATTCATTTTCCTCTAATTTAAATATTTGTTATATAATTTGCTAATAAAAAATGAATCGCTAAACTCTTAAAAAAACCAAATGAGGTCAGCATTATAATTTTTTTTAAAAAAGGAATATAATCAATCAATCAATACCACAATTCCAAATAAAATCTCCTTTTAAAAATTGTAGCCTTTTAGAAATGTCCTCATGGCTACCAGATGAATTATGAATTTATTTATTTTAAAGAATTATTTACAGAATTTTTAGAGACAGAGCTGAATACAAATTCACAAGTTCTTCAATAATGTTCTACTTGTCTCATTTTTGTTATGATTGCATAACATAATCTTATCCATATTATTTTCAGGCTAATATATTGACAGTTGGGGAGTGAAAATAATGAATATCTCATGATGGAAATAGTTTGCCTAAATTTTTGAAGAGAAGGGAAAGGTGGGGGGGGGGGGTCTAGTGACAACAAACCTTAGGTCTGATGTTCCCAGCATAATCCTCTAATTTTCAGGCATCTCCCTTTTCCTTCAGCAGTCCCCTAAGTCCACACATCATATTCTTGTACAGTATAACATTCATGGGCTCCAGAAGACTGCCCATTACAAGAGGAAATATCAACTAAGCAGATGTTTTCAACTTGCCCCTTCACAAATTCACGAGCAAGCAGATGGAGGGGTGGGGATCTAAGAATTAGAGGTGGGAATTACAGGCACTAAGACTACATATATTTTTTTCCAGGCAGTAGCACCTACTTTACATTTTCAACAAAAGACTTACTGACCACTAGTCACAAAGATTGAACCTCTCTATCAGAACCTCCTGGGGTTTCTTATACTCTTGTTAAAAAGCATCCATCCCTTATCCCAAAACTGGCCTGGTATTCTCTAAGTCAATCAAGCTTAAGTGCTGGACAACACTCAAAATGGGAGAATATCAATTATTTCTCATAGACCAATGAGAGACCACAAGCTTTCAAGAGCCCTTGAAATTAATTTCTTCACTGGTATTACTTTATATTGGGAATAAATATGGTGTTTTGTTATAACCACTTAAGTTCGGATTTAGGAGTAATGTCCTGAAATGAAAGAATGGGAATCATATTTCTAATGCCTCTAATGTTTTCTTCCTACAGTGCCTTAAAAATGTGAGCTTTCTCTTCCTTCATTTCTTGAATGCTATCTGGCAATGTCACTTCCCTTAGATTTTGTTTCTACATAAATAGTCTCATCCAGTTTGGTAAATGATTCACTTTCACTCTTCATTAATCTGATTCATGAAATAAATGATGCCCTTAAAAATAATAAATTATTTTTACCTTTGTATGACTTTCAGAATGTACATATTGCATGTAACTCACCACTTCTTGGTTGCTAAATATTTATTAGCAAGCAAAACAGTGAAAATGAGTTTGTGTGTGAATGTGTATGTATGCATGTGTGTGTGTATATATATATCCAACATGACATCAGAGATGGAATCCTTTATTAAATTCATAGTTCGAAGTGAATCAGGGTTTTTGTTTTCACTGTATCACTTTAAAGCTTAATATCCTGCCATTCCTTATAAATTCATTATTTTCAGCATATTTTTCCTCTCCACAAATGTGTTTCATTTTAATGGGGCTGAAAATGCTTTAGCAATGCTGTAGCCCCAATGAGCTGAGAGAATGCATATAAATAGGCTGTGGACTTTTTTTTTTTTTTTAAGATTTCCAATGTCCATGTCAGCTAATATTCTTAGTCACTGACAGGCATTCAGCAAAATGCTGCTAGACAGACACCCCTTCAGCTACTGCTCAGCCTATTTCATTAAGCAGTCTTCAAAAGAAACCCTACCAAAAAAGGAAACTAATAAAAATGTACAGTATTTATATTTCATGTATTACCTAGGTTTCGGTTTCTTTGACGTCTTAATAGTATCTGCAACTCCAAATAGAAATCATTTTTGACAGTCTTCAGCTAAATGTGAGATAGGTTAATTATTCATATCCTTTTTTATTGTTTTTATGAGCAAAACTATGTCATGCCATACATGCAGGAGAGATGGAAATAGGCAGGATCATTTAAAATCTGACCATGATCTTCTCTCTTCCAATTAATGAACATTAATATAAGAACAGCAGAGAACTGTGGTACTTCAAAGTCTTATTGTCGCTTGCCTGTTTCAAGCAGACACAGCTTTGAATAGCTGGAAAGACATGTTCTTGTCTTGAAGTATGAAGCATTTGGACCAATTTCCATAAATCACAGAGACATAGAATAGTGCCTTGCCAGGAATTGTTCCATTTCAAACACAGGTGATGGGATTATATGTAAAATGTTTTGAAACCTTTTCCGCTAAAAAAGAAACCCAACAGAGACAGACGGCAAGTCCAGAAAAAGCTTCAATCCAGAGATATTTATTTTTCCTGGGGTTACTTCAATCATCCCGCCCCTTGCAGGCTGAATCACAGAAATGAGGCAAATATAACCATGATTAGAGACTTTCCAAGGCAAAATTTGTTCCCCAAATTTGAGATTGCCAAATTCTTTGTAGGAAGAACAATGGCATGTTAAAAAAATTTTGGTCACATTTGCATCTCTTCAGATGTTTGCCCCAATTATATAAAAATAAAAAGAAGCATTTTCATTTTTTAAAAAAAATCTATTTGGTGCATTAGGGTTTTTTTTTACCAATGAGAGTAACAATTCCTAGGCAAATAGATATTAGAGTAAAATTTAATTCTGTGGAAAAATATGTAGACATTATTTTGATTGTGAATGTAGAAAAATATAAATAGAGATTATGTTTAATCAATATGTTTATTTATTAAAAGAATAGCCTGAATTCAGTTGAACATGATTTCTGTTCCAGAAAAATGAAGGTTTTTCTTCCTTGATTGCACAAAATGAACATTTCCAAATAAATCCTTGTTATAGGCAAAAATTAGCAATGAACAGAGAGCATGGTCCATTATGAGTAGTAGTAAAACAGAAATTGAGATATTTGCTATCCTTATGGAAGAATTAACACTATTTGTTTGCTCCTTCTGATACATCAAATATTGTATGCCATTTTTACTCCCATTTTACTGGATTTTTTTTCTCACACAAGTTTGTCTTTTAAAGATGTGATTAGTACTAATATACCTTTCTTTACAACCATAAAACCCTGATTTCCATAGCAATTATCACCCCACAATATACTCTCCAAAAAAAAATACACATTTATTCTGTTCAAAGATGCTTGAATGAGTTGATCTGAAGCAACTTTATGACATGGATTATGAAATCCTTGCTACACTGTGGCCCTGGGCATATTTAATAGAAAAAATACAAAGGATGGTAATGGAAACAAAGCTGAGGGGATCATTTTGGTGAATCACTGCAGTATGTGACTGGGTATGCAGACCTTTGGGTATCAATGCAGACAAATTAGATAAAAATGCTAATTTTATAAAAGACTGACAACATGAATGTAGTTTGTTGGGTACATATCCATCAACTTAGGTTTTTATGAAACAGAAAAAGAACATTTTCTTTGCTTTATTTTGCATTTATGGGTAAATGACAATGCCATTTCCATTTATCATTTTGCATCACTTTGACATTTGTTATCCATAAAGACTGCATTATAAAATTGAATGATTTTTTTTCTTTGCCTTCAGTTAATGTTAGATAAAGATTCATAGAAGCTACTGAATACATTTTGATGACATAAAGCTTAAGGAAATTAATCTATAGTGAAGACACTAAACTTAAGGAAATTAAAACGCTTCCTTTGTAATAGCACTATCCCTGGTCCCTACATTCCTTCCTCATGAGACTCATATTTTTATTAGAAACATAGAAGTCTGACGGCAGAAAAAGACCTCATGGTCCATCTAGTCTGCCCTTATACTATTTTCTGTATTTTCTCTTAGGATGGATATATGTTTATCCCAGGCATGTTTAAATTCAGTTACTGTGGATTTATCTACCACGTCTGCTGGAAGTTTGTTCCAAGGATCTACTACTCTTTCAGTAAAATAATATTTTCTCATGTTGCTTTTGATCTTTCCCCCAACTAACTTCAGATTGTGTCCCCTTGTTCTAGTGTTCACTTTCCTATTAAAAACACTTCCCTCCTGAACCTTATTTAACCCTTTAATATATTTAAATGTTTCGATCATGTCCCCCCTTTTCCTTCTGTCCTCCAGACTATACAGATTGAGTTCATGAAGTCTTTCCTGATACGTTTTATGCTTAAGACCTTCCACCATTCTTGTAGCCCGTCTTTGGACCCGTTCAATTTTGTCAATATCTTTTTGTAGGTGAGGTCTCCAGAACTGAACACAGTATTCCAAATAGGGTCTCACCAGCGCTTTATACAGCGGGATCACAATCTCCCTCTTCCTGCTTGTTATACCTCTAGCTATGCAGCCAAGCATCCTACTTGCTTTCCCTACCACCTGGTAGGGAAAGCAAGTAGATAAATTTCAACTACCTTAGGAAAAGTAGTTGAAATTTATTTTTTTGAGATTATGTTATTTTTCATTTATGCCAAACATGTGGGGAGACCATCTTTACATTTGATAAATATATTTATTTAAATAATTATTGAAAGCAGATCCTAAAAGGATCATAGAAAAAGAACATCAAAAAGGCAAGTATACCTCACCTTACAGGAGTTTTCCAACATTGCTGTGCTCTACAGATGTGGAGGCAGCAAATTACACCACTCAGGTTTTTGAAATGTTTGTGGATAATCACAAGTTATCAGCCTCCTGCATGTTGGCACAAAGTTACCTTGGATAGCAGCTTTTCTAATGGTTTCAAAACTGCATGGGGGAGGGAGAGAGAAAATATTCTTTCTGATGCAGAAAATGTGTTGCAAATCCGGAGTGAAGACTGGCAATGCTGTACATCTAGCATGCTTCAATCTAAATATATATATATATATAATATTTTCAGCCTGATTTTCATTTGCTGGACTTTCATCTTTATTTTCTCCCATCTTTTTCTTGCCTTAATAATATATCTCCTATCCTTCCTTTCAGGTCTTGGATACTCTCCCCACCCCCCAATCTCCCATCCCTAACATTTGAGCAACTTTGATTTGGTATTATATAAAAAGATAAGTCTAACATCAAAATTCTTGCTCCAGGAAAAAAAAGTAGCATTTTTTCCCCCAAATCTTCTGTCACACCCGTATATTAGTGTGTAGTTCTGGCAGCAATGTCCACAACAACAGTGGAAAAAAGTGGTTTGCAGAATATTTTTTCCAGAGATTTTAAGAAAATTCCTAATAATTGCTTTTTCAATAATTGTCGATCTGCTAGCATGCTATAAAATAGAATTTGCTGATGAACCATAGAATTCAGGTGCTGAGTTTCTCTGTACGCAGTTCATATTGATGACAGGAACCATTTGGAATGGGAAAATTATTGAGTGATAGCCTGAAAGTTGTGCACTTAGTGGCAAGAACTGTTTGAGGGATGAAGTCAAATGCCCAATCAAGCAACCAGACAGTGTTGCCAAATACAGTGTAAAATAATGGAACCATCAAGCTTTGTTCCACTTTAGGCTTGGCTATATTTAATCATAGGAATCAATGAAAAAATGGGGTAAGCATGTGATCATTATGAGAGAAGATCTTACTTACTAATCACCTAGGTGTGCTACTTGCAAATATTATACCAAGTATATTTTCATTTACGGCCAGATTGACAATGGATGTTGAGAATTGATTCAAGAAATGATTAACAGATGCATAATTTGTAATAGGGTTGTACAAGAACAAGACATTATTACAGTTGTTAAGTCATTAAGGTGCTTTACTTGGGCTTTTTTCTTTGAAAAAGTTTCACTTCTCATCCAAGGAATGGCTGCAAAGTAAAAAAAAAAAAAAGCCAAAAAAAGTCAATTTGCCTTTTAGAGAAGCACCTTTGGGACAATCATGACATGAACAACTGAAAATCTCCATAGATACCTGAATTAAAGGTTTAATATATTTGGGGGCATTTCTACTAAAAAAGTTTTCAACATTGGCAAGCCTTTAGAAAAATGAAATGAAAGAAGGAAGAAGATCCAAGCAACCCATTATAGTTAAGGGTAACTTATATTGAAGAAGCTGGAACTGAAGTGGGCTGTTTGCAGAACCACTTTGGTATGTATATTTCTTCTCTCTAATCTCTGATATGTACCTGTGGTTTATGAATGTGCATAATTCCCATTTAGGAAGTCAGCTAAACTATGATTTGTGATTGCTAGTATCTCTAAGTATCCATGTAACTGGTGGGATTCAAAAATTTTTACTACCTGTTCTGTGGCCATGGCTTGGTGGGCATGGCGTGACGTGGCTTGGTGAGGGGAAAGATATTGTAAAATCTCCATTCCGTCCACATTCCAGGGGAAGGTTACTGCAAAATCCTCATTCCTTCCTGATCAGCTGGGACTCTGGAGGCAGATAGGGGAAGCATCCAGTGAAGGGCTACCAAAATTTTTACTACCACATTATGGGCATGGCTTATGCAGGACATCCTGCATTTTCTTTCAACATCTTTCAGTGCAAATTGGGTGCTCTGGGATGGAGTTCCATTTTCACTACCCCACTGCGTGCCCTGTCCGCCCCGTCTGGGCAGTGGCCCATGCCTGGAAGCACCAGTCAGAGGTTATATTTACCGGTTTTCTGAACTACTCAAAATTTCTGCTACTGATTCTCCAGAAGTGGTTAGAACCTGTTGAATACCACCTCAGACCCATGTGCTCCAAAGGTAGCCTTTAAAGTAGTATTTTTCCTTCATTTATTCCTCCCAAACTATAGTGTCAGTATTTTCACTAGTATTAGCAATAGCCATCTCTAATACAGAGTCTTTGACTGGATAATTTACTACTGTTCAAAATGAAGAAGGCACTAATTGAACAGAGAAATATTATGTACCACAATCAATTTGGAAGGCCATTCTTTAAGTCAGAAAACATATCAAGTTCACTTATTTTGTTTTTGAAAAAAAGTTTTTAGAAGTATGTCAACTTACATTGTATTTTTTGAAAGTATTTGAAACAATATTATTTTTTCCAAAAATGTTTTTAAAGCATGAGCATTACTGCCCATAAAATATTTGATTCTTTCACCACTTTTTTTTTGAAAAAATCTCTAGCTGCGAAGTAGATGGATTAATTCCTTATGCCCAATTTTTGACATACTGTACTACATCTCCCTTCCCTGTTACAGAACTCCCTCTATTCCTATTTCTGAAACCATCTTTTATAAAATCAAGGCTTCAGATAGCAGCTCTGCTGCTACATCACCAACTGAAAAAGAAAGAAAGAAAGAAAAAAAATTCCAATTTACTTTCCCTTTCAGATCAGCCTGGAGAATGAGCCTACATCAAATTGGTACGATCAAGGAAGATATCACTTGCAGCATACTCTCACAAGTTTCAAAATGACTCACACGGTTTAGAAAGCTGTATGTGCATTGGTAATGAAGAAGAAAACAGCAGGGATAGTAGAGATCAGCAATCCCAGCTTTCCCTTATAACTCATAATATTAAATTTCCAAACAAAAAGAGGTAAGCAGTAAAACGTGAACCACAATAGATATTTCAAGCATAATGGCAAATATAGTTTGAAAAAAAATAACTATCACTTGTAGAAATGCATCTTAAATTTATGGGATAATCAAGATTTTTTTTGCTAAAGCTCAAGTTGGCTAGCTATAATGTAACAATGTTTATGTATTTTTGCAATTTCCTACATGAGCCTTGCTGCTATGAAATCTCAGGAAAAAATCAGCAGGCTGTTTTGAAACGAACAAAAGCTATCAGATTTAATATATATTTTAATAGATGACTATATGTTAAGCAGAAAATGTTTATTCGGTTTGGAAAAGCATGCAGTATAGGAAAAGATGCTGTTCAAATATATTTGCTTATCAAATATTTTGTATAATATATCTTTGCAGTAAAAATTCTGGACTCCACATTATTAAAATGAATCTTTAGAGTTAGAGATTTTGGAGATTAATAAGAGGACTCCAGAGAACCAGGCTGTACATTCAGGATGCAAAATCCAGGATGCAAAAATTCAGAGTACCATTAAAAGAAGTGTTATCTGTTTGCTGCCATCTAATGGCTTTTTGGAATTCTGCAGCCAGTTGTAGTACTCTTAAAAGAGAAACACTCCTAATCTGGATTACTTACGATTTGCCCCAGATTTAAATTACTTTATAATTAGTTGACCTTAAAATCTACTTCCCTGGTGTTATTTTATTCTTGTACTTCTAGTGATTCATTCACAAAAGAGCCAAAGTGATTTTTTTCCAATGGAGATCAAGAGTTTACATGAGCTTGATTAAGTGCCGATTAAAAAATGGAGTCTGAATTTTAGGTTTCACTCTGTCTGGATGTATTTTTGTTGGCAACACTGGAAAAAAAACCCCTGGAATAACTACTTTCAAAACTGATGCAAACTGCATTGACATAAGTCAAAATGAGTATTGCTAACAGAGGGTGGATGTGCTTGGTTTTGTTGTCCACATATTGCTTGTAAAAAGCCATTTTCCCCTTGGAAGGCAGAAGGGAACACATAGAGCTCGTCTGTATTTTGTTCTCTTTCCTAGGAGACAGAACTGGGAAATTTGAATCTTCTTCTTCTTCTTCTTCTTCTTCTTCTTCTTCTTCTTCTTCTTCTTCTTCTTCTCCTCCTCCTCCTCCTCCTCCTCCTCCTCCTTTCTCCAGTTCTTTCACTGTTTACTAATTCCTATTTTTAAGGATTTCCCAAGCTAAATAATATTTAAAAGAAACAAAGTCCAGAGGTTGGTAGGAAGGTGACAGTAGGGAGGATAGAAATCAGCAGATGAATTTCCATCTTTTGAGAACAGAGATCACTCAATGAACTCATAAAAAAACATCTAACGATTCTATAGCTTCCAAGATTACAGCCTTTGTCAATCTCTCCCCTGATTGTTCACAGCACAGCTTTGGCTCTTTTTACTACAGCAGTTAAACCAGTAGCTTGCTTTTGACTTTAGAATCTATATGATTTAAAATGAATTCAAATAGATGAAAAACAATTATTAAGTAACATTCATGACTTGGGAGCCTTTAACTATCTGAAAACAGTTAGTGCATTTTTGTAATGGCTTGCTTTGCCTTTCTTTGAGCTTATTACGGCCAGTGAATTATCCATCTCTTCCGTGAGCTGTTTACAGCTATTTGTTCCCAACATTAAATTAAATGTAAGTTGTTTCTCTTTGGTGCTGCAATTTTCTCTGTCATTCTCTATTTCTCCAATCACCTTTCTACATTGTTCACTTTCTACCTAAGAGGTCTGTTTTATTACCTTTGAAAGGAGGCTGTATATTAAAGATGTGTTCTATTAAATAAGAAGATATTGTGCTGCTTTTCTAAATAAAAAGGAATTAAGATGAAGGGTTTTATTAACTCCAAATGCCTTCAAATATGCATTAGTACAGGAACAAAATATTATTTGTTTTTATTTTTAGATTGCTCACGAATCGCCTCCCCTCTCTTTTAATTTTGGTAAGTAAGCAAGCTTAGGTTTTATTTGATTTTTTTAAACAGGAAATCAGTGCAGTAGTACATAAATAAATAATTCACCAGAATTTATTAGCAGACTTTTTTTAAAAATGTGGGGGGAAAATCCCTATCATGCATGGCCAAAAATATTTTCTAATAAATGCAACCCATAAAATTTTGATGGTAAGCATATTTCCTGTTTTATCATTAAAACAATTCATGTTTGTCATTAAAATATCAATATTAAAGTCTGTTTCCCTTGAAGTGCAACCTATTTCCATGCATTGCTAAAAAGGCTGCTGGTCTCACTGGAATCAGTGAGATTTTCTTGTAAATCAACCAAGACAGGATTAGACTGAATGGCTCCTACAGCTATTAGTTATCAGTTGGGGAAAATGCACAAACTGCTTTCCTTTCCATCAGTAGCTGCAGATTGAAACTAAAGGAGAAAATCGTTTAGAAGGACTCCCTTCACATCCCTCACTCTCAGCAATGTTTGATGCTTGAAAGTGATATAAAGAAAAAAAAAAGCTAGCTGTCAGCTATTATCACGAAAGAAAGGTAAAATCCCCCCACATCAGTTCATGGAAAAGTTCAAAAACAATATATTGAGTGATGTATAGAGGTATTAACGCTTTAGTAATTCTCAAGACTGATTACAAAAATAAAAGGCAGCATCACCCTTTTTTTCCACCTTGGTCACAGCATTTAAATCAGAAGGATAGAGATCTCAGAAGAACATTTGCTATTCTTAATTATGCTGAAGTCCAGACCGCACATAGTTTTGCTAATCCTGCATGGATGAATTGATATTGAAATAAAATCAAAAGCTCGTGAAATTGCACAGGCTATGGGAAGAGACGATGGCTAAAGAAAAAGAAAGAAAAAAAGGAATCTTTGTGCATTTTCTGCATTGATTGCTCTTTTCTTAACAGTATTGCTGAAGGATTAAAACAAAAACAAAATCTGTACCGTATATATTTTACTAAAGCACTTTATTTTTCGCTTTGAGTCTTCATTTACTAATACGGCATGGGGCAGTGTTTTTAAGGGTCAGCAAAATTTCTTGGCTTTCCAAGGTATTACAGATCACCTGGTGACATAATATTACTGGGGGGGGGGGAGAGAACCAGAGCATCATTATTGGCTTCATTTTTCATAGGGGAAGGCAGCTTGAAGGTGAAAATGAGAGCAGTTTTCCTTACAAAGCCATCACGTTCCTGTAGCTATCCTTAAAGTCCATAAAGAAACCAATGGGGAAAAAAATGGTTCGAAATTCTTCAACCTTCTTCAGCTCATAACATTTTAAAGAAAACAAAATTTACCCACACGTAATTCACTGAAATTCAGGCATTTTGCCACTGTAAATTCAGGATATTAGAGTGTCCCAGATGAGTTTCTCTTGTTAGGTAACCACACACACACACACACACACACACAAACACACTGTTATACATTCATTGTTATACATTCTGGGTCATCCCAATCCATTGGGCATCAATAACTAGTTTAAATTAATATAATTGATGTTCCTCTGGCATTTTCAGAACCTGTTTCTTTTTTAATGTGGAAGTTGACAAGCAATTTTATTATCCACTTAAAAGACGTACCTCCAGATATATGGGACTACAATTCCTAGAATTCCCAAATTATAAATTTAAAAGAAATCTAAAATCAATGAAAATATGTCTTATATTTAAGATTTTTTTAAAAATCTTACATTTAAGAATATTTAAGAACCCCAAGATTATTTTTCAAACAAACTATTATGTCATTGATTTCTTTATTAGAAATTAACACAGTACTTGGCACACCATTTCATCCTACTATTTCTATGTTTTCGCCACCTCTCCCTGCATTTCCCTCCCAAAATAGAGGCAAATACTACATAAACAAACTCACACACGCCAAATGAGCAGACAAATGACAGCGACATTGGCTGATGAGAGAAAAATGTCAAAAATCCACAATTAGGCAAAATAATGTAGCATATTTAGGATGCCATTGGTTTAATCACTTAGTGTTCATTTTTAACCTATTTCTAACATCTATATACATGCCTTTTTTCCTTCCAAAGGAAACGAGAGTGCCATAAAATAAGGCAAAAATGTATTTTGTAATAACAATTCTCACTGCGGCCAAAATAGCTGGAAGGACGGCAAAACCTTAGTAAATCGTTTTGTCTTCCAGAATGGAAGAAGTGAAACTGAATCTCAGGGATGCAGCCTGTCACAGGAGCAGCATTTATGCACACTGACAGTTCATGAATACCTGGAGCGCCAGACAGCAAAAAGGCCCCTGTGAAAGATCTCCATTCTCAGGCAAAATTATACTGAAAAATGCAGCCATTCAGGTGACCCGATCTCAAGCTGTTTAGGGTTGGTGAAAGCCCACATTTTAAACCGCTCTTGGAAATGAATAGGCAGTCACTTCGTACAAAGGGGTGGGGAACAGCCATGTAGGTCATGCCTGTAAGGATCCCGCTGTTGATGAATTATCCAAATTAATTTTTATGAGGCGGGTTTTAGAATTAAAGGCATACAGCTTTATTGTTTGAGATTATTCAATTCAGCTTGGTTAGTGTGTTAGAGAAAGAAAGCTAAAAACTGCCTAAAAATAAAATTGCCATTTTCTATTTAAAAAGGACGGGCATCTTTGATTGCGTACCTAAAATTAGAACATTTCCTCACAGTGACTGAAAGGACCGAGGACCAAGTTTGCTTGTTTATTTGTTTGTTTGCTTAATTATGTCACACATTTATTTGAAGAAAAAGGATTAAAAATAAAATAACATTTAAAAATGATTGCTGGCTTTTGCCACGTAGGCACAACAACAAACATTTCTTCTAGAAATACTACTTTGTGACTATATTTCTCAAATTCAGGAAATTCTCCTCACAAATAGGATTGCATTCTCCTCACTCCATACAGATGTGACCTTGGCTAATTTTAAAATACATGAATCACAAATCAAGCATAGATTATATGGTCAGCATCTTTTTTTTCTAGAGAGTGGGTGATTTTGATGTGAAATTATGAAAATAAACATAATTAAATTATAGAATGCATGCATGCACTCGCTCTCTCGTGTGCCTGCACGCACGCACACACAATCACACACAGAGAGCACAGACACAGTTGTACCTAGTTTAATTAAAGGAATTTGACTTAATTTTCTATCTTCACATTGCATCATTCCTTCAAAAGAAGGAATTAGGATCCTACAATACATAATAAACTTCTTTGCCTTTTTCCCTTTTAAAATTTTAATTTGCTTTTCAAATCTTCAGTTTATATCAGCCTCTCTTTTTCTTTTTTTCCCTTCTCTGCCCTACATTTGTTCATTAATTGATATAATCTGAATTAGGCAGATTGGCATACTATCTCCCCCCCACCCCGAAAATTATTCAAGTGAGGCTGTGGTGAAAAAAGAGGCTTTTCCAAACTAGGCCCTCCAGCTACATTGAACTATACATTCTGTCATCTCCTGGATGCCAAATTGCTAAGCAGGGGAAGACTGGGCTAGCATCTTAATGTATATCCCTTGATGTGCCTTGAGGTTCAGTATATCTTCTAAACTGTGCAGTGAAGTCTTTGGTTCTGTTTATCAAACGTGCTGGAAAATGTAACAGAAAATGAACGCCATCTCCTGATTAGAATTTTTTTGGCCTATACAGTACTGTTATGACTGTAATGCTTTAACTACCATTTAAACTGCACCTTTCTTTTCCCTTAGCAAAGCTGGATGTGGAAGGCGTTACCCTAATGAAAAAAAAAAGACAAATGGAAACAAACTGCATATTCTTTGCCTTATATAAGTTGCTTGTTCATTTCTATTTCTATTTATTATTCATCAAGGTGCTTAGATACTTAAAGCTGATTACAGAAGATGTAGCTAATGGTAAATGCATCAAGATTGGGAACTTGGCTCCAATTTGTCTCGGGAGAAAAGCTTTATCTTTCTTTCTCTCTGCCTGTATTCTCTTTGGAAATATTGTTCTACCTTGCTTCTATTCAGCAGGTTTTTTTTCATTCCCCCTCTTCACTTTTATCACCCAAAGCAAGACACAGTTTGCGTATTAAAGGTGCCCTAATAAAGAGCATTACACCTTTTAGCATGCCTTTTAAAAACCTCTCCCTTTTCAAACCTTAATTTCACAAATATCTAATTTTTCATCAGTCAGATCTTTGCTAAACTCCCCTTCCCTAATAGCTTCTCACAACCAATTGTTATCCTACCCACTCAAGAATATCTACAGCTTAAAAGTGCAGATAAATCCATCAACCATCAGCTTTTAATAGCTAAAAACAAGAATTAAAGAAGAAAGATAAAAAATTATAGAGGAAAGCATGGAAAACACAGTAAAACAGAAAAATCACAAAAATGAAAGAGCAGGAAGAAGTGAATATAAGCAGTTCTATAATCTATGTACATGACAGGAAACACCTCTGTCTTCAATCTTCTAAATAAAGCAATCTTAGTAGGCATAATTTGACAAAACCAGACAAGAGTTCAAACTGATCCAAGAAACTGGAACATATGGCATATTTTTATAAACGATTCCCAGTTCAGCAAAGGTATAATTTCAACTGCAATTTTGTAGACCAAAGATCTACCTCACTAAAAAGGAAAACAACAACAAAACTCCTTTGAGGACACAGGATGGAATTATTACTATAATATCAAAAACACAAATTTAGAAAAAATAAATAGTACAAATTTATTTATCCAACTGATTCTTTATTTTAAAACTGCTTTACTTTGCTTACAATTTAGCAAATTTTATTCCCCCACCCAAATATATTAAAAATCCTATGACTCACCTTACCATAAAAAAATTACACACAGGTAAATATTACAATTAGGAATTGGCAGAATTAGTTATGGTCCTTTCTACCTGCCTCCTGACTTAAAATGGAGAGCTCCAATAATAATTTTCTCATTGTTTTGCTTGCCTTTAGCTTGGTTATAGACAGTCATTATAACCAGAATATCAACAAACAGCATTACCGTTCTTCTAAAAATAAAAGGAATGATCATAATAAAATAAAACTGAAGATACTACTAATTACAAAATATGATATTAAATATAATTGCAATTTATACTTTAGGTTAAATAGTTAAGTCAGGTATCAACTATATAGCTGCATAAGAAATAACATGATCTATATAAATTTTTAAAGCTATCCTAACTTGTAATGAGCCTAATATTTACTTAGACTTACATGAATTTGATTTGGATAAATCAATAAAAGAAATAAAATAATTGCCAAAAATCGTGATGGCTCAAACCCATCAAAGCTGAGACTAGTCAGGACATTAAATAACCAAAGGAACCAAGATCGGAAAATGTGAACATAGGTAGAATTTAGAATTGCCAAGAATCAGATTGAATGGATATCATCATCATTGCAAGTATAATCCAAACAGCTAGAATGAGATGTTAACAAGTTCAAACATAGTGAAAATGGGGGTGGGGGTGGGGAGAGGAAGGAAGGAAGGCTATGCATATATTAAATCATGCTCAGTTAGATATTGCCCAAAAATACTTAGCTCAGACATGGAATTAGTGTCCCTAGTTCCTAGTAGCTAGCAAGAAGCTAAGCTATATCAACCTCTATCCTGCCAGGTTATTCTTTTATGAATAGAAAGTATCCATATCTTTTGAGTTTTCTGGAAAAGAACTGTGCAGGAACATGGGGTACAATGTTTCCACTTCCCAGTTTTACAAGATATAAAGTTGTTGCTCATTAATGATGTAATAAAACATTTTTACCAAAAGGGTGGAAAGAAGGCATTACAGGGGGTTAAATGTAAAAATATTCCAGTATTTTTAGGGATAATATTGTGCAGCTAATGAGCAGGTAGACATTTCTGAGTTCAGAACAGTAATATAAGGTGGCCCCTGGCTGAGATCCTTTTGCTGGGCAATATCTCTGCCCATTAGCTCTTTTATCCATTATAGTAAAATGCATGTCTTCATCACATTTGGAAATAGTATATGAAGAGCTAATGTAGTGTATATAGTGTATATCCATACTAAGTAGCTCAGAAAACCTGCTGGCATTCCTAACAATGCTTGGCTAAATTAATGAATAATCTCAACTATGTATCTTTTAGTTCAATGTAAGCTATATTGGATGTGCAAAATGCATTTTCTCATATCTTTGTCTACTTGTAGGCATTATTTTTTGTTTACAAAATAAGGTATTCTCTAAGCTTTTCATAATCCAAATGAAGCCAACAAAAGCCACCCCTGCCCCAACATATTTATCCATTGTATTATAAATGTGTAAATTTGGTACTTTTTGTTACTTAAATGTGTGAGTACACAGGACTATAAGAGTGACATTTTCTCTCTCTACCAAATCACATACTTAGAAAAGAATATATGGTGGGTTGCATTTTGTATTTCTAGACTTATAGGGAACAATTTCTTTTCACCCTACACTTGAGCGTTTACCCAATACTAATAGCATATATTTTACATTCACTTATTTCATCCTAAAAATAATTTGAAATTACAAATGTCATGGCTCTTAAATGCCAATACTTTTTTTTTCTTTTTTGTCCTTTTGACATTTTTCCGTATATAAATCAAGTTACACATGTCTGAGCAAGCTTTTATTCTTTTTGTTGATACATTTTTTTTCCTCCAAATTTAGGCTTTAAAGACCTTTGTATTGTGTTTGTCCATATCTGTCTAAATCATCAAATATTTCAGGTGCAATATATGTGTTATAAACTTATTTTTCTTAAAGTTATCTCTATAGGAAAATACAAATTTGTTTTTCTTCTTTCCTTTATCCCACATTAGGGATCTGACTATCAAATATTTTTTCACAATCATATTTCTCATGTTAAATTTAAGGATTTTGGTTTTTTTTCTTTTTCATTGAAATAACATTTATGGATGTTGTACCTTTTTCTGCCAAATACTGACAACTATTGTAACCAAAACCTATCTATTAAGTGTAAAAGATTTTTAATTTTTAAAAAAAAATTAAATGTGTTTATGGAGTGATGAGAATAAATTAGTAATCCATCATTAAAAGACATGTGATATATTGCTTTCTTTCTTTCTTTCCTGTGATGTCGCATTGATTGGTTTATGTCAGCAAAACAACAACAGCAATAGATCTCACAAGGATAGCTGAGAAAAACCAGGAATAGAAATAGGTGTCAAAATAAATAACTTTTTAACAGTCCCTATTTACACTGGAAATGTTGGCAATTCACTACTAACAGACCACCGTCCAATTAGTTCATGTTAAGGGCTCTTACTCTCCACCTCTGACTTCAGTTCATTGGGCTTTCATAAAAAAAATGCAGAGGCCTATAATCACTTACTTTCTTTTGCTTCTACTGTTTTCAGTGACATAAATCTCTTTACAGTGGAACATTACATGCATGTCAGTAGTGTCAATTGTGAATTCCCCCTCTCTCATTTTCTCTTTTCAGTTGAAAGCCATGGGATTTTCATGCAAATGCTGGAGCTCCCCAATCCCATCCCTTTCCTGGAGGCAAGTGAATGACATCTCTATATCTGAGAATGAAATGCAACTCCACTGAAAGCAGTGAAAAATTCTCCCCACGTACATGAAAGGCCTCCACATATTGTAAGTTTCAACTGTTTTCATTCGGTTTTTGTTTCATTTATGTGTCCGCGTATGTTCCCCAACTCGAGTGATTTGCCATTTGATTCAGCCGGGTTAATCTTTATGGGTCTAATCAGTGTCCTTTTGCACAGAAACATGATCTGTGCTTTTCCAAGCATTTGTATGGCAGGCAGCTACACAGCGGCACATACCATAATCCCTTCTCCCACAGTTAGAGCTACTAGAAAGGCTTAATCATATCCCAGAGGCAAAGATGAAACCGTATCTGCACAGCTACTGTTTGCTGTAGAGAGCTTTTGAAGTTACGCTTAAGATGTCTTTATTTCCCCCCCAGAAAGATCCTTCTCTCTTTCTTGAGATTCTTCATTCCGGGGTTGTTAGGATGATGGTTTTCTGCTCTCCTTCTCTCCTTCTCTCCCTCCCTCCCTCTCTCTTTCTCTCTCTCTCTCTCTTTCTCTATCTGTGTTTCATTCCAACTCTCTTCCATAAAGTATCAGGGAATAAGGAAAGGTTTCACTCTTCAAATTTTAGATCTTGGTAAGTGCATATTGTCACTGCTTTAATTGCTTGCATTTTTCCCCCTTCTGTTTATCTCTTTCTGGACAAAATGTATTTCTTCATATGCTGATGGTGGGAACAACGTCATAATTTATCTCTGCAGTTGTCCTCTCCAGGGTAGGAATTAGTACATATTATATTTTGTTTCTTCAGTTAATCCTGTTTCTCTATCATAGTGATTTTTTTCTTCAATATCTCCTACTACCTGCTACCACTTTCAGTAATATAAAGTTGAATTCTCATTGACCCCGTTTTTATATAATTTTATATAATTTTGAACTGTCAGGCACAAAATGTAGGGTACTTCCATAACATTGCTAGTGTCATTCACAAAATGATCTAAGCCTGACATTTTACATTCAGGTCTTTCTCTGCTGGAAAGACTTGTCATTTTTTTGTTGCTGTAATGGCAGGTGGAAGTGACCTTCAGAGGATGGAAGAAAAAGCCAGACTGGACAACTGTCATATAAAAGATATCTCAGTCCACAAAAGGAGGAGGGAAAATGAGAAACATTTCAGAAGAGACATTCTCTCTAGCTTTCCAGAGAGAGAAAAGAAAAGAGCCATTCTTTCAATCTTGCAAGATTCTGTTAGTGTTATTTTACATTTAAAAAGTTAGTACTTATTATGCTTCTTGTCTGCACTATTTTGAAGTGCTAATTGCTGCTCATGTTATCAGAGTTTATTTTATTTATTTTCTATCTCAAAATGTACATAACTGTTTATTTTGTAACCATAACCCTGAACAATGACACAAAACAGTGAAGACATAAAAATAAATAAATCAAATTACTGAGGGCGAGTTTAAAGAGCAGTGAAGGGTTCAAAGCAGGAATTCCTTCCATTGGAAAATGGAACTACAGCTAAGGAGAACAAGAAAATGGAAACCTAGCTTGATAGTGATTTCAGCTGCTCAATAGCTGAAAAAGAAATTAATCAGCTCAGTTTTCCAGTCCTGCAAGTATTAGGCAATGGTGGGTAAAAACTATTTTCAAACTGGTATAGAATCCCTATATAGAAGAATCCTTAATTAGTCTTTCATCTTAATACCATCTGCATGCCAATTGCAAACTAAATATAAATGGAAATAACATTTCTATAAATAATACAACATACTGTATATAACAAGCATTATATATAAGAAGCTTAAAAGCCGCTTCTTAACAATCCCAAATATTTTGCCTCCTCTCAAATCAGTGTAGAGATCCTCCATCCTGGACCATCAATTTTCCACCTTTACCTACTTCTATTATCCTTATCATTTCCATCTTGACACTTCCCATTCTTTCCTAATTGAATGGAAGGGCATAATAGTCCTGAAGAAGCAAAAAAAATGCCATCTTTTCTTCCATCTAATTATGCTTTTATTTCTTCTGTCATTTGTAATTAACCTATTTATTTATTTATTTATTTATTTATTTATTTATTTATTTATGTATGTATGTATGTATGTATGTATGTATGTATGTATGTATGTATTTATCTATCTATCTATCTATCTATCTATCTATCTATCTATCTATCTATCTATCTATCTATCTATTTATTTATTTATTAGATTTGTATGCCGCCCCTCTCCGTAGAAGAGAGAGTGGAAGGTCTTAAGCATAAAACTTATCAGGAAAGACTTCATGAACTCAATCTGTATAGTCTGGAGGACAGAAGGGAAAGAGCGGACATGATCAAAACATTTAAATATGTGAAAGGGTTAAAGCAGGTTTAGGAGGGAAGTGTTTTTAATAGGAAAGTGAACACAAGAACAAGGGGTCACAATCTGAAGTTAGTTGGGGAAAAGATCAGAAGCAACATGAGAAAATATTATTTTACTGAAAGAGTAGTAGATGCTTGGAACAAACTTCCAGCAGACATGCTTTGTAAATCCACAGTAACTGAATTTAAACATGCCTGGGATAAGCATATATCCATCTTAAGATAAAACACAGGAAATAGTATAAGGGCAGTCTAGATGGGCCATAAGGTCTTTTTCTGCTGTCAATTTTCTATGTTTCTATTTCTTCCTATAATTCATTAAAATAGATCATGGTATCATTCAAATCAGAATCAGAAAGAAATTAAAAGAAAAAGGAGAAATGTTTTATATTTCTCCATTACCAGTTTCTCAGCTGTCCAGTAAAAAGGGAAGAATATATAGAGAGTGGAGTTGAGGCCTCTCCAGGCCTCATAAGGCCTATACTGCATGGCCATGTGGTATTTTAATTGTAATATAATCATGAATGAATAGACAGAGGATGCTGATGTATCACAGATTTCCAGTCCAAATCTCCATTTGCTCATAATTAATATTCTTTCCTCTGTAGTACACAATCTACGGTGTATTTTTTTTTTACCTTGCTCTCTCAAAGAAATGAAAGCTTCCAATGTCAAGAATAATTACACAAGCTGAATCAGGAAAACTCCATGGGGCCTACTCGGATTCTGTATGGATTCCCAAAGGCTGAACGGAAGGTCTTCGAAGGAAAAACACAACGGGAACGTTATCCATCTGTTTTAAGGGTCTGGCAAATAGAGTGCTTAATGTCACTCTCCAAAATTGCGTTATCTGTCATGACCAGCTGGATACTGCAAATGATGCAAGTACAAAATAGCACTGCAATGGTTTTGCCCTGCTGCTGCTACTATCAATTTCAGCTTGTAGGCCCTGGCAGCAAAGCAAGCTCCATGGCTCCAGGTTTTAGAATGACCTGACAGGTTTTGTGGTGCAGAGTGTGTATGAATTATAGCTACCCAAAATCCACCTCACCCCCCCCCCTCCTAGAACACACACACCAGATGGATGAGAGCCATTGAAACCCATTAAGAATCATTTTGACAAAGAGTTTGGGTTGTTCTTCCCTGCCACAAGGAAAATGTCCTATTTCTTCAAGGGAGATAGAAAGAACTGCAGGTGGGAACTAAGGGAAAGTGTGCTTAGCCTACACAGAGTTTAGCTAGGAATTAAACTTCTGACATCTACACCTATTACCACCAAATTACCTTCATTTCCCATACACATCAGGGGAATTCTGTTAGAGCTCTGTGACTGACTTAACACTTTGATTCAACATTCAAGTTCACTTTCCAAATCTTTTTTGAAATGCCGAACTGAATTGCATGCCTCTGAATGAATGAGGAGACAGATAACACCTAAAAATTGGTTTATATATAAATGCCAGTTTGCTAAATCAGTTCAAGAGTCTGAAATGGTTTGATTCAGTTTCTAAGTCAGTATCAAGTTCAAACTGGATCTAATCAGTCTTCCACTACAAATTGAAAATTCAAGTCAAAGCAAGCTAGACTTTCAAATCAATTCAGAAATTCAGATCTGATTTGGGACAATTTTTCACATTTTAGTCTATTCCATTTCATATTTTAGCTGTAGGAATATTTTATGAAATCAAGTGACAATGATTTTTTTAAACAAATTCTAACATTAAGAAATAATGAGAAAATATGTAAAATGAAATATATCTACATAAAAATAGATATTTTACATTTGGAGAAGATGTATTTTTCTTCAGTGAGGCCAGTCAGATTGGATTAATATGGTTTTGACATATGACATAACAATAATTTTCTAGAAATTCAATTCAATTCAATTCAATTTATTAGATTTGTATGCCACCCCTCTCCGCAGACTCGGGGTGGCTCACAACAATAATAACACAATATAAAACAAATCTAATAATTAAAAGTCATTAAAAAAACCCTTATTAAAAAGAAAACAGACACACAAGCATACCATGCATAAACTGTATAGGCCCCGGGGAAATGTCTCAGTTCCCCCATGCCTGGCGGCAGAGGTGGGGTTTAAGAAGTTTACAAAAGACAAGGAGGGTGGGGGCAATTCTAATCTCTGGGGGGAGCTGGTTCCAAAGAGTCAGGGCTGCCACAGAGAAGGCTCTTCCCCTGGGTCCTGCCAGACAGCATTGTTTAGTCGATGGGACCCGGAGAAGGCCAATTCTGTGGGACCTAACCGGTCGCTGGGATTCGTGCAGCAGAAAGTGGTCTCGGAGATATTCTGGCATGCCTTTTAAGCAATTCAAATATATTCACTTCTAAAATAAAATTGTCATCTTGGGAAAGATCATTTCATAGGCTATAAAAGAAGAATGTTCTCTGCCTCATCCTTCCCAACTTTTGTTTATTTGTGCCTTCGAGTCAGTGTTGACTCCTGGCAACTGCCTGCAGTTTTTTTGACAAGTTCTTAAGTAGTAGTTTGTGTGTCCTATAAGCAACATGGTGAGCTGACCACTTGTTGATTTTTATAACAAGCAAGATAACTTTTGTAAGAGAAATCATCACTGGATGTTGCATCTGAGTCAACATAATCTTTCAGGAACAAATAAAGGATTGTTAAGATCACCTACTCAGTTCCAAACAGCCGTTCCTTGTGCGTAGACTGCAGAAACTGTCATTTGTATGATCAGTTTATGAATGGAGGGATTGAGAATCAAGCTCACACTCACACTCATAAAGCAGCCTTTATAGACATTATAGTCAACTGAGCTTTATATCTTAATCAATGTTTTCAATTTGGATTTGGATCTACTTATTTATTTATTTGGTATATTGGACAGACAAGATTTTATTGCATTAATCAGGTGAGTTTCTGCCTTCTTAAAACACAATGATATAAATTTAATTTGAAAAGTTCAAAATATATGATTTTTTTGTTGTTCATGCAACAAAGGGTGCTTAGGATTTTAGAACATTAATAAAAGATTAAGGGATTTGAAATTATTGTTTCAAATTATCAAAAAGATATTTTCTCATGGGAAAATGGAAATTGCTTTTTTTAAATTTTCTTTTCTTTTCTTTTTAAATAAGAAGACCTTGAAGCCTGGTCACTAAAGCCAAAGGATAAAGAAAATGGAGAAGACATCTTTGGTGAAAACTTCTGAATACCTTTCAGCCATGTGTTTGAACAGAATAGATCAAATGCTCGATAAAATTGACAGAGCACATTCTAATGAAGTTGTAAAGCAAAAAAGAGCTGCAACGGATGCCTATGAAATTAATTTGAAGGGGGATTTAAATGTAATACAAATGGATCTGATGGATGACTCATTCCATAAAGGAGATGAACATATATTAAACCAGGAAAGTGATTTGGGTTTTTTTTTCTTTTGGATATACAAAAGTATTATACTAAGATTTGAAAGGACTTTTCTTAGAAGTGACAAACAACAGGATAAATATTACTTATGAAAAACAAAACTGTTAAAAGTTCTGAAGGGTTCCTTTTGGACTTTTATTTTGAAGGAGTTAAATAATATTTTTTTAAAAAACTCAGAGAAGAGCTTGTTTGACCGAGGTTAAAAGAAGAAAATAGTTATAGCTGACAGAAATTGAAGTGGCATATGGACTTTGTTATCCTTATCTAAAAGTTGATCTATGTAGAGAAGAGAGATTATGTTTTATTTAGAGATTGTGGATAACCTAATAAAATGTTTTTACCTGCTTCAATGGAAGGGGGATTTTGTTTTGTTTTGTTTCTTCTCCCCATTTTTCTTTTTCTCTTTTTTCCCTATTTCACATCCCTTTTTAAACTTTTTCTTCATTTTTTCTCTTTGTATATATATTTTGTAATTTGTATTCACTTTTATTCTATTTATCATTTTTAATTTTTTTAAAAAACTGTTTTTTTTAAAGGTGGTTTGCCATTGCTCTTAGGACTGACAGAAACAGTAACTAGTTCAAAATAACTCAACTAGCTTTGTGCCTAAGTTCTTTCTATTTCTAATCTGATGCCTTAACAACTATACCAAACTAGTTCTCTTTTTATTACTTGCATCCATTTGGCCATTTTGACTGAATTTCAAAGCTGCTTATTTTAAGAATTGTATCATTAAGACTGATAACTGAGTTTGCTTCTTTTATTCAACCTTCCCAACCTCTGTATCATATTTTTACTTGATAAAATCATTGTTTTTATTCTTGGTAAATCAATCATGAGGTCTTTTGTCTCAAAGGTAGGCAAAAATATTTTGAACAAGCAAATAACAGTAATCTTGCTGACAACCTATGCTTGTGTGTGGTTAGAAAAGAATTTTACAAAAAAGCATATTGCTAGGGATGGATAAATTATTTCATTTCTTCCTACATTTTCCAAACTTTTTCAGTAACGTTTAAGAATTACTTTGTGAATCTCCATAACTTCTAATTGAGAAAAACAAACATAAGTCCTAACCAAATTATATAATTGTAGCTGTCTCCAATGAGATTCAATTGGATTGTTTCTCCTTACCATACTGAAAATGAATAATCCCTCAATAAAAAGAAATAGCAAGCTTCATTCACTATTGATAGAGCCATAGTAGCACAGTGGTTAGAATGCAATATGGCAGGCTGACTCTGTCTACTGCCAGGAGTTCAATCCTGACAGGGCTCAAGGTTGACTCCGCCTTCTAGCCTTCTGAGGTCAGTAAAATGAGGACCCAGGTTATTGGGGGCAATATGCTGACTTTTATAAACTGTCTAAGTGTTACTACTATTGTGTATGTCACTGAAAATACAGATTTTTAAAATCATACTGTAAAGTTTTATTTTATAATTGGCATTGAAAATCCCAAATTCCTTCCACTTTCTGTAGAAAGTGGCGAGTTTGCCAAATCCCTGACATCAAAATTCTTATTTATCTCTCTAAACTACAATTCAGATCTTTGTAAGTAGCTCAGTATTTGGATCTGGATTCTGCCTATGAATTTCTCACCCCAAAATTTCACTGCCTTTTATTTTCTTTCTAAAAGTGAATTAGGACACCTTCAAATTTCCATTCTTCAAAACTGTATTATTAAAGGAAGTATGTCAGTACTTTTTTACTTTGGCATTGACTTGTTCCGGGATGCCTTTTCCCCAACATCTAAGCCCAACCAACAGTTCACCATTCTGGCATTAATCAGAGGCAACTCTACTTACCTTTGAAGATCATCCAACATCACCTAATTGATGTTGCCTGCTAAGGCTTCTCTCTTTACATTGGCAGATAAATCTAGATTCATATCTACTTTGGAACATATATATCCATCTTCTTTGATCATTTTCTTATTTGAATTAGAACTAGACTTGAACTGAGATCAATATAATTTATTTAACTATATGGCAATTTGAAGCAAAAAGGTATAAAATAACTCAACATGCTGCCAACCTCAGCCCTTATTTTAACAACTGCAGAAGGATGGCTCCAACATATAACATGTGAAACAGTTATGTGAACCAGGGTTTCAGTTTATATTTTGAAAGATATTACAGGTCTGTTTCCAATCATCTAATTCTCTTGATCTTGCTTAAAAATTCTCACTGATTGAGATGTTATATACCAGTGCTGTTAACTTAATCAAATCTTATCTGTAAAGGATTTAAACATGCCGGTCTGCTGACATCAATTACTAAATAAAAGAGGAAAATGATCTGTTTATTGGGAGATACTCCATTTTGAAGTTGTTTTTTCTTTAAACTTGTCCCTTATTTTAGACATATCATTTTTTCAGAAATTACAAAGAAGAAATTCTTCACTGCATCTCTTTACATAAACATAATATAGCCTGTATATTCTCATTTATGAAGACCGTGACATTATTAATTGAAGTCTTGACAGCAGCTGATATTCTTCTCTGACCAAATATGTAAGATAGAAATGTTAAATAAATGGGGACCTTGTAACAAAATATTGTGTAGTTTACAGGAAAGTTTAAAGATAGGTTCAGATCCTCTTTTCCCCTAAAATCTAAAGTACAGATGCAGTCGCAGGGGGGGGGGGGCAGATTCATTATTCCAACCATTTGTAAAATTCTCTATTTTTTTCTGAGAAAGCAAGGACACTCTAAAAGATAATTTGAGACCAGATGTTGAGGCCATTCAATAAGAACAGAAGGTATTTTCTTGGGATTATGGATTTCCTCATTTTCAGTCCCAAATTCCCTAGCCTGTGCTATAGAACTTGTTGCTGGCTATTTATGCTGTGTGTCATGCCAATAAACCTCTGAGCAGATGTTCAGTTGCCCAGGCATAGTGACCACAAGGGAAGAATGATGACTAACTATATCTATAAGTAGATAATAGAGTCTTACAAGAGGAGAACAGCTGATCATTCTATGTAGCCATCAATGATAGAATGAAATGTCTGTATTTGAAGTTTCATCATAGGTTTCAAGGAAAAGTAAAAAATAAAAATAAAACTTAAGTCCTTGAAATAAAATGTATGAAATGAAATTTCTAGAGTTTGTTTCAACAGTATTTTATAGTAAAAGAAAAAAATAAACACTTTGAGCAACAATATGTGAATGAAATGACAACTAATGGTCTTTTTACAAGTATCTGGCTGTCCTACAACTTTTGCTGCCACCAAAAGTCTTCAGTTCTACCTGCCAAACATGTTTTAATGGGAATGGAATTCATAACAAGATAAAAATAAAAGTCTTGATTCCAGGCAATTTCATGGACATGGAACTTTCTTAGCAACAATATGGTGGTGAATTTCCTACACCTAGAAATATTTTCCCTACCATTGCACCTTCCATTCAATTTTGCTTAGCTTGTAAGGCCAGGCCAGGCATGTACAAACCCCTATTGACTCAATTCAGCTCAATCTACCCATAATTTGTACCCAAACATAAGTCAAATACTTTTGGATACCTCACAATATCATAATAGCCTATGAGCAATATATAAAAAAGCAATTAAACCACAAGTAACTCCACCCCTTCCAAAAACCTGACCTCTCAAACAATTGATGAGGAAGCATAGTTTTTGCACCTAATGGACAGTAAAAAGTGTGGGAACCATCTCGACCTTGGGGAAGAAGTATTCCAAAAATAAGGTATACTGAGGTGCTGCAAAGTCCCTGAGGGGAACAAGGTTTTCAGAGGGACTTAGAGCAACCCAGCCGTGTGGGGTCACTCACGAACGCGAATCCTAGAAAGAAAACTTGGACACATTTCTCTCCAGGTGAAATGACACAGTATTGAGCTGTGCACACCCTTTTATTGGGGGAATATGCAAATTTGGAATGATTATACGTACATGTCAAGTGATATACAAACATCCAATAATGTAAATCTAAGATATGACACAACTTCCGAGTCCTTCCCATCTACATATGGCACGTAACTAGTTTCTACTGAACAAATGTCTCTCATGGCCAATTTCCTGGGCCCCTTTGTTGTTCATACGGCTATCTCCTGTTTACCACAAAGCAAGGTCTTTTATCGCAGTCTTCATCCTGTTTACCCCAGGGAATGTAAATTGCGTCTTTTGATCAAACAGTTCTTTTCCTGTTGACACATTCTTGTTATTCGAGGAGAGCCACTGAATCGTTTTATGGCCAGTCACTTCCTAAGCAGATTTCACCAGAAATGCAGACTCACTTTGTGACCTATGTGCAGTCCTGTTCCTGGCTAATGGAATCGGAGTGTATAAGGCATTTGTTGTTAGAAGTCCAGATATCAAATCCTATCCTAACATTATGCTATGGCAGCTACAGTATACCACAGAGAAAACTTTCTTCTTCACTTTTGCCTGCCTAGTACCCTGAGGAAAGGCCATCTACAATATATCCTCTAGGCTTGAGTTTACAAAATGGACCAACTATAGGTGAAGAAAACATCCAAGTAGATAATATGGGCCAAATGCAAAAGTACTATCCCTCAAGACCAGCATTTTGAATGGTACAGTGGTACCTCATCTTACGAACGCCTCTTCTAACGAACTTTTCAAGATACGAACCCGGTGTTTAAGATTTTTTTGCCTCTTCTTCCGAACTATTTTCACCTTACGAACTCAAGCAGGTGCTGCTGGGATGAAGGGGTTTCTTTTTTCCCCTTTTTTGAAGAAAGAAAAGGGAGGGGCTGCTTGGAGTAGGAAAATTTCACCGAGAACAAGGTGCTTGCAAAGGAATTGAAAGGGTGTCTTTTTAAGAAAGAAACGGGAGGAGGGAGGGGCTGCTTGGAGTAGGAAAATTTCGCCGAGAACAAGGTGCTTGCAAAGGAATGGAAATGGTGTCTTTTTAAGAAAGGAAAGGGAGGGGCGCCCCCCTTGCCTTTCTTCCTTCCCACTCACCCTTTAGCGTAACCTTGCTTCTTCCACCCGCCCCCTTTAGCTGCTCCTCCCTGCCCTCTGTTCGCCTCCTTTCTAAAGTTTGGGATTTTCCTGAAGGATTTGCACGCATTATTTGCTTTTACATTGATTCCTATGGGAAACATTGTTTCATCTTACGAACTTTTCACCTTACGAACCTCCTCCTGGAACCAATTAAGTTCGTATGATGAGGTACCACTGTATATGGTAACATATTAGCAATGCTTGAAATATAGGTATAATATTGTAGTAAGGAGGCTGCTGCATACATCACCCATGTAAATTCCAAATAATTTTCAAGGATACTCCCAAATTGAATGCCAATATTTGCACCTGGACCACCAATTGAAATTGGAAGACAATTTCAATTGGTGGTCCAGGTGGAAATATTGGCAACTGCAAATAGTGTTGACAATGGGAAAGGCTTTATGCATTTGTTATATCAATATTTAATTATCAGAATGCATTCAATTTGGGAGTATCCTTGAAAATTATTTGGAATTTACATGGGTGATGTATGCAGCAGCCTCCTTACTACAATATTATACCTATATTTCAAGCAATGCTCAAATTATAGCTTTCACAGACAGTCCAGAAGAATTGGTGCATTTTTCCTCCACTTCTTTTTCCTGGTTTTATGAAGTTATAATATTATGACTTTTATGGTTTTAATTCACATTGGAATTTTTATTTGGGATTACAATAATAATAATAGAAATAAAATAACAGCAAGTAATTACTAGTAGTTAGCATTATTAATACAATTACTACTCCAAAAATTCCTATACTCTAGTTTCTCTTCAGATTGTATAAATCTTTCACCTTTTATTCAACTGATGTTCTTCATCTACTGCACAGGTGTCAAACTTATTGTGTCACATTGCAGTCAGTGACTCATTGAGGCATTTCTTTTTTCTTTGTGGAGCTGGGGTGGATGTGGCCTGCACATGATGCATCTGGCCTGTGGACTGCTAGTTTGATACCCCTGATACTTATATAAAACTATAATTGTTGTGACTCGTTCGCATCCTGCACAATTAGCAATGGATCCAGTGGACTCAGAGACAGTGGAGTTGTGGTACAAGTGACTTGTGTTCTTGGCACTGAGACTGACAATGAAGAAGACATCATGTCAGAGGCTGAACAGCAACCAGGGCATTCTGCACCTCCTAAGATGAATTACTCAGGAGAAGAGATGGAACCTCTTCTTGATGCTAGGATTTGCAGGGCCTATAGGAGCAAGAGTGGTTACTCAGGAGGAGGCTTCCTCGTGAGTATTCCCTCGTGAGAATACATTGCCCGGTTGCTGTGCTGGATAGGTTTAATGGGAATGAATCCATGTTTCCGGCCTTCTTGGGACAGTGCCAGTTGTTTATGACTTTATGGCCAGAAGACTTTCCACACAACAGGAACAAAGTGGGATTTATGATAAGCATGCTATCTGGCTCAGCAGCTCGATGGGCCATGCCATTGTTAGTGCATAGCAGCCCCCTCCTCCAGAATTTCAGGGGTTTCTGTATTAATCTGGAGGAGATGTTTGTGGATCCCATCAAGGCTGAGAGTACATCAGCGAGTTCCGCTTGCTCAGCCAGGACTCGGCCTGGAATGAGTCAGTTTCTGTTTTAAACTATTTGGAGCCCAAGTAGGAAGATTTCCATGGAAGGCTGGGAAGGCTTCAGTCCTGTTACTCAATCCTCTGCCAATGTCACTCAAATGATACTGATCTTCTTGAGATAACAACATCCATGCAGTTATATATGAATTGGCTTTCATGTTGGACAGGATCCTGTTAATGCAACTTTCTGATTTGTATGGAATGAATATATCAGAGATGGCCACTTCTAATATACAGTCATGCCGTTCAGGTTAACCAATGTTCTGGCAGTGTTCCAGCATTTTATGAATAATATCTTCAGGGATCTGTTAGACCAGTTTGTCATTGTTTATCTGGATGGCATCTTGATTTACTGCCCCTACCAGAAGTGCCACAACCAACATCTCAGTCAAGTATTGCAGCATCTTCAGGAGCACAACCTCCCTGCCAAGTTGAAGAAATGTCAATTCTATCAGACTATTATCAAGTTTCTGGGTCACCGCATTTCTCCACAAGACATAGCAATGGATACTGGCAAGTTTGAGGCTCTGAGAACATAGCATCCCCCTTGCAGAGCCAAAGATGTCCAGCATCTTCTAGGATTTGTACAATATTATTGGGCATTTTGTTGGTATGTCTTGGTGCAGCTAGGCTATGAGACCTTCGACATATGCTGAGCAGAGATTAAGGAAGAGTGTGGATGTATGATACAGCCAGTAACAACACAGACTTAGTATGCTGAACAAGTATTATTTACATATATACATATCTACAAGCACAAAGCAGAAATAATCAACAAACTGCACATAGCAAGCACAAAGCAGAAAAATACTCACCCGTCAAGGTAAAAGGCAAAAAGGTGAATGAGCTATCCAGCGTCATTGACAGGAGAGAGTGCTGGCACCTCTTATGGCTAGCCAGCCAAAGTCCTTAAAGAGTAAAAGTACAAACTACAATTGATAGTTTAGCATACATGGCAATCCCAAATATTGGTATATACCATGTACTAACACATTTATCCCAAGATTTGCCACCCTGACTGTGCCCCTTACACAGCTACTTCAAAAGAAAGTCATATTCCAGTGGGGTGATCCAGAACAGCAGGCGTTCCAGACCTTAAAGGAGACCTTCATGCAGGAGCCCATACTCACACACCTGGACCTCAACTGACCATTCATAGTGGAGGTGAATGACTTGGATATCACTGTCAGAGTAGTATTGCTGCAGACTCAAGAGGATGGTGGTCTGTTGTTCCCATGTGTATACTATTCTTGCAAACTCAACCCATCCAAATGAAATTACACCATTTGGGAAAAGGAAATCTTAGCTTAACTGCTTTTGAGACATAGAGATATCATTTGGAAGAGGCTCGACACCAGATTGAAGTCCGTGCCGACCATAAAATCTTGGAATTCTTGCAGATGGTGAGAAAGTTGAACCAGCACTAGATCCGCTGGTTCTTTTTCTTCGCCCTATTCCATTTCTGGATCAGGTATATCCCAAGTGGCCAGACCCTCCAAGTGATCAAGTTATCCTGCAAGCCTGAGTATGCACGCATAGTGGAACTGTTGCCGCCTTGAACCATTCTCCCCATAGAGTCGTTAGTGGCTGTCCAAACTCTCCTAGATCTTCGAGGATGAATTTTTGAGGTGCAGCAGCAGGACAGATTCACAGAGCAGTGGAAATAGGAGACAGGACCAGAGTCCCCTTGGACTTATTCTGAAAACCTGCTCCATTTCAGAAATAAGCTCTATGTTCCAACTGGGCTACTTTGAGGGTTGATCTTGAACCAATGTCATGATAACTCCATGGCTGGACACTTCAACCTCTTTAAAACCCTGCACTTGGTCACCCAGACATTTTGGTGGTCTCACCTACAGCATGACATTCACACATATGTCACCTCTTGCGATCTTTTCCATTAGGCCAAATCATCCATGGGAGCACCCCTGGATTTGCTGCAGCCCTTGCCCTTGCCCATGCCCGAGAGACCATGGGGGGGGGGCTGTCTACATGGACTTCTTGATGAACTAGTCTCCATCTGCCAGTTTCACAACCGTATTCGTGGTGGTGTATTTTATCCCCTGTAAAGGATTACCAACACTATGTGCCATGCTTTTGATTAGGCGGCCTGCCAGATAGGGTCATGTTGGACCAAGGAGTGCAGTTCACTGCACAATTTTGGAAGGCGCTGCTGGCAGTGCTCTAGGTACCAGTCTGTCTATAATCATTGCATCAACCAGAGACCAATGGGGGTATAGAAAAGTAATTGGTATCTTAGAACAATACCTATGCTGTTGTGTTAACCAGCAGCAGAGTAATTGGGCCAAGTACCTAGCTGTCGAAGAATTCACTTTTAATAATTCCACCCAAACCACTCCATTTTACACCAACCTGGGCTACCATCCCGGATTCTTTCCACTCACACTCCTGGATTCACCAGTTCCCGTGGCACCCGAGTTTCTGTTAGAGCTCCCGGTAGTGCACCAGCTAATGAAATATCAGATGAATCAGGCCAAGGAGGACTTTAAGGGATGGGGGAACTAAGATACACTTTCCCCCTAGGCCTTTACAATTTTACGTATGGTATGTTTGTATGTATGATTGGTTTTTATATAATGGGTTTTTAACTGATTTTTAGTATTGGATTTTGTTGTACTGTTTTACTGCTGTTGTTACCCGCCCCGAGTCTGCGGAGAGGGGCGGCATACAAATCCAATTAATAATAATAATAATAATAATAATAATAATAATAATAATAATAATAATAATAATAATAATAAGGTTTACAGACCGTTTCCAATGAGCTGCACACTTTTGATGGTAGGGAATCACATCTGGCTGTCCACGAAGTATCTCCCCAATGACCAATCGCTGAGTCTGTGGAGAGGGGCGGCATGCAAATCTAATTATTATTATTATTATTATTATTATTATTATTATTATTAATGATAGGGTCATAAGCTCCATTGCTGGTTCCTGGACCCATTCCTAGTGGAAGCTGTCATTAATCCAATGGCCTACCAACTAACCTTGCCCCGCATGCTCTGGATTCATCTATCACTCCCTTCTTGTCCCAGATCATCCTGCCTGTCCATTCTGTTTTGCTGCATGACCCCCATTTGTGCCCAGCATTGGGGATCCTCTATCAGAGCCTGATGTTGCCGACATTAGAGACTCCTGATGGCTGAAGAATCAGTTTCAATACCTGGTGACATGGGAGGTGCATGAGCCGGAGGAGTTCACATGGGAGGATGCGACTTCTTTCCATGCTCCTGAATTGGTCCAGGCATTCCACAAGTGCTTTCTATCCAAACTGCATCCCGACTGATAGACTCGGGGAAGGCTTTGCGGTGAGGGATAATGTTGTTGCCTATTCGCATTCTGTGGAATTAGTAATGAATCCAGAGGACTCAGACACAGTGGAGATGTGGTACAAGCGACTTGTGTTCCTGACACCCAAGATTGACAGTGAAGAGGACACGGTGTTCTCCATTTAAGAGTGGCAGAAAGCAAACTTGACACTTGCTGAGATTTTAAGAGAAATGTTTTAGTTTATTTTGATGTATATTTTTCCAACCAGAACTGCTTAACATATTCAATATTTATTTAGTATTATTTCCTTATACTAGTGTTGCTTTTTGTAAAGATGGATAATTTTAACATTTGATTCAAATTCCAAGTAGCAGTCTTCTTTTTGATATCATGGAGAATCAATATGAACGGAAGTGGAAGAAAAAGGAAATATGATTTAGACATCTGCCACTTAAATCCTTTACTAAACTGCCAAACAGAACGCTTCAAGTTGTTTTTTTTAGCAATAAGGAAATGCACAGTAAGTTTGAAGACATTGATAATACTTAAATGGAACAGCTCTTCAGCAATTTTATGAGATGAGTTACTGTACAGATGGTTTCTATCACACAAGGATTTTCTTTTTATAGTGCTACAGGTGGTAGAATCAAAAAGTAACAGAGTATGTGAAAGAAAGGTTGCGACGAGGAAATTCTCATAAAACTTAACAGAGAAAAATCTGTCTCCATTAAATAACTTATCTTTTTATTTACACCACCATCAAGAATTATCTAAAATTAATCAATTAGAAAAAAATCTATGTATGTGAATTACAGGTTTTTTTCCAGTCAAAAAAGCTGTGTAGACCTGCATACAAAAGAACAATTTAGTGATTATTTAATAACCTGCAATAATAAAGGTTTTTCCTTACTTAGATCTAGGTTCTTGGGGAAATGAGAGCAAATGTTAATAGTAAGCTGCAATTCTTGAAATTATGATTTTCCAGTTTTAAATCCTACTATAGTGTCTCTTGGCTACAAGTATCCATGATACAATAAGATTGAACTGTATGCATGCTTATGTTAAAAAACAGAAAGCATTTATAATAGTTAATATAATTGATATTTCTGTTACTTGCTGGATCTTTTAGCTTCTTGAAGAGTTGCTTTTCCTTAATCATCCAGAAAAAAGCTTAAATTGTTTTTCCATAAACCGTATATATAGCTTTAGGTAAGCATTGATTATTAATTTCATTAAAATATTCCAAAAAGTATTGTTCACAGCTTTTCCTTTTTATATATTCTACCTTTATTATTGCTTCCGGTTCAAAAGAAAGGGGATATTAATGTTTTGTCCCCAGTTAGTTGTGATTCGTCATACTTCTGAGAAAAGACTTAAAGTAGCTATTGTGATCTTTAATATAACCTTTAATGTAATACGATCGTAAGCCACTTAAGATTTTAAAGATCAGGCCCAATATTCTAAATTGTGCTCTCAAATGGATTCTAAGGCAGCTGACAAAATATAAATGTAATATGGTCAGATAGTCTGGCATTATTCCGATCTGATTCAGCGTAATTTATTATTTCCCTTTTTTCTCATTGTAAGCTCTTTTTTCTTTATAAAAGGAGCTAAATATGGCACCATGTGAAATAATAATAGATTAATTAGAGAACAGCTATTTTCACTTGCTGCAGCAAAGTTCACCGAACAGAAGGAATCCTTCAGAAGATAGCAGTGAGGAAGCCTCTCAAACCTGGAATTAGCTGTGAAAAGCAGAAGGTTTCTGTTTAAAGGTTGAAGGACCATCAAAACTTTTATATAAAATCTAATTAGTGTCCAAAACCTTACTTTTGAAGTTAATAGAAGTAAAGTCGTTCTTTTAAGATTTCACAGTTTAGTTTGTTTTGGGACAATACATGCTGATTTCTCAGTAAAGACAGTTTCATTTACTTAATGTTGCTGTGTAGTTCTCACACTGTCAGAGAAAAACCAGATGATATCAGATCTTGGCAGGTTTCTGACAGGTTTCAAACAAAAGACAGCTTGTTTCCTGCTCCAAATAGAAAGTTGTACACCCCTTGTCCAGTTGTGTGGGAGAAATAATATATGTGTGTAATATTTCCATAATAAAACTACATATCAAAAATTCCTAGATTCATCTATGCTTTTTCAAATTTGTTATAGTCTAGCTTCTCCTAAGAAACCTGCCTAGTGCAAATAATTGTGTAATCCATATGTGTGGTCTCTAACTCATAGAATAGTCATTAGTGCCAATGTTGACTGGAAATTTGGGGAGTTGAAATCTACATATCTGAAAAGTATCCAGTAGAAGAGTCTGTGTTAGTTTTTATAATTCTGATTTTTTTAAAAAAGTAACCAGAGAAAGTGAAGAGGTTTTGTTTAAAGAATGGATTTTTTTTCCTGGAACATTGAAAAATAATTCCGTGGAAATGGAATAGAAAAGTTCCTTTGTATAACAAGATAGTTTGCTCATTATTCCTAGTGTCAGAGCATCTCCATAAAATCTGAGATACATTTTAATATTTTGCAATCATAATAATACATTCTCTTCTAAATTAACAACTACAATCTATTCCTGTGACTTTATCATTAAGCAAAATGGTTGCTAATATGTGACTGAGAAAGGAGAGTCAGAGAGATGCCACCAAGAGCGTTGATTGCTGCCATCTCATTCAGATAAAGTTCTCTAGTATGGTGTCATATGTCTGACTGGTTTTTTTTCCCTTTTATCTTTCCCCTCACAGAGCAGAGAGATTGCTTAATTTTAACAAGCTATCTTTTCCTGAGCTGCCTTTTTCCACAGTGCAGCAATTCCCTAAAAGATGCTAACAGTAAGTTAACAAGCTCAGCTCTATGACCTTAATTAGTTGAGTAGAATCTTCAGCTTGCTGGTATTGCTGCCTGAAACTGACCACATCTTAGTTTCACACTGAAAGCTCACAAAATTTGGTTGCAAATGCAGATATTGGTCAGAAATAGTTTTTAAATTACCATTTATTAGCATTATATTTGAAAAAGGTCACTAATTGAGCTAGTCACTAAATGAGAAGCAGCTGTAAATTGATTTTCCATATATACATTATATTATGCTCATTATCCAAAAATGTTGCTAACAAAACCAGTTGTGGATGCATGATGGAGATCTGAGTGTATTTCTATCCTTTATGAAAATATTACAGAAAGCTTTTTTTCTCCTCATATATTAAAATGCCAAGAATTGAAGCTGCAGTTTTCTGTATGCCAACCATGTGTTCCCAAGGTCCTACTTATTTTTTATATCTTCCTTGTTCCTACTTATCATTGTTACATCATAAATAATAACATTTGATTTCTTCTTCTCTAGATCTACCAAATTTGGGTTGCAAATAAACTGGATAACCACTAGATGGCATGAAAGAAATGTTAAACATTAATATTTTGCTGCCCTCTGGTGATGGGCTAGATTTTGCCAGTTTGATATGGTAACCCTACTAACCCCAAACAGCCTAGTGATAAAGGTTTTAAAATAAACTTATGTCTAAACTGTCAAAATCTGTCCTTACTTAGATAGATGGAACAATGTCCTGTGTTATGCAAACATCTAAAGCTTTGGAGGGATTCCACCTTAAAAGGGAATTATTCATTACACTTATCTTTTGCCCAGCTTAGCATTTAATACTTACTTTTTAAAGTTGCCACTAATAATCCACCTGTTTTTTTGCACCTGCGTGAGAGCCTTCTTAAAAAGCCAGGATTGGTGAAATCAAACTACCTAAGGCCAAATTAACTTCTTTGATCTGAATGGCAGATGTCATCTGCAGTGTCTTCTTTCTTGTATGCTGAACTTTCATTGATGTCAAGAACAGAGATGAATTGATAAGGTGAAAGGAATATTAAGTCATTCTGTCTAGGCTTAGCAGCCTATCATGCAAAGCTGCTGAGAGCTCATGTTGTTTTATTGTGTTTAGTTTTGAGACTTAAAGGAATGGATTTTTTTTTAAAAAAGTCATATTTCATGGTAGCCATTTTAAAACTCTTTTTCATTTGCTACAGTATTGCATTACAACATATTGCCAAAATATATAGAAATTACTGCCATGACAACTGATATTCAAAAACAAAGCACAATCTAAAGTCGGGTAATTGTTATTCTATTGACTTCTGTCTGATATGGATTGTAGGCGATTCCTCAGCACCAGAAGAAATAAAGAAAAATGATACCAAGAAAATAAATAAAGTCACTACACTTACACAGTATGTTTGGACAAATTTAAGAACAAATAAATATTTACAATTTGAAGAGACTGCAAAGCTATAGCTTAAAATATTATTGCAAGACCCAATCTTGTTCAGTCATTGGGACCAGAGATTTACTCTTCTGAGCTTTTGGACTCGTGCTGGAGCCCATCTTCAAGGAACTTCTCTCTACTGGAATATGTGCTTTGGTTTATTTTATGAGTCTATTCTATTTATGTGGTACAATCTTATTGGTTGATTGGTGTGTTGATGACTGCCAATTGTCTGTTGTTTCTTGTGTTGCCAAGCCCCCATCTCCTAAGAATTTGATAAACTGGTGGTAAATCAATACTCTTGTTGACTGATAAAATGCCTTTTCCCCAGGTTTCCCTGGCTATCTTCGTACCTGCACTACCAACAATCTCAGTAGCTGCAAAATTGAATGTTTGTCCTTTATCACTGAAATGTGAGGCTGCCAATGAGTTCAGGTCAAGCTTATAGGTTATATATCTTAAATGTATAATGAGTCCTCAGAGAGTGACGGCATAAATATACAATAAATAAATAAATAAATAAATAATAAATAAAAATAAATGACTAATATCTAACTAGTACTTAATACTAGTTACCTTTCTATTTTTCTTCACAACTCTGTGAGGTGAGTTGGACTAAAAGAGAGTAACTGGTTTAAAATTACCCAGCCTGCTTTCATGTCTAAGGTGAGACTGGAACTTACAATCGGTTTCCGGTCACAATTCAAAGTGTTGGTAATGACCTTTAAAGCCCTACATGGCATTGGGCCAGAATACATCCGGAACCGCCTTCTACCGCACGAATCCCAGCGGCCGATAAGGTCCCACAGAGTTGGCCTTCTCCGGGTCCCGTCGACCAAGCAATGTCATTTGGTGGGCCCCAGGGGAAGAGCCTTCTCTTTGGCGGCCCCGGCCCTCTGGAATCAACTCCCCCCAGAGATTAGAATGGCCCCCACCCTCCTTGTCTTTCGCAAATTACTCAAGACTCACCTTTGTCGCCAGGCATGGGGGAGTTAGGATATTCCTTCCCCTAGGCCATTGAAAGTTATGTATGGTATGTTTGTGTGTATGTTTGGTTTTTATAATAAGGGTTTTTAGTTGTTTTATTAAATTGGATTGTTACATGTTGTTTTTTATCATTGTTGTTAGCCGCCCCGAGTGTGCAGAGAGGGGCAGCATACAAATCCAATTAATAATAATAATAATAATAATAATAATAATAATAATAATAATAATAATAATAATAATAGTAATAGTAATAGTAATAATAATCTTAACCTTAACCACCACTCCAAACTGGCTCTGATATGCACTCAATCCTAAATCCTAATCTTGCATTCAATCTTAAATCCTAAATTTAAGGACCCAAAGTGCATGAATCTTCATCAGATGATGAATATGTGCCTTTCTTTGGGTAGACTATACGTAGGTCTATATCTGATTTAATTTCAGAACACAGGATCCCAGAAATCTTACAAGACTTGCAAAAACCACTGACCCATCAAATCATGGTCATGTTCTAAACCTATGCTTTATTTAAAAGTGTGTGTATGTGTTGGGGGAATGTTTCTTTGAAAATTTCAGTAAAATGTGGAAGAAAACAGACATACAGAGAAGATGATTTGAAGAATAAAAGGAGGGAAGGAGAAGTTGAAGGGCATTTGGTTGTTCCTTTGGGGAGTTTTAAATAAAAGGAAGAAAAATAATTATAGAATTGCCAAATCCAAGTAGTTTAAAACTGTGATCAAGATAATTTATTTTTAATCTACTTTTTCTTAGGATAATATCAAGACCTAGAAAATGGGAACTAGGATTGCTAAAAAGAAAAAGAAAAGCAATCCAAGTATATCTTTTAGATCAAAATACAATGCTCAAAGGGAAATTCAGTGGAATATTATCCATGCATGGAAGTGAAATTGCAACACCTGAAAAATTGGAGAAAAGCCATTAAACAAAGAGCTTCAAAAGCTTCAAACCATTAGGTTAAATTCATCCCTTTGAAGTCAGACAGTGCAGTGATGTACAAAACTGCCTCAATGGAATGGTTCAACCATAGTTTTGTTAAAGCAAAGCATATTTTCATGGCCTTACTGCCTATCGCTCTGAAGCATCTTTATTAGTCCTTCCTCCTGATTGAGAGAGAAAAGGTGTCATCATGTTTTAGGTGTCATATAAAGGTGAGAGAGAGAGAGAGATGTGATAGTGACTAAGCAAGGACCAAGGCAGTACACAATTTTGAATGTATAGTTGAGTGGTGGGCTGCTGCATGGATGGTCCGGTGCGACTCCCAGTTGAAAAAACGGAGATGCTCACATATCTCTGTGCATGTGCAGGAAACAAAATCTCATGTGAGGAAGATTTCGCCAATTTTCTGTGATTATTTTGCCTCTGCGCATGCATGGAATCAGTAGCCCCAGCAACAACCAGCTTTTCACTGGTATAGTTCTATGTAGCTATGTGACAGAATAATTTTATGTCATATTGTGGTTGGCTGCAGTATTCAGAAGGGACATTCTACCAGAATAGCAATGAAAATATATTAAAAAGTTAAGATATTATAGAAATGTTACTGTCAGGTTAAATAGGATGTGTCTTCAGAGACAGTTAGAGAGCCTAAGTACCCCTTTCACTTTCATTCCTTCTACTGATTTGATTCATCAGCCCTGATTTTTTTTGAGGGTGGGAAATAATGTCCCTGAATGAAATTAATCACAATTTCTTTAGGAGAGAGGATATTCTTCTTCATGAATAGCAATGGCATATAGCAATACAATTTAGATTTATATACTGCTTCACAGTGCTTTACACAGCCCTCTCTAAGCGGTTTATAGAGGGTAAGCATATTACTTACAATCTGGGTTCTCATTAACCTTGAGCCTACTAGATTTGATGTGACAAACTGCTGGCAGCCGGTGATCATAAGAAGAAATAATAATAATTTAATAATAATAATTTATTAGACTTGCATGCCGCCCCTCTCCAAAGACTTGGGGCGGCTGCAGTAGCTTGCAGTACCGCGCTCTAACCACTGCACCATTGAGGCTCTTACTGAACATGACCATGAATAAATCAATAAAGAAGTTGTTTTTTCATGGATATAGGTAACAGACAACTCCAGTTGCTTGGAAGCAATGTGATTACTGTACACCCAAGTATATCACAGCAAAAGGAAATATAAATATCTAGCTTTTAGAAACATAATGTTCCCGTCAAATAGGACAGTTCAAATTTTAAGAAATTGGGGGGAAAGGTAAGCTTAGAAGCCATTGCTTTCATCACGGATCCCATTATTATCAAGGAGAAATGTGCTACTTTTAGAGAAGGAGAAATTATTTGAAGTTTCTATACTATCAGTTCTGTTATCACAATATTTGATATTTGCTTAGAAATATGCAAATGAAAAAAAAATGTTTGTATCCATGGAACCTCTCCTTGGCTGAGTTTAAGGGAGTTTGACTTTCATTAGTTTCTGGAAGTACAGTAATACCTCGTCTTACGAAATTAATTGGTTCTGGAAGGAGGTTCATAAGGCGAAAAGTTTGTAAGATGAAACAATGTTTCCCATAGAAAACAATGTAAAAGTGATTAATGCATGCAAGGGGAAAAAATAGCAAAATAACGCTCCACTGGGCGCCGCCGCCTGGCTGTCACCTTTTGAAACAGCCGGGGGGCTTCTCGGCATTCTCCCGAATGCCGAACCTGGAGGTTCGACAAAAGTTCGGGTTTGGGTTCCGGAGGCCGCCGAGAAGCACCCGGCTGTTTCAGAAGGTTACAGCTGGGCGGCACCACCCGACAGAGCGCTGTTTTGCGATCGGTGGCAACATTTTCAGCTGATCTGGAGGCTGAAATGGAGGTGGGGAATCCCAATAGGGAATTCCATGGACAGAGCTTTGACGTCACGAAGACGTCCTTTCTGGAGGCCACGTTTCAGCCGACCAGGAAGGACATCTTCATGACGTCAAAGCTCCACCCGTGGAATTCCCTATTGAGATTCCCCACCTCCATTTCAGCCTCCAGATCAGCCAAAAACGCCGCTGCCGATTGCAAAAACGGTGCTCCGCCGGGTGGCCCCGCCCCGCTGTAACCTTCTGAAACAGCCGGGTACTTCTCAGCAGCCTCCGGAACCCGAACCTGAACCCGAACGTTTGCCGAACCTCTGGGTTCGGCATTCAGGAGAATGCTGAGAAGCCCCCCAGCTGTTTCAGAAGGTGACAGGCGGGCGGCGGCGCTTCTTGGCAGCCTCCCGAACCTGAACCTGAAAAGTTTGGCAAAAGTTCGGGTTCAGGTTTGGGAGAATGCCGAGAAGCCCCCCGGCTGTTTCAAAAGGTGACAGCCAGGTGGTGGCGCCCAGCGGAGCACCATTTTGCGATCTATGGTGGGTTCGTAAGGTGAAAAAAGTTTGTAAGAAGAGGCAAAAATTTTCTGAACCCCGGGTTCGTATCTCGAAATGTTCATATCACGAGGGGTTCATATCACGAGGTACCACTGTATCAAGTATTATTAGAGTTGTGGGCAGTATATAAAAATATGCTTTGGATTTCAGTGTATGATATTGGTTGATTAGATAGATAGATGATAGATAGATGATAGATAGATGGATGGATGGATGGATGGATGGATGGATGGATGGATGGACGGACGGACGGACGGACAGACAGACAGACAGACAGACAGACAGACAGACAGATAGATAGATAGATAGAAAAATAAAGATGTGAAAAGAAGCAACTTTTCTAAGAGAGTATTTCCCTACTTCCCCTTCTTGGAGTTGCTATTAGAAAGTTATTCTTTGAGCCCCAATTATCTGGATGTCCAAAGACACAGGACAAGACTGAGCAACAGCAAGGAACTCTTATCAAGAATAGTATCCTGATTTCACAAGAGAAATATAAAAGCATTCAGCTGCAACTTCATCCCTAGTTTTAAAAGCATTTTTTCTTTATTTTTACTATCATAATCTCTTGTTTCAGTTCAAATTATATATAATGAAACAGCCAATTTATCCAGATCTGGTCAATGACTGTGTTCAAAGAGCAGTTCACAACCCCCGACTTGTAATATGAGACAAAAGGATATTACTAAAACACACAAGGATCAGTTATTTTAAATACACTGAACCAATTCATAACAAATAACCAAATCTATTTTTGGCCCAAGACCTACCCACTTCTTTGACCTAGGTTTGCTCCAGAGTTATCAAATCTCTTCCTTAGACTGAAAAAAGTCTCCTATCCCTGGTTTATACAACTACTAGATAAAAAGAAGGTCAGGGTTGAATGTCTTCCAAGTATTAATAACATCATGGTATCTGCTAAATGGCAGAGAAGATAAGGAAGGACAACTCTTAGAATCAATAAAACAAAATTTCAAAGCCCCATCCTAGTCTGCCAATCCAGAGGGACACTGAGAATAATGCCATGAATTCTAGCTTGAAATTCAAAAGAAGCCACAGGCAATGGTATGCCTGTAACATTTAAATGTTACAGCTAGTATTTAACTAGCTATTTGGTCAGCTTTTGAGTCATCACGCTTTGTTTCATAACTTCAATTATTTATGTTACATAAACCTTTGATGGCAGTATCACAAATGAGACTTTTTTTTTTAACCAAGCCATCTGTTTAGGCAGATAGAGAAGCAAAACAAAAGGTAGACAAAGATGTTGCTTTTATAGTCAAAGTCATTGTCTGAACTTTTTAATGAAAATGCTCTTTCAGAAAGTCCTGCTAGTTCGACCTTGCTATGATTAGCTAAATGCTTCAGAATAGCATGACACAAAATAAAATAAATAAATGGCAGTAATCTTTGTTTAAATTAAAAGAGGCTTCTATGACTGCTGCACAGAATGACAAAGAGCTGGGTGTTTTATGAGCAGCTATTAGTTATAATTTACAATTTCAATTCAAGCACTTTGTCATCAGAGTTGCTTTTCCTAAGTAGAAAAAAAAGTGTTATTTCTGTGCAAACCACCAGCCCACAAGCCATGCTTTGTACTTTACCAAACTGCTTAATATTCCATTCCTGACAGGACTACAAAACTTAGAAGGTTCCTGCACCTTTTGTGAAGGCTTCATAGCTACCTTCAACTTGACAAATCAGTGCAAGCTTGCATAAACTTATTCCCACCATAGTTTATGAAAGGAAGATTGCATGGGTAGATGCAGTTTTCCAACAACTTTCTCATTCTACATCATGGGTGTCAAATTCATAACTGATGGCCCGCAGGCCATATGAGTCATATGCAGACCACGCCCACCCCAGCTCCATGAATGGGAAAAAACATGAGACGTCACGTGATGGCAAAGTGACATCTCATGTTTTTTCCCATCATGGAGCTGGGGTGGGCGTGGACTGCACATGACACATCTGGCCTGCGGGCCACCAGTTTGACACCCCTGTTCTACGTAGTAAAGTATATGAGAAATAAATCAGTCTTCAATATAATACAGAAATGCTTAATTCTGTTCAATTTATGCAGATGGAAAAATTGAAAGCAGATGGAGAGAGCAAAGAAAGGAAGGAAAGAAGGTTAGGTGGGTGGATGCTGAAAATTACCCCCTTAAAGAATGTCAAAAACAATTGTTGAAAACAAAAAAAAAAGCTTCCTTTAATAAGCTTGCAAAAGAAAAAAAAAATCCACCAGGCTCTGTACAAGCAAACTCAATAGTCCCACAGATCTTATAAACTTAGGTTATATCGTGTATATGATACACTGTTGTCATATTTTGTATCCAGTCATCTAGATAAAGCAGTAACTAATATCATCTTGGAAGCAATAGCAGCTACTTATCTGAGGAAGAGAGATCCTAATATATAGACATTAACTTACCAAAGATACAAATGCTCTGTAAATTATCCCTTTATGGCATTGCCTATCCATAGGAAAGCCTGGATTGCTTTATTGAATTTATCTTTGATGAAATCAAATGGAGGACAACCTACAAACATTTCAAAGCTTCCTTTGGGCACATGGAAAATGTTTCACAGTAAAACAGTGCATAAAGTTTGCTGTTTTAAGAATGATCATTGCAAAGCAAGTGTTTATGTACAGATTTGCAAGTTCTGCAGTTAACAAAGTTTCTGGAGCATATTCATTCAGTAATTCAGTCCAAAATGAAAGGGTCTCCTGCTTCAGCAAGGGGTTAGACTAAATGACCTACAAAATCCCTTCCAACTTAAATAAATAAATAAATAAATACATACATACATACATACATACATACATACATACATACATACATACATACATACATACAGTCTTTTTTAAAGATTTATAATGCTGCCCAGGCCAAATAATAAGACTTTTAGAGCAAACAGTAGAAGGAAGGGAAGGAGGGAGGGAGAGAGGAAGAAGAGAGGGAGAGATCTTTCATATAATACTACTTTTTTTACTCCCCATTTTCCTATAACAATGTGCTTAACAGTTAATGTGAAATACTAATACTAATGCTCCTCCCCCTTCCTCTCCTCCCCCTCCTCCCTTTTCCCCTCCTCCTTTTCCTTTTATTTGGAACCAACTCCCCCCAGAGATTAGGACTGCCCCCACCCTCCTTGTCTTTTGTAAGTTATTAAAAACTCATCTTTGCCATTAGGCATGGAGAAACTAACACGCACCCCAATTGTCAAGGCTGGTGTATGGTTTGATTGGTTGTGTGATTATTTTATTTTATTATAAGGGTTTTAAAATGTATTTTAAAATTGGATTTGTACACTGTTTATGTTGTTGTGAGCCATCCTGAGTCCTCGGAGAGGGGCGGCATACAAATCTAATAAATTATTATTATTATTATTATTATTATTATTATTATTATTATTATTAGTATTAGTATTAGTATTAGTATTAGTATTAGTATTATTAATATTATGTCAGTACAACACAGCAAACAAGATCACTATGCTGGATTTCATATTCCATCACCAGTCGCGCGCTTCCCAAGCACCTAGGACTGCGTGATGTAGTGGCGAATTATATTTGCCAATCTCAGTAAAGTGGCCTTTTGCAATTGACAGATGGAGATTTCGTCAATTCTGATGGTTTTCAAATGTCCGCTGAGATCCTTTGGCACTGCGCCCAGCATGCCAAGTACCACTGGGACCACTTTCACTGGCTTATGCCAGAGTCGTTGCAGCTCGATTTTTAGATCTTCATATTTCACTAATTTCTCTAGCTGCTTCTCCTCAATTCTGCTATCTCCTGGGATTGCAATGTCAATGATCCATACTTTCTTTTTCTCCACGATCACAATGTTTGGTGTGTTATGCTTCAGAATTCGGTCAGTCTGAAGTCGGAAGTCCCACAGTAGTTTTGCTTGCTCATTTTCAACCACTTTTTCGGGATTATTATTATTATTATTATTATTATTATTATTATTATTATTACTTAAGATAACAATATTAAGAGGTCTAACATAAATGCTCTCCTTCCCAAAGCAACTCTATGCCACTGGACAAAAATTCATTGAGATGAAGCTGCATAAAAATGTCTAAAGCAATCCCTGAGAAGGAGAAGAGTTTAGAAGAAAGAATGTGCTTTTATTAAGGGGAAAAGTGTTGTATCCTTGTAAATAGTTTGTTCCATGTAAAACGTTGTCTGAGCGGGAAACAGGAAGTCGCGCCTGATTGGCTCAGACACGGGCTGCTCTCTTTTGGCGGGAGCCGCGAATGTATAAAAAGAGCGGTTTCTCCCCAGGTAGAGCAGACGTGTTCCGCTGATTGTCACTTCCCCTTTTAAGAGCTGAATAAAGGAACCGTCTTTACTTAGCCTGTCTCCGGACTCTTCACTGGCGACGACGGACGGAAGAACCACGCGTGCAAAATGAACAACCTTCAACTCGGCCGGGCTCCTGAGTTCGAGATCTTCCTCGAAGCCGCGGGAATAAGGGACGCCGACGCCAAATGAAAGCGGGCAATCTTCCTGAACTACTGCGGCCCAGAAATATTCAATCTCGCCCAGACTCTCACTGATCCGCTCCCAGCCAAATCCGTCGCTTGGGACATCCTGCAAACCAAGCTCGCGAGCCATTTCAAGCCTACGAAACCAGCCGTCATTTTCCGGCACCAGTTTTCAAGAATGGCCCAGCTCGAATCCGAATCCATTAATCAGTTCGCTACGCGTCTTCGAACGGTGCTTTCAAAATGCAAGTTTGATAGCCCGGAAGCTCGCCTCACTGATGCCTTAATTTTCGGCATGAGAAATGCCATGGTCCGGAACAAACTCCTCACTGAAGACGAGCCGTCTCTCCAGGCACCAATCAAGCTGGCACAAACCGCAGAGGTCGCCGACGCTGCTGCCAAAGAGCTGAAGGAGCACGACAAGCGAGAAGTCATCGCCAAGATCGACTCCACGTTTTCCCGTGCTGAGGCCCCAGACGACCTCAGCCCACCAGCCCTCAACGAGGACAGCTGTTTCCTGCTGCAACAGGACCAACCGAGACAGCCCAGATACCCTCGCCCCGTCGCCACCTGCGCCGGCTGCCGAGGAAACCATCCGCGCCAACGCTGCCCCTTCTGGGACGCCATTTGCCGCCGCTGCAACCGACGCGGCCATATCGCCGAAGCCTGCAGAGCACCTTTACCTGAGGAATCTTTCTCCACTCCTCGTCCTCCTCGTTTCCAGACTCAAACACCTCAACCGCGCGAAAACCGGTTTCCCCGGTTTTCCGGCCGCAAGAACTACTCAACCGCTAACCGCGACTACTCAAGAGGTAACAATCAATTTTCCGTGAATAGCACGGCAACAAAAAATGGGGGCAAGATTGTAATCTCACTGCTCCTAAACAACAAGCCATGCTCTATGGAACTTGATATGGGGTCTAAATACACCATTATGCCGTGGGAAAAGCTTATAATGTACATGCCTAGCCTCTCAAAGTCTGACCTTTTACAAACCTCATTGGTAATTAGAGATTTTCAAGGGGGAATAATACCTGTTCTAGGCCAAGTGAATGTACCTATTATGTTTAAGACTGTTAAATGTACCCTTCCTATGATTGTTGTTACAGGGGCTAGACACTCTCTCCTGGGTTTGGCTTGGATGGAACCATTGGGAATTGAAATTTCTGGTATATGTACTGTTAACTCTGATAGCATGCCTAACTTCTTACAGGAATTCCCAGAAGTGTTTAGCCCCACCTTGGGATCGTATAAAGGGCCCCCAATCTCATTTTCTATTGACCCCAAGGTCCCTCCTGTCCGGCTCAAACCTCGCAGGGTACCCCTCCCGCTCCTTTCCAAGCTTGACCTACAGCTAGATAAGCTCATAAGCCAGGGCATTTTAGTTCCTGTAGAGCAGGGGCCATGGGAAACCCCCATAGTTACGCCTCTTAAACCGGATGGCTCTTTGAGGGTTTGCGCTGACTATAAGTCTACGCTCAACAAAGCCCTCCAACATCACCCTTACCCCATTCCAGTGGTACAACAGCTCCTTCACTCCCTGGGGGAAGGGAAAGTGTTCGCAAAAATCGATTTAGCCCAAGCTTGCCAGCAACTCCCTGTCGATGAACCAACAGCACTCGCACAGACAATTGTCACCCACAGGGGTGCATTTAAATGTACCAGATTACAATTTGGGGTAAGCATAGCTCCCGGGATTTTTCAAAGCATAATGGAACGTTTGTTGTCAGGAATTAAAGGGACCATTCCCTATTTTGATGACATTTTAATTTCAGGAGAAAACCAATCTCAACTCAACAGAAGAATAAGAGAAGTATTACATAGACTACAAGATAAAGGGTTAAGAATCAAACCTGACAAATGTGTGTGGGGAACCAACAGTGTAGAATTCTTAGGATATAGAATCGATGGGGAAGGCATACACCCCACTACTGAAAAATTAAAAGCCATCAGGGAAGCCCCAGAGCCACAGAATAGAACAGAATTGCAGGCATTCTTAGGCCTTCTAAACTTTTACTCTGTCTTTTTAAAACAGAAGGCAACAGCAGCAGAGCCTCTACACCGGCTACTTCAGAAAGGAACCCTTTGGACATGGGGGAGAACTGAGCACGAAGCCTTCTTACAAATTAAGCAGTTGTTAACTTCCGCAAGTGTAGTAGTCCAGTATAGCACTTTACTACCCGTCAGGCTTGCGTGCGATGCGTCCGCATATGGCGTGGGAGGGGTCTTGGCACATGTGTTGCCAAATAATACAGAGGCCCCAATTGCTTTCTTTTCAAGGACAATGACCAATCCGGAGAGAAATTACAGCCAACTAGATAAGGAGGCTCTAGCGTTAGTGGCCGGGGTGAAGAAGTTTCATAATTATCTCTTTGGCAGGAGTTTTGAATTGGTTACCGACCACAAGCCTTTACTAGGCCTCTTAGCCCCCAACAAACCAACTCCCCCATTTATGTCTCCAAGATTAATCAGGTGGGCCTTGTTCCTCTCAGGATACCAGTACGAGCTCATTCACAAAGGGGGTAAAACCATCAACCACGCAGATGGTCTCAGTAGGTGCCCAATGGCAGAGTTAGTAGAGGACCCTGCCCCATCTGCTGATGTTTTAATGATAGAGCTCGAAGATAACCCACTAACAACAGCAAGGGAGGTGGCTGCACACACGCAGCAAGACCCAATTTTGAAAAAGGTGGTAAACTGTGTACTTAAGGGGTGGCAGAATGACTCTGTAGAATCTGATTTAAGTGACTTTAAAACCAAAAGATTGGAATTGTCATATGTTAAAGGTTGCCTGTTGTGGGGTGATCGGGTAATCATTCCTGAGAGTCTAAAGACCAAAGTACTCACAATGTTACATGTGGGCCATCCTGGTATTGTCAGGATGAAGGGCCTAGCTAGGGGGCACTTATGGTGGCCAGGTCTGGATACTGATATTGAAAAGTGGGTAGCCAAGTGTGATCCATGCCAAGAGTCTCGGCCTAACCCCCCCCAAAAAACAACTCCAGCAGAGTGGGAACAACCTGCAGGGCCTTGGTCCAGGGTCCATATTGATTTTGTAGGGCCAGTGGGGTCACAATATTTCTTAATAGTGGTAGATGCATTTTCCAAGTGGGTGGAAATCATTGCAATGAATAATATAACCACGAGTGCCACAATTAAGGTTCTGTGCCATTTGTTTGCCACCCATGGCTGTCCTGACATCTTAGTGTCAGACAATGGACCCCAATTGACAGCCAGGCAATTTGAATTATTTTTAGATAACTTGGGGGTCAGACATGCTCTCATTTCGCCTTACTTGCCCTGGGCTAATGGTTTGGTAGAACGATATGTTCGGGTTGCAAAAGAGGCATTGCGCAGGTCAGGCCCTGGAGATGTACAACAGCATCTGGACCAATTTTTGTTAACACAACATATTACACCAAATTCCCACACACACATAAGCCCTGCTGAAGTACTAATGGGAAGGAAACTTAGATCCCCACTGGATAGGTTACACCCAAGGTTTTGTACTCATAATCCTATGTATGTGAACCCTGAAAGACAATTGTATTTGGGTCAAAGTGTTTTTGCAAAGAATTTTGATGGGGGTTTGAATTGGATGAAGGGAATAATTGTACAACAATGCTCCTAAAACATACATTGTAAAATTGGATGATGGTCGAATGTGGAAGCGGCACATTGACCATGTACGAAAGCACATTGAAACCTCCCCTGATCAAACCGCTAAAACAGACTCTCCCACTCTAATAGACTGTAACGCACAACCCGCATTAATGGACATTCAAATGGACTTATCCAGTCAGGAAGGATCCTCCAGCGACGCCGAGCCATCTTCATCCTCAGAGGTCGGTGTTGTGCCTGCCCAATCGACTCAGCGGGCCGGAGCCCAAACTAGGCCCCAGCCGCACTGGGGAAGTACAGGCGAACCGACCTCCACCGTTGGAAGCGAGGACTCAAATGAACTGCGCAGGTCGGAGCGAGCCCTGCGAAGACCGAGCAGATTGGAGGACTTCGTCACGTGGCTTTCTTGAGTGATGTATTCTGACTAAGGAGGGAGGGGTGTTGTATCCTTGTAAATAGTTTGTTCCATGTAAAACGCTGTCTGAGCGGGAAACAGGAAGTTGCGCCTGATTGGCTCAGACGCGGGCTGCTCTCTTTTGGCGGGAGCCACGAATGTATAAAAAGAGCAGTTTCTCCCCAGGTAGAGCAGACGTGTTCCGCTGATTGTCACTTCCCCTTTTAAGAGCTGAATAAAGGAACCGTCTTTACTTAGCCTGTCTCCGGACTCTTCAAAAAGCATGCGTTATAAGGCTGCCCACATTTCATAAATGATGTGGAAAATGGATTGCATCTTGTGAGACCACCTCTATGTTTTCCATTAAAGCAGCCTGACTCCCTCATGAGGTAGAAGAGAAGGTGCAGCTGTTCTCCAGAAGTCAATTCAGCTTAAAGCCACCATCTGAGCAACTGTATATTTTCTACAAAACAGCCTGAGAAAAGAGAAGCTGCTTTAGTGAATAGCAAAGTATCTACAGTTCCAAGGTTTTGCACAACGATCCTCAAACCTTTAAGTACACAGGACCCCATTCATGTGTATTCAGAAAAGAGCCAGGGACAAATTCCTCTGCTGGAGAGTCAACTGTACATTTATTCTGCACTATAATTATCCTTAAGTGCAAAGGTTGCAGCTGAGCTTGCCAAGATAAAGCAATCTGAGCAAAAGTTCCACTTGCTTTCCTAAATGTACCATTCTGAAAGATGTAAAGCAAACTTGTTATAATACAGACATACTTTGGGGTATGGGCCACTTGGCTCAGGAGCAATGGAAATTTTTTTCTGTACCCCCCACCAATCTCTGAGAGCAGAATAAAAAGGTGAAAATGCCTTTTTCGTTCTCTTCTTTCACTCAGTAAATGTGTCATTGTCATGATCCTGCCTTCCATTTATAGTAGCAATTACACCGCTAATATTTTCTCCTCCCTCTTCTTCTTCCCCTCCATCTTCCTCCTCCATAGAGAAATACATTGATAAATAATCCCCCATTAGTGTCATGGTTGCTGGATTTTTTGTTGTTTTGACAGTATACAAGATGCAAGGAACAATGCTCCAAACCACATGGTATTCTGACACTGACAGGAATGAACCCAATGCTTCTTTTTAGATTCAAACTAAAGTTTTGCACGGCCTGGTCCCCTATTTCACCATTTTTTAAAAAATGAATGCATACACATGTATACATCCCCTTACAGATTCTTACAAAAATGCAAGTTTCTAACAGCAGGAATGATTTATTATGCACAATTTTGGAAAAATTACGCAGTACCATCAGAGAACACAGTTAAAATTTTACAGATGATGATGGAGACCAAGGGATTAAACAACATGAAATTTGGAACAAGTAGTTGAAAACAATTGAATGGAAAATAAAACAAAAACAATTGATATAATGTGAAAGAACGTATAAAAATGAAAATATAAACAATATATGTTTTCGTAGATTTTCACGGGTACAGGTATGAAGGTCTTGGCATATTTGGGTTTCTTCCCATGTAGGTTTCAGAGATTCCTGGTGACATTTCAGTTGTTGTCTGTGGCCACCCCGGCTCTATGAAACCAACTTCCCCCTGTTATCCGTACTGCTCCCACCCTGATGGCCTTTCGCAAAGCTATGAAGACCTGGCTTTGTGGATAGGCCTGGGGGTCAAAAATTCACAGCTTGATACCCAACTCTAAGAATGGTATGTATGCATATGAGTGTGATTTTCTTTTTATAATAACTTTTTATGGGTTTTTTTAGTTTGTTATGTTTTAACTTTAGCTAACTGTTTGACTTCTTTTACTGTTCTGTATTTATTTTTATTGTACTTATATTGTTGTTGCAAGCCACCCTGAGTCCTTTGGAATTGGACGGCATAGATGTCAAATAGATAGATAGATAGATAGATAGATAGATAGATAGATAGATAGATAGATAGATAGATAATATGAGATATAAAGGAAGTTGTTGACATATCACCCCAAGGGTTCCAATCACATTTTGTATAACCACAGAATTATTATTATATGATAGTTTCCCCATTAAACATCCATATACAGGGATGGACAGAAAAATGGAAACACTTGAAAAATCATCAAAATATCTTTTAATATGGTGTTGGTCCACCTTTTGCAGTAAATACAGCCTCAATTCTCCGAGGTATTGATTCATACAAATTGTGAATTGTTTCCAAAGGAATTTTAGCCCATTCTTCAGTTAAAGCACTGTCCAATTCTTGTAGAGATGATGGTGATGGTGGAAATCGACTTCTTACTTGAATCTCTAAAATCGACCATAAATGCTCAATAATGTTGAGGTCCGGTGATTGTGGTGGCTAGATGAGATGTTGAACTTCATTAGAATGTTCCTCATGTCATTCTTTAACATTTCTTGCTCTATGCATTATCATCTTGAAAGATGGCATCCCCCTCTGGAAACAATTCTTGAACCATAGGATATATTTGATCAGCCAAAATTCCTAAATAGTGATGGCTGTTAATTCTTCCATGAAGGGAAATCATTGGCCCGGTGGATTTCTAAGAAATAGCACCCAGATCATCATTGAACCCCTGCATTGTTTGATGGTTGGGAGAAGGCAGTCTGGATGAAATGGTTCTTTTGGCTGTCTTCAAATGTAAACATGTCTGGAGGTCAGAAAAATGGTAAACAATGATTCGTCAGAGAAAATCACATTTTGCCATTGCTCGAGGGACCATTTCTGGTGGTTTCTACACCACTCTAAACGCTTTGAAACATTTGTCTTTGAGAGCAGAGGTTTTCTAATTGCAGCTCTTCCGTGGAATCCAGATTTGTGGAGCTCCCTTAGAACAGTTTTTGTGGAAACTGGGTTCTGTACGTGCTCTGCAGTGATTTTAGCAGCTGTGGTCTTGTGATCTGCTTTAACAATTCGCTTTAGAGTCCAACGGTCTCTCTCAGACATCTTTGACTTTCAACCAGACCTGTGCTTGGCTGAGGACGTTTTCCCTTCTCTTTCAAAAGCATTCATTACTTTTGAGACATTACCTCTTGAAACACCAAACATTCAGGCACTTTCTGTTACACTAGTTACACTAGCACCAACAAATTGGCCTCTTTGAAAGTCTGAGAGGTCTACCATTTCTAGAAGGTTATAACCAATTCCCTTAAATTTCTGTTTAAAAAAAAGGTAGTTTAAAAAAACATGTCAAATAACAGAATTTTTAAAAAAGCATTATAATATGTCAAGTTTTGATTGATTTGAACATGTTCAAATATTATGATGCCAAAAAGTCATTTTTTTTGTCCACACCCTGTATATGATAGCCTATATTCGACTCATATTCTAACATATGTACTATAAGGGAGTCTTTTGTCTGTGGCAAAGATACATCCAGGCTGATTTACATAGCAAATATTATATACAACAGCTTTTTTAAAAAGTATGTAAATATATTCCAAACTCATCAAGATAGGAAGTATATGCAATTTCTGGTGTATTTAATTCAACGCAATGCTTTCATTCCAAAAAAGGATGCTTGCTCTTTGGTGCTTCAAATCAAAGCACTGCAGTGGGCAATTCGTTTTGACTGGCTCCACTGAGCCAGAGAAAAGGTTTCTTTGCGCATGTGTGCACATGCACAAAAGACTCTTTTATCATCCAGAGTGAAGCAATGTGGCTTCTCTAATCTGACACTTTAATCCAAGGTGTTGCTTTAATTTCGTGCTTTTGCTTCAAGGGGCAGCTTTGATTGACCTTCATCAAACTGAATTTTCTCGGTGGAGATATATGCAGCCTCAGCCCATATAATCTACCCATAATAACAAATATATTTTTTTTAGAGAACCTGAGCATCAAGGCTGTAAATATTATAAAGTAATAGACTTGTTTTTATTATTTTCAAAAATTAAAAGCTATTGCACGGATTGGTAACCAAGTAACCGAAAGAGTTACTTACATGTGGTTAGTTCTTGTTAGTTTCATATGAACTGAAAAATTGGAAAGATGGACTGGAGGGGAGATTAAATAAGAGTGATTTGGGCTGAGAGTGATTTCTGGGTGAACAGTACAGTCAGGTGGTAGGGAAAGCAAGTAGAATGCTTGGCTGCATAGCTAGAGGTATAACAAGCAGGAAGAGGGAGATTGTGATCCCGCTGTATAGAGCACTGGTGAGACCCCATTTGGAATACTGTGTTCAGTTCTGGAGACCTCACCTTCAAAAAGATATTGTTAAAATTGAACGGGTCCAAAGGTGGGCTACAAAAATAGTGAAAGGTCTTAAGCATAAAACTTATCAGGAAAGACTTAATGAACTCAATCTGTATATTCTGGAGGACAGAAGGGAAAGGGGGGACATAATCGAAATATGTTAAAGGGTTAAATAAGGCTTAGGAGGGAAGTGTTTTTAGTAGGAAAGTGAACACAAGAACAAGGGGGCAAAATCTGAGGTTAGTTGAGGGAAAGATTAGAAGTAATGTGAGAAAATATTATTTTACTGAAAGAGTAGTAGATGCTTGGAACAAGCTTCCAGCAGACGTGGTTGGTAAATCCACAGTAACTGGATTTAAACATGCCTGGCGTAAACAAATTTTTATTTATTTTATTTTATTTTATTTATTTATTTATTTAGTCCAAGACATAATACACATTGAAGAGAATAGATATGTAGTAATATAACTAAGGAAACGACTAGAAGAAAAGATGTAAAAGTATAGGTGAACAAATTTGAAAGGAAGAAGAGATAAAGTAGAGACAATTGGACAGGGAACGGAAAGCACTTATGCATGCCCCTTAATATCCATCCTAAGATAAAATACAGGAAATAGTATAAGGGCAGAATAGATGGACCATGAGGTCTTTTTCTCATGTCAATCTTCTATGTTTCTATGCTTCTAAATATGGAAATGTTTTAATGCAAATGAACTTAGTCTCTGTATACCTACGCATCACATTATTCTCTTTCAGGATAAACAACCATATGGAGAGCCCATATGTAGAGTAAAAAATGTTAAGCCAAAATAACTAAAAGCATTTGATAAGAAAAGAAGATACAGCTAAAAAGAAATTCATTATACTTATCATGCCTTTCCGCCTGGGTTTCACCTCTTTTGTGTATTGGTTAAAATATTTCCTGTTATGTTTTGTTAAAAACTTTCACAGGTGTAAGAAAGTAAGTAACAGAGGTGAAATAGCCACCTGAGATAGAAAGTGGGGAGTGGGGAAAATAAATACTGTGACAGACTGAATAATAGAAATTAAAACTGGAATGTAATTCAGGTTATTGTATTATTGTTTATAAAAGATAATATATGTATATGGATTGATATTGAAGGTATATGTGATGTTATGTATGTGTTTTAATGTGGAGAAAAAGAAATATTTTTTTAAAAAAAGTTTTACCTGCCTCTTTTTGAAGAAAAGTCACCAAGTGCTCACAGCCATGACTTTCTAAGGTCTCTCCCTTCTCTCCAGCCCATATAAGACTTTTTAAAATAACATTTATTTCAGTTCCACTGCTTGACATGTATATGTATGGACTGTCTTTCCATAGGCATGTCTAAAATATTATTTCCAGCATCCCCACAATTTACACTCACTGTATTATTTTTCATTCTTTTCATTTTTCATTCCCTGTATAGAAGGCTCCTTGTTTAGCCCTCTGCATTTATTTCCAAATCTTTATTTCCAATAAAATTATGTTATTTTTTCTCTATCAGTTGTATTACTATTTTTCAGAGTATAAGCCACACCTTTTCATCCCTAAAAGAGGCTGATAATTTGGGTGCATCTTACATTCTGAATATAGCTTTTTTTTCAGCCCTAACTAGCTGCTAATAATTTTCACAGCTATTACCTTGCAGATTCTTTCATTGTTTCTCTCTGTCAATAATGTTTTCCAAACCCTAAGTCTTTGCAGAGTTTTTTTCATTGCTCTAACTTGCTCCAAATAAGTATCTTTCCAGCCCTAACCAGGTGCTAACAATGTTCCCAGCTCTTACCGGCTTGCAAACTCTTTCATTGTTACTCTCTGCAAAGAATGTTTTTCAAGCCCTAAGTCTTTCCAAGGTTTTGTTCATTGCTCTAACTTGTTCCATATAAGTTTCTTTCCAGCCCTAACCAGATGCTAACAATGTTCCCAGCTATTACTACCTTGCAGGTTCTTTCATTGTTACTCTCTGAGAAGAATGTTTTCCAAGCCCTAAGTCTTTGCAGGGTTTTTTCCATTGCTCTACTTGCTGTGAATGTTTCTTTCCAGGTGCTAATAACGTTCCCAACTCTTACTGGCTTGCAAGCTCTTTCATTGTTACTCTCTCTAAAAACGGTTTTTTAAAAGACCTAACCAGGGGATAAAATAATGTGCTGAAGCTGACCAGACTAAGGATACCACCCAGATGAATATCTTGTAAGCATATTATTTTCCCTATTTTCCTCCCCAAAAACTAAGGTGCGTCTTATACTCCAAAAATATGATAATTAAATACATCTCAATTAGTTTATCTATCATGTCTGTATAGTCTGGAAGACAGAAGGAAAAGGGGGGGACATGATCGAAACATTTAAATATGTTAAAGGGTTAAATAGGGTTCAGGAGGGAAGTGTTTTTAACAGGAAAGTGAACACAAGAACAAGGGGACACAATCTGAAGTTAGTTGGGGGAAAGATCAAAGGCAACATGAGAAAGTATTATTTTACTGAAAGAGTAGTAGATCCTTGGAACAAACTTCCAGCAGACGTGGTTGGTAAATCCACAGTAACCGAATTTAAACATGCCTGGGATAAACATATATCCATTGTAAGATAAAATACAGGAAATAGTAAAAGGGCAGACTAGATGGACCATGGGGTCTTTTTCTGCCGTCAGTCTTCTATGTTTCTATGTTTCTATGTCATTAGATAAGTAACATTTGTTTCTTATGCATTTTTATTTATGAAATAGGTGAAATACTAAAATAAAAAATCTTCACTGTGTTGTTCTCCTTTCTACTACATTATTTGCAATCATTTTCTCCCCTTGATATGTACGTTTTACAAAAACTGTCAACTTCATTTTTTGCAACAATCATTCTCTTAAGTGCATTTTTCTCAGCCACAACCTCTTTCATATCTCCATTCCACCAGGCATTCTTTTTAATACTTTTCATTAGCATAACTCCACACACCTCTGTGGTGCTCCATAACATAATTCTTTTTATTCTCTTTCAATCAGTTTTTATATCCTCTTTCCTTAAGTCCATTTCCCATTAATTCTGTTTGGAAATTAATCCATCTTCTAATATATATATATTTATTCAATACACATACATTCTCTCCCTGCAATTGTTCTATTTCCATCCTTGGTTTTTTTGACTTTTTAAAAAACATATCCATCTTTTGTCAAGTTCCATTCTTAAAACTATTACCATTACTAATTTATTGCACATTCAAAATTGCAGCACCGGACTTACCCGGCAGCAGGCTTTGCTGGAGGGACCGGGAGACACAGGACCCTCATGGCAGCAGCCATCTTGAATCCCGAGCGAAGTCTCGTGAGATGAGACTTCGCTCGGGAGTTCGGGCCTGTCTTGCCCGGCTGCTGATTGGTCCGGGCGGGGCCTGCTTGCCCTATATAAGGGCGAGCAGGCCCGGGGCTCTTCCTTTTTGCCCGGACAGCAAGCCACGAGCAGACACTTGTCAGTTCTGCTCGTGGCAGCCATTTTGGAGGAGCCTTGTGCGGCGGCCGCCATTTTGTGCAGCCTGTGGTGGGCGAGAAGGCCTCCTTTTGCCTTCAGGTGAAGAGGATTTATTGCGGAGCCAGCAGCAGCTGTGCTCCGCCCTGGTTTGCCCCCCAGTTTCCTGGGTTCGGGGTGTGGGGGTGCTCTCCTCCGGGGCGTCCTGGGGTGTACAGGGTCCCTGGGGGGGGTGAGGCCTTGGGAATAAAGGCCCCTATAAAGCGGTGCAGCGAGGCCTTGCTGCAACTGCTGGGGAGGGGGGAGGTTTTCACCTCCAGGGGGTGCATTGGGAGGCCTGCAGCATAAGCAGGCCTTGCCTCGTGGGTGCAGCCTCCTTGGGGGTAGTTCTCTCCCACCCCCTTCTTTATTCTGTTTAACATAAAAATAGTTTGAGGCAGGCCCATGGCCCCTAAAAAGAGGCAAGCCCAGGCCCTTCCGGCCCAACCTGTGGTTCGGCCTAGGAGGGCGGCGAGGCCTTCTGCTCGGGCTCGTGCCAGTGTGGAAGGGCCCCCGGGGGTGGTCCCGGCGGCAGGGGGAGTGGGATTCATGCCCACGGTCCCTCAAACTGAGGTTTCTCCTTCTCTCTCTTGGGCCAGGGTCCTGGAGAGGCTCGATGAGCTGGAGCAGTGGCGGTCTGGGGCAGGCCCGGAGGGGCTTCCCATGACTGCCCCCGCAGCATGGGGTAACGACCCCGAAGAGGAACCAGCCCAGGAGGGACAGATGTCCCACACCGCGCAGCTGGCCCATACCGGGCAGACGGCCCAGACCGGGCAGATGGCCCAGTCGGGGCAGTGGTCATCGTTCCAGGGCCCGGCGAGGATGGGCCCCCCGTGGATGGCTTCCACCCCTTATGGGGCAGGTGAGGTTGCACCACACGCAGGCACTACACCTCTCCTTCCCGTGCAGGGTCCCGGGTTTATCCCGCCTGCATTGGGGAGTGGCAATAGCTTCCTGGGGGCCACTGCGGGCACATGTGGGCAGGTTTGGTCCCCGCCGGCTCCGCCGGTAGGGGCGCCAGGGGTATCTTTCCCACCTGGGGCAGGGGTGGGGGGTTGGATCCCTCCTCCGTCGGCCATTATGCCACCGCCCCCTTTGGTGTATCCACCGGGGCTTGGTGTGCTGGGGATGGGGGCCACCACGGTGTGGGACCCGTTCGCCAGCATCAAGCCTGGGGCCATCCCTTGTGGGTTGCCCGCGACACCATTGGGCTATCATCTCCACCCGTCTGTGAAGGAAGCAATCTGGCGGGGGGAATATGTCGACCTTTTCTCCCTTTTAAATAGGGAGGTCCCCAAGCAGGACAAGGAGGTGGTGCCTGGGGAGAAGGTTAAAAAAACGAAGGTCACAAAGTGTTTCAGCTCTTGGCTGTACGCTTTTTTGACCTTCGCTTCGGTAGTAATTCAGAGGCAGCCGGGTAGGGCCGCTGCACTGCTGAAATACATAGACCTAATAGCGAGAGCCCACTTTGAGTACGCAGGTACGATCTGGAGGCACTACGATAAGGGGTTTAGGATGCGTATCGCCCATGACCCCTACTTGCCCTGGGATATGGTGGTCCCGGACCTTTGGTTCCAGGCCACGCATATGTCCGGGAAGGAAGGATGTGATAGGACCGACAGCGGTCACTTTATGGAAGAGGAGCCCGTGACGCCCGCGCCAGCCAAGGCCGCGGCGGGTGGAGTGGGAAAAGGGGCCTCTCTGGTGTGCCACGAGTTCGCCGCAAAAGGGGCGTGTTTTCGTCCCTTTTGCAGGTTTCGTCATGCATGCGGGACTTGTGGGGGGAACCATTCCGCAGCCGTGTGTCCCCGCCCCAAGAAGGTGGCGGAAAGGAAGGGCGGGGGTCCCCCAAAGCCTCCCCCACCTGTTGGGGGTAAAGGGGCCCAGTCCAATCAATTTGCAAGTGCTTGAGGGTTGGTTGGGCGACTACCACCCTCGCTCGAGAGCGGCCGCTCTCTTGCTAGGATTTTCTGAGGGATTTAGGATCCCTTACATGGGTGTTAGGAGGGCCTTCATGTCTGACAACCTTAGGTCGGTTGTTGGTCATGAAGACATTGTTAGGGAGAAGATTCGGAAGGAGGTGGCCGAGGGCAGGGTCCTCGGGCCCTTCCCGGAACCGCCCTTCCCGAATCTTCGTGTGTCTCCCTTAGGTGTGGTCCCCAAAAAGGCGAGTGGTGAATTTAGGTTGATTCACCATTTGTCTTTTCCAAAAGGGGAGTCAGTGAATGACTTCATTCCTGACGAGCTTTGTTCGGTCCGGTATGCATCCTTTGATGCGGCCGTGACTATGGTTAGGAAGTGTGGGACAGGAGCCCTTATGGGTAAATGCGACATTAAGTTGGCATTTCGACTCCTCCCCATACACCCCGACGACTTTGAGCTGTTGGGCTTCCATTTCGAGGGTGGTTATTACATGGACAGGGCTTTACCTATGGGTTGCTCTGTCTCGTGCTCTCTGTTCGAGGGTTTTAGCACCTTTTTGGAATGGGCGCTCAGGAGGCAAAGTGGTCTGGGTACTGTCGTTCACTACCTTGGTGATTTCTTGTTGGCGGGGCCTGCGCATTCGGAGCAATGCTTTGCTCTAATGCGGGACTTAGAAGCCCTTTGTGCTCACTTAGGGGTGCCTTTAGCCTCTGAGAAGACCGAAGGCCCCGCCACCAGGATTACTTTTCTGGGTATTGAATTGGACTCAGAGGAGCAATCTTCCAGATTGCCCCTGGAGAAGTTGCTCAAAATCCGAAGGAAGCTTGATGAGGTGCTGGACTGCCGGAAGGTTACCCTACGGCAGCTTCAGGAATTGGCGGGCATTCTTAATTTGCCTGTCGGGTAGTTGTTCCTGGTAGGGCTTTTTCCAGGAGGTTATCCGACACGATGAAGGGGCTCCGTTTGCCCCATCATCGTACCCACCTCTGCGCTGGGGTCAGGGCTGACCTCGGCGTGTGGCGGGATTTCTTGGTCAGGTTTAATGGTTTGGCTTTCTGGAGGCACAGGCTTCTTTTGGAAGCTGAGTTGCAGCTCTGCTCTGATGCTGCGGGGACTTGTGGTTTCGGGGTAGTGTTAGGTGACCAGTGGTGCTGGTCGGCATGGCCTCCGGAATGGAGTGCCTCTTCGTTGGTTAAGGACCTGACGTTCTTGGAGCTCTTCCCCTTAATAGTGGCCTTAGAGCTTTATGGGGAGCAGTTTAGGGACAAGACCGTGCACTTTTGGTGTGACAACCTAGCGGTTGTCCATGTGGTGAATGCCCTGTCCTCTAAGAGCGACAGGGTCATGAGGCTTGTCCGCCATTTTGTGCACAAGTCCTTGTCCCTAAATGCATTGTTTTTGGCTAGGCATGTCCCCGGGTTGGATAACGGGGTCGCTGATGCCTTGTCCCGTGGTCAGTTGTCCAGGTTTCGGACCCTGGCCCCGTGGGCCCGAGAGTTGCCAGAAGCGTTCCCCGGCTACCTCTGGAGTCTGGGGGGGATCCAGAGTGGTGGAGAGACGAGGTATCCAGGGCAATCTCCTTGTCTGTAGCGCCCGGCACCCTCAGGGCATACCAGCGTGCAGGTAGGAGTTTGGGGATTTCAGGCAGGGCAGGGGTTACCAACTTAGTTGGCCTGTCCCTGTAGAGCACCTGGCTGAGTTTTGCATCCAGCTTAGGCAGCGTGGCCTGTCAGTTAGGATGATCCGGTCCGAGTTAGCCGGCCTCGCCTTTCTGTCCAAGGCGGGGGGGGGGGGTTTGCAGATTTTTCGGGTGACTTTCGCATCCGGAAGATGCTGGAAGGCTGGCTGAGGGAGCAAGCGGGGGCCCCTGGTGACACTCGTCGGGCTCTGACGGTGGAGCAGCTGTCTTTAATTAACGGGGTTTTTGACAGTCTGTGTGCCTCATTGTACGAGGCCCGTCTTTTTAGGGCAGCGACTTGTGTCATGTTTTTTGGGGCCCTAAGGGTCAGCGAGGCCATGCGTCGTCTCAGGCTGACATTCTGCTCCGGGCCTTCCAGTACGCTGATCTGGCCTTTAGACAAGGGGGGGTATCCCTTGTAGTAAGGCAGTCTAAGACGGATCAGCTACACAGAGGGGTTATCCAGCTTAGTGCGGCCGCCGACCAGTCGGTGTGTCCGGTGGCCGCCCTACAGCTTTATTGTGGTCTGCGGGGGTCAGGGCAAGGGTACCTGTTTAGGCATTGGGACGGTACCCCTCTGACCCATTACCAATTTTGGGTGCTAGTGTCCAAGGCAATGGCCCGGGTAGGCATGGATCCTGTCGGTTATGGAACGCATTCGTTCCGCATCGGCGCCGCCACTAGCGTGGCACTTTCTGGTTTCCCGGCCCATCTGATTCGGGAGATCGGCCGCTGGTGGTCAGCGGCATATTTGGGTTATGTTAGGCCCACTGAGGATCCTAGGCAGGGCTTAGGCTAGGTAACCTCTCTGTGTGTGTCCTCTTGCAGGTCCCCAGGCTAACATGAAACCGACGGCGCTGCTGTGTGGCCACAGCATGATATTTTGGGCCGGCCGCTCAGCAGCCAGGAGCGCCATCGGGACCCAGCTGTCCCTGGGGCAGTGGGTCAAGGTTGCCTGGATGGGCCGGAGAGGTATGCGGTGGGAGGGTCTCCTACCGGCGTTGCTGGGCGGTCAGCATTCTGTGGCTGCGCCCGGCAGTATGGCTGGGGTGGCTCCTCGGGGTCGTGCCCAGGTGGGTTTGGGTGGGCAGCGTCCTGTGGCCGCACCCAGGTGGCTGGTATTGCACTTAGGAGGCAATGACCTGTGCATGCTGGGAGGCCTGGCGCTGATCATCCAGGCAAGACCTGCAAAGGCTTCGTGAGGTGTGGCCCACCACGCAAGTGGTGTGGTCAGAGATCCTACCTAGGATCGTGTGGAGGGACGCCTCTTCCCTTAGGGCCATTCACCGGGCGAGACGTAGGGTGAATAGGGCTCTGGGTAAAACAGTTAGGGAACTAGGTGGGGTTGTAGTGGCCCATCCCCTTATCACAATAGACCGGCCATGGCTTTACCGGGCCGACGGCGTTCACCTGTCAGAACAGGGGAACGCCATTTTCTTACAGGACCTGCAGCGGTCTCTGCGTGAGCTGGCGCAACTAGAGGGGGGAGTCGGGGGGCCAAGATAGAGATCTAACCCCCGCTCCGTGGCAGGTTAGGGGCGGAAAACTGGGGTGGTTTAGCAACCGCGCGTTCTCCCTTGGGCATCTTTGGGGATGATTGACAGGTTCTCCGCAAGCTCATGGAGGGAGTGCCTGCCTGAGCAGCTGGAGGGAACCTGTCTTTGGGTCCTGCACCTTTAATTCCTGGATTCAGGGTAGCCGGTGGGACCCCCCTCATGCAAAGCATGGCAGGGTCGCAGGTGATGGACTGGTCCCTCACCTGGACTTGCATCGAGATACGCCCATGAGTTGCCCAGGAAGTTTTTGTCATAACGTCATTTCCGCCCCGGAAGTATTTGTTTGACCCTGCAGGTCCATTTCCGGGTCATAGTTGATTATGCTAATTTATGCAAATTTAATGAATAAATTATACAAATTTATGTTAATGAAAATGACCCAGTTTAAATCCAGCTCTTGCGTCCGTGTCGTTACTCCGTCTCTCCAGCAATTGCAGCACCGGACTTACCCGGCAGCAGGCTTTGCTGGAGGGACCGGGAGACACAGGACCCTCATGGCAGCAGCCATCTTGAATCCCGAGCGAAGTCTCGTGAGATGAGACTTCGCTTGGGAGTTCAGGCCTGTCTTGCCCGGCTGCTGATTGGTCCGGGCGGGGCCTGCTTGCCCTATATAAGGGCGAGCAGGCCCGGGGCTCTTCCTTTTCGCCCGGACAGCAAGCCACGAGCAGACACCCGCCCGCCCTCCCTATTTTGCAGTGTGCTTAGGGGTCGCCATTAGGGGGCCGAATGGGAATTTTTTGCAGTTCTTCCTTTTAGCCGGGCTGTTTTTTCGCCCATTCCACACTGAGGAGATGGATGTGCGGTTAGGGGGTGCTTGCATTTATTAGGTTAATTGGCTTACCTTTGGTCATTTGGGTAGGCAGGTTAGGGGCGGAAAACTGGGGTGGTTTAGCAACCGCGCGTTCTCCCTTGGGCATCTTTGGGGATGATTGACAGGTTCTCCGCAAGCTCATGGAGGGAGTGCCTGCCTGAGCAGCTGGGGGGAACCTGTCTTTGGGTCCTGCACCTTTAATTCCCGGATTCGGGGTAGCCGGTGGGACCCCCCTCATGCAAAGCATGGCAGGGTCGCAGGTGATGGACTGGTCCCTCACCTGGACTTGCATCGAGATACGCCCATGAGTTGCCCAGGAAGTTTTTGTCATAACGTCATTTCCGCCCCGGAAGTATTTGTTTGACCCTGCAGGTCCATTTCCGGGTCATAGTTGATTATGCTAATTTATGCAAATTTAATGAATAAATTATGCAAATTTATGTTAATAAGAATGACCCAGTTTAAATCCAGCTCTTGTGTCCGTGTCGTTACTCCGTCTCTCCAGCAATGTACCTTTTGTATCCTGAATTAATTCTATAAGTCTTTCATCATTAACAATGAAGTAGGGCATAGTTTCAGATTTAGGTTTGTGAAGTGTACATATGAATAGATACATTTAAACATGGTATTCAAAACATATATACTGAACAGTCATGATTCTTATTTATTCCTGTGCCCTCAGCTGAATCAATATCTATTTCTGTGTCCTTTAGTCTTGTTGTCACCCATTTGTTTGTGCCACCTTGCATAATATTTCTTCCCTGTCTGAAGCAACTCTATTTGGAATGAGCGTTGCACCTATCTGATACGTCCCTTCTCGTAGGGTGGAGCTAGACTCCAAGGATGGGAAGACACTGCCCTTTAGCCAATTAGGACATAGTCTGAAGTATAAAAGCACTATTCTACTGTCACTCCCCCTCTTTTGATGAGGGACGAAGGTCAGACTTAGTGGGTTTCTCCCATACCAGTAATCTATGTACTCATAACAATTTAGGTGACAATTTGTACTTTGTGACTTTCATTTTAGTTCTTTTGTTCCTATTTAGACCTAAACCTTTACTTCTCTCAATAGTTTCATCAAGTCCATCCCACAACTTTAGACTATCTTCTCTCATATCTACTATATATTTCTCTCTTCTCTTTGTTTCCCCAATCACAGCATACCTATTTTTCTTACATTTGTTAATTGATTCTCTTTACCATTTCATACTTTAGATTTACTACTCTTAGTCATACTCTTACCATATGTGACTTTCTCTGTTAATCCTATAGGTAATACCTGCTCATTTTAGCATATTTCAACCAATATTTCCCAGTGCAACCAAGCCAGTTTTACTCCTAGCTATTTTATGCAAGCCAGGATTTCTAGTTTAAAGACTACTGTTATCCACATGTCAACTGTAGGAGATATATGCAGTATTTTAATGCATTGCCAAGTCACAGATTTAGAATATTACTTATATCAATAAAGATGCTATTAACTATAAATTTATAGCTAAGTACAGAAGTGAATCTTTAATTTTACCAAAAGGGGTGTGTTTTTTTTAAAAAATGAAATCCCTGAAAATAACGATAAAACTCATATCTTATAGTAAACATACCATGTTTTCCCAGAAATAAGACCCTGACTTATATATTATTTGAACCCTTCAATAAGCACTTGGTCTTATTGCCATGCACTCAAAATCCTGATTAGGCTTATTATCAGGGGATATCTTATTTTGTGAAAAATAGGGTATCTGGATATTATTTAAAAGAATCACATACATCATATATTTTCTCTGGGAATCACATGCTTTGCACACTTAATTTTGTTTCAGTTGTAGCAAATCCCAATGAAATAAGACATTCTGCTTGATCACCAAATGACATGTAGTTGTTAATTTATCAAAGCTGAAGCTGAATCCAGGAATAATAAAAATATGAGATTGATTGAAATAAGGAAATCTGCATACATAAATAAGGTGTCAGTGTTTAAGAAACATCAAAAATGATCACAAGACCAGCTTTATGCTAAGTATTTAGTGCACTGGGTCCTTAAATATTTCCATAAACCAACACACACACATCCATTGGTTTGATCTCTCTATCTTATCAGATGGGAAAAAGACTTCTCACTTTTCTGCAGCCAGAATTTGTGTTAGTCTGAAGACGTGTAGAACAGAAATGCCAATAACAGCTTGCCTTGTAATCTGTGATGCATGTATGAATGGCTTTCACGCCTTTTGGTCTACATGCAGAAATCTCTCTCTCTTCTCTTTCTCTCTCTCTCTCTCTTTCTCTCTCTCTCAAAATAAAGAAGCACGTTTTTGCTTTTTTAACAGCATTCTGTTGTGATCAAGCTTGCTTGGCAAGACTATTTGTGCCCAGGTTATATGACACTAATACACTTCTTGTAAACATCCCTCTATTCAAGATCTAAAACAGGCTAGGCTTCCTTTGCCTAGTTGTTAATGTACATAGCAAAGTAAAGATTAGTAAAGATTTATCAAAGCAATGCTCAAGTTGTTAATGTTAAAAAGGGGATAGTGCTCGCTATGCCATTGTTTAGATCAGTGTTTTTCAACCAGTGTGCCGCGGCACACTAGTGTGCCGTGAGACATGGTCAGGTGTGCCGCGAAGCTCAGAGAGAGAAAGAAAACAAGAGAGAGAGAAAGAAAGAGCAAGAGGGAGAGAAAGCAAGCAAGAGAGAGAGAAAGAAAACAAGAGAGAGAGAAAGAAAGCAAGAGAGAAAGAAAGAAAAAGAGAGAGAGAGAAAGCAAGAGAGAGAAAAAGAAAGAGAATGAGAGAGAAAGCAAGCAAGAGAGAGAGAGCAAGAGAGAGAGAGCAAGAAATAAAGAGAGAGAGAGAGAAAGAGAGGGAGGGAGGGAAGGTGGGAGAGAGAAAGACATAGAGGGAGGGAGGGAGAGAGAAAGAGAGCAAAAAAGGGGAAAGAAGGAAGAAAGAAAGAGGGATGGAGAGAGAGAGAAAAAAGAGGAAGGGAGAGAAAGAGGGAGGGAGAGAGAAATAGAGCAAAAGGGAGGAAGAGAGAGAGACTTTTTTGTCCAAACTTTTTTTAGACGCCCCCCCCCCGCCCAATGTGCCCCATGGTTTTGTAAATGTAAAAAATGTGCCGCGGCTCAAAAAAGGTTGAAAATCACTGGTTTAGATTGTATCAGCATTTTTGATATTTTTAATTACCATGAATAAGATACATTTGGGATGGGAAGTTAATAAAACCTTCTTTTACCTATTTTACACAAAACTTTATAAGAGAAGGAAACCAAGTTAAAAAAGAAATGTGAACTAGCTTTCTGGGGGATAGGGTTCTTTGTGGTCTTTCAACCATTTAAATGCAAAGTGCAAGGAAAGCAAATACATATGTTCATCAACAAAATATGTGTGTGTGTGTGTGTGTGTGTGTGCATGCATGTATATATATATATATGTACACATATATATATGTATATATATTTCAACCACTTGTCAATTCTCTCTTAGACTTCATTCTAAAAGCTTTTCCAGAACAAGTAGAAGTAAAATATGCATACATTTTGTTTTTTCCATTTTATTAATGCTATCTGCACTTCATGTGCTCAAGATTATTTTTAAAATTTACAGAAAGCTTGATGTTATTTTGGGAGTAATACCATCAGAAAAAAATGAGTCTATTTTTTTCTGTCAGTTCAAAATCAAGAAATTTGCTTTTCACATTGAACTCAACAGAGAAAATTGTGATGAAATTTTCATGTTGGTTTGTAGCATTCTTGAAATGATTTAAATAAAGGCCATTGGACATTTGTAAATATCTTGTCTGCTTTATTAAATTCTCTGGCCAGCAGCCAGTAGCCTCCCTCATTTCCCAGGCTTCAGTTAAATCCTGCCAAAAGGTTTTGTGATGATGGTAAGAAGTATAGAATACAACTACATTACCAGCACCATATTCCATTCCATCAAGAAAAAAAATCAGAATGAATTTTCAAGCATTTGAGATTAAAATAGCATTCCTTTCCAAGAGGGAGAGATTTTTTGAGAAAAACTGTGGTAAATTTCAGTAATATAAGAATATAAGTAATATTCTTTCTAAGTTCCAAGAGAACAGTAATACCTCAGCTTAATCAAAAACTTTAGTAAAGAAAAAAATTGCAGCCATATCCAACTATTGATTGTTTCACTGTGATTGTGCCAAATTAAAAATATTTCATATATTCATAGAGGCCTAAATGTGGGGCCTCTTCCTTTCAGGCTTCTCAACTCATGAATATGGCATGACAACTTAATGGTTTTGGAGCTTAGTAGAGGTTTGAATATTTATGCAGCAGTCATACCTGGCCAGAGAACTGCTAATTTCTCTCTCACCTTCCTTAATCTTCCACATGACGGGATATCCTTTCCTGTAGAATTCCTGACAACTTCAGAAATGGTTATGGTCACAGTAATGGTTATTAATCTATGAAAAGATATGTCTATTTTGGCACCATCTTTCTTGCACATGGATTCATGTGTACATTTCTATTGTCTCATTTCTATGTTAATCTCAGTATTTTAAAGATAACACCTTAATAAAGCTTTACATTTATTGCACATTTAAAAGGTTGTTTTTTTTAAAAAAAGGTTTTCCTCTCAAGATGTGTTTTTCTAAATGTTGCCTGATATATTTTAATAGCCAAGAACTACATTACAGATTTAAGAAAAATGTGTGGATTAGTAGCTATATTTCAGCAGACATATTTCAGCAGACATATTCACAGTGAAGGGCTACCAATTTTTTTGCTACCACACTGTGGGCGTGTCTTATGCAGGATGCCCTGCATTTTCTTTCAACATTTTTCTGTGCAAATTGGGTGCTCTGGGGTGAAGCTCCATTTTTGCTACAACACTGCGTTCCCCCCTATCCGGGCAGTAGCCCACCCCCTGCATATTCATCTGGAAATGTAGGTCAGTTTATAACTGGAATATACTAAGATTCTCAACAAATCATAGTTGTTCCAATAACCATGCATTATTAAATCACTATTGTTACATTTGAACTGAGCCATCTCCTTTTTCATTTTGCAGAATTTGTGCATTGCAAAGTTAATACATGTACAATCCTAGCTGATATGATTATGCTTGAAAAAGCAATGTGTATTGAGCAAACATGAACGTCGAATATAAAGAAATCAAATCAAATAATTGACACTAGTTTTATAGATCTAAGGAACAATGATATCTAAGGTAGTTATATTTGAATCAATTACTCCTGTAATAAACCATTAGTTACCATTCATGTAAAGATGAACAATAAACAGACTATATTAAATAATGATTAGCCTTTCCATCCATTATGTGCTCCTGGGATTCAGAACAATATTTCAGAAACAATGCAATATCTATTGCAAAGCAAGCAAGATATGTTGTCCAGCATATCAAATTTACAGTAGCCCTAGTTTTCGACAGATGCCATCTGAAACCGATCAATAGCAAAGTGCATAGTTTCATATATAAAGATTTCCAAAAATTGTCCATGTTGACAGGTATCCGAATGAAGAACATGGTTTCATATTCAGGTTATTGACTGATGTCCTCAAAAGAGAAAAATGTGAGCTCTGAAAATTTAAAAGCAATATAACTGCAAATGTAACTTTTGATAAACCGCCATGTACAGAAAGAAGAATGTTGTCAGCTCCATGTAAGGCACACAAAGTTACCAAACACTACCGTGAAAAATATCCAAGTCTGGCTGGACAAAATATTATAGCTTTTATGCAAATATGTATAAAGTACTTAAATTAGTGGGGTTTTGCCAGTCATAACTAAGCAATTGATTCTGTTGAAATAGCACTAAAATACAATGAAATATAGATCCAACTTTATGTTCCATGTCAAAGGGGAGGAAATCTTCAGGCTGGTTTGTTGTTTGCCATCAATCCTGTCTAGACATGCAACTATACCCAGATAATAGAGTATTGGCATACTATGTCTCCAACTTAGTGGATACACATTTCAGTAACACTACTTTCATTTTTTGTTGTTCTTGTAAATAGTTTCAGATAACTGATCTGAACTGAGTTACAAAGTTTGGCTAATGCAGTGCACATTGACAGTTATAAACATATACATCTGACATATAAACTCAAAATATCAGAGTGAAGCTAGTTTTAGAAATGAACTTATTTTATATATTTTTCATACACATACCCCCCACACTAGAGCAGAACAGAATAGAATATAATTCTTTATTGGCCAAGTGTGATTGGACACACAAGGAATTTGTCTTTGGTGCATATGCTCTCAGTGTTCATAAAAGAAAAGATACATTTTTCAAGAATCATGAAGTACAACACCTAATAATTATCATAGGATACACATAAGCAATTAGGAAACAATATTAATATAAATTGTAAGGATAAAAGCAACAAGTTACAGTTATACAGTCATAAGTGGGAGGAGATGGGTGATAGGAATGATGAGAAAACTAATAGTAATAGTGACCTTTAATTATTCCAATCTTAGTCCTTTTGTGAACGAGTACATAATAGCTGCAGAATAGAAATGGAAAGTAAGACATTAGGTGATCCCTCCCAAATTTCTTCAGCAACAAAGAAATCATTTGATGGAGAGGAATAATGTATCCAACAAAATTCAGCTTGGAATGAACACAAATATTCTAATTGACATGATTGACTTGGGGCCATTCAAAGAAGTGAATATCTATCAGCTCCCAAAAGAAGTGGACACTTGGAAAAACCACACAGCTTGGGCTTTTGTATATACTCAAGTTTATGAAGTTTTTCTTGAAATCATTTGTAGCTTAACATGCATATTAGGAGGACTGTAAATTAATTTATGCAAATGCTACCAGGCAGGAGTTTGTTGTCGCTGCCAGTGCGCCGTGTCAGTGCAGTTACATGCACAGCTCCAGATGACGGCAGGTGGGCGTTAACACCTGTACAAGATTTGGCTTCTGTGCATGCGCATGAAGCCAAATTTCATGTGAGGTTGTACATGCATGTCAGATTTTGCTGATTTTCGGTGGCTTTTTTGTTACGTGGAAGCAAAAAATGATAAAAATTGGTAAAAATCTTGCACACACAAGCATCCTCGTGTGAGATTTGGCTTCCTGTGCCCCGTCACTTGGAGCTGCGCACAGAGCTCCATTTTCGCGATAGCATCAAGCGCACCAGTAGGAACCCGATAGTGAATATTACCTAGTGTTTTACATTATCAAAATAAAGTTTTTTCTTTTCATGTTCCACAAACAAGTTGTAAGAAAATCAACTGCTTTCCCAACACAATTTTAACTACTTTAAAGGAATCTAAAAATATTTTCTGTACCCAAGATATTTTGAATCCTAATTAATTTTTCAATTTTATGGTTTTTCAAGTAGGCATCTTCTCTTGATCAATGTACCAATGTATACACAAGCCCAAAAGCCCTGTGAAATATATTAATATTATTTTTGAGTCTTTTGTTCACTTGATAGTACAAATAATAGAATACCAGTAATCCCAGATGGGGAAACATTAAACCACCATTGATTTTACATACTGTGCAACTGTTTGTAGCAGTACCCAAGAGAACAGCTAAAACCACTTGTTCTGGAAAATATATCTTTAACTAAATGCTGAACAGGCTGTAATGCATTGGGTGGCAATCTCGGTTTATATTTCCTCGTACAGCATTTTCATTTTACATTCTGCTGTTACAAAAGCAATGGGAATAATGTTTCAGGCTCAGTATCCAAATAAGCAAACTGATAGTCAGATTAATCTATTTTCCCCAGTGAAATAACCCCAAATTAGGCACTCTGGGTCATAACTCTTCAATTACCAGGCCCGAAGGCTAAAAAGCCAGATGAGTTTTCAAAGCAATGTGAGAAAAGCAAAATAATAATTAATTTCCTTAAAATAGATAAAAGTTCCCACTTGTGTTAACAGATGAGTCAGTAGTTTTGACACGAATAATTAACTGTGTCCTCCAAAGACACCATCCGATTTCCTTCCAATTGGATGGAATTAAGGTGGGGGGAATCACCTTTTTCTATATGAACAGGATACGTCAAAAGAAGAGCTATGTAAATGAATAGGAGGCTGCTGCCAGCATCAAACAAATGGCAAATAATTAGTTGGCCGAAAAAGAAAAAGAAAGTGGCATCTTGCATTTTTCTCAGCTGAATGAACACCTTGATAGAATGCATAGTGACTCTCTTCTTATAATAGAAAGTGAATTTTCTGAGTGAAGGGCACTTTAAAGGCACAGCCCCAGCCCCTTGTCTGTCAGTAGCAGCAATGCTCAATAGCCCAGAATTACACGCACACACGCATACATAACAGATAGAACAACAGAGATAGAGACGGAGCGAATACATTCTGATGCCAAAGGCAACCTGTACGGTTGATGTGAGCAGCATCAAACAAGATTTCTGGCTGTGTTTCCTCCTTGCAAGTTATTTGCTTTGTTTTGTGTATGCGTGAAGGTAGGACAGGTCACTTAAATCTTGCAGCAGTTAATGCGAACTAAATGGAGACTGTGCTGGGGCTGTTCAAATGATCAATCATCATTAAAATTGACCTGACTATTTTGAAAACGGCTGGTTTGAGCAGCCTATGATAGATTTCTGATATACTGAGAGAAATTAGTATTTGTCAGTATATGATTGCATGTTCTCTATCTTTTTAGCCTGCATATAAATACCCATATTTGGAGGGGGGGAGGTGTTCTTGGCAGCAGTGATATATTGCAGGAGAGACGGAGTAACGACACGGACACAAGAGCTGGATTTAAACTGGGTCATTTTTATTAATAATAAAATTAGCATAATTTATTTAATTAAATTAGCATAAATGAACATACCAAACTATGTCCCAAACAATGGACCTGCAGGGTCAAACAAATACTTCCGGGGCGGAAATGACGTCAGATAAACTTCCTGGGCAACTAATGGGCGTAGCTCGATGCTAGTCCAGGTGAGGGACCCCTCCCTCACCTGAGACCATGCCATGCACTTGCATGAGGGGGGTCCAGCTGGCTAACCCCTAACAGAGGACTTAAAGGTGCGGGACCCAAAGACAGGTTCCCCCCAACTGCTCAGGTCACTTCCACCACAAGCTTGGAGAGAACCTGTCAATCATCCCCAAAGATGCCCAAGGGAGAACGCGCAGTTGATAAACCACCACCCAGTTTTCCGCCCCTAACCTGCCTACCCAAATGACCAAAGGTAAGCCAATTAGCCTAACAGGTGCAAGCACCCCCTAACCGCACATCCATCTCCCCAGTGTGGAATGGGCGAAAAAACGGCCCGGCTAACAGGCAAAGCCGCAAAAAATTCCCATTCGGCCCCCCCTAGGGGCGACCCACAAGAGCACACTGCAAAATAGGGAGGGCGGGTGGGTGTCTGCTCAGGGCAAATGGTCCGGGCGAAAAGGCTGAGCCTGGGCCTACATGCCCCTAAATAGGGCCAGCAAGCCCCGCCCAGACCTATCAGCAGTCAGGCCTTGTTGGCCCGACTCTCGGGTGAAGTCTCGCCTCGCGAGACTTCGCCCGAGCACCAAGATGGCGGCCGCCAGGGGTCCAGTGTCTTCCTGGCCCTCCTGCAAATGCTGCCGGCGGGTAAGTCCGCCGGCGCTATTTTTGCAATTTTATTCCTAGTTCTGCTTCTCTTCTACCGTTTAGAATATATGCATTTAAAACTATATATTGGGTTAGTTTGAGTATTCTGAAATACATGTTTAATGTTTCAAAAGTATGCACATTTTTTAAAAAAAATAACCAAATTACTATATATTGCTTTAACCAGAACGATAAATAACAAATCTTGTTTCATAGAAGTTCAGCATTTTGTTTTAAAATATTGAAGCACTCTCATGTCTCCCAGTGTCCTTATTGAAAAGATTGTTCTAAACAGCTTTCACAAACCCAAAACTCAGTTAGAACCATATATAATGTGGCAAGGATCTTGTGAAGTGGGGGTGGACAAACAAGGCCCTCACACTTTTTGCCTTTTCTCAGCCCCATCTAGCTGATGTTAGCAAATATCAGGCTGTTTTCTGCCATTTTGAAGTAGGATATACCTAAAAAAACCAATAGTATAAAGCCCACAGAATTTACCTCCCCCTCCTAAAAAAATATGGGGAAAAAACCTAGTGTGTTTATTTTGTATGCGGGAGAGACACATCCACTGCCATCTCAAAGACAACCAATCCTTATTATGGTTTTAAAGCAGCACAAGACAACTATTCTCTTCTGTTACCATCCTGTCTACTGTAGACTTAGTTTTTCCCTCCCCACCACCCACAATGTTAAGTGCTATCTTGCCAACTAGGATGTCCACTCTGCTGTTATATAATGCTGCACTTGGGATCAATAATCTTATTTATTTTTATTTTATTTATTTTGTCAAGTACAAATTGGTAGTATGCAAAGATATAACAATGTTTATATACATGAAGTGAAACACACACACTTTGCTCTGCTTTGGTTTCAAAGTAATGAAAAATCAACAAAGTCCGGAAACAGCAAGGCACGGTCCTGAAGAACAACAATCAGATAATCTTCCACAACGGCCAAGCCAGCACGCTGCTATTTATATCAGCAGCTCTAATTACTGGAGCCCTACCCAAACACAGGTGGCGTCTCTTATCTCCTGTAATATTTCTTCAATTGGTCTCTTCGATGCATAATTCTGCGCATGCGTGGGTCTAACACTTCCTTATCCGAATCGACTGAAAATAATGGAGATTGGCTTCCTGGGCTGTGTGCCAAGCCCCCCTCTTCCAAGTTACCCCCACCTTCTTCTTCGTCTGAAGAAACTGCACTACCTGACTCTATCGGCAATAAAACAGGCCTATGACATGTTGATGTTTCCCCTGCATCTACCTCCACATTCCTTGGGGCAGGAGCTGGGCTAGAGCCAATCACAACAACTACAAAACTGTATATTCAGATGTGTTTTTAAAAGGGGTGGGGACCCAACAAGGTTTTTTAAAGATGAAAATGGTACCTTTGGTTGCCTTGAAAGGACAGAATTTTCTGAGACAATATCTCCCAGGTTCAGAATGGAAAGAATGGTTTTTAAAACACACACAACCCTCCATGGATTATCCACCTAAAGGTCAACCATTCATGTATAAAGATAATAAAAAGTCTCTGAAATACAAAGCATATACACAGACATATACACAGAGACAGAATTTAATGATCCAGGAAATGGTATAATACAATCTGCTGGTCTGGTTTTCAAAGAGCATAAGGATCATTAGGGTTGCTTATACCGAGAGCAAGCAGATTTCCAATTCACTCATGGAAGATATTTTGTCACACTAAAATGTGGGTGGGAGGTTCATAGGTTTGAAAACAATAAACACACAAGTGAAGTAAAACACTGAAAGTGTTTATCAAGAAAAGCATAGGAGAAAAATAGTCTGAAGTGTAGAACATAACATAGATAGGAAATATCCATAAACAAAACAGTTGTGGTAGACCACAATGTAGTGGAAGTTTCTCAGGAACAAGTGACATATTCCAAGGAGAGGTAGGAGGCAGGAGGCAAGATTCAACAGAGGTCCATACCATACAGCCTTTAGAAAAGCAGTGAAGACCTGGTTTTGCCAGCAGACCTGGGGCTGTTGAGCTGTATCACCTAGCTCTGACCAAGTGGAATGAATGTTTTATATTCTGGGGTTTTACTGTTCTGATTGTTTTAAATTGCTGTATGCTGCCCAGAGTCCGCAAGGAATTGAGCAGCTTAGAGAATAAATAAATAAATGAATGAATAAATAAATAAATAATAAACAAACAAACAAACAAACAACCCACAATTTAATATTGAAAAAGAACAGATGTTAGATAACAACTCTCTAGAATCTCTCAGGTTGTAGGGTGAGAGGTTTAGTCTGGCAAGATTCTGTCTGTTTGATGTGAGTAATTAAGGAACTGAAGCTTGGCTGGATTATCCTATGTCCTTCTTGAGAAGTTCTGATATCAATCTTGCCAGAATCCTACTCCCAAGAAGAGGGAGGAAAATTCAAACATGGCCATAGAAATATTGATAACTCTACAGCATTTAGCAGCTTCTTACTGCAGCTCTAGCAGCAAGTGGATGTATTATGGTGATGGGCTCCTACGGGAACGGTCAGGTACGCAGAACCAGTAGGAAAATGTTGAATATTTTTCCCCCTTCTGGGCTCTGAGTATGTTTTTCCTATCACAGTAAATGAGGTTGAAGGTGTATAATTTTAGAAGAACTGTGTGTGCGTGTGTGTGTGTATGTACAGTTTATATGACATACAGTTTATATGGTAGATAATGTATATTTTTGTGTGCCTCTGTGTAATATGTATGTACACATATGACATATATACATAGAATTAAATTGTATATTTGGATGTTCAGTAATAGTAAATAGATGGGGAAATTGTATCTCTTTGAGGCAAGGAGAGGCCAGGCACCCTAACCCAAACCCTTGACCTGAGTGACAACAACTCGGTCAACTAAATTTTTAAAAAGTGTCATAAATACCAGTCAGTGACACTTTTTAAAAATGTCCAGTTGACTGAGTTTCATATTCAATGAATAAAAGAGAATAATAATAATCTTTTCTTTCTCCTCCTCCTCCTCCTCCTTTTTGTCCTCCTCCTTCTCCTCCCTCCCTTCCTCCCATACGTCCCAATTAATTAATTATATCAGAAAGACTTAAGGTTAATCTTTCTAAATACCCCAAATCAGTGTTTCTCAACCTTGGTAACTTATCTTGCTAAGGTAAAAAAAAAATTACTGCTCTAAGGATATTTTAGCGTTGTAAAACATGCTGGCTTCATTTATTTGTGTGTCTATTGATGCTGCCATTGAAGTGAATGCAAAATAGATCTGTGTGAGGCAGCTTGGATTTGCCTCCCTGAAGAGCTTTCCATTGCAAAAGTGCTACGGTTCTGTTCTGTCTGGGTTCCCCCAGACCTCAACACCAACTGGAAAAAACAGCCAGACACGCTGGTAAAAGCAAAAGTACTTTATAGCTTGAAAAATAAACACAGAGAAAAACCTGTTCTTCCCAACAGGCAGGCTAGGAGACTTTACAGCAGAATCCTGATGTCCAGACAATACAGCAAACTTTTTGCTGGCACACCCACCACTGTAGAGCATAAGACCCCCACCTTTCCCCCCCAAGGTTTCAGTATTCAAAGTCACAAACCAGAATTCCAAGACCCCAAAGATCACAGCCAGGTCCCAGGACTCCCAAAGATAATACTCCACAAGCCAGGAAGGGTGGGTCTGCCTTTTAGCCTTTCCAGAGAGCACCACACCCAAACCCAGCTGTTGCCTCTTTAGTGCTGAAAGTACCTAGCCAATTGGTCCCTTCTTTGTGTTGCTCTTCTCTGTCGCAGATCGATTATTGCTTGTGCATTTTCCTCTAAGGAATCCAGGCTGCTTGCTGGGGAGAGCTCCCTCTCGGGGGCCTCTGGCTGTTCCCCCTCTTCCTCAGCCTGGGATTCCTCCTCCTCGTCTGCCTGAACCTCCTGTTCCTCATCCTCCCCCTCTGAGCAGGAAACCGACAGAAGATCAGCCGTTCCCTGAGGGGCCTCGGACGGAATCACAACAGGTTCTCTTCGCTGAAGGGAAGACATAACGTGATTTCCTCAACAAGCCGCAAGAGCAAAGGGTGGTTTAAAAAGCGAACGTGTTGTGTTGCTTTGCAAAATCATTTTGAAGTGGCTCTTCACCCTCATGGAAATATGTTCAGCTCACGTTTTAACATCTAAACCTTCTAAAAAAAAACCCCAAAGGATTTTCAATTTCACTTTATAATCTCCCATTGCTTTCTCCTCCAAGAAGTGGATGGTCAACAGAACTCCAACAGTCCAGAGGCTTTGTTAAAGCTACTGGTACAGTTTCAAAATACTCACATAATGGCCTAATTTGTTGAATTTATTGAGCTAAGGTAAGGAGAATTTACACGACCTCAGTTACAGCTTCCCAAATTAAAGATGCTTCAATAGATGTCTCAAGAGTGCTATTCTTGCTCACAATGTTACAAAGAGCTTTTGAAGTCAATTGCTGATATACTTCAGGTAAGCGAACAGACTGAACCCTTTTGATAGTCACAGTTCCAGTCTTTAGAATGTTCCATTCAAATATGACCACTGAGGGTCAAAGAGACATTTCAGAACATAACATGTTTTTATTTTTAACAATTACAGGTGTTTGGAGAGGTCCCGTTGGGACTGCAGGAGACAAATACTATTTTTCTCTCTACATGTTAATCAAATGCTTTTTACCATATGGCAGAACAGCAAGGAGCCTTAGGAAGAAAATGTTCTCACTGCTTTCCGCGATATCTCTTTTTCTAGTTTATTAGCCGAAGAGGAAAATATTTTTGTTCCAATTAAACTGGGGAAGGAAAATATACACCTTTTATTTATTATTTATTTTTATTTATTTATTTTGTCCAATACTAATTTTATTTATTTAATTGGTCCAATGCCAACCTTCCCTCCTATGTGCTAAATTTCTAGTGTAATGGAATGCGTGAATGATTTAGGGCAGTGTTTCCCAACCTTGGCCACTTGAAGATATTTGGACTTCAACTCCCAGAATTCCACTGCCAGCATTCGCTGGCTGGGGAGTTCTGGGAGTTGAAGTCCAAATATCTTCAAATGGCCAAGGTTGGGAAACATTGATTTAGGGACGGATTATTAATGAGTACTCGGCAGGCAGGAATCAAAACAAACAAACTTTATTTAGAAAAGAAAAGTAAATTGTGCCAGCCGGCACTTTTATCAAGCAGCCTAAATCATGGCTGAACAGAATGGAATGCTTACTATGTAAGCAGACGGATGTGACATGTAGGAAAGGATAAGAATTGTGGGAGTGATGTATGAGGGGGTGTGCTCAGAGGGGGAAGGCACACATCAACTCTTTAAAATACCGAATGTCTCTGTTGGCTGGCAATTCTCAGCGTGACAGATGTTACCCACAAAATGATCTGACAGGAGTTGGAGGAATTTCCAGTGACTTAACAATCAGGGAAAGAAACCTAGGAAAGATCTCCCACCCACTCGACGCCATTGGCCAGATAGTTAAAAGTAGCGGCAAGAAGTTTGTTCCTTTAGATTTGCAAGATTCTGTTAATGCAACCTTACTACCAGTATAAAATACATTTAGCTCATCTAATTGTATTTAGAAACATAGAAACATAGAAGACTGACGGCAGAAAAAGACCTCATGATCCATCTAGTCTGCCCTTATACTATTTTATGTATTTTATCTTAGGATGGATATATGTTTATCCCAGGCATGTTTAAATTCAGTTACTGTGGATTTATCTACCACGTCTGCTGGAAGTTTGTTCCAAGGATCTACTACTCTTTCAGTAAAATAATATTTTCTCATGTTGCTTTTGATGTTTCCCCCAACTAACTTCAGATTGTGTCCCCTTGTTCTTGTGTTCACTTTCCTATTAAAAACACTTCCCTTCTGGACCTTATTTAACCCTTTAACATATTTAAATGTTTTGATCATGTCCCCCCTTTCCCTTCTGTCCTCCAGACTATACAGATTGAGTTCATTAAGTCTTTCCTGATACGTTTTATGCTTTAGACCTTCCACCATTCTTGTAGCCCGTCTTTGGACCCGTTCAATTTTGTCAATATCTTTTTGTAGGTGAGGTCTCCAGAACTGAACACAGTATTCCAAATGTGGTCTCACCAGCACACTATATAGCGGGATCATTTCTTGTCTACTTTATCAAGGAGGACTGACATCTAGTCAGAATCACAAGTAGATATGAACATCTACGAGTGGGATATAAAAGTATATAAAGTATATAAAACTGAAATTGAAATAAAAACAGAGATTCAGGACGTGCTGCATATTCAATTTCTATTCTTGAGTGCCAAGGTTATAGAACCAACCAAGTAGACACCTCAAAATATTATAAGACTCATAGCATCAGCCCTAGAATACTTTTAGATGCCTATAGATCTCATGGATCGATGGATTTACAACTTAATTTATAGGAACCAACATTTCAGGTTATGCCTTCTTTTGCATGCTGATCTTGCTTTCCTAAGGAGCTTAAAGAAACCTTTTTGAGCTTAATAACTCAAAGTGCACATCAGAATTATCTACCGAGTAGAATTAAAAGACGTAAAGCAACTCTATAGCAAAGGACCTTGGACAAGTCTGATTAATGTGATAAATATGAATACTAACACTTTGGTAACTGAGGCTCCAGGGCTATCCTATTTTTCATACTTCTTCTGCATAGTAAAGTTTTGTAAGAGAGCAACAAGCATCTGATGTTAAATTATTAATGGATATTATTACACACAGATTAATTAGATTTGGAATCAGCTGATTGTTTTCTTGCACAGAAAGCCTTTGACATGGTACAAATCAAATTTTAAAACAACTTCTGATTAAATCTGGATTGTTCTAAATATATATTAAAGTGTTTATAGAGAAGCTATACAGCTAACATTAGAGCACCATATTTCAGCTGTGGCGAGGAGGGCATTTGCCCAGATTCACCTGGTGCACCAGTTGCGACCCTATTTGGACATTGAGTCATTGCTCACAGTCACTCATGCCCTCATCACCTTGAGGTTTGACTACTGCAACACTCTCTACATGGGGCTACCTTTGAAAAATGTTTGGAAACTTCAGATTGCGCAGAATGCGGCCGCAAGAGCAATCATGGGCTTCCATAGGTATGCCCATGTCTCATCAACACTCTGCGCTTGCACTGGCTGCTGATAAGTTTCCGGTCACAATTCAAAGTGTTGGTAATGACCTATAAAGCCTACATGGCATCGGACCAGACTACCTCCGGCACCGCCTTCTTCCGCACGAATCCCAGCGACAGAGTTGGCCTTCTCTGGATCCCTTTGACTAAGCAATGCTGTCTGGCAGGACCCAGGGGAAGAGCCTTCTCTGTGGCAGCCTCAACCCTCTTATTTTATTTTTTGAATTAGTGCAACTACAATATAAGGATATCTGTAAGAGGGATTTAAAGGCCTTGGAATGGACGTTAACAGCTGGGAAACCTTAACCTCTGATCGTTCAGCATGGAGGCTAAAGACGCAGCATTCTCCATTTAGAGGAGACCCTTGGTTGGCAGGCTGAAGTAAAGAGGCAGTCCTGAACCAGAAAAATTTGGGGGCTAGGCAGGGGACAGAATGGACCTGCCCTCAGTGTGGAAGGGATTGGGCAGCATAGAAATCAAATGAATGAATGAATGAATGAATGAATGAATGAATAGCCACTCTCAGACTGGCCTTTTTAGCCACACTACATGCTGTTTTAGGAACTCGTCATATAGCACAATAACATAGTCTTTCGACACTGAAGGTTGCAAATTATTTTATTTTATTTTTTATTATTTTTTGTTATTTTTATTATATTTTTTATTTTATTATTTTATCTTGACTTTATTATTCTGTTCATTCTTTTATGCATTATTTTACTTGCTAAATTAGATCAGATGCAAGGATCTAGAATAAATTGAGCAAGGTTTGATTGATAAAGTTATAACACAAGTACACCCGACATTTATACAAAGTAAAGAAGGTAAACCATTTTAAGGAACAAAATATAAAAGTGTAAATGAAGGAATCAAAAGAGTAGCATTTGTCTTTGTGCCTAAAGTGAAACTAGCAGTTATGAAATAATCTATTTCTCTCTGTATGCGTGTGTCTCTGTGTGTTTAGATATTAAAAAGTTATTTATTTATTTATTTATTTATTTTATTTTATTTGTCATACAAATATAGTATTGTATTGTAGTATGTTTAACATAATATAAGTATAAAGCAGAGATAGAAAAGATTAAAAAAGGACATTTGGACAGAAACAGTAGGCACAAAGGTGCACTTATGGATGCCCCTTACAGACCTCTTAGAAAGGGGGAGAGGTCTATTGTAGATAATGTAAGGTTGAGGATTTTGGGATTGGGGAAAGAAACAACAGAGTCTGGTAGTGAATTCCAGGCATTGACCAATCTATTGCTGAAATTGTATTTTCTGCAGTCTAGTTTGGAGCGATTTACATTTAGTTTGTATCTATTGCATGCTCTTGTGTTGTTGTTGTTAAAGGTGAAGTAGTCGCTAACAGGGAGTACTTTGTGATGTATGATTTTATGAACAACAATTAAATCAATTCGGAAAAGTCAATCTATGACTCCCAGTGGTTGTCTGGACTAGCCCCTACAATTTCCTTAGTAAGGAAGGATATTTCTTTGGAAGTTACGTGCCCTTGCCTGCTTCCTAGGGCTGACTGACAGTGGTTGGCTCAAGATCATCCTGCTTGTTGTGTACCTAAAGTGAGATTAGAATACATCACTTCCTATTTGTAGCTCAGTGCCTTAACCTCTGTACCAATCTGGCTCCCATATTGAGAATATAGATATCGTAGTAAATACATGGAAGACTAGCTAGAATATCTCTAAAGAATCCCAACTCAAATCCTAAAAGATAAAATAAACAAGGAACATATGAATAGAATCATTCAAATGAAAACTATTAATAGCACAAGACAGGAGTAAAATCCAAAAGAAACAAAAAAAAAATCCTTGGAACCAGCTGACTTGACAGTAGATTGCTGTTAATCTATATACATTTATTTTAGTGTAGCCTGTCTGGGATGCATGACATTTTTTGTGTTTTTTAAATTTTTCTTCCTATCTCTGAATACCATTTTTTTTCCTTCTGAAATAAATTAACAAGATTTATAGGCAAAATAATTCATCTGTCAGGAAAAAAAATAAATTATTTTAATGCTTAAATACTCAAGGCCAAGTATGTTCAAAAACCTGCTTCTTTTCTTTAAGTGTGCTTTATGGTAATAAATAATAATTACTAGCTCTCAATGGGAGTGCATGTGAATTAAGCCTTATGGCTTGCACTTATAAAATAAGATTGTGCTCTTTTTCAGAGCTTCCTTTTCCTTCAAAACCCTGAGAAGTATGCAGATTTCCTTTCAGGTAAGATTAAAGGACTAAATCAACTTTCATTTTTAATTGGACAAATTTCCTAAAGATGTAAGCGGAAGGGAGTATAAAGGTGACTTTGAAATAAAAGGAAACAATGACTATTAAAGTTACCAGCAAATTGAATGTTTGAGAAATACAGTGAACCCTCGATCATCGCGAGGGTTCCGTTCCAGGACCCCACGCGATGATCGATTTTTAGCGAAGTAGCGGTGCGGAAGTAAAAACACCATCTGCGCGTGCGCAGATGGTGTTTTTGCTTCCACTGCTGCCCGCCCTTCGCCCGCCCACCCCGTTGCTCGCACCTGGGGTGCGCGCGCGTTTGGGGACTCCCTAGATCCGCTCCCCAGCTGGGGAGCGGATCTAGGGAGTCCCCACCGCGCGCGCGTTGCTGGGGAAAGCGCGCGCGTTGCTGGGGAAAGCGCGCGCGTTTGGGGACTCCCTAGATCCGCTCCCCAGCTGGGGAGCGGATCTAGGGAGTCCCCACCGCGCGCGCGTTGCTGGGGAAAGCGCGCGCGTTTGGGGACTCCCTAGATCCGCTCCCCAGCTGGGGAGCGGATCTAGGGAGTCCCCACCGCCCGCGCGTTGCTGGGGAAAGCGCGCGCGTTTGGGGACTCCCTAGATCCGCTCCCCAGCTGGGGAGCGGATCTAGGGAGTCCCCAAACGCGCGCGCTTTCCCCAGCTGGGGAGCGGAGCTGGGATGTCCCCAAGCGCGTGCCGCCCGCCCGCCCACGCCGTTGCTCGCGCCGCCGCTGGGGTCTTACGGGGGCAAGAGGGGGAAGACCCAGGGAAGCCTCTGCCCGGCGGGGAAACTCCACCATCTATGCATGCGTGGAAGGGCACGCATGCGCAGATGGTGGAGTTTACTTCCTGGTTGAAAACTCGCGAAATAGCCCTTTCGCGATACTTGAACACGCGAAACTCGAGGGTTCACTGTATAACCAACTCATCTTTTTAGGAGCAAATATAGTTTTGACATACCACGAGTCTTTATTTTACATGAGCGAATATAGTTTTGACATATTGGGGGTCTTTCTAGACTCATAGCTCCTGTTTGAGTAGCAGATGGAGGTCATGGTTGCAGAGAGTCAGGTGGCATATACATTTAAATTTGTATTAGGTATTGTTGTGGTTAGCTCTGGCCCAGCTCCTGCCCCAAGGATTGTGGATGTGGGGGAGACATCCACATGCTGCAGGCCTGTTTTGCCCCCGGTGGAATCTGATGATGAAGGCTCCTCTGCCCAAGAATACATGAGTGACAGGGAGGAGGAGAGTGGGGCAGACAGCTCAGAAGGAGATCAATTATCTAGCTCCTCCTTGGATTCAGAACAAGAGTTAATGATACAGCCACTCATGCGGACAGCGATGCATAGGCAACAACAACTGAGAGATTATTATCAAAGAAAATGAAGCCACCTGTGGGTGGGTGGGGCTGTGGTAATTAGTGAGGCTGCTATAAAGAGCAGCCTGTGGGTTTGGCCATTGGAGGATTATCTGATCATTGTGTTTCATAACTGCGTTACTGACTTTGACCTTTTGTGTGCTGATTTTTCCCTGCTTTGAAACTAAACCAAAGTGTGTTTCACTTTGTGAAAGAAGAACTTTGAATTGCCTCACAGCTGCAAGCTAAGTATCACAGGACTGATAAGGGACTTGTATAAATTACCAGTTTGTTTTGAGACTAGTGCTCTTTGCTATACCAAAAGAGGGCTTAGTTTAAGTGAATTTTCATTATAAAGAACATTGTTTTGAATTTTCAAATGTGTGTGTGTCTGAAATTTGTACCTGTGAATTTTTGGGAGGATTCTACCAGAGAGCCCGACAGAACAGGTATGTAGTTCAAATATCCTCTGAATACTTTAGTTTTTAATGAACAATCATATCTATATAATCTACTTCTTTCTCCCAAATCTTTGTGAATATTTACTGCTCAAAAAAATAACGGGAACACTCAAATAACACATCCTAGATCTGAATGAATAAAATATTCTCATTTAATACTTTGTTCTGTACAAAGATGAAGGTGCACAATGGCGTGTGAAATTGATTGCTAATCAGTGTTGCTTCCTAAGTGGACAGTTTGATTTCAAAGAAGTTTGATTTACTTGGAGTTATATTGTGTTTTTTAAGTGTTCCCTTTATTTTTTTGAGTAGCGTAGACCATTGAAGAAACATGTTTTAAAGAAGCATTATCCTTACTACATCTCCCCCCAAAATGCTGTTTTTGATAGTTCTTTTCTGTACAAATAGAGTGAAGTCCAATAAATTATAAATATTGTTTTTTGTTGTGTAAATCATAATTTGAGATCCATTGATATTCTTGGTGTGAAAATTAAGGCATTCTCCCATTATCTAGAGCCTTTATGGTGATCTTATGACACAAGTGCCAGAGATTGCACACTAACCCCAACTGCTCTTCTGGTTTCTGGTATGCTCATGTGCACCACTCAGTTGGTCTTTGTGTGTGCTGAAGCACCAGAAACAAGAAGATCAGCTGTCCAGTGTGCATGCATGCACCAGTCAGCTGATCCTTGGGCTTCCGGTGTGCACATGTACACATGTGCATGCTCCAGTTTGGGCCCTTGGTGCCAAAAAGGTTCACCATCACTGATTTAGACCCTAGCACTTCTTAGATTTTCTTTTCTTTGTTCTCTTTGATAATGTATCACCATCACTATGCTTTTGTTATTAATAAAAATAAAAATAAAAAGGTGGAAATATGGAGGGACAAGGGATTTTATCTGAATGCATATAAAGCATTATCTAATTGTGTTATTTCTGCTTTTAATATCTCCTTCAACGGTTCAGGGTGTATGAGCCATCCAAACAAATACATTTATTATAGGTAGAAGGCTAGTGACGACACAGGAGAAGCTTTGTTTTTCTCTGATTTCTGAGTTGAGCCATCCTCTTTTCAGACAGATAGGTCATCTGCCAGCAAAGCACTTTGAGCAAATAAGTCTAAAACAACAGCCAAAGAATGGTTGCGGTCAGCAAATATAATGTTTTATTCCCTTAGAAATTGAAACGGATGGGCAGTGAATTTGTTCAAGTGATTCATTCTTATGTACTGATTCCATACTCTCAACAAGACAAAAGTTGCTGTTTACTCTAATGGCATAGATGTTCTTTCATTAATATTATCAGAGTTGTCATTGAATATGAAACTGCTCCCTTATCCAGCACTGATGCTACAGTTAAAGTCTGTTAGAGAAGTGTGGGTGAGATTTATGAAATCATAAAATATAATCCATTCAAGATTTCCTTTTGCCTGCTCCTAAAAGAGCTAAACACAATATTATTTTCAATATCAGTTTTATAAAATGATACACAGAGCATTGCTCTTATAAAAGTAATCTCAAATAAGGGTTTAATGTTAATTTTTAGAATGATTAACAAGTAATTGAAACTTGTTATTGTACACTATGGAGGTTTGCTCCCTTCTCAAAAAATTTGGATCGCTACAGTTTGGGATAACATCCATTCAGTCTTCAACTTTATAGCTGTGGCTTGCAGCTACAGAGTGCCTTGGTCAGCCAGATTATCTGGATCCTTTTCAATCAGGATATAGGCCTAGGTATCATTAGTTGCACTTATGGATGATATTTGGAGACTTTGAGATGGGTTTGATGTTTTCATCTTGGCTCTTCTGAGTTTCTCAGCAGCTTTTGGTACCATCAATCATGGTTTCTTGCTGGACCCTTTCTGGGGATTGGAAGTGGGGGGTACAGTTTAGAGTAGTCTGTTTCTATCTTCCATGGCTGATACCAATCAGTGCTATTGAGGGATGAGGGATCCAGTTTTAGGTCACTACTATATGTGGTGCCTTAGAGTTTAGATTTCTCTCTGCTCTGTTTTAATATCTTTATGAAGAGGAGACCATCAACTTATATGGGGTTCAGTATCATAAAATCAATGCTGATAATACCTAATTCTGCCAACCTAGCTGTTTGAAAGCACGTAAAAATGCAAGTAGAAAAATACAGGTATGTCCACTCTTAAGGTATCCCCAAAGGACTTTCAAAGACCTCCAATTGGGAAAGGATCAAGATGATTTTACCTCCCAAATGAACATAAAATCCCTCTGGCCAGCTCAAGAGATAAACCTCCAAGCCTCCTTTACCCAAGACATACAGGTAATCTTCAACATTTGCTGCTGGGTGATATTTTATAATAAGAGAAACTTAAACATTTCAGTTTTCTTAACATCATGAGACAAATTTTACAGTGGCTCCAGCTCATGTTTAATCATCAGTGCTTTAGATGTCTGTTGATCATTTATAATCATGATGAGTACCAGGAACAATGAACCAAGAGATGAACATGGGCATGGGCCACAAGCACAGGCATTATCCTATTCAAGACCTTATTTGCCTTCCTATTCCAGGCAATGATCAAGACAGGCAAAGCCCCTGGAAATCTAGAAACCTGTCAGTTACTTGGGAATAAACCAATCTAATATCCCTGGGGTTGGGTAGGGGCAGCACAAAGAAATCTCAAAGTCACCAGTTTGTAATCTAACCATGCTTTTAATGGATTGCTGTGTTCTACCAAGAGTCACTAGGTGGCCATATAAGATAGATAGATGATATATATGACATATATAGATGATTTGACACAAAAATATGTAACCCTTCCCTGGTGCTGAGCTGAAGGGATTGGATACTGTAGCCTAGAGGATAATTCTCTGCCTTACAAGGCAAAGGTTGCAGGTTCAAGTCCAGTGGGTATGGCTAGCTGATGAGGCCAAAATAAGGCTGAAATAGATCTATCCTAGCCTCTCTTAATTTTCAAATTCAGCAAAAAAAACATCTCTCTCTCTCTCTCTCTCTCTCACACACACACACACACACACACACACACACACACATATATATATATATATATATTCGTAGATTCTCACGGGTACAGGTATGATGGTCTTGGTATATTCGGGTTTCTTCCCGTGTAGGATTTGGAAATTTCTGGTGACGTTTCGACGAGGTCCCACTCGTCATCTTCAGGCTGGTGTTTCTGTCCTTGTTCTAGGGCGAACCCAGCGAGACCTGAGCTGCCTTCCTTCTATAAATACTGGTGGCTGGGTGTGGTTTGATGGCTCAGCAATTGCCTGCTGTGTAGAAATTTCCTGGTGAGTCAGTGGGGTAACACCTGGGGTCATTAATGTAACTGAGGTATGCTGATTAGTTAATGGTTGTAGATTAGGCGTGATATTCTGAGTAGTTGGAGCTTGCAGGCTGCTTGATTGTTTTGCAATGTGTGTTCTGAGTCTGGTTTCAGTTTCTATGGCTGGGATACATTTGAGGGCTGGTTTCCAGATACCTCCCGCCTACCCCTCTCTCTGTCTGTCTCTTTCTATACCATCAAAAGATACATAGACATAAACAATATCTATATATTATAAAACATACTAAATCAATGAGGCAAAAACCAAAACCAGAAAAGACCCAAAGCAGCACCCAGATCAGCACAGATTAACTTCATGGTTAACATGAGATCAAAAATCAAGTAAACAATACTCCAATCAAGAAACATCACACCCACCAACACTGGCAGGGCGAGGTACCATATTATAAACTGACTATCACTATTGATATTTGGGAAATGAAAAGTCTGCAAGAAAACCAGGAAGTTCAGAGACCCTCAAGGATCCATCTTTCTCTCTTTCTTTATGCAACTCTATGAACCTCACTGAACTGACAGAAAATTATTCACCCAAAGCCACTTAGTGAACTTTCTTGTTGAGGGCAGACTTGAATCAGGTCTTCTCAGCTCTAGTCTAACAGTGTAATTAGATTACACTGGCTCTAATTTTCAGATGGCAGAATATGTACAAAGATAGTCATACAATTAGAGATTGACTTGTTGAACTTGTCCATAAAAACATTCATTGCTGCTTGGCTAGGTCACTTAGCTAATGCAGCTGTGGAAAAAAAGACTGGCAATAGTGAGGTGACACATTGTGTAAATTCTATAACTAATGATTTCTCCTGTCTCCCATTAATCTTGCAACCTGACCAAGACACTGGGATGATATCAGCCAATTATTACATGATCCTGAGCTGATTGCATGAGTCTTTATGATCTGAGGGCAGACTGTTGATTGCTGAACCCAACAGTCTCTCTCTTTCCTTTCCTCCTCCTTGTTTTTCTTTGTGGCATGATTACTATACAACTGCCATTCGCTGTCTGTCGGAGTTCCAAAAAAGCAGATTGGAAGCCCCGGATTTGGAACAGAACAAATTCAGACGCATCTGCTTTTCCCTAGATAACTTAAAATCTGTTTCTAATTACTAAACCCTTTCTTTGGAATTTGGAGTTTTGCCAGAGTCAGTACAACGTCCTATTTTTATATACCCATTGTTTATACTTTATGACATTTTATGGCAGAAATAACCTGCTCTCAAGAGTATTTGGAAATTGGTGCATATGGTATCTTTTCCTATCAATCTCCAGCAAACCAAGATATGTATTTCTGAGTGCAAAATAATACTGGCCGACAGAGGTTTATATATTTTAAAATATGCATGCATCAGACCAACAGGTGATATATAGTGTTGAAACTTCTACACAACTAGCTTTTGCTTTGCAAATGTATACTTCTCAGTGCTATATGAATAATCTTCAGTGGCAAAAAACATAATAATAATGAGAAGAAGAAAAGTCACTTTGATCTAGTTGTGACAGAACTAAGACACAGAACAATAAATCAGTAGAACATCATGTCTCCAGAAGTTGCAAAAGCTCCAACGCTGGAAGTTGGAGAACCATTTGTCTGATGTGGTGTAGGGTTTCCTGCCTAGCTAGAGGATTGGACTAGAAGACCTCCAAGGTCCCTTCCAGCTCTGTTATTCTATTCTATTCTAGTGCCATCTTTGGGATGAAAACTAGCTGAGTGATTTTGGGCCCAACATTCTTTCTCAAACCAACCTAGCTTATAGGGTTATTTGTGGAGGAAAATAGGAGAGAAGAAGGAATATTAGGAATGTTTGCCGCCTTGAATTATTTATAAAATAATAAAGGAGGAATGTAAATAAACAAGTAAAAATAAAGATGGATAGAACAATTTAAAAAATGAGAATGCAAAAATTAAATAAGATTTCTGGTGGTATGTTCTGGCTTTTTTTCTTAATATATTTTTTCTTAAAAATATGTTTGGTTTCATTCTCCATTTTCTGCTTTTGTTTATTTTACATCTATGCACTTTAAATGTATATATAATGGTGAAACAGCTATGACACACACACATTACACTTTATTTTATACTTTATTTATTTTATTTTTACTTTATTTTATTATGTTATGAAGTACCCGAAGAATTATTGCTATGATGTTTGAATGATATGCACTCACTCCTTAATTGTCTTTCATTGCCACAAATACATTTGCTGGGGATTTGGACTGTTTGCATGTGTTCATCCATAAATCAATTTAAACTGATTTCTGTACTAATATATGAAACAAAGACATGGATTTTTTTTTACTTAAATATTCATATTTATACAAATTTGTTTTTGTTTTTTTAATGTTAAATCAAGTTGGTTTTGGCTCTGGGTGAGTAGTTTGCACAAATTTGTCTTGTGCACCAATGGTGCCTGTTTCTATCTAGATCATAAGAGCCTGTTCACCATCACCATCACTTACAACTCATTAAATCTTGACAGTATTATTGCAGCATGATCTACTTGGCAGTCCTAAAGGTGCTTTTCAAAAGGCATCTGGACTTTCTTGGCTTTTCTTTAAAAGCATTTTGCTTCTCATCCACAGAGTTGCTTCAGTTCTCTGAAAATAAAAACCAAGAAAGTCCAGTTGCATTTTGAAAAACACCTTTGGGAATACCATAACCTAGATCAGGAGTAGGCAAAGTTGGCTCTTCTATGCTTGTGGACTTCCACTCCCAGAATTCCAGTGCCAATGATGTTAGCTCAGGAATTCTGGGAGTTAAAATCCACATATCATAGAAGAGTCAACTTTTCCTACCCCTGACCTAGATGATTGAGAATCTCCATAGAGATCTATTTGGCACTTCCCTTGAGGAGTATTCAGAAGCTATACTATTGTTACATAATTTGCATCACCTCCCAGAATGTCCTTCTGGTGATGCACAGTATTGATCTAAAATCCCTGCATGACACAACGTATGAGACCACTTACCTCAAGGGTTTCTACTTGTCCCATCTAAGAATGGGTATATTTCTGAACTTCTTTATCAAGCAATACCATATGGTGGGATCTTGCAGCTGTGCCTTCACAGTTGTGGTGCCTGCCTTACAGAACAGACTCCCTCCATATATCCAGAGGCCCTGACCTTCTTTGCCTCTGAGAAGACTTGATTCTTCTCCTAGTTCCTGGGCTAGAGTGTTTGTTGAGTCCAACATAGGTGCGGTTAAATCTGTAGTTTGCTATGGTGCCTTGGTTAATGTACTATGATTATTCTCTAATTTTGTTTTTGTACTTGTGTTTTGAAAACATTTGAACAGCTGAAAACATTTTTTGGGGGTTTGTTATAAGCCACCCAGGATTTTGTATTTAATATGGGTGGCCGTATAATTTTTAAAAAATAAATAAAGGAAGCGAGTATGAAGATGATGTTAACAATGTTGATGAAGTCAGGAATAAAAATGAGAGAACTCACCCCAGGTTTTGAGACTGCAATTAAACTCCATTGTTCTTTAATTTGTGTTCATTGTTATGGTCAAAAGACCAACTTACTGTACAAAATTCTAAACAAAACACAGTGTTTAAAACCACATTTTTAAAAACCACATGCTTATAACCTGGAACAGAGAACAAAAGTTAAAGGACACAGAGGTTTACTTTATGTTTACTTTAGCTTTGCTACTTAACTTTCTGCATGTTCTTCTATTTAAAAACAGTACAAAATGCCTTTTCTTATACTATTCCTAACTGAAGTGTGTCTCAATCAGAGGAGAGATAGCTCATAGCAGAGGAAAGTTCTTTTATTAAAATCACAAAGTACCCCTTTATTGCACAGTAAATAGTTTCATTCATAAAACCAAGCTTGTGGCACAATAATGTTTCAAAATTGTAGCCATTGCTTATTATTATAATGGAAATCAAATACATTTAGCACTTTCTAGTCCTCGACTCTACAGTCTGTATTAATCACAAACTACAACCAACACCTAAAAATGAATATGATCATTTCTCCCAAAATCATTGTTAGACTAAACTCAATTTATTTTTCTAGATATAATATACAGGGATCCTAAAATATAGGAAGAATATACAGATTTCCACTTTGCCTGTAGCTTTGAGAACATCACAGAGACGTTTTCCCCCTGACTTTGTCAAACTCTTTTGTTCCAAAAGCCAGGAACCTGCCCCTTTCTTGTCTAGATGAATTATCTTCTTTCCCAGATGACATCCAAAGGGAATTTTGTTTGGGTGATATCATTCTTTTGACTTCTGTGTTTCTTCCTGTGTCTCCCTAAGCTAAGCTCTAGATAATGTCATGTGTGGTGTGTGATTAGAAAGCAGTATTTATTCCTGTCTCCCAATATAGATTCTGGAGACTTGATGGGTTTATACTTCATAATAGATTGCAAGGTATACTTTGGATTAAAAACTTTTAATTCAGGCAATGTCTATTTCATAGAATCCCTTAAACAATTCTTCTCCCTTTAGCCCTGTTACTATTTTAAAGAAGACAGGAAGAAATCACAGTCTATTTGTTTGCTTCCCCTTCCATCTGGAATCATCTCTTCCGACTGCTGGTGGGAAGCCAGCCTCTGATAACTTCTGCTTTAAAAAGCAACATCACTATGACTCAATGGGCAGATAGGAAGTTTCCTTTTGTTGAAGGATAAGGATAAAATAATAAAAATAGTGCAAAAGGCCCATGCACTGGCCAAGAAGCTTTGTCAACCAATGGTCTCCCCTGGCACATACTTTTGTCCTATTACAGAATAGAATAGAATGGAATGGAATGGAATAGAATAGAATAGAATAGAATAGAATAGAATAGAATTTTTATTGGCCAAGTGTGATTGGACATACAAGGAATTTGTCTTTGGGGAATTTGCTCTCAGTGTATATAAAAGAAATATGACTGTGCCCTTCAAATGTATCAGGATTGCAATTCCAGCTGAAAAAATTGCTAACTGTAGTCCCAATATATCTGAACAACGATAGTTTGAGAAAGACTGCATTCGGGTGTGAATCAACTCATAGATATGGCGAGAAAGTCTAAAGCATTATAAAGCAGTAACAGCCTTGTCAAAGACTGAGCCAAAACTGGTTGGAATAGAGGTGGTTTATTCCCCCTGTGTTCAATTCCTTTGTTATTTCACAGCACGCTGCAGTTAGTTACAAAAAAAGAAAAGTGACAGATTTCTGTTATTCAGGTTCAAAAACAGTCTCACAAGAGTTTTACGCAAGGCAAGATTAATCTCAGTAGAATATACTGTAGTCTGAAGTACAACCGAAGTTTTGTCAGAGTTCTTGAAACATAACTTTTCCTGTCACTGTATTGCTAAACTTTTCATTTTCTCGAAAATGTTGCTTCTTTTAAGGATGCTCAAGGTTCACATTTATGTACGTCTTTCTGCATTCTGATATTTTATTATGGACTGGAAAATTTTGCATTCATCTCTAACTCATCCAGTCTCTAACACTTGTTTTGGAATACCATGACAGTTTTATTGAAAGAGAAAAATAAAACATATGGACAACAAAACAGCCCCATAAACTGTTTGAGTTATAAACTCTTTTTTAATAATTTAAATTGTATTCAAGTTACATTATAATTTAAATTGTTTATCTGGGGTCATGACCTTCCATGACATTGTTTAGTCAGGTTTGTTTTGGTTTTGCTTTTTGCTATAGAAAATACAGAGAGAGGAAACTTTACAAATACTGTACATTTGTATTTCGTTGGCACATTGATGCAATAGTCTCAATTTGTTAGTGAATTCTAGTAATTGGAACAATTAGATTTTGTGTGGGGTTTTTTTTTGTGTGAGTGTGTGTGTGTGTGTGTGTTTGCTTTTCAGTCAGAATGGAATGCAGCTTCCTAAAAAAAGTCCCTACAAATTTCTTGGCTTTGGGTTTTGTTCTTACGTTCTTCCTAGGGTTGAGGGACAGTGACTGGCTTAGTATCAGCCAACTGGCTTTACTGTATCTCTAAAAGAGGACTAGCCCTTACATGCAAGTAATTTTTAATAAGCATTAACTGGATACAAAATGACTCCTGTATATTGCTTCCTAGATTGAAGAATGAAGCTAAAACAGTAGAGCTGAGAATAATTTTATCTGAAAAATAAAAGCAGGGAATATGCCAGTTTGAAAGCAGTTTAGAATCTTTGGGTTCTATGGTGCTGCAAAGCTGAATTGATTTCTATGTTTCTATATTCATATTTCTAATGATAGTACTACAACGAGTTGTGTTTTGTTTCATTTTTTGAGATGTTGTACTCCCACCCTTTGGAAGGAGTTCTTTCCTCACTTTTCTTCCAGATTCATTAGTTATTCTAGTTTGATGGCTTTGCAGTTCCCTAGTGGCCCAGGCATCACCATCAATGGGGAAACACCAAGAATTTCAACTAGTGAAAGGCCCCTATTTCAGCTAGGTTAAATTATAAAGTGTACAGCATCATACTACTAATTTCCACTCATTTTTGTGTAGGATGGGGAAGAGGATGATTTGTCATGCAGTATCTGTTATGTCTGGAATGTTCTGTTGTCTGGCAGATGTATAAAAAGTGCAGTTGTTAAGCAGAATGCATTGTATTCAATTGAAGTTGTTTACCTGGTTCCTATTGGCTTCCGCGGCTTGGCGCCAAAATTGTATCGCTGTCAAGCAGCCTCTGTTGCCGGGCTGAAATGTATAAATAGAGACAGCTACCATGTTACGTGCTCTTCTGTAACTCGCGTACAAGCTGTCATTGTAACCGCGTTTAGATAGATTCCTACAGAAAATAAAGAATACAAAATAGCTACCGAGTAAGAGTCGTTTTACTGGCCAAAGAGGCTATTAAGAGGTCTGAGCCTGGAAACATCCAGGAACGTTTGGACACCTTCCTGCTGTCCCAACATATTACCCCTAGTACTGCCACCAACAAAAGCCCAGCTGAACTTCTGATGGGTAGGAGTTTAAGGTCACCTCTGAACAGGTTACACCCGTCTTACAGTAATGTTAAACCCACTTGCTCTGAATCCCCTGAACGATCGGTCAGTTTGGGGCAAGCTGTCTATGTGACAAATTTTGATAAAGGGAACCAGTGGAAAACTGGGACAGAGTGGGCCTTCTCCGGGTCCCGTCAACTAAACAATGTCGGTTGGCGGGCCCCAGGGGAAGAGCCTTCTCTGTGGCGGCACCGGCCCTCTGGAACCAACTCCCCCCGGAGATTAGAACTGCCCCTACTCTTCCTGCCTTCCGTAAACTCCTTAAAACCCACCTTTGCCGTCAGGCATGGGGGAACTGAAACATCTTCCCCTGGGCATGTTTAATTTATATATGGTATGCTTGTGTGTATGTCTGTTAGTATATGGGGTCTTTTAAATCTTTTAATTTTAAATTTGTTAGATTATTTATTATTTGTTTCCACGTGTTGTGAGCCGCCCCGAGTCTTCGGAGAGGGGCGGCATACAAATCTAAGTAATAAATAAATAAATAAATAAAATAGTCACAGAGAAACCTGGCCCTAAGACATATTTGGTCAAGCTGGATGATGGCCGCCTCTGGAAGAGGCATATTGACCACATAAGAAGAAGGCTGGAAACAGCCAGCCTCCGAGAAATGGTAGCCAATCAGAATAACAGAGTATCTGATCCTTCATTCCCCACAGGGAGTTATAACCGATCCAGCCGTGGCCAAACGCAGTCCAGACAAGGGGACATTGATTGGGACTTACCGGGCTTCACAGACCACTCCAGCGCTGAAGGAACTGTCCAAGTTCTGCCAGGTCCATCACATGGAAGATCATCCCAAGCGCTGCCAGTAAATCCCAGCTCGGAGCTGGAGGAACCCTCATCCTCCGTGGATGTCCAGGTGCTGAATGAACCACGCAGGTCTGAAAGGACACCTAGGAAACCTGCCTGGTTGGAAGACTTTATTACTTGCCTCTCTGAGTATCCTAACAATTCATCCAGAAAAGGGAGGAGTGTTATGTCTGGAATGTTCTGTTGTCTGACAGATGTAAAAAAAGTGCAGTTGTTAAGCAGAATGCATTGTATTCAATTGAAGTTGTTTACCTGGTTCCTATTGGCTTACGTGGCTTGGCGCCAAAATTGTATCGCTGTCAAGCAGCCTCTGTTGCCGGGCTGAAATGTATAAATAGGGACAGCTACCATGTTACGTGCTCTTCTCTAACTCATGTACGAGCTGTCATTGTAACCACGTTTAGATAGATTCCTATGGAAAATAAAGAATACAAAATAGCTACTGAGTAAGAGTCATTTTATTAGCTAAAGAGGCTATTAAGAGGTCTGAGCCTGGAAACATCCAGGAACGTTTGGACACCTTCCTGCTGTCCCAACATATTACCCCTAGTACTGCCACCAACAAAAGCCCAGCTGAACTTCTGATGGGTAGGAGTTTAAGGTCACCTATGAACAGGTTACACCCGTCTTACAGTAATGTTAAACCCACTTGCTCTGAATCCCCTGAATGATCGGTCAGTTTGGGGCAAGCTGTCTATGTGAAAAATTTTGATAAAGGGAAATAGTGGGAAACTGGGATAGTCACAGAGAAACCTGGCCCTAAGACATATTTGGTCAAGCTGGATGATGGCCGCCTCTGGAAGAGGCATATTGACCACATAAGAAGAAGGCTGGAAACAGCCAGCTTCCGAGAAATTGTAGTCAATAAGAATAACAGAGTATCTGATCCTTCACTCCCCACAGGGAGTTATAACCGATCTAGCCGTGGCCAAACGCAGTCCAGGCAAGGGGACATTGATTGGGACTTACCGGGTTTCACAGACCACTCCAGCGCTGAAGGAACTGTCCAAGTTCTGCCAGGTCCATCACATGGAAGATCATCCCAAGCGCTGCCGGTAAATCCCAGCTCGGAGCTGGAGGAATCCTCATCCTCCGTGGATGTCCAGATGCTGAATGAACCGCACAGGTCTGAAAGGACACCTAGGAAGCCTGCCCGGTTGGAAGACTTTATTACTTGCCTCTCTGAGTATCCTAACAATTAATCCAGAAAAGGGAGGAGTGTTATGTCTGGAATGTTCTGTTGTCTGGCAGATGTAAAAAAAGTGCAGTTGTTAAGCAGAATGCATTGTATTCAATTGAAGTTGTTTACCTGGTTCCTATTGGCTTACGTGGCTTGGCGCCAAAATTGTATCGCTGTCAAGCAGCCTCTGTTGCCGGGCTGAAATGTATAAATAGAGACAGCTACCATGTTACGTGCTCTTCTCTAACTCACGTACGAGCTGTCATTGTAACCGCGTTTAGATAGATTCCTACGGAAAATAAAGAATACAAAATAGCTACCGAGTAAGAGTCGTTTTAGTATCTACAGCAGCAACTTGAGTGAAGATATTTCAAGTTAGGAGAGGTAAAGAGAATAATGTATTATCTTCAAACTATTATGGAGGAGTTGTAAAGGACCGAGATGGGCATAACTAGAGGTAGGCTTCAATTGGTTGGCACTGGTTTGGGTGAACTGGCTGTTAACGTTTTGCTCAGTTTAGAGAACCAACTAATCTCATCTCTAGCTGGCCCCGCTCACTCCTCCCCCCCCAGGAATCCTCCCATGGCCCATTCCATGGTGGCGCAGGCCCAAAATGGAGTGTGGGGGACATCACGGCTGGATTTACAGTCCTGATATCTTTTATCAGTATTGTATCCCGTATTATTTCATATATCCCAAATTATATATAAAGGACATCCCTTATATCCCGAATTATTTCAAGTCTCCCAGAAGTACACTCAGTGGCATTGTAATTGAGTCTATTCACCTTATTGTACATCTTCTTCTTCTTCCTCCTCCTCCTCTTCTTCTTCTTCCTCTTCCTCCTCGCTTTCCTTCCATCTTTCCCAGCACTAGACCCTTTTATAGAGAGCTCAGTCTTCACATAATGTACTCACAGTATAATAATTTAAACCTAATTTTCTGCCTCAAAAGAGAAATCTGAATTGATTGTTTGATGATCCCTCAGTTTGTTTTCTACTAGATGTTTAATTTTCTAAAATTCAACCCTTTTGAAAGTATTCTTCCAATTTTTAATGCATGTCACCTGTTTTCCTTATAATTTAATTATGTTGTAATTCAATTTATGATGCAAAACTATTCTACAAATGGATATTTGGAACATTTTAATTATAGTAAGCACCTTTCCCACTCCCTTCAGTATCTCTAATGACTTCAAAATGCCTCTTTTGCTTGACATTTCCAGTACTTGCATAATATAATATAAACTGTTTAAATTTTACTTGATATATAACACCACTGAAATAAAATATTCCAAAAATATTATTTAATGAACCTTTCAGATGAACGTTTTGTGCTTGCTTTATAAATATTAACTTCAGTACTTTTCTGAGCAACCTATAAATTGCTTTCTCACTATGTTCCCTTTTCTCATCAGTTGAAAATGTTTCTATTACGATCCTATAAGACCAAAATTAATAACCACTGCTCAAATTCAAGAGCCTTTTTTTTAATTCCAGCATTCAGATGCAAGGAAAAAAGAAGCTATTACTGAATTTTACCTTCTTTATAAAGTCAAAATTGTCTCATCAATTGTTTACTTCAAAGTGATCAAATTTATCCAATTTGAAAATTCCATCTCCAAAATTATCTGTGTTGGTCATGCTGAAATAGCCATTGAGAGTTGTACTCTGAAACATCTGGGATGCACCACTATACTCTTATTGTTTATTAAGTGGATCTTTAAACGGATTCATGCAGAAATCATTGTGAAGTGTCTTGTATTAGCTTCTTAATCCATGAATTATGTTCTGGAGAACACAACTACTTGCAATGATAACTCTAGAGTTAGATAGAGTAGCTAGATATTAACCTACTTTTTGTGTACCTAAAAAGAGTATTCCCTTTTGTTTTCAATCCCACAAATAAAATTCCTTGGGGTAGCCCTATATGAAACTGCCAACATCTATTGAAACTATTATCAGTTTATGGACCTGAAAATAGTTTGAAATGCTACTTTGTTAAAAGTCAATAACAGATGAACACATACTATCTTCTGTTCTTTCACTCCAGTTACCATGAAGTTGCTGTGAGAAAAAGTTGTGCTGCATTCCATTCATGAAATGGAATCCTATAGTAAGTACAAGGTAGAAAAATGTGGGATACATGTGCATAACAAATAACTTTAGGGTTATTTGTTTTCTATTTCCTCCCTCCCTCCCTCCCTCCCTCCCTCCCTCTTTCTTTCTTTCTTTCTTTCTTTCTTTCTTTCTTTCTTTCTTTCTTTCTCTCTCAGGTCTAATTTTTCCTTTCAAATCCCCAATATGTTGGGGAAACTAACTAATCAGAGAAAGTATTTATAAATCACTTTTACACCTGTATATTTTATTTCTGTGATGGCGAACCTATGGCACAGGTGCAACAAGAGGCACACACAGTCATATGCATCTGACCCTCATGCATGCACTGGCCATTTGATTTTCAGGCCTTCTGGGCCCACTAGGAGGAGTCTGTGAGTCAGGAAACAGCCTCCAAAGGGGGTGGGGAAGTCCTTTTTTCTCTCCTGAACCTCCAGACCCCTCATAGGAACCTGGGGAGGGAGAAAGTAACCTTCCCCCACCCCTCCTGAAGGCCTTCTGGAGGCCAAAAATTGCCTGGTTTCCCACTTGAAATGGGTTATTTCTGGCTGCCGGAAGGCCTCCGGTGGGGCGAAGGCTGTTTTCACCCTCCCCAGACTACTCAAAAGGATCTGAAGCCTGGGGAGAGCAGAAAAATTAAACTTCAGGTCCTCCAGAGGCTGGAAATACTTCAGCTCGGAAGGGGGGAGGCCATTTTTTGCACTCCCTAGGCTCCTAGAAAGACTCTGGAGCTTGGGTAGAGCAAAAAAACAGGCCTTCTGGTTTAACTTACAACTGTATATATGGTATGCTTGTATGTATGTTTGGTTTTTATATATTAAGGGGTTTTAAATTTGCTTTTAGTATTGGATTTTATTGTACATTGTTTATGATTGTTGTTAGCCGCCCCGAGTTTTCGGAGAGGAGCGGCATATAAATCCAATAAAACTTGAAACTTGAAACTTAACTAAAAGATAGAAAATGAACCGTTTTCTGCCTCCAGAGGGCCTCTGGCGGAAGGGTGGAGAAGGCCATTTTCACTTTCCCCAGGCTCCTAGAAAAGCTCTGAAGCCTGGGGAGAGCAAAAAAGTGGCATGCCATTGCAAGCTGTGAGAAGGAGGGGTCATGTGTACAAGGATCCAGCTTAAAACTATAGGATCCAGCTTAAAACTATAACATTTTGTATAATGTATACACAAATACAGGCACACACAAGCACATCAACCTCTCTCTCTCCCCCCCTCTCTCTCCATCGATCCATCAATCCATCGATCATCCATCCATCCATCCATCCATCCATCCATCCATCCATCCATCCATCCATCCATCCATCTATCTATCTATCTATCTATCTATCTATCTATCTATCTATCTATCATGGTAGATAGGTAAAAAAGTAAAAAGAAACAACAGTTGAATATAAAGCAATGCCTCCAATGTTAAAAGTCAATAACAGATGAACACATACTATCTTCTGTTCTTTCACTCCAGTTACCATGAAGTTGCTGTGAGGAAAAGTTGTGCTGCATTCCATTCATGAAATGGAATCCTATGGTAAGTACTATAGGATTCCATTTAGTACTTGTAAGAACTAAATTAATCTTTATCTGATCTAAAAAATGTGTATGGCTGTCCCTTTTATATAAAATAATTCTGGGTGGCTAACAATAAACAGACAGATAACCAAGACCTAAACAATTAGAAACATTTTATATCCACAACCACCATAACAATGCTATCACAAAACGCTGTCCTCCCCTCCACTCTTGTCCAACAACTGAGAGAGAAAGCCAGGTGTCAAACATCTTCTGAATACAAGGAAGAAAAGGAGGAATCTGGAGAGAAGGCTGTTCAATGCAGGGACCACAATTACAGAAAATATTCTCTTCTGATCTGTTACCAGATAACAACAATTACATGACTGTGATTTTTGTTTTGAAATAATTTGATTAAAGTTTACAAATGCAAAGATTTTTTTAAAAATGAATAGAAATAAGAAAGGTATAAAAAGTAAAGAAAAAGGTGGAAAAATAGAACAGGGAGAAGAAAACAGAAAAGAAAAAAGTGAAGTGAACTCTTATTAATTAAAGGGAACGTAAGAAGTAATAAATCAGAAGAGTGGTTTGGAAACCCTTCTTATCTTAGACTTAGAAAAGGAATGTGTAGAACCAATAAAACTATTTCTGAGAAGAGACAAAGAGGAATGGTTCAAGCTGTTTCTGGAACAAAATAAAGAGAAAATGATAAGGAATCAAATATTTGATGGGACTAAAGATCAAGATTAAAAAAAACATGAAAAGATAATTTATAAAGTGAATCTGTTTGAACTGGTTTAAAATATATATGTTGTGGTCCCTGATAGTTGTTAATTGGATTTCTTTTTGACTAGGACTGAATGATGAGGCTTTCAAGATCTTTTTATAAGCATGGAGAGATGTCTTTTGCTTTATATCTCAGAGAAAGTAGTAGTTTGGATCATAAAATCAAAATTTTAAATAACATTAAATTATGTTTTAATATTTCTGTTAACACTTAACAGACTTTAGCTGATTAGTATTGAATGAGGTGTTTTTGCAATTCGACTATTGTGGAGGGATGGGATATAGGAAGAAGAGGTGTGTTTTTTTAAATGAAAGTACTATAGAAGGGCTAAGTATATATGTAATATATATAATATGTTATATGTAAGAAAGGAACAGTAAGGGCTACCAAAATTTTTACTACCACACTGTGGGTGTTGCTTATGCGGGACGCCCTGCATTTTCTTTCAACATCTTTGTTGGCTTGTCTCGGTTAGCTAGGCTATGAAACCTTCGACAATATCGAGAAGAGAATTTTAATAGAGCGTGGATGTGTGATAAAGCCAAGACACAGACTTAGTTAAATAAGTATTATTTACATATAAACAAAATATAAACAATCCAAAATATGCACGTAGCAAATACAGAACAAAACAGAATATAGATAACAAGCACAAAGCTAATATATAATATAGATAAAGCACGGAGCTTATACAATACAGATAAAGTACGAAGCCTATACAAGCACAGAGCTTAGACATGACTCCCCCGTCTCAGGCAAAAGTAAAAGTAACAAGGAAGTGACTGGGTAGAATCATGAGCTTTTATAGCTTCAATGATGACATAGCCTTGAACATTAACTCTTCAAGTAAACGTTGACTCTTTGAATGCACATTAATCCTTTAAGTACAAGTTTGGTACAGTTTACAATATGCAGTTTATAATGGCAATCCATAACACACAAGTGCCCTGTACTAACAATATTTCTGTGCTAATTGGCTGCTCTGGAGTAGCGCTCCATTTTTGCTACCCCACTGCATCTGTCCCGTCCCCCAGTCTGGGCAGTAGCCCACCCCTGGAAAGGAGGCAATAACCTGGATTGTATTTTTGGCTATCAAAGAAATCCCATAATAGAGAACCCACCAATCCCTGTGTGGTTTGGTGATGACTGTGATAATGTGAGTACTGTGTATTTCTGGGCCAAAGAGAGTAAACCAGGAAGAGTTTTGTATGTTTAAGAATGAAATGGATGATCTTTGATGCAACTGACAAGTTTCACATGAAAAAGGTTGATGAAGTGATTCCCACTCAAAGGGGAATTCTTGTCAGGGTTAACATTTCACAGGAATGTGTGGACTCTACTATCAACTCAGAGTACAACATTGCAATAGTCAAAATCTTGAAAGAATGATTAAGCAGAAGCACAAGAATGAAACTGACCAACTTATAATATTTGACCAACTCACACTCGACCAGCATGTAATACTGATATCCATAATCTTTAGTAAAAAAAGACTACATTCCACAGTGAATTGATTTGGGATTATGATGATAATTCAATTAGATACAGCAAAATATTATAAGGGGTGCAAAGACGTCACTTGCTACCAAGAACAAACATCAATTTGGAAGCAATCCCTATTAATGTTAGAATATGAAAAGTTAACATATAAATAAAAGGCAATAGGGCCAATTTCTAGGTCAACCAATATAAAACTTAAAGCTTCACCTGAGTTGAACCTCTGAAATCCTAAGGATCAGTGGTAATTGAGACCTGATCTGTCTCATCCTGAAAAAAATAGTTTAGGTGGGAGATAAAATTATTTAAGCTTTTCCCAAAGATCTAAAAAAGATGTTCCATCAAGAGCACTACAGAAATGTAAATTGTGGACTTTTGGTACAGATTAGCTGAATAATATATCACCACACCACAGAGTGGGGGGGGGGATCTACTTGTATACAGGAAATGGGTAGATGCCAAATGTTTACTTTTACTTAACCACCCATTCAGCACATGAAGGAGGAATGCATCATCAATTAACAACAATGAATTCTAAACATATCTTTTAATTTAATTCCAAGTCTTAACAGAATTGTTTTGAAACAACGTACAATTCATATTTGTCATATTAGTGTAACACATTCCATAAAAGCACCCAAAAGACAAATAAACCAAACTTGAAATACATAACCACATAAAATGCCAGATAAAATCACCTCCAACAGGTCATACCTCTCCCAGGCCTTAGTGCCTGAGGAAATAACCAGGTCTTTATTGCCTTCGCAAAATCAGGCAGTCAGACTAGCCAGATCGTGGGCAGTAGAGTATACCAAATCAAGAGACAAATTGGGGAGGAGGAAATAGATTTGTCTTTCCTTGGCTTCGTTATTTTCATCCCACCAAAACCTCCTTGGCTGTCCACACTTAAAGAGAAAAAATGTAATGAAAAATTCCCTCATAATATCTCCTTTTGGCATTAGATTGAAGTCTGCCTGCAAAGCTCTGGGGAGATGATTGCACAATGAAAGATGAGCATTCACATATGTCTCTAAGCTATTTTATACTAAAAGAATACAAGAACAGCTCATCCTTCCTTCAACAGCCCCTCCCTTCAGTAGGAATTCCACTGAAATTCTCTTAGTAAGAAATGCCCAAGCAAATAGTCTCTTATCAATTTAAATGAAAACTAGTAGGGAAAAATACTGTACACATGTCTTTTCTGCCTGACACTAGTGCCACCCAGTGCTGACTGAAGTAGCAAGAAACAGAAACCTAGGGGTACAGGAAAGAGGAGAAGAGATATAGCTAAGAGCTATATCTTCTGGAGAGAATCACTGAACCAGAAGGGAACAACTGGAGAACTTCACTAGGGGACCATTCCAGTCTGAAGATAAACCTGAATATAATGGCCAGTTCATGCAATTCCCTTGTGGTTCAGCATCTTATTTTCATCTATGACCATTTGGCTCCCAATGAAGAAATCAAATGCTACTAAATATCATGACAACATTTTGGAAAATGGTACTAATAACTGGTAATCTGAAGTAGAAATGAATACTCAGGTGTTCACATCAATAACTGGAAACAAACCCAGACATATTAGTAAAGACCAATAATGATGATCCGAGAGCACACTGTTTGTGGGAGATGAGTGGCCCGCAGGAAAGGCACACCTTCTTCTTTCATTGCAAATGCAATTGTCCCCCTTTTTAAAGATCACTGCAACATTGACTTGAACCATTTGACCTACTGATGCATTCAAAATTTGAATACTTTCACTGCAATCTTAAGAATGCTGGTCAGTTGAACCTTCAATTAAAACAGTGTTGTGCTTTTGCCATAGGGAGTTATTAGTAGGTATTTTTTTTTAACTTCTACTATTTTTCCAGCTTTTAAAATTTGGAAAATTTAATATGCACTAGCCATGGCAACTAGCAATTCAGAGTTCAAAAGCTCTAATTTAAACTTTTTAAAGTCAAGCATAAATGTCAGTGAATACTAAATGGATAATTTGAAACACAAGGTTTCAAGTGCTTTGATGGATAGCTAATCATAAATTCTGCAGAAACCATATGTAGGCATCATTAAGATGTCTGGGTCGCCATCTTCTACCGGTGCTTGGAATAAAAATAAGGCAAACAATATTTTATGAAAGAAGAGGAAATCAACTTGACATCTATGTGCCTCTTATTATAAATATTGCTGATTGGAATGGAATGTTTGAGAGAATTTCTCCAAAATATTGTTATTATTGATCAGACACAAGGTAAAAATGAATAATAATAATAATAATAATAATAATAATAATAATAATAATAATAATAATAATAATAATAATAATAATAGGAACCTTGGAGGCTTTTAGTCTAACCCCCTGCTTAGGCAGGAGACAAATGGTTATCCAAAATCTTCTTAAAAACTTTCAATGTTGGAGTATTCACAACATCTGGAATTCCAATGGAAACTTTGAAGCTATAAGATATCTACTGTATCTTCATCATTGTTTGTTTGTTTGTTTGTTTGTTTGTTTATTTATTTATTTATTCATTCATTCATTCATTCATTCATTCATTCATTCATTCATTCATTCATTCATTTATTTATTTATTTATTTATTTATTTATTTATTACTTGGATTTATATGCTGCTCCTCTCTGAGGACTCAGGGTGGCTTACAACATGTCATGCAAACTACAACCATTCAAAACCTTTCAAGTAATTGTATGGCACTGTTCTTAGGCAGTCATGAGATGGGTAGGAATCTTTTTCATAGACCCAGCAGGCCATAGATATGGAAGAGTACTTTGAAAGAAAAAAAAAACAATTGAGAAGAAAACAAATTTGCTAACAAAAGGTAAAAATCCCGGCAAGAGTTAAACAATACTTTGCAACAGTATCCAGCTCTATGGAGCTGCAGCCTGAGCCTATAATACTTTCTGTATAACTTTTTGCTATTTTGTGCACAATTTGTATTTATTACTAGATTTATAACCCAATTTCTTGGGGAACTGAAGAATACACAGAATAGGTTTCTCCCTCATTTCATCTTTCACCAATAAACCACAGGGATGCTGCTCCCATCGCTCCCAGTGCACTGTGTACACAGCTTTGGGACTCTGGCATCCATCCGTGTGCATCCTGGTGAGATTTTGCTTCTGCACATGCATAGGAAGCAAAATCTTGCAAGGGGACATGCACATGCGTGATATTTCAGCTATTTTTTGCTGACATATTTTATGCGCAGAAGCAAAAATTCACCAAAATCTTGCACGCGCAGAAGAAAAGACTTGCTGGGACGTACATGCACATACATCAGAGACATGTGCAGCTTCAGTTTTACTACCAGTGCGGCATCCACTTCTGTACCGGTAGGAACCCAATATTGGTGCTTTCGCCCCCACCAAAAGGTAACTGGACTTTCTTGGGTTTTTCTTTGGAAATGTTTCAATTCTAATCCAAGAACTGAAGAAGCTTCTTGGATGAAAACCGGGGGTGGGCTGCTGCCCAGGCTGGTGGGGGGGACGCAGTGGGGTAGCAAAAATGGAGCACCCAATCTGCTCTGAAAGATGTTGAAAGAAAATGCAGGGCGTCCTGCATAAGCCATGCCCATAGTGTGGTAGTAAACATTTTGGTAGCCCTTCACTGATGAGAGGAACTAAAGAATGATGTTCTTCTTGGATGACAAGAACGGAAGAAGCTTCTTGGATGAGAAGCTAAATGTTTTCAAATTTAAAAACAAAACAAAACAAGGAAATCCAGTTGCCTTTTGGGAAAAGCATCTTCGAGACAGCCATGACCTAGATGATTGAAAATCTCCATAGACATTCAGCAATTGCTAACGGGAACAATGGGGGTATTCCATCCATCAGTAGAGAAAAAGAAAGTGGCGACTAGGGAAGCAAACAAAAATTCCCACAAGTAGAAGGAAGAGTGAGGTTGGGATTCTATCCAATAGGAAACTGTCAGCACAGCATGTCCTTCAAACAGAAAACTGAATAGATTGAATTGCAGAAGGCTCAATTTTCCAAGAAGATCAGAAGCCCCATGATATTGCAGGGGCATGCACAGAAAATCCCACTCTCAGATCTGCAAATCCTTCCCTAGAGAAAGGACTTTAATGCAATAATCCATTCTATCTATGCATTTATCTTTACAATTACCATGGACAGCAAGTCTGAACTTTTAAAAGCAATGAAATAATACAATGGAGCAGGAGATTAAACCTACCTTTCTCATAACTATGAAGGGTTTTTGACAATGCCAGCCCATTAGAAATTTTCCTTACTATCTTTGAATATCCTGCAACTTCCGAAAGTTATGCTCTTCCCTATTTGTGTTTCCAGATATCACCCAGGTATGTATATCTTTGCAGACTGTGAAGGGGTGGAACAATGGAATCTGAGCATGCTTTCAAGCAGATCGTTTATATGCAATAGTTTGACAAATCCTGCACTGTGCAGGTCCCCAAGAGGCTACTACATCAGAAAGCTCCATGCCTCAAATACTTTGTGCATCCTGTAGAATCAGATATACTGTACAATGCTTTCTGCCTCCTGATAGTTACTATAACAACCTATTTCACCTTGCCAAAAGTCCAACCTTGTCAACCCCACAGTAGTCAATATCCTATAGTGTCTCTGTTTAGCACGGGAACATGGCCCTAACCCAGACTCTGCAATTCTGGGACTGAGTTACTTCAGTGTGACAGAGATAAATAGCCTTGGGCTGCAGAAACAGAGCAAGGACAAAAGGACTTTCTGCCTATACCATGGGAGAAATAGCTACCCACATAGGTTCACCTGCATATGCTTAATAGACACAAGAAAAGAATTTTAGCTTGGAAACCTTTGATTTCAGACATGGTAGGAGGACAGGGAGAAACAAAGGAAACCTTTTGACTGGTGGCTCATTTTTTTCTTCCAAAAAGAAAGAAAAATAAAATACAGCTTTTGTTTAAAAAAAGTTACACATATTAATTTTTTGATGCATGCAGTTATATTTACATTATCAGCTCCCCATCTCTGTTTTATGTTACTTAAAGATGTGTCAGTCTCTGCTTTACAATTTTAACTATTCCTTTAACCCAGACCTGTTTCCTGTTGAGAAGTTCTGCTTTTAATTTTCAGCTGGCATAAAACTGTGCTTGGGTTCACACATAATGAACTATTTTGTCACACACGGTGCAATGTTGTTTATGCAGAATAATTAGGTGATTTACAAAACTAGTCAGATGTTTAGGAATTCAGATTAGTAGGATTTTTCAAATCAGAATTTAGGAAGCTGCTGTATTTCATTTCCTTCCAAGTTCAATTTTGGCATGAGCAGGAGAGGCTCCACTATTATGATGGCCAAATGACACTTTCTTTTGCCATTTTTAAAGTACAGATATCCAGAAATTAGAGTGGACATATGTACTTTAAAACATCTGTACATCTTGGGGACAACAGTGGACATCTGTATAATTATAATGTAGTAAGTCACAAGACAGCTGACACTGACAAGTTTTTGCTTGTGCATTGTGTACTAAACAAATGATGAGTACCAAGACAAAATATTCATGTCAAAATGCATTGAGTACCAAATTTGATAAGTTTCAAACAGTTGCGTACCAAACTACCACTTGTATATGACAAACTATGCAAGTACAATTGGGCTTATTTATTTATTTTTATTTATTTATTCATTTGTCCAATACACAAATACATAGGAAGAAAAATAGACATGTAGTAATATATATAAGGGTAAAGTGAACTTAGGGGAGAGGATATATGAAAGAAAGAAAATATATATGATAAGTGAGAGAAAGGAAAGACAATTGGACAGGGGACGAAAGGCACACCAGTGCACTTATTTAGTCAGCTTTCCCTTTGGCTAAGCCAGTGGATGCATTTACATTGGCATCCTCCAGTCTTGAAATGCCATAGTATCATGCTCTGGATTCCCCAGAGCATAAAGCCAGGGTAGGTTAGTATGGGGGATAGACTGTTACCCAAGCAGCAGATCCCCCCTCTCCACATCTCTGAAATATTACAATGAATGGCAAAGGCCAATATGATTGGTTCCACTACATTGCAGGAGTTATCAGAACATGGGTGTACACAGTCATGAACTGCTTCCGGGACTCTGGCTTTGGATTTTGCCTCAAGGTTTACTCCTGAAGCCTTTTCTTATGATGGCTATAGCCACAAGGCAGTGGAGGTTTGCAGTCAGAGTTTCTCTTCTCCTAGTGGTTGACTAGGGTGTCTTTCATGTCTTGCTGTGCTCTTAGCATACCACATTACTTGCAGAGACCGCCTTCATGACCATTGATCTATTTCAGTAGGTTTCATCCGCTCAGTTCACTGGAATCTGTCTTCATATACTCAGGATAGACAAGTCCCTATCTCGCCGAAGGTCAATGACCCATCGGCTACTCTCATCCTGGTTTGGCCAGCCTGCCAAAGCTGTTGCCCGGGTTGTGGCTGCTGTGCATGCTACAGCTACTAGGAACCACAGGTGAGAGCTGAGTGACAGGTGGGGACCAAAGGTGAATGAGTTGCCCTAAAAGCTGCCTTAAATGAGCTGCTGTAAAAGGACACAACATGCTCCTACACCAGAGGTCCTACCCCTCCCTGAGCACCCCATATACCCCAATGCATGCATACAATCATGAATATTAAAGTTATTACTTTATTTCATTTCAGGTGCAATTACATGAGATTCACATTCCAGCAAGTTCGATTGTACCTGGTTTTTCTTCTCGCTTTATTGGCCAGGACATGCCAAACACAAGAAAATATGAAATCCCACCAATGGTCTTGCTCTCTGGAAATGCAAGAAGTTGTAGTCTCATATAATTCTGGGGGGAACATGTTCTGCTTCTGAGCATATGCATATGGATGCAACTGTTGCATTAGCATTCTTTAGTAGCTTCTATTTTATCTGATATTTCCATTGCCAAGTCTTCTTTTATGATTTTCTGGCACTTAGAGTCAAAACGAAATGATGCTATAGATAGCTATGCAATTTTCCCCCTTCGCATTCTCTCCCCTCCTCAGGCTATAACTGCTGCACTGTGGTTTAAATCATTGCCTTCCAAAACAGAGGTCAAGGGTGATAGTACAAGGATGTTGCTATATTTTTTCCTCTTCTCAGTTGCCCTTCCAGAATTCTTAATGTAATTTGCAGTATTAGTCAGGGTAATGAAGTGGAATTTTAAGCGCAGCTAGAACTGTATGTAACAAAATGTGTGGGCAACTGACTCTTTATTCTGCTGCCTACATATCTTTTTCATTGAAAAAGAAGCACATGGAAAAGAGGATGGAAGCAAAGAGTGCTGATAAATCAAGGAAGATATTGGACAATCCTATTGTGTCAATGAAGATGGGTACACCTACCAGATATGGAGCCTGGAGTTCCCTACTGTATGTAGGATATTAGAGACAATAACTACTATTTTGCTTCTCCAACAGTAATACCTTTAAGTTTTCAATGTCAAGAGATAGTAAGGCAAATTAAATTCCTTGTAACAAATTTGGTCAGTTGAAAGGGCTAGCAAAATGGCATTTAACCAATAATGGTGATGAGCGGTGTGCTCAAACGCAAACTGACGATCATGGGACAACATTGAAATCTCACCATGACTTGTGCACAAGCGTTGATGAAGGAAAATAAACTACAAAGTAAGATACAAACAGCAATTGAGAAATTAACTGGAGAAAACTCTCTCTCCTTCCTTTGTTCCTTCTCTTCTTCCTTCCTTCCCTCTCTCCTCCTTCCCTCCCCCCTCCTTCCTTCCTTCCTGCCCTCCCTCTTTCCTTCCTTTTTTCCTTTTTTCTTTCCCTGCTTCCTTCTCCCTCCCTCCTTCCTTTCTTCCTACCCTTCTTCCTTCCTTCCTTCCTTCCTTCCCTCCCTCCCTCTCTCCTTGCTTCCATTTATTCCATAGCTCTCTATCGAGCTATGACTCAAAATATGCTGGTGGAGAACTGAGATTATTAGAAGGAAATACCAATAGGATCGGGTGATAAAATGAACCTGGAGAATCAAGTACTAGCAGCCTTGTTTCTGGGAAAGATCAGCCATCTGCAATGGAAGAGACTTCCGAGGCAAACAGATTTGTAGACCCTTGCTAAGGCAGGGCATAAATTACAATGGATGAAATCTGCCATTCTACAGCATTTTGGACTTCATGTAATGGAAAAATCAATCTGAAGATCAGAGAGGGAGAAATGAAAGCAGAGAATGATTTTCCCCCTCTGCCCTGTGGCTCACAGCAGCTAGCAAGTATATAGGAAAGAGGAGCTTGTTTTACTTTTTTTTTCTTTTTAATTTGGCATTTTTATAGCCATTTATTCCTTTTATTGAATCTCTGGGAAGGAAATAAACTATCCCGCTTACAAAGCTGGCATATTTTGTCTCTCATTCATGGGGAAAATGTTTTTGGATCCCATGAATCTGAAGTCATGATACATTTTGAAAAATCCCCAAATGTATTATTTAAAAAAAAAAAGAGGCTATCTTTCTTTTAGAAAACTTGTAAAATTGCAAAATGGTGTGTGTGTGTGTGTGTGTACGAGCACGCACATGTGTCACTGTGCCTCCATGTTGTGAAGGGTAAAGCAAGCATATTAAAGATAGATTTAATCATCAGATCTGGTGTTCTTGACTAATTAGCTAAATGGATAGCCTAAATGTGTATTTCATTAGGGCAAGATGTATCAATTTCCTCCTGTGCCATTTCAGCATTGATATATTGTACTGCTGTGGTTTATTTCTAGCACAATTTAGGCTGTATTGATTCATGTGGTTATCTCTGGCAATCTGACAAAATGTAATTCGTTTTCAACCACCAAATACTGATTGGAAGCCTAATTTTTATTGTTCGCCTGTACCAAATTTAATAAGCAAACAATTTTGGTTGGTTTCTAATGTCCTCTTATTATTATTTTAATACTAGTGTTATTATTAATAATGATAATAATTATATTTGATCAAAAACCTAAATGTACTTGATAAGGAACAATATTAAAATATACTTCCCAAGTCATTCTTAAAATTAATACCTGTTACATTGTCCTTAATTGCTGGTTGAATATCAAACTGACTAGGATCTTGACAGACATGAACATTGGGCACTATCTAATAAAATGAATTTCAATGGTGAAAAAAGTCAGGGTCTACATTTAGGCAAGAAAAACAAAATGCACAGGTTCAGTATATGTGGTACTTTACTCAATAGTGGTGATTGTTAGAGGGATCTTGGCTTCCTAGTGAACAATCACTTAAATATAAACCAGCAATGTGGAGCAGCTGCCAAAAAAGCCAACACAGTTCTAGGCTGCATTAACAGGGGGATAGAATCAAGATCATGTGAAGTGTTAATGCTACTTTATAATGCCTTGGTAAGGCCATGGTTGGAATACTGCATCCGATTTTGGTCGCCTGTGTTACGTACTGATGTACGAAGTCCAAATTTGCATAGCCACAGCTGATTGGCTAATAGCAGTGGGAGGAATAAACTGCTGTCAGTGTTTCAGGGTTTCAGGGAAGCCCTTAAAAGCGGCTTTCCTGCGACCTGCCAGCAGCCCATATTAGTTCTAGCTAAAAGAGCAGTAAGAGGATCACTGGCCTTCTTGGAAGAAGTGGCGGGGGGGCACATGTGCAGTGAGTGGCACATGCAAATGCACAGTGAGGAGTGAATGCACAGTGGGGGCATGGGGGGGTTGTGTGCACATGTGCAAATGGGGGTGCCTATTGCATCAGTGCAACAGTGCACTTGCACCTGGACTTTCGGCATGGAATGCCAAAAAGGTTCGCCATCACTGGTTTAGAGCATCAACATTTTACAGCAAATGGGTAGGGGACTTCCTTTTCCTACTGTGATGCAAAGCATGACTTGGCCTAATTAAGCAGTGGGTAGCAAATATTCCTATATTCATTCAGAAAGTAGGTGGCTAAGAGAAACTTCATTGTCCAAATGCCACAGCTAACCAATATGAGCTGATGTACCCATTTATCTGCAGTTCTTCAGAGACCATTTTAGATTGGCAGAAGGCAACATTAATAGACTCTCCTGGTTTGACTGCAAAGATTCAACTGAATGTGGTATTTTTCATCGACCCAGGGTGGAGGAACATTATCTGCATTATGATTTTAATCATTCAAAAGTTATTCAAGGAAAAAAAGGGTTTTAATTTTAAAAATGCTCACAGGGAGCCTCTCTTTGGAGGCATCATTAGAGAGAACCATGCGGACTTCATAGGTAATATGTGTTCAGGAATTCATTATGTCAGCCTCAAACACCTTAGTCCTTGGCCTCTGATATGGAAGTAACTTTCAGAGAAATGCAAGAGTTTAATGCTGAAGTCCCTTCACAATGATGAAAAGATATTTTCAAGCATTTGCTCACCCAAGTTGTAAGAAAATGATTGGATTCACATTTTCATGTCAACTGAATCAAATTTTATCAAAGGCTAAATTGGAATGCTCCTATATATCACATTTCAGATTTTTTGCGATGTGGCCTAATTCTTAAGCAACACACACAAAAGGTTGACAATTTTTTTAAAAAGGATAAAAATGCTTATATCTGAGAACAGTATGCAGAAGTAGGGGGGAAATTCTTGTGGTTAAAATTCAATGATAGGAAAGTATGTACCAAAGAATTATGAGATAAAACAGAAAAGGGAATGCTTATATCATGCTTCATAGCAGATAATAAATTTAATCAGAATATATAAAATGAGAAAATTGTGCATGTTCACAGAGAGAGAGTGGGGGAGGAGGGAAATTTGTTTATTTATGTATTGAATTTATATGTCTGTGCATCTCACTTGCATGAAGTTTTGAGATATATACAATGAAAGCAAAAACTGAACCATCAATACATAGGTAGTTATCAAATTATGACCATGGTGGGCCCTGTATAAATGTGATTGATTGATAAACTAACTAACTAACTAACTAACTAACTAACTAACTAACTAACTAACTAACTAACTAACTAACTAACTAACTAACTAACTAATCAACTAACTGTTGTGGTGGTTGCTAATCAAGGTGCCCATGTGATCCACTCACCTAACAATTACAACCCCTACTCTCCCCATTATGATTAAGCAAAACATGGAATACCTCAGGAATAGGGGAGGCTCTGGGAGGCCTAGTACAGACTCAGTCCTCCCCAACTCATGTTGTGGCCAGGCCTACCGGGGCCATTCCTCATAAGGTATCACATATTTTGCTTCCTGCCCCACTGCATCACACACCCTCCCTCTATCTCCCTCCCCATCATTCAGTCCACTTATTTTCTATAGATCTTCTTCAGGAAGCAGCTAACCCGCCTTGCAAACTTTTTATATCTGTCCTGAAAGTGACTCCCATTTTAAGAGATCACAATCCATTGCAGCTGGCACCCATTATGATATAGCATTATGTGTCTTCATTCTGTATAAAGACCCCAATTAAACCATTTCCAAATAATGAGTTTGGACTTCTCCCCACACATCTCCTCAGATCTGTAACAAGGCTGGAGTCAAACAAACCTGAGTGACGTTTTCCAACAGGTGCTGAACAATTTTTTCCTCACATATCTGCAAGAAGTTTCCCTCTACTCAAGATGGCCCATGTCACTATAAACAAGGCTGTGAAACAGCGACCCACCCATGCAATTTAGAATGGTATAGTATTAATGCTTTGTTGCTCTTATTGATGCAAGGTAGGCTTTAACAGTGGCTCTCACCCAAGTTTATCCTTTGTTGAGTGCCAACATTCCTGTAGATGTCTTATCTCTCTTTTTATTTCCTTTAACTTTTCCAAGAATCATGGGGAGTGCAGGACCACAAAAGTGAGATGTCTCATGGGTGTGATCTAATCCAAAGTTTGGCCACCCCCTTGGTTTCAAGATGCAACCAAGGCTTGAGATAGACCATGCAGTCGATCCGCAGGAGCAATTCCAAGCTCCCACTGAAATTGATCTTGGTCAATCATTTGCTAGCCTAGACAAATCTAGTGAGCCTAGTCTCCCTGAAGTGGACAGTGGTTCTAAAGAATCCAATGGTACTCAGCATATGATCTGACCACAACACAGCTGATGTTGAGAGTTCATGTGGTTTCACTTCACAAAGGCACAGCTTCAATAGGAACACCAGATTAGGTATGTGATCACTTTCCTTTATTGGTCTAGATCAGGGGTAGGCAAAGTTGGCTCTTCTATGACATGTGGACTTCGACTCCCAGAATTCCTGAGCTAGCATGATTGGCTTAGGAATTCTGAGAGTTGAAGTCTTGATGTTTGGGAATAGACTATGGCTGACCCATAAGCCCATGCACCAAGAAGACTGATTCAAGTTCCCCCAAGACCATAAATCTGGGGAACTCCAGTGCAAATTCAGAAATGGAGTAAGGAGCACAGGCAAGATGATTGTTATGTGTCAGGGAAGCTGGTACAACAGAAACAATTTCAACTGATTCCTAGATAACAACATAATGAACAGGTTCTTCTATTTGGTGACCCGTGGAACAGCACTATGAAATATTATTCATTCATTCATTCATTCATTCATTCATTCATTCATTCATTCATTCATTCATTCATTCACTCACTCACTCACTCACTCACTCACTCACTCACTCATTCATTCATTCATTCATTCATTCATTCATTCATTCATTCATTCATTCATTAGATTTCTATGCCGCCCTTCTCACAGCGACTCAGGGCAGCATAAATTGTATGCATATAAAATATAAATAGAATGAAATTTTCCATTTAATTATTTGTTTAATCGATTTAGAGATGAGCAACAACATAAAAAAATCATTTAAAACCATTAACTGGGGGCATGCCAGTAGTAAGTGTGGCTCAGAAAGTAGTGGTATTTACTGTATTTATTCGACTTTAATGCCACCCAAGCCTGAAGGACGCAGGCAGCTATTACATAGATATATTGAGTTATTACCATATTATCTATATTCCAGGCTAGCTGCAATTTATGTGCAATTAATCCAGACAAACGGTCTTAGATTTGTCAAATTAAATAAATATGTCTAAATGGTAAAAACACTTGTGGTTCCTTGTAGAAAGCATCTTATGTATGTTCCTAAAAGAATTGTTTTTAAACATGTACGTATTCATGAGCATTTTAAAAAAAGAAAATAGCCTAAAATATGTTAAATTTTAAAAGCAAGAGATTTCATGGCTCATGGGCTTCAGAAAAAGTGACTGGAGGGAAGACTGCTGCTCAGACTAATGATGTTTGCAAAGCTAATATCATTGATGACCTGTGGCATTTAATCTAAGCAATTTTATATTCCCAACCCCACCAGTGTTAAAGAAACCTACTAACACATAGCAGTTCTCATTTCATTCATTTACTATATTCATTTAGAAACTGAGTTTAGTCATTCAATGGGCCAAAGCCTCAAATGAACAAAATCCTTCTGCCCAGTACATTTAAGGACAGATTAGATACTGTAAATTTGCTAATATGTTAACAAAATATTAAGATTTTTGCATTAACATTTTTTGTCAGGTTGCTGTATTCAGAGCAGTCCCAAATTATTATAATATTGAAATATTCCATCTACCGCACAAATCCCAGTGACAGATAAGGTCCCACAGAGTTGACCTTCTCCGGGTCCTGTCGACTAAACAATGTCGTTTGGCGGGCACCAGGGGAAGAGCCTTCTCTGTGGCGGCCCCGGCCCTCTGGAACCAACTCCCCCTGGAGATTAGAACTGCCCCCACCCTCCCTGTCTTTTGTAAACTACTCAAGACTCACTTATGCCGCTAGGCATGGGAGAGTTAAGATATTCCTTCCCCCTAGACCATTACAAGTTATGCATGGTATGTTTGTGTGTATGTTTGGTTTTATAATAAGGGTTTTTAGGGTTTTTTATTAATTTCATTGTTACATGCTGTTTTTATCATTGTTGTTAACCGCCCTGAGTCTACGGAGAGGGGCGGCATACAAATCCAATAAGTAAGTAAGTAAGTAAGTAAGTCAGTAAGTAAGTAAGTAAGTGAATGAATGAATGAATGAATGAATGAATGAATAAATAAATAAATAAATAAATAAATAAATAAATAAATAAATAAATAAATATTCTTTCTATTGAAGTATGTCCTTTCCTCCCCCCCAAAAAAACCTATCTAACATGCAAAATGCCATCATAATTCTAGGCATAAGAGTCCACCGTATAATTTTTTGGATGATTTGCGATCTCAGTCCATCTCACCTCACAGAGCTGTTCTTGTGGAGAATAGGAAGTAGAAACACTGTCTGCTGCTTTGAGCTCTTGAATATAAAGGTCAGCTTACACATGAACTAAGTAAATTGAAATTATTGTTAGTTCCCCAATTGGTTGTCTAGCTAGGCACAAGTCCAATGTAGATCAGATTAGCTTCAGCCGCTTTGTTGTGTCACATGCTCTGAAAGGTGACTAGATTGACCAAGATTCAGTGATGTAATTAAGCTACTGTTAGAAACCAGAAGGCTGAAAATTCGTTTCTTTTTAAGTGAAAGCCAGTTGGTGACCTTGGACCAGATACTCTCTCTGTCAGGCCTGGAAGCCATCTTGGGCATTGGGTCTTCAGGCCCGCCACAATTAGTGCTGTGAAACTGGGAGTGGGGATTGTATGGAGTTGGGGAGATATATAATCATAATAACATTTCTTTCTCTGAGAGTCAAGGATATTCTGCCCTGCACTTGGAGGAATGTGACTGGGAGGCATCTCCAGTTGGGATAGTATCTTGATTGGACCATGGGATGGATGTGAGGGTATTGGGGCAGGGTCTTGAATTTTCTTTTGGGGAAAACCCGGAAACTTTCAGAGTCGGGTTTTCCCAGATGCGCCAATATGATATCTCTAATAAAATGGAATTTTGAGGAACTTCAAGCTTCGGTGTCTTCTTTTGTTGGGGTGTTACTTTGAACCCTGATTCCCTCCCTCCCTCCCTATCCCTCTGATCAATACACTTTGTAAGGTTGCTTTTTGGTGGGGTGAACAGAAGGCAGAAATATTGTGTATATTATCTTGAGTTGTACAAAGTAAAGGTCACATAGCAATGTAATAATAAATACATGGGAGAAGAGAAGAAATCAGCCAAAATCATAATCTAGCTAGTCCCGAAGCTGCTATATTCTGGGATTTTGCTAAGCTTCTTCCTGTTTTCAACCCGTTTTTCCATCTTTTATTTTTTTAAAAAATGCTATTTTTTTTGTCCAGTTATTCAAGTAGTCCTCAACGTACAACCACAATTGGGCCCAAAATTTCAATTGTTAAGTGAAACATTTGTTAAGTGAGTTTTGTCCCACTTTATGACCTTTCTTACTACAATTATTAAGTGTATCACCATAGTTGATACTTTAGTATCACGGATGTTAGATGAATCTGGCTCCCTGTTGATTTTGCTGGTCAAAAGGTTGCAAAAGGTGGTCACATGACCTTGGAATACAGCAACGGTCATCTGTATGAATCAGTTGCCAAGAATCTGAATGTTGATCACATGTTCATGGAGATGTTCAAAGGTCATAAGTGTGAAAATTGGTCATAATTTTTTCAGTGACATTGTAACTTTGAATGGCCACTAAATGAACTGTAGTAAGTCTTGTATTATTCTAATGCTACACTCTTTGAAGGGCATAGATTTAGGTCTGTTGTTTACCTTCTTTCTGTCATACTGTGATTTTGGTATTAAAAATGAGTCTCTGAATCCTAGATAGTGAAACAACCATATACAGTCTGATCCCTATCCATAACTCTCTTTATCAGAGTTTAAATGAATTTATTTTCATGAATAGCATCTATGATGAATCTTCTATGGCTTGGGTTGAATCAAAGTTGGATACTAAGGAGTTCTGCTTATACCGTTCTAGGTTTGGTATGGGCCATTTTGCTCCTAATATACTTCCAGAAATAAACAAAAACTGTAATTTACTTGATGGAGAAAAGAAAGCCAAATATGAAAAGTCATATATAATCTCTTAGGAGAAGAGGATTACTCAACTCAGTGTGTATATAATTTAGAGATACAATTCCAGGGGTAATAACTTCCAGTTATCTTTTTAATTTATAGAGACAGTTCTTTGCCTTCTGCAGACATTGTCTGCTGATAATATCATAAAATGTGTTTCTCACAAACAATCCATTTGTCAGCTCTGTTGTCAGATCCCCATTATAGTAGTTTAGGAGTGGTAAAGTGCAGGACTACTAAATAGTAGGTCAACATTCACGTATGAGCAACATAAGACTTTTAAATCCATGTTCAATCTTTTGTTATTTATTCTGGGACTTAACCTTTATTTACCCACCAATAAACTTGAAATCCTGTAGGTCAAAGTACTTTGGGCAAACTGTATTAATCTGATTTTGAAGAGTCCCTAGAAAATACAAGAAAGTGAAGGATGAAATACACAGAGTTTTGTGCTAGTGGGAATTATAAAATCTTACAACGTAGAAAATATCTCTCTCTCTCTCTCTCTCCCTCCCCTTCTTTTTCCCTCTCCCCTCTCTCTCCCTCCCTCCCCCTCCCTTCGTCCCTCCCCTCCCTCCCCCCTCTCTCTCACACATACACTTTTTTTTTATTGAATAACCTAATTATAAACAAAGGTATTGCGATTATAATTAAAGGACAAAAGCTGTCCTTTTACACCACATTTTACTCAGTCACTCATGCTCTTGTCATTTCCCATTTGGATTATTGCAATGCATGTAACTACTTTTTAAGAGTATTTGGAAACTACAATCGGTCCAGAATATAGCAGTGCAAACAATTCTTGAGCCCTCTAGTGTGGCACAATTTCAGGAACTTCACTGGCTGCCAATTTGCTACTAGGTTCAATTCAAGGTGTTCATTATGATATTTAGAACTTTTTACGGAATATTTGAGAAACCATCTTGCCTCAATGTCCTGCCCTGTTCATTCTAGCAAAAGGGGTCCACTGCGAACCCTATTAGTCAAGGAATTTTGAATGACAGGGCTAAGGAAAGCTCACCAATTGGAACATCTTGTCCCTGGAACTGAACTGCAAACTCACCTTTCTGGCCTCCAGGAAGAGCCTTAAAACCTGACTCTGCTGGTTGGTAGGGTGCCATGATGGAGAAGCAAAAGGCCAGAGGTCTTCAAACTTGGCAAATTTAAAACTGGTGGACTTCAAATCCCAGAATTCTCCAGCCAGTATAACTGGCTGGAGAATTCTGTGAATTGAAGTCCACCAGTCTTAAAGTTTCCAAGTTTGAGGATTCCTGCTGTAGGCTATACTTGTCTGGTGCAATGAACATAGAAGGTTCCACTTTGCTCCACACCAAATCTTTAAGTCTGTATTTATCTTGTAAATTTAATCCATTTTTATATTTATTATGTGTTATATCTTTATTTTTAAATTAGATTGTAAGTCACTCAGAGTTGCCTGAAACCAGCACACCAATTTTGGTGGGTGGCACACCAATTTAACAAACAAACAAACAATAAATATGGCATCAAGTTTGGAAAAGATAAAATGATACTAGAGAACTTACATGCTGCAAATATCACATTTCAAACTGCCCATCCCCATGATATTTTAAACAAAGAATATACATTACCATCTTCCTTTTATTTGGAAGAAATGATAGAACCTAAACTTTATGCATCCTCAGCTCTCGTGCATGAAGGACAAGCTGCAATCTGTCCTAAAGTAAACAAGATGAATGATTCCTATCATCCTTCCATGTGACAGTGATCAACTATGGGGAGGTGCAATTATGAGGGAAAGTAGATTTACCATCGCCACCACTTATACAATCTAGCCAAGACAGCAAAGAATGATGTCATCCAATAAGATTCAAAAGGCTTTCTATTGTCCAACTTTTTTACCTGTTACAATCGTTCTTAGTTAATTTAGGTCTTAAAAATAACAATCATTTTCTTGTGGAGCTCAGAATTCATGCTTAACATTCATGCCCTTAATAATGTAGTTCTGTCCAGGATGCCCCAGAAGGATTCACTGATGCTTGCTTGCAGTTATGCGTGCCTGGGATTTCTATCTATTAATATAGTGCAAATCATACTCGGAAGGCATCGGATTCATTAAACTCACTAACACTTAAAATGAAAGAAACAAGTGCACTAGGGTGAAGTTTTATTGATTAGACGTCACTGGATTTCAAAGATACAGTGCCAGAAGCTCCGTATGTTAGTCAAGGTCATAATATTGAATATTCCTTTAACACCTTCACTTCACTCTGTCCTTCTCTAAACAGCAGCAAGGAGAACAGGTTTGAAGGTAGAATTAACTTGAATTTAACCCCACCTCCCCTAAATCCAAACATCAAAGGGCAGAACCAAAGACTTTTCCAACAAAAAAACCATCATCTAGGAAAGACCAATCTTTTGCAAAAAATGGCTCTGTTTCAATATACTGAAATGTACCCAACTCTTCCTCTCAAAGTTAATCACACTCTCCAAGTTGCAGGACTTTCCCCAGAAAAGAAAATCAGACTTCAGACTGAATATCATTCTCCAAACAAGCCAATTTACTCACTAAAACTAGCATGCAAGGAGAAGTAGATATGAATAAATTAATATCAGACTCTAGCATTATAATTCTTTCAGCAGATAAAAGAATAATTGCAGCCATCATGAACAGAAAAATACAACATTCACATATTGTAGCAGAAGCTTTGCTATATATGCTAGTATGTCAGCATGTACCAAGAAAACTAGAATAATTCAATCCCCAAACTATATAGAAAAAGTAATCAATGCTTCTTGAACTTCTTAGAAAACTGCAAAAACCTCCCACTGCCAAGAACTATAAAGAACAATATCCAGAAGCACCAATAGTGCTGATTTGTGGATTCTCCCAAATTAATAATAATTTTTAAAAATGACCAATCATTGTACTTTTCAACATCCCAGTTTAGGGATTTCCTAAAAACCATCCTGAATTTTTAAACTTTTGGTCCTGACTAGAACTAATGGGATGAAAGATGTAGATGATAGATAGATAGATAGATAGATAGATAGATAGATGGATGGATGGATGGATGGATGGATGGATGGATGGATGGATGGATGGATGGATGGATGGATGGACGGATGGACAGACAGATAGAATTCTTTATTGGCCAAGTGTGATTGGATATACAAGGAATTTGTCTTTGGTGCATATGCTCTCAGTGTATATAAAAGAAAAGATACATTCATCAAGAATCATAAGCTACAGCAGTTAATAATAGTCATAGGGTACAAATAAGCATTAAAACATACTAGGAATACTAGATAAAAATACCTTCTTGGCATTAAGATTAGCTTCATAGGAACATTTGTCAACAAGGGCAACTCACCAACATAAAAAAAGCTACAGAATTTGATTACCTCTAAATAAATTCTCCAAAATACTCCTTCTCTTTCATTTCACCATGCTATGAAGCAATGAAGAATAGAAAGACATCACAAGCAGCAGTATAATAACACTCTCATGCAAAATAAATACACATGAACCCACCAGCAGATTATTTCAACTGAGTGGCATCACAATGGCCCATAATCATACAGACACCTACAAAGAATTTTTGGGTAAATCAAAACACTGCACACCTTGCCAGGAGAGCTGATATTGTAAACAAAATAGATTCCTGGATTTGTCCTATCCTAGGCAAATGGCACCCGCCTCATCAGTGAACTTCAGAATACATCAGTGCAGTAAAAGAATCAAAATCACTTTGTCCTACAGCCAACCACAGACTCAAAATGAACCACAACCAGCTGAGGGCAAAATACAGTACTCCTAGATTGCATCAGTCACAAGAAAGCAAGAGAATACCTGGAAGCTTGGCACATTAACAGATCAATGAGGCTAGATATGAACTACCACCCACTCAAGGGCCTGATCCACATCATGGCCAACAAACCAGCAAGTATGACCAATCAATGTTGAATGGATGCCATCTTCAGCCAGCAACAAACTATTAACCAATCCACTGCAAAGGAATTCCCAATTCTAAACTATTGCACTGAGGAAGCATCATAAGATGATAGAAGGAAAGGTCTTTGGTACCTGAGCATTGATCTCCCAAAGCTTCAAGGCCTGTAAACAGTTTTTAATATCATATTTATTGTAGCAAATGTCAGAAAAGAAAGCAATTTCTTCTCCTTGGAGTTGTTCATTCTCTTCTTTCACCTTGAATGACAACTAGTAAAAAAGAAATGCAGCCATTTTTTAATTTTTACTTGCAAATGTCTTCAACAGCTACATACTGGTCCAGTTCTGTATCTTGAAGATTTTCTTGGCATGCTGAAAATGAGACAGGTAAAATATTCAATTACTGGCATGAAGATCAAGCAACGCTTACACTAAAGGACATTTGTGGGGATTCTGGGCACTGTGTGTGTGTGTGTGTGTGTGTGGGCGTGTGTGTGTGTAAGAGAGAGAGAGACAGACACAGACACAGACACACAGAGAGAGAGAGAGAGAGAGAGATTTTCTACGTTGTAAGATTTTATAATTCCCACTAGCACAAAGCTCTGTATGACCTACTACTACTATTATTACTACTACTATTATTATTATTATTATTATTATTTATTTATTTATTTATTTTTATATTTATTTATTTATTAGATTTGTATGCTGCCCCTCTCCGAGGACTCCGAGCAGTTCACAACAAGAAAAAAAAACCAGAACAAATCCAATATTTAAAAAACAGTTTAAACCCCTTATAATAAAAAGAATCATACATCTCATGCATCTCATGAAAGCAGCTTAAGGCTCCACCACCTGCCCGGATGTAATTGGGTTCTTTTATCCTCTGCACAAGTGCAAAAAGGGTAAAAGAATCCAAATAGCAGAGTCCGGGCAGGTGGGTGGAGCCTGTCATTGCCTTTGTGACCAGTTCCCTGATGACCAACAGGCATGAGCAAACTGGGAGCATTTCACCCTTGATACCTTGCTATGTGATTAGAACCTTGCCTCATCATGTATGCAATGCACCTACAAAACAGTGAATCTTCAATCACCTGGTTGCAGCCATTATGTTGACTTTAAAAAAAAATCTCTTCTGACACCCTACTTAGACTTGCATACCAGACGTCTACTCCATTGAAAGGAGGGAAAGGCAACTCTGCAGATTACACTCTGCTAGTCATTGACAACTCTAGGGATGGCGCCCATCTCTGTTTTGAGACTATGAGCCAACACTGTCTAAATATGTTTCTGTGGCCATGTGGCCAGCACGACATCACAGAACAATGATTCTTCCCCACTATTTATTTGCCTGCATTCGCATGATTTCAACTGATAGGTGGGCAGGAGCTTCATAAAGACAGGAACTGAACATGGGCAGTCTGGTTAAGAGAAGGACTGAGGTTGACATGATAGCAGTGTTCCAATACTTGAGGGTCTACCATAGAGAAGAAGGGGTCAGGCTGTTTTCCAAAAGCACTAGAAGGCCAGACAAGGAATAATACATGGAATCAGAAGAAGGAGAGATTTAACCTGGGAATAAGGAGGAACTTTCTAATGGTGAGAGCAATCAACAGCTTGCCTGCCAAGGTTGTGATAGCACCAATACTTGAGAATTTCAAAGGGAGATTTGACTGCCATTTGTCCAAAATGATATAGGACTCCTGCTTGAATGGGGGGGGGGATTAGACTAGATGACCTACAAAGTCCCTTCCAACTCTAAAACCTAATTTAATCTAAATGTGTTCACCCCATGCATAAAGCTTGGGTGTCAAATATGGTCTGTCAATTTTCTAGTCAACCATCTAGCACCTTAACCACTCACTCTATTGCTCATCTCCATTGAAAGGAATATAACTAATAAGAACTTGCAACTCTATACGTAAAATATTCCATAGGACTCAGTATATTTGGAACCAGGATTCTTCAAAACGTTACCAAACTGGAGTCCAGTACAGTGGTACCTCTACCTAAGAATGGCTCTACTTACGAACTTTTCTAGATAAGAACCGGGTGTTCAAGATTTTTTTCCCCTCTTCTCAAGAACAATTTTACAAACCTGAGCCTCTGGAACTGTAACCAGAAAAGGTGTGGAGAAGCCTCTGTGGGTCGTCTCTAGGAATCTCCTGGGAGGAAACAGGGCCTCCACCCTGCCTGTGGTTTCCCCAATCACACACATTATTTGTTTTTATATTGATTCCCATGGGGAAAATTGCTTCTTCTTACAAACATTTCTACTTAAGAACCTGGTCACAGAACAAATTAAGTTTGTAAGTAGAGGTACCACTGTATCCCTATTCATTAAGAAAAGATTGCAGAGAAAAGATTGCAGAGCATTCATACCAAACAGTTCAAAAGATTCTATGGTATTTACCACTCACAAAACCTAAGAGAATTAATTGGGACCTGGCTAACACAGCAAGACCAATAACAAACACTAAAATAATTTTCAAGTGCAATTTTATGGTTCATTTAGGTGACTATTGACTAACCTTTCCCATTATATCAAGTAGATAGAGACGGAAAAAGTTCTTAAGCACAGAAAGTTAGGGAAATATAGCTAATTAACTGTCCTCCCTAGAATTTCCTTTGGAGCATGTTTGACATGTTAAAACATATGCAAATTCAAACTATGGAACAGTTCTCAATCAACCATTAATTATCAGTAGGTTTGAATGGAAATCAATGTTATGCTGAAGGGGGAAAAAAAACATAAATTAGTTCTTCACTTGATGTCATTATCAGGTTCTTCTATCAACCAGCCAGTTTTAAAAAGTTATTTTGTTTGTAAGATAGATAAAAATAAGACTGAGCAGAAAGTCTGCCAGAGGCACTGAAACCCAATTCATTCATTTCTCCTTCCCACTCTTTTTCCTATTTCTCAATAATTGGCTTCACACCACACTTGTTTTATAGTAAGAAACTAAATTTGTCCATTCTTCCCTCCCTCTCTCCTTCCCTCCCTCTTTTTTTCCTTCCTTCCTTCCTTCCTTCTTTCTTTCTTTCTTCTTTCTTTCTTTTCTCCTCCCTCCCTCCCTTCCTTACTTGCTCCATCCCTCCCTCTCAATTTTCCCACCTTTCTAAAAAGATCTAAAAATCTAAAAATATCTAAAATATCTTTTATTTATTTAGGAGGGGGGAAATATGAATATGAAATTGATTTTAAAAAATCTAGCAAACAAAAATTCAACCCTTAATGAATCTAATCGAATTGTCTCCTATCTGCCTTGGACACCTATGAGAGGATTCCCTGGAGAAGGTGCACCATGTTCTAAGTGCTTGTCACAGAGCAATTCAGAATGATAGCTTGTCAATGATGGAGGTGCCAGTCTTATGCATCTTTAAAACAAGGGGGAATACAAAAGCTTTCAAGCTCTCCTTTTAAAAGTTAGTATTCAAAATGCAGTGGAGAATCAATCTTTCCCCATGTTTGTTGTGGTTAGCTCTGGCCCAGCTCCTGCCCCAAGGAATGTGGAGGTGGAGGTGGGGAAAACATCCACATGCCACAGGCCTGTTTTGCTCCTGATAGAATCTGCCGACGAAGAATCCTCTGACAAAGGAAGCGTAAGTGACAGGGAAGAGGGGAGTTTGGCAGACAGCCCAGGAGGAAATCAATCTTCCTTATCATCCCTGGATTCTGAACAAGAACTTATGACAGACCCACGCATGCGGAGAGTGATACATAGAAGAGAACAACTGAAGGATTATTACAGGAGATAAAGTGAGGCCACCTGTGGTTGGGTGGGCTGCTGTAATTAATGCTACAGATAAAAAGAGCAGCGTGCTGATTTAGCCTTGTGGAAGTTTATCTGATTCATAGTTTCATCAAGATCGTGGTTTTGCTGTTTCCCTGTTCAAGATTGTGTGTGGACTTTCTGGACTTTAGAATTGGACTCAGCTTCCCAGTTACTGGGTGAGAAATTGGATTGCCTTGTGTGTACCAGAAAATCCCTTTGACATTTAAAAAGGGAGTTTGTTCTGCTTTTCTGTGGATAAAGACTTTTGGTTTTCCTTCTATCGTGTGGTGTGCGTCTTTCTGGACCAAATACCCTGTAATTACAGGCAATGTTCCCTCTAATTTTTGGGGGGTGGGTGGGTGGAAAAGTATACTGTCTGAGCGGCAGTCCCCTTGGGACTGGGCAGCATAGAAGCATAAGTAAGTAAGTAAGTAAGTAAGTAAGTAAGTAAGTAAGTAAGTAAGTAAGTAAGTAAATAGATCCCATCTTTTTTATTAAAAGAAGTTAATAATAAAACAAAACCAAAATCTATTACTATTAAAACTAAAACAAACAGCAAAACCAAAAACATAACTATTACTAAAAACAGGTGAGGGCTGGGTTTTTTCCCCCTGTTATTATTTAAGTACTTTTAGCATATGCTTTAAATCAAGAGTCACTTCTCTCTCTGTTTCTTTCTCTTTTCTGTCATTCTCTGCCTCAATCATTTTCTCATTTCTCTTTTTTTCTCCCCTTTTTTCTATCACTCCTCTCTCTCTCTCTCTCTTCCTTCCACTCTTCTCTCTCTCGCTTTCTTGCTCTCTCTCTCTGCACAGGAGGTGGGGCGCATGCAGGAGATTTGTGTGCATGTGCGTGAACAGAGGGGTCACACACAAATGTGCAGGAATCGTGTGTGCATGCGTGGGGGTCTCACATGTATTCATCAAGGGGGTGGGGGAGCATGGGGATTGTGCATGCATGCATGCATGCGAGGAGTGTGGGGGTCACATGTGCATGCATGGTGGCAGGATGGTTGCGTGTGCATGCGTGCAGGTCAAATGAATATGTGCAGGGGGTGGGGGAGTGCAAGGGAGTCTCATGTGCATGTGTGGGGGTGAAGGGAGCATGGGTTTGTGCATGAATGTGCAGGGAAAGTACAGGAATGAGTGCATATGCACAGGTGGGCAGAGAGCATGGGGGCATGTGCACATTGCATTATGGCTGTGGGTGCACACACAGGTGCCTTCCGCATGAAACAACAACAAGCTAACTGGTTGCTGTATCCATGAATCTGATGAGAGATTTATCCAGAAGAAAAGCTAGGTATGGATTACTTTTCTCTACTTCCATTGACTAGTGAGTTTTCTTCCTACATGCATTGGTAGAACACTGCCTACGTAATAAAGAAACCCTTTCTTATGCCATTGGACCTTCTTAATAGCACACTTGAATGGGACAAGCAAGCTCAGCATGAAATGTTACCATGCTAGTAATTTTCTATTCTGTCATCTGAGCACTCCATTAACATTGGTCAAGGTAGTTATCCTGGATGAAATGATAATCACCCCTAAAGAAGCGGATTTGTGAGTTGGGTCTTCTCCTAACTCTTGGCTCTTGCTCAAACAGCAGATGAAATCAAGCAGCACATCTATGTGACTTGTTCTTTACATGATCTGTTCTAGATCATTAGAGAGACGTACTCCATTAGCACAAACTGATTCAGGAGAGAATGTCTAAATTGTCCTATATACCTGTGGTCCCCAAATTTTGCAGCTTGGTAGTGTGGCTGGAGGGGGACAGGGGAACCAAGTCAGAGTGAGTTGATATATCTCTCTCTTTCTCTCTTTCTCTCTCTTCTCTCTTTCTCTCTTTCTCTCTTTCTCTCTTTCTCTCTTTCTCTCTTTCTCTCTTTCTCTCTTTCTCTCTTTCTCTCTTTCTCTCTTTCTCTTCTCTCTTTCTCTCTTTCTCTCTTTCTCTCTTTCTCTCTTTCTCTCTTTCTTCTCTCTTTCTCTCTTTCTCTCTTTCTCTCTTTCTCTCTTTCTCTCTCTCTCTGTGTATGTGTGTGTGTGTGTGTGTGTGTGTGTGTATTTGTGTTGGTAGTGGGCTGCAGCCCAGGAGTATGTGACCCCTGCTATACATAATAATAACATTTGGATCAGAGATGGATTCCTGCTGGTTCAGACCAGTTCTATAAAACCATTAGTAACTTGGCAGCCAGGGTCGCTGGAGCTGGTTCTCTTGGCAGTGCCACAGGTGCCACCATCTTGGGTTTTTTTGCTTCTGCGCATGCTCAGAAGCTTTTTAAAAGTATTGCACGTGTACAGAGGATCATTTTCAGGAACCGGTGGTGAAGATAAGTAGAACCCACCCCTGGTTTGGATAATACAAACAATGGGATCATCATCTACTCTACAGGCAATGCATTTATTCATGGGTGTTGACAGCCTACAATAACAGAGCATAAGGTTTCAAGAAGTAAGCAAAATAGAGACTAACTGGCATTATTTTATGATTATTGCATCTTCTGTCAGAGCCCATGTGAATTTAACTGGAGGAAGGCTTGATCTCCTCTATTCCTTTTGCTGATTTCTCACATGCATACATATATCTATGCAGCCATAGTGTACAACAGTGAGATAAACAGGGTGCCTAGTATAACTTCATTTTATGGGATAATTTTAAAACTCTGTTTGAAAAGTGAAAAGGAATACACCAGTAAATCATTTGTCTCATGGTGGTTAGGCTAATGTAAATCAGTCTGGGCTAGTTGGAATTAATAATTTGTACAACATACTAGCATCTGTCCCACGTATGTGCACAGTGTGACAAGACCTGTTGAGTACCATGACAAAAAATGTACCATATATGTGTAACTTTTAATTTTAGCCATTAAAACTAATGGAGGAGAGAACTGTGGTCTGAATTTTATTTAGGCACACAAAGAAAGATTGAGAGTTCAATATTCCTAGCTACATGTGCCAGCCATATGGGAAAAATCTGACTGGTCATATTGAAATTTGGATGCTTTCCTTACATATTTTTGGATGCTAAAGAGAAATCCCTTTTAATTATACTTTAGACTAAATTAAAAACAAACAGCTCTAATATTCTCTACATCTGTAGTCCTGCATCCTATTCAATGTCTGCTTCTTTGTTTGAGATGGATTTGCTAAATGTGAGAACTCAGGAAATCCAGACACCCACTTTTGATTAATATAAAGGTTTCTTGAAAGCTTATACTCTCTACAAGAATCTGAACTACTTGGTGGTAGATAAGAGTCGATGCGGGGATGGGTTCCAACATACCTCACTGCCGATTCGCTCCCTCCTGTACCATGTGGGCCATATGGGCATGCAACATGGGTGCAAATACACTTCATGCACACGCGCATGTGCAATAATGAAAAGTTTTTAAAACCCACAGCTCAAAACTTGGCTTCTGCACATGCTCAGAAGGAAAATAAATAAATAAAAATTCAAAACATATTCATTAAAAAAATATGGTGGTGCCCAGAGACTGGCACCACCGACCCAGTTCGGTGATGTCATCATGATGTCACCAGCAGCTCACTACTGATTTGGGTAAACAAGTCCAAATCAGGAGGAAAACTACCCCTGAATCAATGGTATTCAAGGGAGGCTGGACATATGTCTCTTGTGGTCATGAAGGGAGTCTTGATTTATAATGAGTTTCACCTCTCTCCCAAGGTTAGTTTTATCATCTTCTACAAGAGCCTTAGAACAAGACTGCGGTCATTAGTTTTTACTGATTTGTGGAGCAACGAAACATATTCATGTATATATTTTAGTAAATTAGCAGATTTTTCAACATTGGTATATATTTAAGGATGCATATTCTGCTTAGTCTCTAAGAACTATGTACAGCCAGTTAAAAACCTGGCTTACTTTAATCCACATTTAAATTACAATGATTGCTCTGTGAGTATATAATATTGCTAGCCAGGCTAAATAACTCATGTTTATGGTATTGAATAGTTTATTATTTCAAGCCCACTTCAGTGTAATGTAGCACTTCTAACTCAATATTATTGAGTGGATCAACACACTGGTCTACCTAATTCAGAATTATTTATACAGATGGCTGTTGCCTCTTTAGAATTTCAGGAATTTTCCCATCTTACCTGAAGTTACAAAAAACTCAATCTGGGACTGTGGTACTGGCATATACTCTAAGCTGTAACATCCCAAATAGAAGAAGAACAAGTTTCACAAGTCAGTTCCATGGGCTCTATAGCATATGTGCTCTAATGTTATGATGCTTGTACACATGTGATTGTCCTGCTGGTATTTCACCAAATGCATTTATGAATAAACAGGTTTCAGAATTAGATTCTGGAATGCCTTTATTCTTTATATTGACCAAGAGGGTACAAAATAAGGAGCAAGGTTGCAGCCTTTGCTGGAACCTGGACAACCTTCTGTTCACCCATGGAAAGCAGACTGTGCAAACAGGAACAAGGGAGTCCAGGAACCGCCAGACTGTTATTATTCAAAGCATATGTGAGCTTTTTTTGCAAGTTTTCTTTGCGCAGCACCTCTTTCAGACGTCATGCTCAATAAAACACTTGTTCTCCAAAACTCAAAATGAATTAAAGGGGGAGAGAAAAGGTGAAACAAAAGTCACACTTTTAATATGACCTGTATTTTATTGGAATTTAAACACCCAAGTGAAAGGGATTTACCCCAAAGAATCTGATCTGGATGATATATTCTATATGACTGAAAATTGCTTTCTGGCTCTTCATAAAGTTTTGATTTGACTGGCAGGTTCTATGTTTAAAAAAGATGCTTTCATTTAGACATGCACTCCCATGTGTCACATTGCATTATGTATTTTCATTTAGTATTTTACAATGGCAATAATCACCTTGAGTGCATTATTATTGGACCACTATATGAAATAGAGCAATATGTGTCAAACTGAATAGCAGTTGCTTAACCCTTAGTTTGCTCTTGCTTATAGAAGTCTTTAAGAAGGTTTTCAATAGAAGCATATTACTGATATCTTTCTTACTCATTCATACAAGCAGGAATCTTAAGTAAAACATTAGATCCACACAAGCTACAAAGAACATAAGCCCCAGTTCTTTTGAAATTTCTGGGCCTCCTTACATTAATTCATGTTCATTATGGACCAAATTTAAATATTTATATCCTTACTTCCAAGTGATCCAGTGAATAATATTGCTTGATAAACCACTATTGATTCAGAGTGGTCAGTCAGTGCAGTCTTTCTAAGAAGAAGAATAAAAAGCAGTTTGTTTTTATTTTATTTATTTTTATTTGTTAAAAAGTGTTCAAGATAATAGATATGGTATAAACATAAACAAAAGCAAAGTAGGTTAGGGATGGTAACATGTAGGGCTACAAAAATGTTTACTACCACACTGAGGGCATGGCTTATTTTGTGGGTGTGGCTTGATTGTCATGTATCCAGTTAGGAGTGGCTTGCCGGCTATGTGACCAGGTGGGAGTGGCCTGACGATCATGTGATGTGACCAAGGATTTTCCAAGAACCTCAAAACAATACCCATATCAATGGACTCAAAACAAGGAGGTCATCAAATTCACTCACATCCTAGAAGTGAGCAACTATAGAACAGTGAAATGACAAAAACAGCTCACTTAGAATTTTGAGCATTGTCATAAAGGGGCCTTCATGATTAAAATGGCCACTCACAAAATAATTACTTACTCAAAGGCAACAATCTAAAGTGTTCCTTGCTACTTTCACAGCCTAAGTGAATATCCCAACCCTCCTTCCTGCAGTCTACAAAACAAAATCAAGGTTTCTGGCAAAAAAATTAGGTTTCAAGCATTTGAATATTTTCTAGAGCAGGGCTCCCCAAACTTGGCAACTTTAAGCCTTGTGAATTTCAAGTCCCAGAATTCTCCAGCCAGCTATGAAGACCTTTGTTCTAGAGAATATTATAGCCATTTGGAAAGGAGGGGGAAGCAGAAACCCAGATCAAATAGAATTAATTCCAGATCTTATCCCCTTATACCTTTCCTAGACACTTTTGTTTGTAGCAGAATCACCGGCTTTGGGGTTTTTAAACGCTTTTGGGAAGAACGCAGAAGCTGCCCAAAGAGGATACCCTGCATTTTCTTTTAACATCTTTTGGTGCAAATTGGGTGCTCTGGGGTGGAGCTCCATTCTTGCTACCTCTCTGCGTCCCCCCCGTCTGGGCAGCAGCCCACCCCTGGATGGTAGGCACGATAGTGTGCTATGTTAACTGACAGAGTACTTTCCTAGTAATTCCGGTACCCCATCCCACTCCCAAGTGTCTTAGTTATGACAAAACTGAAAAATTATACTATCCACTTTCTCTACATAATATATAATTGTACATGGCCCTGATGTGTCTCCTAGAATAGTTTTCCTGATACAGGAGTGGATTCAATTGCTTAATTGTCTGGCATAAAGGTGTAAAATAAAGAACGTTACTCATCTACATCCATGCAAATTTATTTATTTATTTATCATTTATTTGTCAAACAATTATAGGATGGCAATTTGTATAACTAAAATATTAGAAAAGCAATGATAAAAAGTAATGATAGAAGACAATAGAACAGTAGGACAGGGATAGTAGGCACAATGGTGCGCTTTATGCACACCCCTTACAGACCTCTTAGAAAGGGAAGATGAAAGAACAGTACATAGTGTTTCAAGTGTGCAGTGGAATCTGTGGAGGAAAAGGGTCAACATTGTCAAGGTAGTGGACATAGCATGACAATGAGCAGAAATACACATACAAAAAGGACTGGGTTTGAATGTTTTTCTCTGCTATTTGGACTTTCTGAATGCCACAGCACTTACAGTCGTCCTGTAGAATGAGTTCAATGTGTCACAATATTTCTAAGGCTACTGAGTTTGCTTCTTTATTTATTCTTTATTTTTTTAAAAAAATGAATGTGCTTTTCTCATATTACCTTCATTCATTGCTGAAATTGAAATGGAAGACGATGGAAGAATTAGACTATTCTTCCCATACAAATTTAATTTATAACATTTGCTACCCCTTTTTAGGTATGAGGTTATGTCACCTACATACCTTAAGTAAGTGTGGAAGATTTACTGTTTTTGCTCTTTTGCCAATGTTTGAATTTAGAGAGAGACAAGAAACAGTAGGAAAACTTTTTAAACCAGTCTTGATAATGTGACCTTGTCATTGAGCTCTTAGCCACTACTCATATATCTCAGTTAATCATAGCATTTCAAACTTCATCAATAAGTCTGGGAACTTAAGAAGTGGTGCCCCAATGTGCATCATTTCAGCTGACTTCTTATCCCCCCGCCTTTTTTTTACATAGTCCCAGCCATTTTTAAGCAAAATAAAATGTTAACCAAAATGCCACACATTGTACTTTGAAATGCTGCTAAAGGCTATAATTTACTGAAACAAAGCACTTTTTAAAAAAAAATAAAAGAGAGGAACCTTCAGGAAACGAATATATTATACATTTGAATTAGAATTCATCCCAAGTTTTGAATCCATTGTAGGTACCAGTCTGACATTGATCTAAAACCTCTGAGAATGTTTTTTGCACGCTAAGCACAAATTTTACATCAAGGCAACAGCTTTCTCCATTACACTGGGTATTAAGCGACCATATCCATCTACTTGACAATTTTGTTGGTTTTTACTTTTGTGCCTTTCCCACCCCTTTTCTTACAGTTCTGTGGAACTTTGTGGAGTGATAAAGTTGTTTCGCTGTCACTTAGAATGGCTGATTTAGTTTGACATGAAAACCTCACTGGCAGACTCAAAAAGGCTTTGTGATATAAAGTAATTCAACATATAAAAATTAACCTTTATCTCATAAGGGCCCATTCTAATGTCTTCAAGCACCCATGGTTTTTTTTCCTCCTCCGGAAAAACAAAATATCAGCTCTAATCATATGTTTTAAATAATATAACATATATTTTAATTATATTCCAGACAAATGTAGGATGTTTCAAAAGAAGAAATCTGGCTTTCCTATGTTAGCTTTTTCTGATAGAATATATAAGTTTGAGCAGGTGACAGAAGAGGTAAAGGGCAATGCCTTTGTCAAAATTCTAAATCATACACATTCTTAGAAATTTCTTTACTGAAATGAATCATTGACCATAACCTTTGGCAAGGTAAATGGGGGGGGGGAATAAGAGGAGACATATTGATACAGAGAGGAATAATTTCACAATCCAGAGTAGGTTTAGTAACTTATTTGAGTGTCAGAAAAATTCCCCAGACCAAGAGAATAAAAGCCAAAAGTCTTTATTAACAACATGATATAAAACATAGAAACATATAGCAAACATAACATAACATAAAACATACAGGGACCTAGAGAAGTCACAGGAAGAATACCAGTGTATCTCTGAAGGAAAAGTACCCAACTATAAGGATCATCTTATATAGGTTTTTTATGTCTTGTTTACACCCCTCCTTCCTGTCCTTTTTTTGTCCATATATGGGGTTGTCTTGCTTCCAATTTCATCATAGTTCCTCGGAACTCTCTAGATTAACCCATCAAGTTGTTGTTTTCCTTTATGAATGTTTCTTGGCCTGGAAAATAGGATTTCTTCATCCCTGATACAGGATGTAAACATGTTTTTATCTTCTTTTGCATTTCCTGGCAAGGCCCGTGGTCCAAACTTCGGAAGTTCAGTACTGTAATAAGAGTGTGTTTTATATCTATCTAGGCCTTATATGCCTAGATTCTATAGATAATTCTATAGAATAGAAGTAGCCCATCCTCCAACAATCGTAACGGTTGCTTTTTGATGCTTTATCAGAACAAAGAATTCAACATTTACATTCAATATTTATTAGTGCAACATATAGGACAGTTGGATTCTACACCCCCTCCTCGCCTATTTAGATTCAGAACCTGTACTTCTCCCTCCACAAAAGCATATTTCAAACTCAATAGCGTTGTTGTGATAGTGTTCCACCTATCACCTTGTGTTTGTTATTTGCTCTACTAATTTCCAAGTGGAGGGCTGTTTGACATATTTAGCAGCTTGTTTGGCTATTGAGAGTAATTTTCATTTGCCCTTCATCACATTTCGAACACGAGACTGGCAGGAATGTTCACAGCCTCAAACGTATGCTCCAGGAGGACATGGTTCAATGCAATGCAAATCTTTCTCAAACAAGCTCCCTTCTTGCTAAGTAAAGAAGAAAAACAACAACAGAAACACTTGTACTCTTTGAAAGCCTGATATTGCACTTAAAATGATCAGCAATGTGGCTTTGTGTGAGGCTTCCCACCTTTAGGTTCACATAACATAAAGAGAAGAATGGTCCTCTTCTAAAATTATACACATTCAACCTCATTTACTGCGACAGGAAAAACATGCTCAGAGCCCAGAAGGGAAAAAAAGAAAAAAAATCAAAATATTTCTACCAGTTCTGCATACCTGAACAATTTTTTTCTACTGGTTCTGCGTATCTGACCATGCCCTTAGGAGCCCATCATTGAAACCAATGTTATGTATGCTATCTATTACCCCTTTTATGATAGGGTTACTTCAGAGAAGGGTCCCTTCCAGTTTGATCTGGTTCAGTTGAACTGGTAGCAATCCACTGATGAAGCCAAAATGATGTCATGGAACCATTCCACTCGGTGCCGGTTCATGGACGTCACCCTCAATTTTTTTTATTTTTTATTTTTATTTCTTCTGAACATGTGCAGAAGATGAATTTCTGGCACCGTGCATGCATCACCATCTTGTTTTCAGCTTTTAAAAAATGTTTATTTTTTCAGCACTGCACATGTGTGTGCGCACACACTTATGAGGCACAGCTGCACAGCACAGGAGGAATAAGGGACCGCCTTCTACTGCCTGAGTCCCAATGACCAATTAGGTCTCACAGAGTCGGCCTTCTCCAGGTCCCGTCAACTAGATAATGTCATTTGGCGGGACGTAGGGGAAGAGCCTTCACTGTGGGAACCCCAACCCTCTGGAATCATCTCCCCTCAAAGATTTGCACTGCCCCCACCCTCCTTGCCTTAAAAGTCTTAAGAATCATTTATGCCGCCAGGCTTGGGATGATTAGACTCTAATCCTCATGCCAACAAATGTTATGTATGGTTGTTGTTGGAATGGGTATGATTGATTTTTAATATAGTTACCAATTTTAGAGTAGTTTTAGTTTTAATCAATTGGATTTAGAATATTGTATTTCATTATTCTTTTTTATATATTGTAAGCTTCCCCGAGTCCTCGGAGAGAGGTGGCATATAAATCAAATGAATGAATGAATGAATGAATGAATGAATGAATGAATGAATGAATGAATGAATGAGTAAGTAAGTCAGTCAGTCAATCAGTCAGTCAGTCAGTCAACCAGCAGTGAGGTAAGTTAGAACCCACCAAGGGGTTGCAAAATCTTGCAAGTTTGAGTGCTTCCCTCTTCCTTCCTTCTATCTTTAAATTAAAAAAAGCTATGAGGGTTCAACTCTGAGACTTTTCTCAAATTACATTTCTGCTTTTGACTCAGATTTCTTTTATCTTACCATGTCTTGGCCGAGCCTCTTCCTCCAGGGTCCTCAAGGTTATATTTAAAGCCCATTACAAGGTATAACACAATGAGACTTGCAAGATTTTGTTGTTATAGCCAATTTTATTAAAAGTCATTTTAGGCTTCCTATGAAGTTGATATCCTGGCCTATTCTATCTGTGGGTGCTAATGCTGGATGATATTCTGGGACAATTTTATATGAAGTGAAGTGCCAATTACACTAATCCTTTTTTTAATATGTTGTCATTCCTAGTCTGGTTAGAAATATTTAAAATTGAGCATCCTTATTTTATGTATGCTGAGAGCATATGCACCAAGAAGAATTCCTTGTGTATCCAATCACACTTGACCAATTCTATTCTATTCTATTCTATAATGAAAATATTTTCTAGATTCACCCTGGATTTTGAGGAAAGTTCCTTACAGACATTAATAATCAGGGGAAGAAAAGGCAATGTGCCTCAAGTAGGAAGATGCATTATAAATCAGAACAAACAAGTGGACATTGAAAACTAAATGTCATTGGACACTATCCAGTCCCAGCCTCTAAGAATGACTGGAATGATTTCTTAACAGTGCATGATACACCTCTGCCAGCAATGTGGTCCAGAAAGATACTGATGTTAAAGTTGATCCATTTGGATGAATGCTATTCAGTCTTTTTACTGGCAGTTCTGAATGCAAACAAAGGATATCCTACTATGCTTGTGTTTCCTCTACAGCACATATGTTGGTCCTTCTTTTGGGAAGATAGGCAGGTGCAATATTAATTAAATTTAATTGCTGTAACTTATTGTTAATGTGCATTTCCCTCCTTGTTTTTTTTTTGCTTGATAGCTTGCTTGATTATGTTCCACTAAATCAGCACTGACTCTTAACAAAAACTCCCACCTTTTGGGCTAACATTCAAATTATCTGCCATTTAATAAAGTATGTAGAAGAGAAGAGGACAGGTAAACTAGGGGCTCATAGAGTGTATTGTCATTGATTAAAAAATATTCAGTGAACACAAACACAAAAAAAGTAATCTCAGAAGCATAAAAGTCCAGTCTAACAGCATGATTAATACAGATATTCCCTAAGTAACATCACGTTTAGATTAATATTTTGGAATTATTATTACATTACAGAACACATGAAGCCAATTAGTGGCATCTACCTGTAACCTTAAGAAGCAATTCAATATTTTATCAACCAAAGGTCTTAGTAAACTTTTAGTAGTATATTAAAATAGCAACGTATTGAAATAATATTTACTGTTTAAAATATTTAAACTGATTTAATACTTTATCAAATCAGTTGATCAGAAATTCTTAACACCATACCAAATACATTCATATTCTGCTCTGCTTTTCAGATGATTCTGTTGCTTACAAACAAATGGGAAAAATATGTTGGAAAGAATAAAAAAAGGCAGGCTATTTTTAAAAAATGATCTGGAAAGCTCATGGATTTCCAATGCCTCATGATTACTTTAGAATGTAATAGAATAACAGAGTTGGAAGGGACCTTGAAGGTCTTCTAGTCCAACCCCTGCTTAGGTAGGAAACCCTATACCACTTCAGTTCAGACAAATGGTTATTCAACATCTTTTTAAAAAGGTCCAGTGTTAGAGTATTCACAACTTCTGGAGACAAACTATTCCACTGATTAATTGTTCTGTCAGGAAATTTCTCCTTAGTTCTAAGTTGTTTCTCTCCTTGTTTAGTTTCCACCCATTGCTTTTTGTCCTACCCTCAGGTGCTTTGGAGAATAGTTTGACTCCCTCTTCTTTGTAGAAACCCCTGATATATTTGTTCTGTCTGGGTCACTCCAGAAGCCAATACCAACCCAAAAAGAGAAGCCAGACACACTGGTAAAAGGCAAAGGCAGTTTATATAATTCAAGGAAAACACAGGTAACAGAAAATGTCCTTACAAACAGGAAAAACGCTGGAACTGCAAATATATACATGAAGGGAATAGTCCATGAAGCAATACCAGATTCTTGCTGCCAAGACGAAGCTGTAGATAGCAAACAGACGCCTCCCATGAGTCTTCCAGACTGCGAGGCCACAAGCCAAGATCAGAGATGCTGAGAATCAAAACAGGTCACCGCAACTCCAACTGATAACACTCCACATGGCTTCAAGGCCTTGCCTACCTTTTGAACCCTGCTGATGAGGACCACACCCAAACCCAGCTGTTTCTAATTCAATGGTGAAAATATTTCTTTAACTGCTCCTTTCGTTGCTCTGAACATCTCTGTCTCATGTCAATGACAGCTTGTGCGTCATCACCTAATGACTCCAAGCTACTGGCTGGGGAGAGCCCCCCCCCCGGGCTCTCATGCTGTTCTCCTTCATCCCATTCCTGACTCTCCTCTCCCCCGTCCGACTGTTCAGTCCCCTCCTCTGTGCTGTCATCCTCCTCCGGGCATGGAGCCAGCAGAGACACAGCTGGTCCCTGAGCAGCCTCAGGCTGAATCACAACAATATTGGAACACTACTATCGTGTCTCCCCTTTAAATCTCATCATATGTGTTTTATTAGCTTAACTCAGATGAATTCCAAAGGATTGAAAGGCTATAAAGAGACACACACACAAAAGAATTGTTTCAGCTGCGTAGAACATCTTCCTATATTAGCTTAAAACTTCCCTGGAGCCATCTTATATCTTTTGGATCAATCCATTTTCTGGAAATGTTCATTCTTATGGTCAATGCTGATTTAATATGTTATATACCATAGGGGAAAACAACTATACTCACAGTTCTGTTGGTTAATATAAACGTTTTCTTCAAACATAACAAAGATTTGTCAATGCATTAAATTTCAATCAGTTGTTGATATTGCTACAACTTACAATATTCATTTATGGCTCAGTTATGGGAGGCGTGGTGTTGCGGTGGTTAGAATGCAGCATTGCGGGCTAATTCTGCTAACTGCCAGGAGTTCAATCCTCACCAGCGATAGGTTGACCCAGCCTTCCACCCTTCCAAGGGGGGTAAATTTATATGACCTATAAAGCCCTTCATGGCATCGGACCAGAATATCTCCAGGACCACCTTCTGCCGCACGAATCCCAGTAACTGGTTAGGTCCCACAGAGTTGGCCTTCTCCAGGTCCCGTCGACTAAACAATGTCATTTGGCGGGACCCAGGGGAAGAGCCTTCTCTGTGGCGGCCCTGACCCTCTGGAATCAGCTCCCCCCGGAGATTAGAACTGCCCCCACCCTCCTTGCCTTTCGTAAAGTTCTTAAGACCCATCTCTGCCGTCAGGCAGGGGGAACTGAGACATCTCCCCCAGGCCTATACAGTTTATACATGGTATGTTTGTGTGTATGTTTGCTTTTAATAATGGGGTTTTTAGTGTTTTTTAAATTATTAGATTTGTTTTTATATTGTCTTTGTTATTGTTGTAAGCTTCTCTGAGTCTACGGAGAGGGGCAGCATACAAATCTAATTAATAATAATAATAATAATAATAATAATAATAATAATAATAATAATATAAGGACACAGATTGTTGGGGAAAAATATACTGACTCTGTAAGCCGCTAAGAGAGTGCTGTGAAGCAGTATATAAGTGCTATTGCTAGTGTTATAAAAGCTAAATATATATCTTTTAAAAAACCAGTTTTATTTTACTTTAAAAGAAAGCAGAAAAAAATAATATGCTGAAATAGATTCCTTTTTTCCTAACATATTTCTGAATCTATTAACTTTTCTTTGAAATTTATTAACTATTCAAAAAAAAACCCCATTTTCCTGAATCCAAACCATTTCTCTTTGTATAAAGTTAGGTTTCGCCCACCCTACTCCACATATGATTATTTTCATAATGAAATACACTTGTCTAGCTCAATACACATTTAGAATAACTGCCAAGTTGTCAGTCAAAACCATGAATATTAATGGATGCTTTTCTTTGAACTAATGCAAATTAATTGAGAATGGCATTTTTATAACTATAGAAGGCATTGAAACCCAAAACAATTATTGTCCAGTTTCGTAACTGGTGTTTGCTCTCTTAGTTTTGCATTTTTTTTAAAAAAGAGAAGCTCTGCAATAAGATTGTAAGAAAATATATTTCAAGTGATATGCTAAACTCTTACATGTAGGTCATTATTATGTGTGAAAGCTACTGAAAACAACTGTAAAACTCATTATGTTTGCTATGTATTTAACTGCAATTATTCCTTAAAAGTAGAAATCAGAGGCTTGTACATAGATCAAACCAATTTTAAAATAACGTAGACAAGAGCACATTCACAGAGAAATACATTGATGTCTCTTTGAATTAAATGTGAGAATAATGATCCTCTTCAGTTGAAATTAATTTGAGTTATAAAACACTTTCATCTACCCAGATTGTATCCTACAATACAGTGAAATACAGGTAGTCCTTGATTTATGACTATATTGACCCCAAAATTTCTACTGCTAAGGTTGTTAAGTGAGTTTTGCCCCATTTTATGACCTTTTTTTGCAACTGCTGTTAAGCGAATCACTGCAGTTAAGTTAGTAACATGGTTGTTAGTTAAATCTGGCTTCCTTATTGGCTTTTCTTGTCACAAAAGGTGATCACATGAAACCAGGACACTGCAACCATCATAAATATGAATCAGTTGCCAAGCAACTAAATTTTGATCTTATGACCATGAAGCAAAGGTCATGTGAAAAATGGTCAGAAGTCACTTTTTTTTCATGCTGTTGTAACTTCAAATGATCACTAAACGAATGGTTGTAATTTGAGGATTACCTGTAATGCCCACACGTTTGAACTGAAAATAATGTTTAACAAACCTAGCAGATAAAACAACATCACAAGAATGGAGGGCTGCTCATTGTGCACATTGAGACCTTGGATAGACTTTGAGAGAGCTGTAGACATCCAACTCTAAGGGTCCACTTGCCTGACAGACAAATAAACAGTAAAGACTATCCAAGCACATTGGTGGTGAGTTGCTTCCAGTTCACACTGGTTCGGGTGAACCATTTGCGGGGGTGGCAGGAGGCTCCGCCCACTCACCTGGACATCAGCAAAAATGCTCTAAGCATGCGCAGAAGCATTGCGCGTGCACACCCTCATGTTCCCGTTTCTGACCCGGTATCAAAGGTAAGTGAAACCCACTACTGAAGCACACTGACTGACTTCTGGAATATACCGTACATTTTCCTGAAGCAAGAGAATTTAGCTATGATTCATGACAATAACTCTCATGATTTTCAGACTGCATTGGGATTTATATAAATTTTATGTGTTATATATAAGATTATATGGAACTACACAGAATTTGTTACTTTTGATAATTTTGATAGTAACAGCGATGATATTTCATAAGTGGTATTCACTTACCTTCCCTACGGGTTCTCAAATGTGAGTGTGCTTGTGCATGCGTGCAACCTTCTACACATGTTTCAAAACATGCAGAAATAGGATGACATTCATGGGGAAAATTGAAGCTGTTCTCATTCAGCTGCATAACACAATTTCTGTCCAGGCTTCTAGCTAGTGAGTGATCCCTCAAGATGTTAGTTCTGGAATATTTCAATTTTGTTTATGGGAGAGATGTCAGAGCTGATCCAGGAATTCATGGCTTGTGTGCAAAGCTTGGACTTCTCCCTGATTATCATGGGCAATGATGTAATAGTATGTGGGGATGATCTTGGCAGAGGGGGAGAAGAGAATATCTCAGAAAGGACCCCCATTAGTTTATTGGACTCTAAAAGAGTTATGGAGGAGAGTGAAAAATGTACTTTCAGACTTGCAAGATTTTGTTAACGTAACTTAAGTAAAATTAGCTCGTCTGGGTAGTCTTACTAACCTACCTTGCAAGACTTACATAAAACAACAACATCATCAACAACAACAATATCAACAACAACAGAGTTGGAAGAGATCTTGGAGATCCAACCCACTGCTTAGGCAGGAATCACTCAGACAAATGATTATCCAACATCTTCTTTAAAACTTTATTATTTATTTATTTATTTATTACTTAGATTTGTATGCCGCCCCTCTCCGAAGACTCGGGGCGGCTTCCAGTGTTGGAGCATATGCAGGGTCACACTCTTGATTTGGTATTTACCTTGGAACAATTGAGGTGTGGTTTAATCATGGGGAACCTCATCATCCATTTTCAGCAAGGGTAAATCCCACTTTTCACACCATAGGCCTATCAGAATCACCAAGCTCCAGAAAAGAAAGGACCACGTGGCAAGCTCAGGTAACAAGAAGCATGAATTCATTGTAGTCACACAGATTAGATTAGATTAGATTAGATTTATCGGATTTATATGCCACCCCTCTCCGCAAACTCGGGGCGGCTCACAACAATAATAAAAAACAGTACATAATAAAAATCCAATGCCCACCAATCTAATTACAATTTAAAATTAGTAATTTCCTAAAACAATCCCAATATATATAAAAAACAGGCACACAGTCAATCAATCAACAACACAACATGGGCAAGGGGGAGGTGTTTTAGTTCCTCCATGCCTGACGGCAGAGGTGGGTCTTAAGGAGTTTACGAAAGGCAAGGAGGGTGGGGGCAATCCTAATCTCAGGGGGGAGCTGGTTCCAGAGGGTCGGGCCCCCCACAGAGAAGGCTCTTCCCCTGGGTCCCGCCAGACGACATTGTTTAGTCGACGGGACCCAAAGAAGGCCGACTCTGTGGGACCTAACCGGTCGCTGGGATTCGTGCGGCAGGAGGCGGTCCCGAAGATATTCTGGTCCGGTGAATAGTGAAGATCTGGTTTCTCTATCCTCTTATGATCATAGTAATTTTGCCAGACCCATCCTCGAATACAGCTCACCTGTCTAGAACCCACACCGAATTTCGGACCAACGATACTTCACCAGAAGAGCCCTTCACTCCACCACTCGAAACAAATACCCTACGAAAATAGACTTACAATCCTGGGTCTAGAAAGCTTAGAGCTACGACACCTTAAACATGATCTAAGTATTGCCCACAAGATCATATGCTGCAACATCCTGCCTGTCAACAACTACTTCAGCTTCAACCGCAATAACACAAGAGCACGCAACAGGTTCAAACTTGACTGTAAAAAATATGACTTTAGCAATTGAGTTGTTGAAGCGTGGAACTCATTACCAGACTCCGTGGTGTAAACCTCCAACCCCCAACATTTTTCCCTTAGACTTTCCACGGTTGACTTCTCCAGATTCCTTAGAGGTCAGTAAGGGGCAAGCATAAGTGCACTAGTGTGCCTTCCGTCCCCTGTCCAATTGTCTCTCCTATATTTTATATATCTTTTCTCCCATCCATATATCCTTCCTCTACTCTTCATTGATGTATTCTATTCTCATATCTCTTCTTCTATCCCTTCCCTGATATTTACTACTACACGTTTTTATTCTCCTTAACTTTCAATTTGTATTGGACAAAATAAATAAATAAAATAAATAAATAAAATCTGCCACTGCATAATTTCTGTCAATTGTCCAGCAAAATATTGAAAAAGTAGGGACTCTCCCTCACAGCAAATATACAGCCAAATTTGTTCTTTTTCTTAAGACAAAGAACAAATTCACTGATTGAAACTCATTTCCAGGATGATGTTGCACTGCTTTATGTATTGTGTGAAATACACTACCCAAAACTGTGGGGAAATCAAGCAACCATAAATTGTTATTTAGATGAAAGTTTTGGGGGTTGATCCTTTACACAGAGAACCTGGTGTTTTAGGCGTGCCTTGATTACTACACTTTCAGGAGATTAAAATGTGTCACTAAATGAAAATAGCCATCTAAAATCCCCAACTTGTGTTTAGAAACTTTATGGGAGTGTTTTGGAAGAAATATTCGCAGTGTTTAAATTGTTTTTGGCAATTCCCAGCTGTGATATATTTTATACGAATGTAATTCATATAAACCTCAGTCACATCTAGTCTCATGAAATCTAAAAATACCCAGTCAAGCCATGTTTTGGAGATGGCTTTTGATTCCCTAATGTTTTGGTTCTTCTTTTTCACGCGGTTAGAGAGGGCTTTAAATTGACATCTGTGAAATGCCCATTTTCAGCTGCACTCTGTCTCAGATTGAACGATTCAACAATTATACAGTCAAATCAAATAAACATCATACAGATTTTCCCCCCTTAAATGTTGCTTGAAAAATATAATGTCTGATATGTGTTGAAGAATGGAACATATTTCTTATAATTGCTCAATATAAGTTCTTGACTTAGTGACTGTTTTTCACACTTATGACCTTTAAAGCATCCCCATGGTCATATGATCAAAATCCAGATGCTAGGCAACTGATTCATATTTATTACAGTGTCCCAGAGTCCTGTGATTACCTTTCACCACCTTCTGACTAGAAAAGTCAATAGGCAAGCCAGATTCACTTAATAACAGTGTTACTAATTTAACAACTGCAGTGACTCACTTAGCAACTATGGCAAGAAAGTTTGTTAAATGGGGCAAAAATCACTTAACAATTGTCTTGCTTAGCAATGGAAATTTTGAGCTCAGTTGTGATCAGACGTTGAGGACTACTGTCAGGTTCCAAATAGCATCCAAAACTAATTCAGAATCTGAGGCAAAGTATTCCTCAAAGTTCCAATTTATTAACAGAGCCATGTTGGAACATCTGGGAGAAATCCGAATCTGAAGTCCCAGGGTTTTCTTCACCCAGTTGAAAGTTCAAGACCTTGTCCCCACCCCCCCACCCCCAAGTCCATCACATTGACCAATCTTCATCTGCCAACTTGGCAGCAACTCTCATCTCTTTACGTGCAGGTGCAGGAGTGCAAAGACAAAGGATGACCTTGATAATCTGGAAGTAATTTGTTATGGCTACATGCAGATTACCCTCATACAATTACCCCTCCCAAATTCCTACAGTTAGGAATACATTTTAAAATAGCATAAAGTGTGGCAGGCCAAAGACCCCAACTAAAATGGCTTTGGCCTGATAACTACCTGTATTCAAGAAAGAAAGATACATCTTCTAAAACATTTAAAGGCTGCATGCAAGTCCTGTGACTTCAGGGTCAGAGTTTCAAATAGCATCCAAACTTAAACCAGAGTCCGAGTCAAAGTATTCCTAATTTTTTTATTAGAGCCATGTTGGTACATCTGTGTGAAACCCAAATCCCAAGTCCCCAAGGATTCACTACCCAGTTTAAAGTTCAAGTCCTTGCCCCCACACACCCAAATTCATCACATTCTACAATCTCCAAGTGCCACACTGGCAGATTCCACCCATCTCCTTCCATGCAGGTGCAGAAGCTCAGACAAAGGATGACCTTGGCTTTCTAGAAAGAAAGTTGTTATAGCTACATGTTAACAACCCCATACTATTTCCCCCTCCCATTTTCCCACAATAGAAAATGCATAATATAGTAGTGAATACAGTGGCAGGCCAAAGAGTCCAAATAAAATGGCTTCAGCCTGACATTTGTCCTTTTAGAGACACTTGTTTCCTCATTCTGAAGAAATAATTAGGAAAGCAATGGTAGTGTTGCAATGGCTTCCTTTTCAATTGAAGCCAATGTTCTGGGTTTACTCAACTTAAATAATAATAATATTGCAATTAGGAAAAATAAAGCTCTTGAAAAAAAATGTAGAAGAGTTTCCTCTCTGCATACTCATGCAGACATATAAATAAGGATGGTAAAATATGACATAAAAAGTTCTTCAAAAAGGTGTTTTGCATCATTATATAGAAACTTAGAAGATTGACAGCAGAAAAAGACCTCATGGTCCATCTAGTCTACCCTTATACTATTTCCTGTATTTTATCTTAGGATGGATATTTGTTTATCCCAGGCATGTTTAAATTCAGTTAATGTGGATTTACCAACCACGTCTGCTGGAGGTTTGTTTCAAACATCTACTAGTCTTTCAGTAAAATAATATTTTCTCACGTTGCTTCTGATCTTCCCCCCAACTAACTTCAGATTGTGTCCCCTTGTTCTTGTGTTCACTTTCCTATTAAAAACACTTCCCTCTTGAGCCTTATTTAACCCTTTCGCATATTTAAATGTTTCGATCATGTCCCCCCTTTCCCTTCTGTCCTCCAGACTATACAGATTTTTGGAATATAAAGCACATCGTTGAGTCTGTAATGATGTGAAGGAACTGAGAAATTATTACTGAATATTGAAGAAGTCTAGCTAACGCCAATCAATTGTAATATAGATATTTGCATCTGTTTGGAGCCTTTTTCATTGATCTGGAGGTTTCCATGGTTATGACAGCCTATCAACTACTCTTATCCCTGTACCCTTATCCCCAAACCAAGAGAGAGAAAAGGAGGGTCTTTGCTGTTGTTGTTTTTTAATTGTGTCCTATTCTTGGAGGACGAGTTCCTGGACAAGTCCTTCAGTTTTCCTGGCAAACATATTCTGAAGTGGTTTGCCACTGCTTCTTTCCCAAGGCTAAGACAATGTGACTGATCTGAGCTCACCTTTGTTCCTAAGGTGGAACTCCAACATACAGTCTCTTAGTTTTTTAACCTGGTGTTTTAATCACTATGCCAAACTGAGTTCTCATGTGCACATTGCACGTGCCATAAGAAAGTTAGAGGTCCTGGAAACTCATGATTATGTCAAAATTCAAAATAAAAGATACAGTTCATCAGTGATTTGATTGATCATCTCTTTGAATCAAATGATCAGACTGAAATGTTGAATCAATTGATTTGATCAAATCAAATTTGATTTCTTTGACTAGAGTTGAAAAGGTTCAGCCCCAAGTAGCTTTTACAATTGACTTTTACTCCCCTAGAAATCAGATTACAACTGATAGGACCATTTCTCCCATTTGCTATTTGGTTTAATCCCAAAGAAACATTTCCAGTTTGGATGACATTTCTCATTCAATAAAGTTCTGCAATTCTACATTTCTCAACTTAGAGTTCCCATCACCACATGCACAATCTAACTAATACTAACTTCAGACATACACAAACTTCTTATTGTCTACAATATTGCCAGTTTTAGATTCAGCTGATTGGCAGTAGCCCCAATTACTATTATATACAAAGCCAGGAAAAAGTTTCAACATTTCTGGGAGGAGTTTTTAAATTCCTAAAATGAAATCTTCACATCATTCAACTGTATACAATGTTTAAAAATATTTACAGTCTGAAAAAGAACTCCCCCCCCCCCCCTTGCAGCTGTCAAAACAAGCTGTCAGTTCAATTGTCTGGAATGGCTGCTTTTTAAAAAAATAATATCTCAACTACTTTTCATTGCTATGAATGTATATATGTATGTATGAATGAATGAAATGAAATTAATGAATGACTCTCGTGCTTCTTTTAGATATGCATTTTAGAGTTTCTGTGAAATTAGGCAATTGTTCTGTAGTTTTTTTATTTCCTTATAAAAACCTTTTTTTAAAAAAAAAATACTATGTATTGTCATAAACATTTTCTAATCAAAAGATGGTTTTATCCTTTCTGCAGTTTTTTAAAAATCTCACTAAGCTTTCAGTTGTATCCTGATTAGTATAAGTAGTTAGATATCTTGATGCAACATTTATTTATTTTATGTATTTATTTATTCTTTTTATGCCGCCCTTCTCCTTAGACCCAGGGCGGCTTACAACATGTTAGCAATAGCACTTTTTAACCGAGCCAACATATTGCCCCCACAATCCAGGTCCTCATTTTACCCACCTCGGAAGGATGGAAGGCTGAGTCAACCATGAGCCGGTGATGAGATTTGAACCGCTGACTTGCAGATCTACAGTCAGCTTTAGTGGCTTGCAGTACAGCACTCTACCTGCTGCACCACATCAGCTCTGCATGCAATTATTAATTGATATCCAGCATCAAAAACTTGTCTGGCCTTGTCCAATTTAATTAGCAGATCGTTTGGAGTATTTGAAGAAATCTGCATTTAAAAAAATCTGACAAAAGAGGATATTTTTTCCACTTGTATCCCATGCTGATAAGATCTCTAAATTTAACCACTTTCACTGAATATTTTCAACAAGGCATTTTAAATACAAATTTCTACTTGGAATAATAGATCAGAAAATGGAGAAAAAGTACCACTATATTACATTACATATCCTAACCAAAGCAAGGATTAGCCTTGTACAATATTGGAAACAGCAAGATCTTCCTAGCGAAAATGTAATAATTAAAAACATTCTTGAATGTGCAGAATTAGACAATGGAATTAAATGAAAAAGAAGTCTCAGAATATTATGAAATTTGGAATGTATTTTATGATTGGCTGGAAAAGAGAAAATTTAAAAAGTTGTAAATATATTTAATCAATTAAGAGGTATACTACTATGTGTATCATACATTAGTATAACTATATTTACTGAGTTCAAAAGGAAATATGTTATTGGGAAAGATTTTAGAAATATCTGAACTATAAAAAATATATCGACATAAAACATCAATATCAAGTGCTGTATGATAACACTAGAGGTTATATTGTATGTGTGTTTGTTATTAATTATCTGGTTGTGTCTTTTTTGTTTATTTGTATTGTTTTTTGTTTTAAATGTAAATAATTTATTAAAAACCATTAAAAAAACAAATCCCATTAATAGTAGATGACACTCCAACAGTAGAATTCTATACCTGGCTACTCAAATGTCATCATTGTTGATTATAGTATGTCCCAGGTATAGGTAGCATTCAACTTACATCATTGATTTGGCAACCACTAAAATTTACAACAGAACTGAAAAAGTGACTTACAACCAACCTTTGCACTTATGACCTTTGTAGTATCCCCACAGTCATGTGATAAAAATCCAGATGCTTGGAAACCAGCATATATGTACAACTGTTGCAGAATCTCAGGGTCCTGCAATCATCCTTGCTAACCAGCTTCCAACTAAGAAAGATAATGGAGGAATCCAGGTTGATTTGACAATTATGGCAAAAAAGTCATAAAATCAGGAGTGACTCACTTAACAATCACCATGCTTAGCCATGGAAATTCTAATGCCAAGTACAAGGTAGTCCTCAACTTTACAACAGTTCCTTTAGCGACTGTTCAAAGACTGTTCAAAGTGAATTTTTAAATGGATTAGTATTATCTTTTCTTTTTTTTGTTGTCCCAATATATGTTTGACTGCTATAAAATAAATGCAATACAGTAGTTGGCTTTTCCAAATGCATCCTCACTCAAGTGACACATTGTTAATGCCACATTCAAAAAGCAGACTTCATATTTCACTGATATTTGAATATATGATTAATGTATGCTAACCAGAAAAAAACCAGATGTAATGCAAATGTTTAAACCAGTATAAGAGCTCACATATCTTTATACGAAGCATTTTTCCCCTTGGTACTCAGATATTATTATTATGCTCTTCTTCTTCCATCTCCCTCAGTGATTTAAGTAGGAGGTATTATTATCACATTTACAGATGGGGAACAGACAGAGGGAGATTAAGTGACTTCTCCAAGGTTACAAAGGAAGGGTGTAACACAGCAGGAAATTGCATCCCAATTTGGATCCCAGTGCTTAACCGCAAACCCATCTTTCCTGACTTACATACTATATGAGGTCATGTAATTAAAATGAAAATTGTAAAGCATATATGTACCAAGAGTATCGCTTTGTCAGCCACCTGAATTCAGAGATTCTGAGCCAGTTTAATGCCTTTAGAGTAACCAAAAGCTTTGAATAAGCCTTTGAATATACTTTATAGCTAACAACAAACCTTACCTGTTTTTTAATTGAAAACTAAAACAATTTATAGAACTTTCTAATCAGTAGTTCAATGAATTGCTTGTGTACTTGTCTACTGATAACCTCTGGAGGTGTCTTCTATCTTATTCATTAAGCAATATATAGAAATTGCTGATCCTGAAAGAACTTGAAATTTGAATATATCAGTCATTACTGAGGTCTTTTCTTTTGTGTGAAGAAAATGAAGGCACCTCAAACAAATTGTCTTACCTTAAGGCCCTCTATAATGACAAAGACATTAATGCACATGGCAAAGAGGGTTCAAGAAGGTTGAAGTAGTCCTGAGAAGTCAAGTTTGTAGGCATAGGTCAAATCATCCTCTTAAATACTCCACCATTTGGAGATGAGTCTCTTTATCATGGTTTTTACTGAGGCAGTAGCTCCCACGGCCAAATATAATGGGAACATGATAATATGCAGCAGAAAGGAGGCAACAGATAGCAAGCAACCATTTAAATCTATCTGGATAAGATTTTGCTAGGCTCTTTATAATTAAACTAGACTAAGACTGGAACATAACAGAACATGCTTTATCAGGCCTTCAGTGCATAAGCTGTCCATGTACATATGTTGGAAGAAATTTGTTTGTTTGTTTGTTAGTTTGTTTGTTGGTTTGTTGGTTTGTTGATTTGTTGGTTGATTGATTGATTGAGTTGAAAGGGACCATGCAGGTCATCAAGTCCAACCCCCTTACTGAGCAGGAAATGGTTTCCCTGGTTCATTCCCAGATGGGGAGCAGTCATTGATACTGAGAAGAAATAGACATGGAAACTGATTCGAAAAAACAGATCCTTTAATTTAGGAAGCCAAGAAATGTAGTGATACAGCCTGATCATTCTGGCTTGCAAGCAGCCTCCCCTTTGAAGCTCTTGCAGCTTGATGGGTCTTGATGTGTTTCTGATTGCCCTGCATTTTGTTTTCCTGTTTTCATGGGTTAATCTTGATTCCAGGTCTTTTGTCTTTCCTATCCTGGGAATTAATTCTGCCAGGAAAAAGGGAAAGGGGAGTTCCAGGTGAGTTAGTTTTGGTCTGATTCCTCTTTTCTTAATGGCTATACTTAAGTATTTCTATTGTCAGCTCTGTTAATAATTTATTTATTTATTTATTAAATTTACAGGCCACCCTTCTGCTAATGGACTCAGGGTAGCATACAGGAATAAAACAAAGATATAAATTTAAAAATATCAAATATTAAAAACATTCACCCATCACTCATCCATGGCTACTATTTTTCTTTCAGCTGGTGCTTCTTGGTTTTCTTAAACGGGAAAGGGCTGGCTTGAGTTTCTTGGCACTGTTTTCTGAGCTTTCTGGTGCTGTGACGTTTCTGGCACTGTCCTTTTGGTGTATACTTCTAACAATTGCAAAGCAACGGAATCATCATCATAATTATCAGCATCATCCCAGTTTCATTTGGGAAGGGGGTGTAAAAAAGATAATAAGTGTTAATATTACAGCCATATACATGGGAGAAATATACATAGAGATTAGACAGCATTGTCTAATTAGCTTTGGGATAAGATTTATGTTGTGCTACTATAATTCATAATGCAGCACATGGCATGTTGTAAAATATTTGTGCAGAAACAAAGAAGAAGAGAATGAATTAATGGCCTTAGATTTAGAGTTGCTGATGGATACCCAGGCATAAGAAGCTTCCCTGTTTGGATGTGGGTCAATATGCCTTTCTTCTTGCAATTCTTCACCAGTCCTGCATCTTACTAGCTACAAACAGTGCCTCAGTCTTTAGTTTTATTTCATTTTTCTGGAACAAAAGACATGAAAACATAGACAAGCATAGTTCCCTCTAAGCTGAGCAGTGAGCAATCGCTCACTTAAAAATCATCATCAACTCAGAGTTTTCCAAGCCTGCCCAGAAGCCGAGAGGGAAAGAGTGAGAGGGAAGGAGAGAGAGAGGAAGCGAGGAAGAGAGAGAAACAGATAGAAAAAAGAGAGGAAGGAAAAGAGAAAGAAAAAGAATGGGAGTAAGGAAGAGAGAAAGAAAATCAAAATCTAGTTTGAAACTAGCTCAACTATTTAAGTGGCATTTTGATATTGATAGAGTTGCCCTATTATGAGCTCACTGTTATAGACACACAGTACAGTATTTTATTTTGAAATTCTCTGAGGCAAAACAGGGTGGGTTTTTTATTTATTTATTTATTTGTTTGTTTGTTTGTTTGTTTATTATTTCTCTGCCACCCAGTCCCGAAGGGACTGCCGCTCAGACACTATATTTTTCCGCCCACGCCCCAAAAAAGTTAGAGGGAACACTGCAGACAGGTACAAAGGTTTTTGCACCACATTCCTACAAGTGGTGTTTTGCAATTAGGGAACCTCCAAACATCACCAAAGTTTTCAGTCCCACTTTGGTGACACATAAGTACAGTGAAAACTATGTAGATCTCTGATTTCTTGAAAGCATCTGCTAGCCTTCGGCAAGGCCGGTGCTATTTAAAACTGAATGCTTGCAGATGTTCTGCTCTTTTTCTTAAATCAAGGCTTGTCCCAGAAAGAGAAAATTTAGACATAAAGTACTATCAAATAGTTTTCTTCTCTCCCACCCCCTCACTAAATTTGCATTTCAAAGTAACAGAAGAGCTCTTTGGGAAGGAGAGTGGAGGTGTTAGGTAGGAGATTATGGACAGCTGAAACAAAGGTGGCACCTGCTGTTCTGCAAAGTAAGGAAATCAGTTGCTTTTTTGCAAATTTGCTAGGATAAGCAGATGGCCAGAACCCCAAATTTATTCTTTGCCTGCAATTTATCTACTTATGCCTGAGAAAACTTGACATTACAAGTCCCAAGATAACATTTTATTTTATAGGAGAATGCTACATATGTATAAGAACTGTAAATATTTTTTTTTTAAAAAAACTTCTATTTCTTTCATTCTTTATTTCTTATTATTGCAAAGTTAGGTATGGGGTAATTTTAGCAGGTGGCAGCACCTAGCTATTCACATTTGAGCTCAGATGTTTTGTAGGCTTGGCCAAGTTAGTACTTGGATGAGGAAGCTGAAAATAATCCTGAAAGAAGGCAATGGCAAATCCTTTCCAGGGATGAAGTTGTCAGGAGTCAGGTTTGATGAGAGAAACTCAATAACAGATTATATGTTGTATATAGAGCAGCTTGCAGGTTCATTACATGTGAGAGAACCCTTTTGAAAATCCCCAAATATCACTGGTCAAGATTAGGCAACTGGTGTTTACCATCTGTTTTGGACCACAACTCCCATAATTCCTTATCACTGATGAATCTATTCAAAGTTTCTGGAGCATACCAAGCTCTCAAGCCTCGATCCTGCTGGGGTATATGAAGCACTGGTCCTTAAAGTCAGCTAGCATTTTTCCTTGCTGCACTCTAAGATCTGTGCAGTTTGGTCAAGAAGACTGCTGATTAAAGAAACACGCAAAAGATTTATTGGAAGCTTGGCCGAAGTTGTGATGTAATAAGAAGCAGTCCATAGGACATGTAGAAAAGCAAAGGATTATTGGCAAAGGATTCTAATATTGTTGGAAGAAATGACGGGAGAGAGATTGGAACTTAAACCAGAATTATTCCTATTAGAAATTATAAAAGAAGGCCAAAATAAAGGGTTAACCTTTTATCATAACAGCAGCGAGAATAATCTATGCCCAACAATGGAAGAGTGGGACCATACCTAAAGAAAGGGAAATAGTGAAAAAATATTTGATTGTGCAGAATGTGATAGACTGATGTTGGAACTGAAAAATAAAGGAGAGACAGAATATTAGGAGATTTGGAATAGATTTTACCAGTGGTTAGATTTGAAGAATAGAAGTTGGAACAGATAAGGTTAAGGATGTGTAGATCTAAAGAAATATGTAATATATGTAAATGTAAGCATGTATATAAATCTGTAGCAAAATTATTTACAACCCACCCCTGGGTTGTACCTTCCAACTTTTTTTAATAATAAAGATTTTAAAATGTTTTTTTTTAAAGAAACAGTCCATAGGAAACATAAGTCTGCGGAAAGGGGCGGCATACAAATCCAATTAATAATAATAATAATAATAATCATCATCATCATCATCATCATCATCATCATCATCATCATCATCCAGATGATCCACTGGAACTTATGCCGGAACTACAATTTACCAGTGGCAAAGAACTGGTGGGATCATAAGCCCGAAAAAGTGGTCGAAAATGAGCAGGCAAAACTACTGTGGGACTTCCGACTTCAGACTGACTGAATTCTGAAGCATAACACACCAGACATTGTGATCGTGGAGAAAAAGAAAGTATGAATCATCGACATCGCAATCCCAGGAGACAGCAGAATTGAGGAGAAGCAGCTAGAGAAATTAGTGAAATACGAAGATCTAAAAATCGAGCTGCAACGACTCTGGCATAAGCCCGTGAAAGTGGTCCCAGTGGTACTTGACACGCTGGGTGCAGTGCCAAAGGATCTCAGCGGACATTTGAAAACCATTGGAATTGACAAAATCTCAATCTCTCAATTGCAAAAGGCAGCTTTACTGGGATCGGCAAACATAATTCACCACTACATCATGCAGTCCTAGGTACTTGGGAAGCGCCCGACTGGTGATGAAATACAAAATCCAGCATAGTGATCTGGTTTAATAATAATAATAATAATAATAATAATAATAATAATAATAATAATAATAATAAAATAAAGCACAAACAACTATATTTGTAGCTTGTTCTTTAGAATTAGAAAAATTTAATTAACATTCTGTGTTATTTTTCTTCATCCACTAAGAACTGTTTTTTTTAGGCAATGTACAAACTTTATTCCTAACTATCAGAGCAAAGAGAATCTAGCATCAATGCACATGTGGAATTAATGAATATTTTGTAGGCTTGGCCAAGTTAGTACTTGGATGAGGAAGCTGAAAATAATCCTGAAAGAAGGCAATGGCAAATCCTTTCCAGGGATGATGTGACTTCTCAATCCACTGTATAAGAGACAAGATAGAGTGAAAATACTGGGCATGTGGAAAGGACTCCTTTAATCTATAATATACAATTTCCAAGGAAGATATCCTGAAAACAAGACTTTATGCTCTAAACAGGGGTGTCAAACTCACTGCTAATTTCAGCTCCAGGACACCTTTTAATATCTAAATTTGAAATTTTCTTTTACCTGTGAGTTGGTCAATCACTCACCTGGTTCTAACACACTGTTCAGACATCGCTCTTGCACAAAAACTTAGTCCAGTTTCCCCAGCTTCTTAGTGGTCATTTTGAAATGGCTGCTACCCCTGCTGCTGGTCCAAATAACTGTCTCTAACCTGTTGAGAATTTGCCCATTCCTCTCAGTTGTCCTAGATGCCTTTCCTTCTTCACAATCTCTACAAGATGGTTCTGGTATGAATCCTCCCCCACACACAACAATTTGCCAGTCTGCATTTTTGTGGAGCTCATCGGAGCCCACAATTTTCCAACCGGTCTCACTGTGATCTTTCTAGTTTCTTCTCAACTCCACATTCTTGAACTGAACAAAACATTACTAAAAATTTCAGGACAGGATGAAAGTCGAAGGGTAGTTGAATTAAACTTTATCATTTTGGGACATGTTAGGGAGGGATATCAGGTATAATCTGCAAAAAATACAGAAACTCATCAGAAGGTAGCTACAAAATATTGAAAACTAACACTTTGCTGCTGTCTAATGATCATCTGGTTTTTTGTGAAGACCAGATTTGACAATCCTGAAGAGATGGTAGGAATTATAATACAAGGGTACTCAAGGATGTTCAAAGACAGTGGATTGAGAAGTCAACTCAAAGGAGCACATAGAATTGCATAAAGAAGGAACAACTCATCAACTGCAAAATATTGCTGAAGATTTCATCATATATTGAGCTTTTTCAAATTATTAAACTAGAACCTAGATAACAACCAAAAAAACCAGCAATGTCCTGTTGCCAGTTACAATTGCTAATATAATACATGGTCTAGTACAGTGATGGTGAACCTTTTTTTTCCTCAGGTGCCAAAAGAGCATGCACATCTGCTATCACACATGCATGAGTGCCCATACCCATAATTCAATGCTTGGGGTGGGGGGAAACAACTTCCCCTACCATCAGGAGGCCCTCTGGAGGCCAGAAACAGGCTGTTTCCCAACTTCTGGTGGGCCCAGTAGGCTCATGTTTCACCCTCCCCAGGCTGCATAGGGAACTGGAACTGGAGCTGGGGGAGAGTAGAAATGCCCTCCCTGATCCCCCTGGAGGCTCCCTGGAAGCCAGGAATGCCCTCCTAGAGCCATAGGTTCACCATCTCTGGTCTAATATCTGATGATGACCATTTGGGAAAACCAAACTACAGACTGGTCTGGTCAGAACTGTTAACATATATTTCTGGCTCCAAACTACATTTATCTGGTGGGATGAACAGCCCCATATGCTCACCAGATGATAAAAGAAATGAGTTGATAGAGTCAAAGTTCAAGTTATAAGAAAATCTAATTTATTTCTTCACAGCAATTATTGATATGTATGAATCTTAAACAAGGAATTTCCTTGAAAATCTAACATATTTCGTGGAACTGGGGAGGAACCTTTCTCAGTCTTTTAATGGTTTGTTATAATTTAGTACATTGTATGAAAGCTTTTAAAAAGACAATAATTCTACAGATAAGCAACAATTAGAAGCAAAAATTCTAAAACTTTTTCTTAATGTTTCATTCAAGCATTCTAAATGGCAGGCAATCAATCTATGTTATCACTGTATATTGGAAATGAATTTTAAAAAATCGTTCTTCATATAGTGACAACCTCTTTTTTTCTGTCCTGTCCTATTCTATTTTGCTTGGACAAAGTACACCACAGTAATCATATGTATTCACAGCACTTCATGGAAACCAGAACAACTTAATATGGTCCTATGAATAAGAGAATAACAATCAACCCCAGCATTCTATCAAAAAAGTCAAACAAACCTACCTGTCTAGAGCAGAGGCAACATAATACTGGAAAATGAGCTCACCTGAGTCAGAAATTATGCAATAATCTGTGGTGAAGAAACTAAGGCAAGAATGGGTAGCTCTGGTGCTTACAGCTGGATTAGAGCTGAAAGCACATCCAGCTGCTGAATTAATAAGACTCAAAAGGAAATGTTGATGCCGCCAAAACAGATGTTTTTGTGTGTGCATGCAGATACGTGGATGTTCATGTGTCTCATGTTTAATATTGATACATGAAATGTCAGAACCATGATTTAAGACAAACTTGATTTTGTCAGAACAGAAATATCAAGCTTCAACTCTGACACTCTGGGAATCGGATACCTGAACTGGACGGGAATGGGTCACTTCACTTCAGAAGAGTACATAAAAATCATTGGGAGGAAATAGCAAAAGGATGTCAAATCCTGCCTGGCTACTTGCCAAAAATGTTAGAATGATTTCAATTTGAATTCAAGCCAGTTAATATTATGGTGATTCAAATCTATAGTTCAACCACAGATGGAGAGGAAATAGAAGTGTAACAATTCTGTGGTGAGTTGCAACAGTTTGTTGACACAAGATCAAAAAAAAAAAGACATCAAACTGGAAGACTGGAATGATACAGCTGGAAGTAAAATAACATCTGGAATAATGATTTGCCCTGGTTTAGTAAATAAAACTTAATAGTGTAATAGTTAACAGTGTGCTTCTAACAACTGTTACTTCCACAAATGGACATCACTAGATGGACAATCCCAAAAATAGTATGATGATATACTCTGATGTAAACCTTTATTCAATTAGCCAAACAAAACACAACAAAACCTGAGACCAACTATATGCTCATTTCACAAAATACTTTAAAAATTACAGTTTTATAGATCAGCAAATATAAGTCTCCATAATATTCCATTTGATTGTTCAAGGAAGTTAAAAAATAAATTTAACGGATTTGATTTCATCAACATTCATCAACTCCTAAAGATCTTTGGATTGAAATCTGTGCTATCATTACAGATGAAACAAAGTATTTTCCTATAAAGAGGAAAAGTTGATGTGGGAACAGGCTTTATTTTCCTAGACTCAAAAGTTCATAGGCATGTGGCTGTAGCTATGAACTAAAGTTTAGAAGAGTGACTTTTGAAAGTTTCAGGTATAAAGCAATGAAATAGTCATTCAAAACAATACTTTCAAGAGATCAAATATATTACATCTCAACCTGGATTCTTATCTTCCCCCTTCTTAATTATAGATTGTTACTGCAGATTGCCTTGTGGGAAAATTTCTGATGAGAAAAGGAACGTTACGTGACAATTTCTCTGCAAAACCAATCTGTCTCTCCTAAAGGGCCATGATCAATAATTGCCCAATGGAATGGGTCCCACTTATTTCTTTCTATGTTTTAAAATAATACTTTATTTCTGCTTCTGGATGTATGTCTGCAAATATTTGATTTGCAATTGTGAGCACTGGAATAGAAATATTGACATATAGGGGCTTCCGGTTTGGCGGGGATCGCGGCGGGACATCCTTGGCAGGGCTCTGCCAAGCGATCCCTTCTACCCCCTTCGAAGGTCGTATTTGCGATCGGATCGGGCTCGGATGGCCCGATCCCAGAACAGGGGGCTCCCCTCTGCCCGAGGAGCCATCGCTGAGACTCCAGAGGCAGCGGTTCGCCCCGCAGCTTTGAAGACGGGAGAACCGATCCTCTTCGCCTGAGAGGACCGGCCAGCGCTTTCTCCCCTCACCCAGCGGGAAGCTGAGAAAAAGCTTTAAATTGAAAGTTCTACATTTAACTAACTGAAAAAGAATACATCCGATAAAGGACTCAAGGTAAAAAATTTCCTCTTTATTTCAAGACCAAAATCTGAAGATTTGATCGTTCGCAAGCCTCAAGGGAAAGTTTTCTTTAACGAGGCGAAAGTGAAAGTTTTTTTTTTTTTCTGAGTCTCATCCGCAAATAACAGCCGAGACTAAATTCTCTCATTTTCATTGTTTCCATTTTGTATTTGAATTTTGGAACCTAAAAAACATTTTTTTTACCCTATGCTTTAATAAAAGATCTTGAACTGGAAATGACTATATAGAAGATTTCAATGCTTAAAAGAAATTAGTAAAGATGACTAAAATTTCTTTTTTATAGTCTGTCAAAACATTGTGTTCCGGGCTGACATCTTAACAGCGGAGGAACACAACTTTGCTGCCTTATTTTTTTTTCTCATCCTGTTGTCTTTGCAACATAATAACATTATATAACAACTTGAAAATAAATGGGAAATAGAAGGAACTGATACCTTTTCTTTGGAATATCTACCTTTGGATTAACCTACTTGGATTACTTGCTGATTGCCTTTGAACTACTTTGGATTACTTGCTGATTGCTTTTTTTCCTTGGGATTATTTTTCTTCTGAGAACCTTTTCACATCTGCCTGATTATATGAACTTCTGACTTCTAACCTGACTCCATCTTGGGATCTATTTTTTTTGCCTTTGTCTTGAATTTGGAAAAGAACATAGACTCCATTTTAACTACAAGAAAATCATTAATTTGACTTTTTTTTTCTTTTCGTGAGACCTGCAATTGGGATTAAGTACAATTGTATTTTCTGACATTGGGATTCACACTCTTTATTCATCTAATATAATTTCCTGATTTATAACAAGAACATAACTATACATATTGTGTTTTCTTTTTGATTAATTAACTCCTTTTTTGTTCTCCTTCTGATTTTCCCTCTTTTTATTCCTATTTTTAAAAGAAGTTTGAATTGAAGACTATGCATTGTTAGCAAACCTTGGTTTCCTGCTCTATTCTAATCATTTGAATTGAAATACTCCCCATTTCTTTTTTCTCTCTCCCTTTTTCTCCCTCTTCTTGCTGTTTTATTAAGTCTCTTTTCTCTTCCTTTTTTTTTCTCTGTACTTTTTCAAAGTCTCCCTTTTCAAAATAGTTATTACTCCTTTTTTGCTGTCATTTATTTTGTCTTTTTATTAGACCATTTATTTTTAACTTTTACTGGTTTTCAATTCCTAAAAGTTTTATATTTGTTTACTGAGTTATTATATCTTTAAACTTTTAAATTTTCAAAATAATTAATAACAATATATATTGGATTTTGAATTTTCTTGATAATTGAATAGTTATAATTCAAGCGTAACCGCTAATAAAACAGATTGAATAGATTTGGAATTTATAGAAATTTTCTCCTTTTCACTATATATAAATTTAGATTGATTTAAATTAATTCAAATTTTAAACAGCGGATTCAAAATTGATAATGTCAACTTCTTCAACCGTTGTTAAAACAGTCAAAAAACAACCTACTGCAACAATCTCTTCTCCACAAGTGTCCCCACGTCCTTCCCCGACGCACCAGGCCTCAGCTATGTCTTCCAAGGATAAAGAAAAAGACAAAACAACACAGCCCAACTTTGCAACATTACAAGAAACTTTAAACAATATGCAGGACTCTATCTTTAAATCTCTAGAGAATGCCACCCAACAAAGAGAGGTTATAAAAGAGGATGCAACACAACAAAGGGAAGCTATAAAAGCAGACTTGGCTGAATTTAAAAAGGAGATGGCCCAACTGAAAGTTGATATGGGCGAGGTCAAAGACCAGATCAAGGTGATCCAACAAACACTACAAGAAAGTGATGATCGAGTGAAAAAGGTTGAAGAGAAATCCGACAAAAACGCAAAAAGAATTGATTATCTCGAAGGGAGAGCTGATGCAAGACACAGAAGACATGATGAATCAATTATTCAGCTGGAGATGCAACGTGCTTCGTATGGACTACGATTTCAGAACATGAAAGAGGAAAAAGATGAAGATTTAAAAATGACTATGGCGGAAACGATTGGAGGAATACTCCAGGAGGATCCTGCTGCGCTAGTGAAAGAAATCGATGAAGTTTACAGGACTTCGAATAGTTACATCCGTCGCCACAATCTTCCAAGAGAGATTCATATCAAATTCACCAGGAAAACTTTGCGAGACGACATACTCCATTGGGCAAGAAACTCCAAACTCCAACATCAAGGAGTGGAAATAAAAATATTGAAACAAGTTCCAAGAAGTGTCAGAGAGAGCAGAAGAGATTACCAGTTTCTTACCAGAATTTTGATCAAAGAAAATATAACCTACCGTTGGTTAATCCCACAAGGCCTTTCTCTGACATGGCGCTCTACAAGATACAAGCTGGAAAATGTAGAACAAGCTAGGTATTTCTTTGAAAATAGTGGCATTAGCCACATGGACTTTTCAGATAAACAACAAGAGGCTCAACAACAACCAGCACAACAGCAACCAGGAGAGATGCTAGCAATCCAACAAGAAGAACTATTGGGGGCCACAGCTCAAGTAATAGAGCAGGACCAAGGTGCTATAAGAAGAGTTCAGCCTCAGCGAGAAACCAAAAAACCCACTAAATGACAACAACTAAAGATCTAAAGATCTTTTCGGTAAACGTTAACGGACTTAATGAACCAAGGAAAAGGAAACAAATCTTCTCTAAAATTAGAAATCAAAATGCTCAAATTGCAATACTACAAGAAGTACATATCAAAAAAGATAACCAAAAATTATTGTTGAATCCCAAAATTGGAAAAATGTATGCTGCATTAGCAGATCAAAAAAAAAGAGGTGTGGTGATGTATGTAGAGAATTCTATAAATTCCAAACAGATATATAAGGATAATGATGGTAGAATATTGATTGTGCAAGTTGATATTGAACCTAGACCTATAGTGGTTGTTTCTATTTATGCTCCCAATGAAGACCAAATGACATTTTATAAAAATTTACATCAAATGATAATAGATTTAGCTATTGAGAATGTATTAATAATAGGTGATTTTAATGCTATTGTGAATAGGCAATTAGACCATTCAGGGGGAGGGAGTCATAATAAAAGGAAAAAAACAAAAAGAAATCTACTACCAAGTACTTTCCAAAAAATGAAAACAGAATTATTGCTAAATGATATATGGAGGGAAAGACACCCCCATAAAAGACAATTTACGTTTTATTCTAATCCCCACAAAATCTGGACAAGAATAGACATGGTATGGACATCAAAAATGGTTGCAGAAGAAATAAGGGAAGTAGAGATAGATGTTAATACATGGGCTGACCACAACCCAATAGTGGTTTATATAAGAAGGAACAACAAACAGAATATTTGGCGGATGAATAGAAATATATTAAATGATAAGAAATATAAAGAGTGGATCGAAAAGGAATTAAAAATATTTCTTGAAATTAATAAAACCCCAGACACCACTCCACAGAATATATGGGATACACTCAAAGCTTATATAAGAGGGTTAACAATATCTTATACAGCAAAATACAATAAGGAAAATAAATTAAAGTATGTACAATTAATAAATGAATTAAAACAATTGGAATTTGCATCGCAGCAACACACCAAGAACAGAGATTTTAAAACAGAAATAAATGTAATTAAACATAAAATTAGAATTATAGAACAAAATCAAATAACTGAAAAAATTAAAAGAGCAAAACAACATTATTTTGAACATGCAAACAAACCAGGCAGATGGTTAGCATATAAACTTAGAAAGCAGAGTCAATCCAAATTGATTAAAAAATTAGAAGACAAAGACGGTACAATAAAATATGATACAGAAGGAAAGGCGGACATTGTTTATAATTTTTATAAAGATCTTTATGCCAAAGACAATGTTAGTGAAGATGAGGTTTTTAATTACTTACAGGCTTCAAAATTACCACAAATAACAGAAGATCAACAGACTATGTTGGATGGTCCAATAACAATGGAAGAACTCCTAACTATAATTAAAAAGCAGAAAAACAATAAGGCCACTGGTCCGGATGCTATACCGGCAGAATGGTATAAGATAGACAATGAAATACTAAGAAACTATATGTTAGAAATTTTTAATTTATGTAGACTTGAGGGTAAAATTCCGAAATCTTGGTCAGAATCGCTGACAACTTTAATACACAAATCCGGTACTGACCCACTAAAAATCAAAAATTATAGACCCATATCTTTATTAAATGTAGATTATAAAATATTTATTGCCATTTATGCAGATAGACTTAAAAGAATTATAAATGGAATAATACATCAAGACCAAAATGGATTTCTACCAGGGCGACAAATTAAAAATAACCTTAGAACAGTAATAAACACATTAGAATACTATGAACAACATCCAGATAAGACAGCATCCTTAATGTTCTTAGATGCTCAAAAGGCCTTTGACAACGTTAACTGGACATTTATAAAAATGCAATTAAACAAAATGAGATTTGGCTCAAAATTTGTTAATTTAATAGATACTATATACTCAAAACAAACGACTAAAATAATACTAAATAATAACCAATTACAAGCACTTGATATAAACAAGGGAGTTCGTCAAGGATGTCCTATATCTCCATTGTTATTTATTATGACACTTGAAACTTTATTAATTAAAATAAGAGCGGATTCCGAAATAAAAGGTTTAACTATAGGAGACGAAACTTACAAACTCCAAGCTTTTGCAGATGACTTAACGTTTATAATTGAAGAACCGATAACAACTGTTCCTTCTTTATTGCAAACTATTGAACAATACGGAAAGGTAGCAGGTTTAAAGATAAATAAAAGCAAAACTTCTTTCTTAACCAAAAATATGAATAAAATACAAGAAACTAAATTAGAAAATATTTCTGGAATAAAAACCGTAAAGAAAGTAAAATATTTAGGAATAAATTTAACAGCGAAAACAATAACTTTAAAAAATGATAATTACATAAAATTATTATCAGAAATTAAAAAAGATCTAGAAACATGGAATAACCTGAAAATATCTTTTTTAGGAAGAATTGCCACAATCAAGATGAATATTCTGCCTAAGGTTTTATTTCTTTTTCAGGTAATTCCAATAAACCCAGGGGGAACTTTCTTTAAAACTTTGACAAACTTAGTTAAAAAATTTATATGGCAAGGGAAAAAAGCAAGGATAAGAATAAACTGTTTGGAAGACATTAAAGAAAGAGGAGGATTTGGTCTTCCAAACTGGAAATTATATTATCAGGCCGCTGCTTTAACATGGATTAAAGATTGGATAACCTTAGAGAATAAAAGAATATTAAATTTAGAAGGACATGATCTTATGCTGGGCTGGCATGCATTTATATGGTATGACAAGGAAAAAAATCACTCATATTTTAAAAGACACACATTAAGGAAGTATTTACTAGAGGTTTGGAAGGACATAAAGAAAAATCACTTCTTAAATGTCCCAGAATGGATAGCCCCCCTAGAAGCAATAACACATCCAAAATCTATAAAAGACACGAAAATATTTTATAGATATAAAGAATTATTAAATGATCAGATGAAGCTAAAGCCTAGGAATAAACTACAAGAAGAAGGGATAATAATAGATTGGTGGCATTATGCCCAGATTCGATCCAGATACCAGAAGGATATAACTCTTTACACTTTTAATAAAAGTAAGAATTTGCTAAGTCATTTAATTATTAATAATTCAGTAAAAATGATAGGGAAAATATATAAATTTCTTATCGCTCACAAAAATATAGAGTTGACTCTAAAAGATACCATGATAAGATGGTGCAGAAACATAGGTAAGGAAATAGATATTGATACTTGGGAAAAAGTCTGGATTAATAATTGGAAAATGACCAAGTCAGTTTCATTAAAAGAAAACCAAATTAAAATGTTTTATAGATGGCACCTTCCACCAAACAGGATAGCTAAAATGTTTCCTAAAACATCCCCACTGTGTTGGAAATGCAAGAAAGATATAGGAACTTATTACCATCAATGGTGGACATGTAGCAAAGCTAAAACTTATTGGAAGATGATTGAGAAGATATTAAAAGAAATATTAAAATATGACATAGATAACACCCCGGAATTTTACTTATTAGGAATTACTAATCAGACTTATAAGAAGGAAACTTTTTACTTAATCATACACATATTAACTGCGGCTAGAATAATATATGCGCAAAACTGGAAGGGGGAGGAAATCCCCAAGAAAGAAGAAGTTATAGCTAAAATATTAGATTGCGCTGAAATGGATATGATGACAAGACGATTAAACGATCAAGAAGATACAAAATTTTATGAAACATGGAACAACATATATAAATGGTTAGATAAGAAAAAATAAGAGATAGATCTGTTTTTATTTAGGTAATAATAATATTAGATGTATTTGTTGATGATTTTGATATAGTAGTTTACTCACAAGTGATATATTAAAAATTTTGTTTTATGTATGTTTAGTAAATGAGATTTGTTTGAATGTTTGATTAGATGAATATATTACATATAAATAACATATTAAGCATTTTTTACTTATAATGTACTAATATTGCATTTAAGATTTGAAAATTTTTTACTAGACTTTTTAACATTTAACAAATGTTTGATTATGTATTCTTTTTTCTATTTGAATGTATACTTTCAAAAGAAGCGGGGAAACACATCCCCATTTTATGTTTAATGTTTGTACGTCTGTATGTCTGTTTTATGAAAAAATAATAAAAAAATTGAAAAAAAAAAAAAGGAATAGAAATATTGACATATAAAGACATCTGTTTTCAAGAGTCATTTGAGTAAATTAACATTCATTTTGCTAGAAAAACAATTTATTTGCTTGTTTGTTTTTAATATGTTCATCTCATTTTTGTGAGCATTGCTATGGAAGTAATCTGTCTAGATGTGACCTTATATTTTAAAAAATCTGCAAATTTTAGAAAATTAGGTGCAGACAACAGATTTTTTTTAAAAAAAAATAGTTCATATGTTTTTGCATCAGTCATTCTTAGGGATATGATAAAATGTGAAAAATATCTGTGGACAGGAAAATATCAGAATGCTCAAGGCTGGAACTGGAGAATTATGATAAGTAGTCTCAGTTATTTGGAATTCCATTCAGTTGGCATCAGTGTTGTTGAAATAAAATAGGAGAGTGGGGAATTATTTCACTCGAAAGCAAAATAGGGACAGAGAAAAATTTCAACCAAAAATGTTTTTAATATTTTTTACAACAATAAAGAATGGCAGAAATGGAAATCAATTTATAAAGTGTCCATACTATTGGATCCAATCTGGGTCACTCACCTGGACCAGAGATTTGGTCTTCTGAGATTTAGGACTCGTGCTGGACTCTATCCTCAGGAAACTTTGCTCTAGCACAGGGGTCTCAAACTATGGGAACTTTAAGCCTGGTGGACTTCAACTCCCAGAATTCTGGGAGTTGAAGTCTGCCAAGCAGCGGTAAAATCTACTTCCCTAACGGTTCAAAAGACTTTGCACATGCACAGAAGGTTAAAAAAAGTAAATGGTGGTGTCCGGGTGGGTGGGTGGAGCTTCATGCTGCTACCGCTACTGGCTCTCCAAGCCACTGGCGGCTGTCGATACTGGTACGCTCAAACCGGACTGAACTGGTAGCATTTCACCCCTGACTCCAAGGCTTAAAGTTGCCAAAGTTGAAGATCCATACTCTAGCAGACTTTGCAACATTATCCTTGGACATGTACAGTATATTTGCCTTCATTTGGTGTCAATATTTATTTTTCTGAATGGAGACTCTTTGTAAAAATCATTGGCTGTGATTGGAAGCTGTAACTGTCAGTTGTAAATCTTTATTCCTTCACTCTGTTCCTTTCTCTTCCCTGGAGTATTCATTATATGAAGAGTAGAATTTCTAAAATTTTCACAAATACGCTGTGTTTAATTGCCTATATGGATTTCCAATATACTAGCATAACTTGAATTATAGAGATATACCACTCTGATCACAGAGAGTAGGTTTTACACACACACACTCACACACACACACTGATTAAAACATCTCTCAGATCTTTCCCATGTAAGCACAATTCATTTTGCCATTTAGCTGAATTACATCAATTGAGTTCTAGTGAAGACTAAATGGTCTACTTTGTGAAAGCAAATTATTTACAATTAGATCTTTTGGAATATATTTTAATTACCATTAAATAGGTTTTGATGGTGTAAATTTTAAACAGTGTGATGAAATTGTAGCATGTATGGAAGGGGCAGAGTTCAGGGCCATACAGAAAAAGAGTCCTTAATCCAGGGGAGTTAGGGAACATGAGAAAGTGACTCAGAGTAAGTGAATTTTAATTAATCTAGGTATAAATTAATCTGTAGGATTTTTCCAGCAGAATGTCAAGATTGATGTGAAACTCTTTAAGGCTGGCAAAATCAGGAAACAAGAACTACTTGGAGTTCTATAACATCTTTATTAGAATAATGTAATAGAATCTTGTAGGTTTCCATTTAGAAGGTTGATTTAGATAGAATTTAATCCAACCTAATAGTGAGCTTCATACACTCTCCTCTCCTCCTTTCTTCTTTGTGTTCAAATAACAAAAAGGCATTACCCCCTGTCCCCTTTCTCATTTTAACTAGTGTTTCAATATATCTGTCTGGAAAACTCAGGTTGATTAAATTATCAATTGTCTAAACCACCCATTATTTAAGTGGGGAAAAATGGGATAATGAAATTTTGTTCTGCTTAGTCCTTAATCACTTCTGGCACTGTGTTAAGAGCCTGCATAACCATTCATCTTGAATGAATAGATGAAAAAAAAAGTAACTCCAGTCAAGCAGGAGATGTGAGATGTGAGCTTCTGAGATGCTTCCAAAAATTTCCTGTTAGTCTGCTGTAGTCTGGCGCCATAACTTCCAGTCAAAAATATGTTTTAAAGTCTTCCAGATGTTAGTAACATTAATTAAAATATGTGTGAGAGAAATATACATACATACATACATACATACATACATACATACATACATACATACAGACAGACAGACAGACAGACAGACAGACAGACAGAAGGACAGACATGTGTGTGTGTGTGTGTTGTGTTGTGTGTTATGTGTTGTGTGTGTGTGTGTGTGTGCCTGCACAAATATGACATTGAAATCTACCATAATACAGCAATTTTCTCTTACATTCATAACTGGCTTAAAGTAATGTCCAATGATTTACTGGGTATATAAACTAGGATATAGGTAGCAGATTAACAATGTGCCATATTTTGTACTATCAGATATATATGTGTACAAATGTATGGTTGGGCTTGTGTAGCTTTACCCTGTCAATATATTGTCAGCATAGAAAATTGAAGGCCATGCATTGCAGAAAACATTATTCTTGTAACATTCAGTCTCTTTCCTACACTTAAAACCGGCTTTGGATACTGTAGATTTCTCTGGAAAAAATTGCAATGCTCCTAAAATAAACTAAAATGATAAAATACTATGTTTTATAATATATGATTGTAAAAGTTATAATGATATATTGTAAACAACCGGACATAGAAATGAAATCTGAATAATGCCTGATATATAATAACCATATTTATGTAATTAGTTAATTCAATCACTGCAATTCAAAATGTTCTAATTTGGTGGCAGTGCTGATTATTGGGCAAATGAAAATGAAATCCTATAGTCAGCAAATAGGCCTGCTTGATGCTTGGTGCAGCTGTCTGCAAATGCAATGGGAAATGTTCAGAGAGAGGACCATTAAAAAAGAATAATAAGCTTGCCTAAAATGCTGACACTTGTAGAATGAATAAATCCTTTTTTTAGGTCACAGCGAATTACACAGTAGAAACCTTTTGTCTACCCAGAATTGGAAATCTATGTTCTTGTCATTGCCATTAATATATTGGGAATAGAAACCCATTACATACTTAAGTTATGTTATTGATATGTATCATGCAATAATGTGCATGTCTTCAAAACAGCCCCTTTTGTAGGAAAATGAGTAGAAGCCACTACAAGATGATAATTTCAAGTTCTTCCAGAAATTATGAAGTTCTGATGAAAATCAGAATGGAATGGCATGGAATTATTGTCCCTTAATTCTGAATTAAAATGGATTTAGGACTGTTTTTGAATTTTTAAAGAACATCTTTAATTTAATTAAAGATTAATTTAAGTTAATTCTTCGATATGTCTTTTTAATTTAATCTTGTTTGTAATAAAGATTTTGTTTTGTTCAAGTTTTTGCTCACAGTTTTAAAAATAAAAGTAATAAAGAAAATAAATATTTTTCCTTCAAGAATTTGATCTAGCGAACAACATTGAATTAACTGCAAAATTAGGTTTACCAGTTATTTATTGGCAATTGTAAATGTGTTTTATTTTAAGATTCAGCTTTCATCTGATTTAACAAGTAAGTAATCCAGACATGCTTCTGACTATCTTGGCATGGGGATGTTTCTTTGGTGATTGTGGATTTGAATGATGACTTCAGAAGATAAAACAATTAGTTCCACCTTCCTCCATGGATATCATCTTTAGAGAAGGAATGATTCTATTGTAGATCTCTGGAAAAAATAATAATAATAATGTGGTGGGATGTTGGCAATGGTATCCTAAATACATACATACATACATACTTATTATTATTGTATTTATATACACAATGTACCCATGCAACGAAATTTGTATGAAATTCTCAACATACATAACCATCCGAAAGAATAACATTACATCAAAATGAACAATGTATAGCATATAATCATAGAAAGTACTTGGGTTTATTTTAATTTGTGTCTTACACATATGCACAAGTCCCCCCCCCCTTCCAATGGACACCTATAGATATCAGGAAAGATTTTTTTGCCTGGTCATATTCAATTATAACATTACATGAAAACTAGCTTCCATTTATAATTGTGGTCTCTACCCCTAATACTTGTTCTACATCAATTAATTGGAACAAATTAAGTACCAACTTTTCTTCTAGACAGCATCTCATTATTTTAGGCAATTAGTTGCAACGCCTGGTAACAGCTGTTTTATCTCAGCAGGATGGAGGTTGGGGGCAGTGGTGGACAAGGTTTCATATTTAGAAGACTGTCATAGAGCAAAAATAAAACTGGTATATTATGAAGTAAAAATATATAATGGTATATCTGATATTTCGGTTCAAAGATGCTTCACTCTTACTATCTTTTGAGCAAAACATGCGTAAATCAAATAGAACTATAACTTAGAAATAACAGAAAATTAAGTGACCTGAACTTTCAGAAATGCTATCAATGATATCAAATGGATCCTTACTTCATTGTTAACACTTGTTAATCCTCCAGGTTTCTGGTGTGTAGAAGGAAGAGGGGGAAATGCCTGTGGTTCCTCAGCTACATTTTGCTTTTCTTTGTTTTGTTTTCCTTCCCTCTGGAGATACTATTTGCGCCAGATGCAGAATAAGAACATGGACACCAAGATCTGGGTTTAAATGGATCACTTTATTAAAGTTAAATGAACTTTAACTTATTATCCACCAATAACCAGAACCTGAAGAGGCCACTAGAAAATTTGGGTCAGAAATAATTCACAAATAACCTTCCTGGGCAACTATGGGTGTAGCTCCTTGCTGAACAAGGTGATGGTACCATGCCTTCACCTGGTTCCTGGCCATGCCCTTAAAGCATGTGGGAGGAGCTCACCATCCAATCACCTTCGGGTAATATGGATTAGGTGAGTCCCAAGGGCACCCCCCCTCCAATCACTCCAATATAGCTCTTGGCAAGAGGCTGCCAATCATCTTTCAAAAAATTCCCTAAAGGGGAACACACAGTTGCTACCACTGCCCATTTCTGCCCCTAACCTGCCAACCCTACTGACCAAAGGGAAAGCCAATTATCAAATTGTGACTAAATGTGCCACACCCCCTTACCAGTCCATCCTCACTCCCCAGTGTGGAATAGGTGAAAAAACGGTCACAACTAAAGTGCCAAGACCGCAGAAAAATCCTATTCGCCCCCCATAGATGACCCCTTTGAGGCACACTGTAAGATAGGGAGGTTGGGTGGGTATCCATTTCTACGGCAGCTGTGAGGGAAAGAAAGAATGCCTGAGGTGCAGCCCTATTTATACGGCTTGCCTGGCATGCCCCCCGGCTATAAAAGCTGTGTGCAGAGGCGCGAACCCGGCAACAGCGATCTCTCTGTGCCCCGCGAGATCACCGAGGCACAGGCAGCGAGAGTGCCGGGGCCATGTTCGTCCTGGCCCCAGTGCAATTTTCAGCCGGCTGTTAAATTTAGTCAACCGTGCATTTCTCTCTGCCACTTTCTTTACCTCAATATCCCTCTTTATTTGTGTACACCTGAAATTGACCTGAAAGTTGTATGCTGGAGCAAGGGATAAAATGGTAACCACAAACTTCCTCATGGCTACAATTTCATCAAGGAATTTTCAGAAAAAGTCAGCCGTATTTAATTGCAGTTATTCTAAGATTAGGCATATTCAAATTTCTGCTAAATGTGGCTTAGCTTTAAACATGGATAGAACACTCTTCTGAATTCATTCTTGGCTTGATTGGGGTCAGATTTATCATATGCAGAATGGAGAGGAAAAAAAATTCAAGGAAAGGTTCTGTGTACAAAATTCTGGAAAAAAAAAAGTTAACCATGGATTGATATTCAAATGAAATGGTTGAAATGGGGGTCATTCAATTTGTATTTCAGAATCTTTTTTTGGGGGGTGTTATGTCTGTAAAGAGAAATAAACGGCAAAATCGCTGATTGGATAAGACGTGGCTTGAGTTAGAATGCCGCCAAAAATAAACGGTTGTCAAAAAACTGTATAAATAGGGCAACGGATTAGCCATTGCCCTTGTTAGGAGTTGGTTGTGAAGAGAGCTGTTCCACTGATTATGCCTGTTGAAATAAACCTGTTGAACTGAAGCAGTCTCCGAGCAGTGATTTAACAGTGGCGACGAGGAGGTCGAACTCCCGCCTTGCAACCATGAGCTCAGACATGGCTCAGGCACCGGCGTTTTACAACCCGGACGGGGGGTGACATGTGTATGCATGCCCAGCAGCACCTAAATTGTGGGAATTGATTTGTAGGCATTTGATTTAATTGGACAGCTTAAACCAACTTTCTAGTTTTGATTCAGAAAGTTTGGAGAAACATTTTAACCAATAAGTATAAAGTCTTTCTATTCTTCACAGACTACTACCTGATTCAAACAAATGTAAATTTATCTATATCCAAAGTGATATTTTTGAAATATTTGAAAAACTAATTAATTAACAGCTTTAGCTTTTGACTTTTTTTCTCATATAAGCTGTGTTAAACTGCTTGTCCATAAAATAATATCCATAGTAGGATAGAAAGAAAATGTCTTTTAATAAAAGGGTACATAATTAAAAGTTAGAACAAGAGATAGAAATAAGAGAAAGGTGGAATTATATAAACTTTTATATAATAAAATGAAAGTACTTTTATATAATAAAACTTTTATATAATAAAATGAAAGTAATAACAAGAGAAAACATGGAATAATTAAATAACTGATGGACTATAACTCAACCTAAATGTGTGTTATTATTAGAAATACAGTATATAGGTTGATTGAATGTAATAACTATAGTAAATACTATTAGCTTAATTTGTATTAGAATGTATGACTGGTGCCACACTGTTCACACACAGACACACACAGACACACACACACACACACACACAGAAGAATGTATGTATGTATGTAGGTATGTATGTTTTATTCTATCTATCATCTATCTATCTATCTATCTATCTATCTATCTATCTATCTATCTATCTATCTATCTATCTATTTGAGTTTCTAGGCCACCCTTCTCCATAGATTCAGGGAGGCTTACAAAGCAGAGATAAATATAAAAAGAAGCATTTTAGGCATGATGTGATTTTCATTAATGACCCAAAGTGATTATGACTATGAATATTTAATTTTTCATTGATTTTCTTGTTTCAATATTACTGCAATAAATATAAATATTTTGTTCATTTCTTGTCATGCATATGTTCAAATTGACGATAATTCACAAAGCATATAACATAAAATATTTGTTATGCTTAAAAAAAATCCACTAGAGATTTGTAGTTCTTGATGTTCCAGACTAATATAGCTCTCTGAAACAGAAACCCTAGGCTGCTGGGGTACATCATGCAAATTAGTTCAGGGAGAACTCAAAAAGAATGGAAGTGATCATGCATTTGATAGATATCATTACTTGATGATGGAGAAAAATGCTACAGTTGTACAATTTTTCTCTAAAATCAACCTAAAAAATAACTTTTTCATTTTTGTCGGTGTAGTTTGTTGGCAGTTTGGTTTTATCATAATCATGTATTTCTAACAATACAATGATGCTATTTTACTTTATCTACTAGATTTTAAAAATATAGATGAGCAAAAGAAATATATAAAAATATAAACTCTTTGTTGTTATTTAATGATAATGTAGATTCAGACTCTAGTTCTGGTAAATCTATATTACTTAACATGTTGGTGAATAAAGTTCCACAATCATACAGGGTGCATTCCAAAAGTAATGCAATGTTTTTAAAGTAATTTATTGAACAGATTTGCACAAACACTTAACATTCTTCAAAGTACTATCCTTGGGCCTCTACACATTTCGTAAGCTACTTAAAACCCACCTCTGCCGCCAGGCAAGGGGGAATTGAGATACTCTTTCCCCCTAGGCCTTTATGCATGGTATGTCTGTATGTATGTTTGGTTTTTATATTAAGGGGTTTTTAATCATTTTTAGTATTGGATTATTATTGTACGCTGTCTTATTATTGCTGTTTGCCACCCTGAGTCTCCGGAGAGGGGTGGCATACAAATCCAATAAATAAATAAATAAGTCCCAGCCAGATTACAAGAGAGAGAGGGGGAGAGGGAGGGAGAGAGGGAGAGAGAGACAAAGACAGAGAGGCAGAGACAGACAGAGACAGAGAGACAAATAGAGATAGACAGACAGACAGATAGAGAGACAGAGAGAGAGAGAAACAGACCGACAGACCGACAGACAGAGACAGAGCCACACGGAGTGGTGGGGGAAATCACGAAAGTTTATTGGATCAAATAAAATTGAATTGAATATAAATATAGTCTCTATGTGGTACATAGCAGTCTTGTGTTGTAATACACCTCCTTTCTAATAAATTCTATTAATCAGAGCTCTTAAATTTGTGGTTTCCGTATTAACACTTTTGAATGGACAGAACCTAAGCCTATATGGAGACAAGTCTTAATTGAATTATCAATCAAATTCAATTTGGATAATAGACTTATAATGAATACTGTTCATATAGGCTTAGGCACTGTTCAGAAGATCTTTTTTTTTTAAAGGGAATAAAAAAATTGAATTGAATCAACCTGATTTGACAATCTAGTTTGATTTCTTGAATTGATTATGAGCAAACAAATCAAACTAAAGCCACACATCAAATTAAATCAATATAGTTTCTGCATAATTGAAGGTAATGAATTCCATAAAACCCAATTAGCATAATATAATCTACTGTTACATATGCATATACTAAAGGAGTAAGCATAAAGTGACCAAAGGCTACACATTTACTATTCTTGACTCAACTAAGCATATGCACACCACAAGGACTATGTAAATTCAGT